>NC_081424.1:54825286-55454036 GCF_949786415.1 Peromyscus eremicus | reverse complement strand
ATAATAAAAATATTCTGACATACTAAATTACAGGAGTTGTGTCAGTACTATTTCTATTGTTTCCAGCTTTGACAGCTACTACTGTCTCCTGCTCTAAACAAGCCTTTCTTCCCCTTCTGTACTGTTCGGCAGTGAGGCTAGGGAGGGAGTGTGTCTCCAGCGCTGGTGAAAAGATGTTTCTCCATCAGCAGCTCCATAGCCTGCCAGTCCCTGACGCTCAAATGTCACTTTGGTACCCTGCAAGGTACGCCTGTAGGAATATAGCATCAGGCAAGAAAGCCAACCTGCACAAGCCCATGAATGCTCCTTTCATAACCAGCTGCTCACAGAGCAAGACAGGCAATGATGTCAGAAAAGGCTTAGCCTCGATTCAGGGTGCTGCTGGCGAATGCAGACCTAACCTACAGTCTAAGCAGGCATGCTAGCTGGCTTTCTGTCCCCAGGTTAGTGCCTTTTTCACAGTTCACAGCTCCGTCTCAAGCTACTGTCACAAGACATACTTCTGTCACCAAATGCAGCAGGTGGAAAACAGAAGCTACAACTCAAAGTCTGCTGTCTTATGGGGCTGAACTGAGCCCAGGTTAACATATCATCAACCTTGGAAACATTTGGCTATAGTTACTTAGAAGAAATGGCAACATATATGCCAGAATTACCGTAATGTTGTTGGGTACAACTCCGAATTTACCAAATAAACAATTTCAAAGGCCATGGTTATGCCTAGTCTTCCCAGAGTAGCAACTAGAGTCCTCAGCCATGTTATCCCTGTGAACAGAATGTTTAAAAGGGAAGAGTTAGAGGGTCTGACAATCTCATCAACATTATACAAAACAACAAAAAGTATTCATTGGTCCTCCCAACCTAAATCCTTGATAATTTAAGCATAAATGGTAAAACTTTTTATATTTTAGACAAATTTCAATAATACCAACTTGACAGCTAACATTCAGTGTATGGAAGATGCTTCTCTTTCTTTTTTTTTGTTTGTTTGTTTTGTTTCGTTTTTTTGAGACAGGGTTTCTCTGTGTAGCTTTGTGCCTTTCCTGGATCTCACTCTGTAGACCAGGCTGGCCTCGAACTCACAGAGATCCACCTGCCTCTGCCTCCCGAGTGCTGGGATTAAAGGCGTGCACCACCACTGCCCGGCAGAAGATGCTTTTCTGAGTGGGGAGAGACTGTAGAAATACAGTTAAGAACTATCTGTTGAGCAGTCACTGCATTGAAATAATGTTCCAGGTAGTGCTGTCCTCGAGAGCCCAGCACACTGGCCTTGATCTGAAAGGAAGTCTCTCTCTGTCCCCTTAAAAACCATGCTACAGTCAGGTGTCTATCTTCACTCTGCACAGAACCAGAAAGCTGAAAGCTGTTCTCCTCAGCTAAGCTGGTTTCCAGGGAGAAGGAAGAAGGCTCTGAGAACTGGGATCCTTGGAAAGGGATTTTGGTTTCATGTTATCCCCACGGTGTGTTTCCTTTATTGCCTTCATCCCCAACCATGCTTCCTCCTCCAGGAACTTCTCTAGAAAGAGCCAGATGCATGCACACAAACTGGCTAACCTTGAAACGTAGACTGCTTTAGGACCAGCTCTTTTTATTGGGTGAAGAACACCCCCCACTGTCTTCTTCCGCAATAATGGGACATAGCAAATATTCTCCAGGAAATATTTCCTTTCTTTTGCTTTAAGGGCAGATGGAACTCAACATTTTAATTCTAAAAAGTCAGGCCTCTGAACATCTTACAAGTTATACAATGTATGTCGTCCTATCCTAGAGGACCGGTATGAGGGCAGGGGACTGAATAAAGACCGTATCTGCTGGTCAAGGCACAGCTGGGGTACCAGCATCTCTGGGCACAGAGGTTCACACCAGATCATTCTCTTCTCTCTTAGACAAACATTGCATCTTCTTGAAGGTCTAATTAGGCATTATTATCTTCTTGTGCTGAGGCTTGAACCCAGGACCTTATGCATGGCAGCTAAGTGCTCACCACTGAGTTAGATAGCAACCCTCATTTTTTTTGAGACAAAGTCAAGCTCAAGCTGGTCTTGAACTCTCAGTCCTCCTGTGTCATCCTCCTGAGTGCTAGATTCTAGGCATTCTAAGCATACACCACCACACAAGGCATATTTTTTTCTGAGACAGTGTTTCTTTGCATAGCCCTGGCTATCCTGGAACTTGCTCTGTAGCCCAGGCTGGCCTCGAATTCACAGAGATCAGCCTGCCTCTGCCTCCCAAGTGCTGGGATTAAAGATGTGTGCCACCACCTCCTGACCCCATATTTTTTTTTTAGAAGAGTGGCCACAAATAAGGATGATGAACAAAAGCATTAAGCTCAGCAATGTGTGCTCACTCTAGAGAATATTCAACAGATTAAAAAACCAAACTACAAACAACTGTCAGAAAGGCAAGCAGAGATAGAGGTTTCAAAAGCCCAGATCGTTGCTGGGAAGCCCCAGTTAATTAAGATTTAGTTGCAAGCTGGCCAAGGACATTCCAGTGCACTTGATGTATTTGGGGATGGGACACCTGCAGCTGTCGCCACAGTAGTTAAGTCGGGGAGTTAAGTAGTTAAGTAGTTAGGTCAGAGCTGAGCTCATGCACTGGGCTGCCACCTGCTCGGACACAGAACAACTGTAAACATGTGTTTTATTTAGGCTTTGCTTTCTCATGAGAGCCAGGAGGGGACTAGAAAATGCATTCCACCCTTGTCCGTCAGTGAGCAGTTGCTGCAGGAGTTGGAAAGTGGAAGCTCACCCAGATGCCCTAGGTTACAGCCGATGGTGTGATAAGGGCGGCCATGGAGGAGTCTGTCTGCTTCCATAAAAATCACTGTCCAAAGTAGGTGCATCAGTCCGAGTCTCCTTACTAATAGCAAGATGGCTGTTGTGAGTCCCACCAATAACTTCAATGTCTGTTTAGGTTTATAACTAAGGCTTAAATTGTTCAATGGAAAAAAATTAAGACTAAGAAACCAAATTAAAACATATCCATGTTCTTTCTACATATACACACACCACCACCACTACCATCATAAAAAAATATTTGGTTAATTCACAAATAACTAGTCAATTCAATAGAACAGGAAGTGGTATCAGTCTGACACCCTTGAAGGAGAAGCGGTCTGTCCTACAAGACCTTGAGCTAAAGACTTTCAACTCTTAATACTACCATACATTTTCAAGTTTAATTCATGTAAGGGCATGTCTACTAGCTGCTCTGATATTTTCATAAACCATGAGCTCTCAAAACATCAGCACTATTACGGATCATTTTGAGGTGACAGGTTTTCTAATAAGCTTCAAATTTAAAGAAATTATTCAATTTCAGTGCTGCATATCTTGCCGATACTTTTTCCTATCTGTTGTGCCCTATTGAGTTCCACTGTTCTTTTTTAATGGTTTCTGTCACTAATTTAGACACTGGTACTCTTTATTCTCAATTAGGTTTTGCACCCATAATCATCTATCTGTTCTCCATTATTCATTCAAGATATTACACATAATAAATTCTCTGTAAAGGTTTGTGGTTTATGGTAAACATTGAACTGTATGTAGAGTATGATAGATTTGTGGAAGATAAGCATTAAACCACTGTATCATTTTTCATTGTTATTCATTAAAAAAAAAGACTTTCAACTCATTCCCAAGCAGTACACTGGCACAGAGCTTTTGTTGGGAGCGGGGGCGGGGGGGGGGGAGGTTCCAAAGATACTACACTACATTAACTTGAAAACAGTTCACTAACAGATGTAAATTATGTGTAATTATGTATGGAAATGAATACCATTGATCATTCTAATAATAGACATTTTTTTGATAGTGAAGGCAAATCAAAAGAAATCAGGGATGGAGGATGTAGCTCAGCTAGCAGAGTGTCTACCCAGTATGCACAAAGTCCTGGGTTCCATCCCTAACACATATAAACTGGGCAATGGTGGCATCTGGAGTCCCAGCACTCAGGAGGGAGAGGCAGGAGGATTAAAAGTTACATGTTGTGAGACATTTGAGCAAACCATGTAAAAATGTGTCACTGTTTTACTTTGCCTGCCTAAGGCACCCGATTGGTTTAATAAAGAGATGAAGGGCCAATAGCCAGGCAGGAGAGGTTAGGCGGGACTTCTGGGCAGAGAGAGGAACTTGGGATGAATCTAGGTGTGTGAGAGAGATGCCAGAGAGACAGAGAGGGAGTCAGACATACAATGGAGGAGAGGTAAAAAGCCACATGACAGACTGGAGATCAATAGAAGCAGGTTAATTTAAGTTATAAGAACTAGTTGGGAACAAGCCTAAGATAAAGGCCATGCTTTAATAATTAATAATAACAATAGTCTCCATGCCATTATTTGGAGGCTGGGGGTCCCAAAAGAAAGAAAGTCTGACTACAGTTAAGGTCATATTCAGCTATATAGCAAGTTTGAAGTCAACCTGGGCTACAAAAAATGCACAATCTCTCTCTCTCTCTCTCTCTCTCTCTCTCTCTCTCTCTCTCTCTCTCTCTCTCTCTCTCTGACTGTCTCTCTGTCTCTCTCACCTCTCTTTCCTTCTTCCCACACATGCTCACATAGATGAAAAATGACCATAACATCTAAAGTCACTTTCTGTAGTCACGAGAGAACACAGAGAAATGATCTTCCTCTATGGATGAGGGCCTTGCTCAGGCAGCTAGAGTCTCGAAGCTCAGCTTTGGAAGAAAAGATAAAGAATTTAAAGACACATAACTTTCACTCTCCTCTGGATGTACCATCTGCTGAGTCCAGAAATAAAGTCTAGAGAAAAGTCCTAACAAAGATATGTAAATTGGGTAGACAGATGCACTTTTTACTTAAATAAGTAAAAGAGCCTCGTTCTGGGAGGGGGACTTGTCTCTACCTCCAGGTCTGTAGCCACACTGAGTAGAACTGAAGAGGACAGCTGCCTGTGTCTACAGAAAGTGTTGACTTTTCAGACTTCAGAGGTGTGCTTTCTAGCCAGTGAATCTTAACAGTTAGCCGGGAAGATCATTTCTTTTTCTCAAGTTCATTCTCAGACCATAAAAAGAAAGGTTTCAGAGAAGTGATTTTCAGAGCTGATGTCAAGTCCCGCTAAGAAGAAAGGCTTAGAAAGGCATTCCTAATGCTAATTTCACAGTCTGTCCTAGGAGTCAAGGCCAAAAGCCCTTTAAGTTAGAAGGGGTGCTTGCTGAAGGGAGGGCTTCTGTTCATACATGGAATTCATAGCTTATTCTGGCCCGTCAATCGTAGCAGACTCAGGATTATAAAAGCACTTATGAGGACCACGGTTTGATTCCCAGAAGCCACATGAAAAGGTCAAGAGGGGTGGTGATCACTTGACATCCCAGTGCTAGGCGAGTAGAGACAAGGAGCCCCAGGGCTCACTGGCCAAGCAGCCTTGCCTTCTTAGTAAACTGCAGGCCAGTTAGAGACCCCGTCCCGAGAGACAGAGCAGACGGTGCTGAGCAAGGACACCCATGCTGACCTCAGGTCTACACGTGGCTGTAAACACCCACACCAGCATGAGCACTTGCACACACATGAACACATACAGAGTGAGAGAGAGAGGGAAGGAGGAAGGGAAGGAGAGAGGGAGACAGGGAAGGAGGAAGGGAAGGGGAGAGAAAGAATTTCCAAGCAGAGAATTCTATACCTATTTCTTAAGTTTTCACCCTTTAATTGAAATTGTGTACCTCTGAGGAAATCATGTTTCTTTTGTCCTGTTTAGTGGCCATCAGTTAATCAATATTAAATAGATAGGCACCAACACACAGATGGATGATTATTATTTAGCTTCGGGGGCTCTTTTTTAAAGATCTATTTTTATTATTTGTGTGTAGTGTGTGTGTGTGTGTGTCTGTCTGTCTGTCTGTCTGTCTGTCTGTCAATCTGTGGGAGGTCGGAAGAGGGCATCAGATACACCTGTCTGTCTCTCAAGGTCGGGCAAAGACATCAGATACCTTGGACCTGGAGTTACAGGTGGTTGGGAGCCACCTGACATGGGGGCTGGGAACCAAACCTGTGACCTCTGGAAGAGCAGCCAGTACTCTTAACCACTGAGCCATCTCTCCAGCCCCAGCTTCTGTAGCTCTTAAGATACGCTGACTATGCAATGGGCTATTTGTGTTTCTTCAAATTCGTCTTTACTTGGAAGCTTGGAATGTGATCATATTTGGGAATAGAGACCAAGAGGGAGAGTGTCACATGAAGATAGACAGCGGTTGGAGAGACACCAAGAAATGATGAGGGTGACCAGAGAGAGGCTAGAGACGCTGCTAGCTCAGAGGCCCTGGGAGGAACCGCCCTGCCTGTGCTTTTAGAGGTCACCCTTGTGTGTGGGAGTCTGCTGTCCAGCCACCCAGCTGGTGGAGATTCATTGCTGCAGCCCTGGGAGTCGGATGCACTTGAGAAAAAGAGAGAAATGTGAATTTTTGCTTTTCATCAGCCATTGCAGCAGGATGGAATTGCACATCATTTACCTTTTCCGTTCTGAGGATTGGCATTTCTGTAGTGTTATCCAAGTAAGGTCTAACTGCTATCTTGGGAATTTGAGAACCACTGTCTAATATGAAGTCTCCTTTGTGTGTGTCTGCTCTGATCTCTTCAACTCTAGCAGTGCCCTCTTTCCTGGCCTTCAGTATTCTCAAAGACAGACTGCTTCCTTCACAGGACTGTGGAGAACCTGGCTTCCTGCACAGCTTCCATTGTACACCCAGTATATAGAAATACATCCTGTGCTCCAGTTCACACCTTGTGCGTGGCTTTCTCTTTGTAGCTCCAGCTGTGTTCTGTGGCAGAGGTCACCTGGGCTGCTGACTGAGCATCTGGAGTCTTTTGCAATCCTTTTTTCCTCCTCCTCCTGACCCCTACCCACCATCCCCCAAGCCCTAGAATATTGACCTCTGGAACTTCTCTAAAAGGAACCATCCCCTCCATCCCAGCCAGACTTCCCCAGGTGCAAGTGACACTCTGGCATCTCTCCCTCCCACCATGTCCCAAACTGCTACAGGTGCGAGCAGCTCACAGTCCCTTCTCCAGAAGTTCATAGGTAGCACCAAGCTCCCGCCATGTCCTATGGGGACAGTCGTGCTGGGGGCTGACCAGCCTTTGCCTTCCTCGAGACAGTTTCCAGCAATAACAAAGGAGCCTGAGTTCCTGAACTCACAAAACTTTTCATGGTTTTGGGAAAAATAACAGGAAGAAATGGCTGTTAGTAAAGAGTTATGACTCCTCCCTTGGGCCTACACAGAACTTCTCCCTTACTCCCTCCTCTCTCTCCCCCTCCTCTTCCCACACCTTTGTCAATTCTATTCATTGACCACATTCTCGTTGTGACGTTATTAAAATGTCTATGTCTCTTAATAGGCTATGAGCCATATAAAGCCACTTCTTCCTTCTGTCCCTAACCTGGGGCGCAGCTTGGTGTCTGCTGTATGGTAGATGCTTGGGAAATACATTAAACAGTATCGGCGACATCACATCCCTATGACCTAGATCTAGTATCATCCCCTTTTCATCAATAAACAAACCTAACATTTCAGTAAAGAGAGGTATCGACGTATCAGTCTTTGCATTCATGAAACAGAAAATAGAGTGGTACCGCCCAAGCTTGCCTGGTGCCAAAGACGAGTGACCCCCAACCACTCCGCCATATGTATTCCCTTTTTTTTTTTTTTTTTTTTTTTCCGGAGCTGAGGACTGAACCCAGGGCCTTGCACTTGCTAGGCAAGCGCTCTACCACTGAGCTAAGTCCCCAACCCCTCACTCCGCCATATGTAATCATTACATTTTTGTCAAGTTCTTTGGGAACTGTCAACTAAATGTGAAGGAAGACTACCTTCTGGTAAGAATGCAGTGACCAGGCATGCCACGCCAGCCACTATATTGCTTGCTGCAAAGGGAAGGCGTCGTCCAAGACGCTCAATGGTCAGCAGGATCAAGAGACCTCCAGGCAGCTCCACAAGCCCAGAGATGAAGAAGTCTATGTAGAGGTTGCCTCCGACAATTCCCAGGCGCATGACAAGTCCTTGATAGACCACAGCACTTGTGAACCTGAAAAACATCAGAAGACACCAGGGAAGCAAAGTAAGAGAGAACAAGACCTGTGAACAGAAGGAAATGATGAACTATGTACTTGATCCCGGCCTTGAAACCCAGCCCAAGTCAACTTACCAAGCATACATAAGAATAAGTGTGCATTTCCTCATTTGGGGCGTTCTCACAAGGTCTAAAAAGGATGGGTTACTCACTTCTTCATCTGTAACAGTGATCTAGATGAGAAAGACAGATGTCAGTAGCAGTTTACAGCAAGATACACATGCATAGTGTAAACTTGTTGTTAATGGTACAAAATTAAAATGATGTTCCTGAACTTCTGGGCCTTTCACAATTCCATCTTCAAAACTGGCCATAGGGAGTTTGTTCAGTATTTTCAATAGGTCGTATCCACAGAGATGCATTTAACTCAGAAAAACATCTGAAGATAAACCAATGCTAAACTGCTTCAGATCAAATTCCCTTTACATTACTATGTATCTTTCCTTTCAGCATCCTGGCTAATACAACACTTGTTCCCTGGAAACACTTCTAAACGTAACAGTATTATGCTGTTTAACCGTCTAGATCATGTTGGCTTGTAGACACACCTGTGCAGGACTATTTTCATGGTTAATCAAGGTGGGAAGATTCACTCTGAATGTTGGTGGTGCCGTTTCATGGGCTGGACCCTGGGCTATGAAGAGAACAGAAAGGAAGCCCAGGACCAAGCGAGGATGCGTATAGTCTATGTTCTATTGACTATGGATATGATGTGGCCAGCTGCTTGAGGTCTGGCTTCCCTGGATTGATGGACTGTAACCAGGAATTGTGGGCCAGAGAAAGCCGTTCCCATCTAAGTGGTGTATGTTGGGGCATTTTATCCCAGCAACAGAAATGACTCCAGAACAGGCACCACTGTTCATGTTTTCATCTTTACTGCTTCAGAGTGAGATGAGGACATCAAGCAGAAGAGGCACAGATGACAGCAATATATTTTTCCATGGTTGATAAACCAAGCTTTTCCCATGGAGTTTCTATGCATTGTCTGAGGCAGGCAAGCACAGGAGGCAGTTCAGTATGTTGGGACTCCCGTTTGGTTCTGGTCCATGTATGCTTGCCTCTTGTAATAATGCACTTGGCAGCCTTGCTCCCCCACCTCACATACTATGCATATACAATGCACTGAGTAACCCCAGGACCCTCGGCCTCCCACCTGTACTAGATGCATATACTCCCATCTCCGAACAATCTGGCAGAAGGTCCCCCATGCCTATCATTGATGGAATTTAGACAGTTGCTGTTTAAATATATTCCCAATATAGCCCGGTTTGAAGAACGGAAGGCTTGGTCTGGCCTGAACTGATTTGGGGTTCATTGCTCAGGAAGGCTAAGCTATGTCTTCAAGTAACCTTTTAGGTTCTATTTACCATCTTATGCCTGTGCATGATTTGGCATGCACATGATTAAAATCAGATACGTTATGGGAAGATGATCATATAATCTATCAATCAAACTAGGGAACCACCCAAGCTACACCCCTTAGTAACCAACTCCTCCCTTTTTTGAACCCCATAAACAGAGTCCCAAACAATAATCAGGGCCCTGAGCATCTTTCCTCATGTAGTTTGCTGTCAATCTGACAGATCTTTAACCTGCGCCAGCTCTCTGCTCCAAGTAATATTATCGTGCTTCTTCTTCTGTGAATCTATGTGAGCCCCTGTGTTTAATTATCTGGATAAGAGGCCAGAAGAATAAGAAACACCCAGCCCAAATCCTGACAACCAGAAGCATTATCCACATTAAAATGATCAATGTGTATGGAGGGATTCATATCTGTTAAATTCTGGACTAAATACACGGACTATTTTACTTAATTATCATCGAAGTATTTTTATGAATTCAAATTGATCGATGAAAAGAGCAAGGCCAGGACCACATGGATTAAACAGCAGGAGGGTATAGGGTCAATATTTGACATCTGTGTCTAGGAACTCCTCCATTGTTGACCCTCCCACACTGCTACAGGGTATGGAGGAATCTTCTACCCACAAGCATTCTACAGTTGGTGGCTATTTCCACATGCATTTTAAAGGACACCAAAAACTAAAATGGAATCTTCCAGTTCAAACATGAAAAAGTTAATTTTGGACTAAAGTGATTTATATAAAATTAGATTTGAGTCAAATCATTTAGATTTTTAAAGAAGGGTCTTGAAATTCAAAATGAAAACATACTATTAGGGTGGTTCCTGGAGACCATCATGACTAGCTTTTTCCACGAGTCAGCCTTGGCTCTGCTCGGTGGTGTGCTTCTCCTCTCTCTTCACCCCCGGGAGCCACTGACATCACTGCTTCCACATCCACACACTGGCCACCCAGCACACACACAAAAGACCGTCTTTTCAAAGGCAATCTATTTTCATAGGCCCTTTCTATTTCCTCTTCAGCCTTCTTATATTCTACCCACAGCTATGATTCCTGTCCACTAGGTAAGACTTTGAGCAACGCCTTTTCCCTCAGGCCCAAGCCCAGCATCTCAGAATTAAAGGAAAACCATGCACTGCAGATTACACACACAGCCAAATATCGGAGCCCCCACCCACACTCTATAATTGTCTCTAAGTGGTGACAGTGGGGCCTCGCCCTACTTGATGTCCTTAGCTCTGTAGATATGTATTTCCTTTTGACAGACATCCAGTCAGCATCGGAGCAAAGAATGGTAACATCAGATGCTGAAGGACAGTAGGGTCCACAAGTGGTCCCGAGCAAAGGGCCACATGGTGGATGCTTTTGAATTTGCAATCTTCGAATTCTCTCTTGAAGTGACTGACTTTGCCACTGTGGCATGAAAACAGCATAGACCATATACACACAGATTCTAATAAACCTTTATTTACAGAGACACAGCAAGCTGGTCTGGCCTGTGAGCCATCGTTTGCTGGCCTGGGAGGTGTAGGGTTAATGCTGGAGGAATTCGCACAGACCAACTGTAACTACCACTAGAGAAGGAACAGTTGAGAATCTGACCCCAGGAGGATACCTAGACAGTCAGTACATGAATCTGGACGCTGAAGTCCAACTCTGCATTTTAACTGCTATATTCTGCAGTATATAGAATACTTTGATTTCACTGATTAAAAGTGTAGTTTGATCATCTCGTTCATAGTTTTTATGAGTTAGTGGGACTATGAAGATTTTTTTTTTTTGCTCTTCTTTTTTTACTGTAAATATCCTTTTTAAAAAACAGCTAGGTCTTTATCATGTGAGCATGAGAACATGAACTCCACTCCCCAGGACCCACATACAAAAGCTGGATGTGGTGCTGTATGCTTGGGACTTTAGTGTTGGGAGGCCTATGCTTGAGCTCCAGGGCAATGAGAAACCCTGTCTCCAAAAAATGGGGTGAATGGTTCCCGAGGAACAACACCCAGGGTTGACTTTTGGACTTTAGAAACATGTGCATACCTATTCACATACATAACAAGAATAAAAATAAATTATTTTTGTAACAAGAGATAATATTTCTAAGTGATGAATTTAAATTAAATATCAATGTACCGATGGTCTTTTAACAGGCCTTTTCCCCTGTATGCATGCGCGCGCGCACACACACACACACACACACACACACACACACACACACTCAATCAATTCATGTTCTCAGTGGAGCAATCTTTGCATCTGGTTATGGGAAGGCCTGATTATCTCACGGTAATACTATCCTCTGACTGGACATGTATCCCACTTGAGCCAATGAGAAATGGGCATGTTTCTCAACCTGGGCCCATGAGAAACATAAGTCTTTACTTGGACAAATTAGAAATGGTAATACTATCCTCTGACTGGACATGTATCCCAGTCTGAGCCGATGAGAAAATAAGCCCGTGGCTCAGTTTGGGCCAACGAACAAAACATTCTGGAAAAAATCCTTTTCTTCCCTTAATTCAGAGATACCCAAAGGAATCTCCTCTCTCCCTCACCTCAAAAAATTAATGACAAAATAGCAGCCCAACTAGATCTTGGCAGACACCCTACATCCACAGGGAACCAGTCTGAGAATGCAGCTGCCTGGTCAGGGTGGAGAGAGGGGAAAGCAGGTTTAATGAGTTACCCAGACCCTGGCTAGGACACCTCTGAACCCTGTAGGGTCTCGAATTCCAGATACATGAGCCAGTGAGAGTCCTTACTGTCCAAGTGCATTTAAGTTGGCTTTCTGTCACTTGACGCCAAAAGCAGAATTATCCAAAGACTCCAATCCAGAACAATCTCTTGCTTTGACCACTGAATACTTTAGGCAGATTGATTTTATTGTTAAAATAACTGCTTCCATATTCTAATTCACTCCAGTTCCAATTCCCTGTAAACATACTTCTTTCAGTGTAAAATTCATGAGATTTGGGACAAAGCGGGGACTCAACTCTGCTTTTCCAAAGCACAAGTTTAGCATGTAGCCATATAATCAATATAAACTACGAACTGCTGGTAACAAGGGAAAGTAATCAGAAGCACCACACAGCCCTTCCCTGCACAGTGAATGAGGGGATTAATAGTACTGTCAGGCAGGTAAGTATTTTGTTACAGTGCAGAGCGAACCCAGCTGGTCTTTGATTTATTAGCATCGTCCCTGCAGTGACGCAGATATTCTGAAAGATGACCCACTTTCTGGATGTCCAAAGACCTCGAGAGACTAAGAGCCGTATCATGGATGGAACGTATCTAATCAAGTCCTGCCAACTCAGGCATGCGGTGTCTGGGGCTACTGTTCTTTTACATAACTTCTCATTCTGTGGCCATGTTTCTCTTCCAATGCCAAAGGTTACCAGACTTTTGCCTAGTCTGGGTCAGAAACAAAAGACCTGAAATGCTATTCCAGATTGTTACACATTTTTAAAAATGCATTTTAATAAGATGAGGTCTCTATACAATAAAACCCAGCCATTTAAAATGAAGCCCTCTATGAGTTTTGATACATCTGTAATCGTATAACAATTACTGTGCCTACGACACGGCACATGCCCACGACTCCCAAGTTCCTTCACGGTTTCCCCAAATTCTATTCAGTCTGTTGAGGGTATGCCTCATCTTCTCCCTGTTGGAACAGCTTTTCTTTCTTTAGAACCTCAATAGACACAGAATCTGGAGTGACCCCTTCTTTTACGCCGTGATGGTTACCACTCTACCTTGTCACATTTCTATGGGTTCCAAGTGGGACGATCCTGGATTTGCAGCAGAAGGGCAGGGGGCCGCCTGTGTAATATTTGTCTGTTTAGAGGCTCGGTTCCCAGCAATGCTCTCATCAGAGGGTATCACCCAAGGTTTCAACGACAGATGCTGCCCTCCTTGCCTCTCACCAAACTGAAGCGCTACTTGCTCTAACCATTCCTCCAACTGTCTTCCCATTCTGCCGAGGCCTCGTAGACCATCAGCAGGGAGGCAGGCTATGTTAAAAGAGTACCCTCTGATCAACTCAGTTGCCTTTATAATTCTTCCCGGTAACTTTCTGATATATTTCTTCAGCATGAATTTTTAATTTAAGTTGCCAAGAAAGAGAAAAGCTTTACAAATAACCATGTTATAAAAAAAAAAAAATGATCCAAGAGCTCCCCAAATGGAGAGCAAGTTTCAGGTCAGAAAACAGCACCCAGATGGATTAGGTTAGTGATGTGATATTTTGCTCACAATATAATTTTTTTTTTCACTTAATGTGTTATTGAAGTACCATGAGCTTGGTTTCCTCTTCAGTAGCGCAAGGATGCTAATACTCTGATTCTGAAGATTCAGTTAGATGTTATATACATGTAGATACATGCACATGTAAGCCAGATGCTGTTAGTGTTAGAGTTATTTTTTTTAATGACGTTTAAGAGGCGTTTACCTATAGGGGATAATTCACTCACCACTTACTCATAGCTACTGCTGTTACAGAGATATTCCAAAACGTACTGTAACATGAAGCTCTTCCCAATGCGAACTGTCACTATTCATTCTTAAAACTTGCATTCTATGTGATATTTTGAACATAACAACTACATTTCATATCAGTTTGTCACCGTTGACATCCCACACTAAAATAAAGTGGGTGTGATTATTTTAAAATGCACACGGAAGCTAGTGTGTTCAAGAGACTTGGTACATGGAGTCAATCAGCAGCTTGCCATACCCAGCAGCTCACTAATACAACCTGCCCTAGGCCTCAGATCTCAATCTGTATTTCAGGTTCCTCAGGGAACTAGTAGAAGAAACTGAGTCAATGAATAGTCCCAGTTCATCTGCTGACTCCTAAGCCTTAGTTCTTCCCAGAGCTCTGGGTTTAGAAGAGGTGTTGGTCCCCCAGGCTCAGGAGGGAAAAACACCTCTTACATGGAGGATCTGCCCCAGGCATGAGTGGGCAAAGGGCCAGTGGCTGCATCTGTAGCCTTGGAGAATCCATTTGGTGGTTCTCAGTGGGTGATTTATCAGCTGAGATGGCCATCAGCCCTTCACCATCATGATATATTCAGTGATGATGTCATCATAAGTTGACTACAGGCTCCACCCTCTAGAAGCTTCTATTCTCCAAGTCAGTGTGAATCAATGATTGTTTGAAGATTTGAGGCTTACTTATTTGAACAGTCAGGAACTACCTCAAGCTAAACTCCCAAGTCTTACAGACAAGTACCCAGAGGAAGAGGGCTTGGGGGTGCCAGAAGGGTGGCCAGTGACTGCCGGGGGATACTCAGGGCCTTTCATCCACTGTCTAGTGGGTGACCCCATTATTCAAACAAAGGCCAGCCCCAGAAGCATCAGAGGTTCTGGGATGTGACATGAAAGAGCTTCAGCTAACTCCTGTGCAGAAGAGCACCGCATGCTCCCCATGAAGACAGCAGTGAGCCGAGCTATCCACAGTCCACACCGCCTGCTCTCCATGAAGACAGCAGTGGGCCAAGCTATCCACAGTCCACATCGCCTGCTCTCCATGAAGACAGCAGTGAGCCGAGCTATCTATAGTCCACACCGCCTGCTCTCCATGAAGACAGCAGTGAGCCGAGCTATCTACAGTCCACACCGCCTGCTCTCCATGAAGAGAGCAGTGAGCCGAGCTATCCACAGTCCACACCGCCTGCTCTCCATGAAGAGAGCAGTGAGCCGAGCTATCCACAGTCCACACCGCCTGCTCTCCATGAAGACAGCAGTGGGCTGAGCTATCCACAGTCCACACCGCCTGCTCTCCATGAAGAGAATGGTATACTAAGGTACGCGCAATCCAAACCGCCTGATTTCCAGGAAGAAAACAGTATGCCAAGCTACCCGAAGTACATACTGCTTGCTCTCCACGAAGAAGAGTCGCCAAGCTACCTGCAGTACTTTGGGAAACTTAGAAAAAAAAAAAAAACTATTAAAACTGTAATATGAGGCAGAGCTCGGAGCACCAGCTGAAGATAGTGTTTTCCGTATGTGGCAGGGAAGTCATGCCCATGAAACAACAGTGTGGCTGCCTAAACAAGACCTGAGAAATGACAACCACATTTGACACACCAGCTTGGATAGGGAAATCTCACAAAACCCCACCACCAGAAGAAGAGCTACACAGTGCTGGGAGGGAAGAAAAAGGAGGCCGCTCCAGCGGTGAGCCCTGGGAGGTTAACCAATCCGAGCCGTCAGCGCTAAGTCCGCACACATATGAACAGCACTAAATGCTGTGTGTGTGTGTGTGTGTGTGCGTGTGCGTGTGCGTGTGCGTGTGCGTGTGCGTGTGTGTGTGTGTGTGTGTGTGTGTGTGTGTGTGAAGGGGTTCGGAAGGAGTAAGGAAGAGGGATGGTGGGGAAATGATACAAATACATGACTTTCATCCCTTTCATCAAACCTACAGTTTTGTTTTTTTTCCAATCAACCACAAGAAAGAAATATCTATGTCAAGATGTCTAGGGAGGACCAGCGCTTATCAAAATGAAAGATGACCCAGTCCCCCAGACCAGGGCTGCATGATAAAAAGCAAGTGTGAGCCTCATGGGTGAGTCGATATTGCCTCATGGTGGAGACACAGATGCTAAAAATAATAGGTGAAATTAATCAAAATGATATGTTTTATTGACCCCAATCCATTCAAACATTATCGTTTCCATATGAGGTCATTCATGAGGCATTTGTGTTCTGCTTTTGGAACACATCTCTACAATTCACTGTGTAGTTTTCTCTCGTCGTAAATCTCAGTATGAACCAACTGAATTTTTTCCCCCTAATGCATGTGAGGCCAGGGGCTGTGGTTCTGGACAATGGGTACCAACACCCTAATCCTGGGGCTCTTCCACAGGTCCTCTGTGGCTCTCAGATCTACTCCGAGAGCTCTTCGGCCCTGAGGGACTCCTTCCTTGTCTCCACCCATGTGACTTGGCATTCTGCACAATGCCACAGAACCACCATGGTGCCTCCCATCTGAGGCCTCCAAGACCAGCTGCAGCCGCAGCCGCAGCCCCAGTGAGGGCCCAGAGCTGTGGTTATGAGTCACATGTGGGCATATTTTTTCATTTCTTAGAAACAAAGCTGGGACTGTTTTTATTTTTATTCTTTACTAGGCACATTACTGTAAGAACTGTCTTCCAGGGAACAGGAGACCGCACTCGCTTCTAAAACTCCAGTGCCCAAGAGACACAGGATGTGTGGGAAACACAGGGGGTTGATGACAGGGGACCGAATTAGACATGCTACTGAACTTGCCAGGAGCACCCAGAGATGCCCACAATCACCATGGAAACAGAAAAGTTCTCAGTGTCAAAGCTCAAGAATGCCCAATGTCTTTAACCACAGTAGCCTGCATGGCTACACACAGACTTCAGTTCTGAATAGGAAAATTGGGTAAGACGCAAGACAAGGGAGTGCCATTTGGTGCGGGCAGAGGAAAAAAGGTACCGTGAACCAGTTCAAGCAAGCCAAGTACCACATACAAAATTCAACAGCCCAAACCCACCCCATCACGATTCCTATCGTCCCTGCTTCTTGGTCTCCCGATGTATCAGGAGTCAATGTCCTAAGAATTTTGCCTTTGACAACTTGCTAGGTAACACACAAACTCTGCTCACCAGCTGGGGTGTCCACTCCAGCACCAGGGTTCTCTCACCCCTGTGCTGGGTACAGCACTGCAGGATGAGGGCAGCCAGGGTGACGACGGGTGCTGATCTCACATCCCTCAGGGCAACGGTGGTAAGAGCCAGTCCAGGATGGTGTTCTCTAGGAGCAGAGGCGGGGGATGCTGAGGGCAGTGATCTCCTCACAGGACGGGGCAGGATTCCCCTCTTCTCTTCCTTCCTGCCGCTCTTACAGACAGGAGACCCTACGTTCCCCAACCACTGCTGCCACCATATTCTCATCCCTTGGTTCCCTGTCATCTCCTCCGGTCCTACAGCTGGGGTGTCATCCCCTGCACCCCGGATCTGAGCTGCGTCCCTTGAATTTCTCATCCCAGGGAACCCCATTCCTCAGGGCTCAGCCTTCCCCTCTGTCCTCAGTGTGTGCTGGGAAAACCGGGGGATTCTCCACCTAGGAAAGGGGTCTTCATATTTGCTCCTGTGGGAACTTTGAAGTTGTGTCTGTGCTCTGTCACAGTTACATTTAACAGTTAGAAGCACAAATCTCCTCCGCTGTAATGAAATAGAAGAGTTTATCTTCAGGTCATTGTTTCCTAATGGAATCCTCCCATGCTCTCGGTAGGTTTGATTTCCTTTGTTTTTTCCTTTGTTTTGTTTCTCTTTTCTTTCTCTTTGGTAAGTGCTAGCTAATCATCCCCAGTGTCTTGCCAAATATTTTTGAGCCCCTTCCTCTTCTCCACCCCATTCCATGGCACAATAAGCCTGCTCGCCCCTTGTGACAGGGTGGGGCCAGTTCTGCAAATCTGCCAATGGGTTGTGACATGAAACGACTGTGGCCCGGCCCTCTAGAACTGATCTTTTCCTTCAACGCTCTACACGGTGGCTTCCAGAACTACAGGAAAGGATAGCCTCCACCCTTCTCTGTGACCCTGCAGGGCACAAGCGGGAATTAAGCCTGGGTTGTTTTAAACTCTGGAACCTTAGGTAGTGTTCATTACAGATAAAGCCTAGCCTCTCCTGGCTCATAAGGAGTCTGTGAGACTATAGCAGTGACAGTCACAAAAGTGACCCAAGCTCAGGCATCCATGCCTCAGTTCATCGTTCTCTGCTCTTAACTGCGGGTGTCACGTGACCAGTGCTCTCACTCTGCCGTCACTTCTGTGCAATGGTGGACGGCAGTCGGGACTTGTGATCCAGACCCTTCCTCTGAAGGGGCTTTCATTCAGGCCTTGCACCACTGCGACGGGAAAACAAGCCAAGACAGGCTCCGCTCCCTGGTGACCCTAGCTGCAGCCTGCCTGTGCCCTAGCTGAAGCTGCACAGACGTGTGTGCTAAAGCCATTGAGAGTTAGAACCCAGAAGATCAGGTGGCAGATTCTATTTATAAATTGTGTTAGACTTGGAGACGGAAAAGATACAATCCTATGTCTGCTCGTTAACTGGTCCTCAAATCGGCTCAGTTATGGAACAGATTGGAGGAGCCATTCTTCAGCCTCATCCTGGACTCATAACGGTACCAGCACAGACAGGTGATATCTAACTCCACTCTACCTGAGAATAAGCAACAGTCACCAAATACTCTCACAACCCCCCACCCCCAGGTCTCTTCAGAATCACCCCCTTTTTTCAATGTTTCCTTTGGGAGTGCTGAGAAATTACCCAAGAAATTCGGGAATGATCGAGGAGTGTGGAGATCAGTTTACATGCCCCACAATGAATGTCCTAATCCTTTGATGGGGTCTGGGACTGGCCAGCTGCTCCTCTTTCTTGATCTCAGCATTCAGATGACTCTGAATACAGTAACTTACTGTTTGCTGGTGTGTTCTTGTTGCTCAGATCAGAACCTTTTCTAGGGGAAGAGGAGACACTTGAATGTGTAAGCCACGAGCAGGTAGTACACACCACCCTCGGGATTCCAGGTTAGAACTGTGCTGAAAGCGGAGCGCAGCAACCATTTGGCTAGGATCTGCACCATCGTGATCTGTGTTGACGTTACGCTGTACCCATTTCTGCCTTTATGAGCTGTGACTTGATTTATTGCATTCCAATAAATATGTAGATTAGTTTTCATAATTAACAATTGTACTGGCCAAGGTTTCAATTTGAATGCCGTGTGTGTGTGTGTGTGTGTGTGTGTGTGTGTGTGTGTGTGTGTGTATGTGTGTATGCATATGTGTGTGTGCATGTGTATGCGCATATGCATGCAGGTGGAGGTCAGTGTTTGATGGCAGCTATCTTTCTAGATTGTTCTCCACCTTATTTTCTGAGACAGAACCTCTCACTGAATCTGCAGTTCACTGAGACTGGCGGCCCAGTAGATCCCAGGGATCAGCCTGTCTCCAAGCCTCCAGTGTTGAGGTTATAGATGTGTGTGCCACACCTGGATGTTACTTGGCGCTGGGGATCTGAACTCAGGTCCTCATGCTTGTATGGCAAGCACATGACTGACTGAGCCACCGCCCCGACCCCTCAAGTGCTTCTCTGTTCATTTGCAAAACAATCGAAACGAAAGCATGCCAGGGCTCCACTTTGTCAACACGTGAAGGGAATGCTTCCATTTGGTTCCTTTAAACATGTCTACAAGAGGAAAGAAAGTAGAGTGGGGTAAGGAACAGTTTTAGGAGAGAGGAGAGATGGCTCAGTGGTTAGGGGAGCTTGCTGCTCAATCACGAAGCCTGGAGCCCAGGTCCCAGTATCCATGTAACAAGCTGGGTCTTTGCCCACACATTATTCCAAAGGGAGTTGGGACAGGACAGTCACGGAGGCTCGCTGGCTTTCAGCCTAGCCAATAAAACCCAAGCTCAGGTTCGAGGAGAAACCTTGTCCCAAAGGAGAAAGAGGACAGTGATGGAGGACTGCACCAGATGCCCTTCATCTGGTCTCCATGTGCACAGGTGGGTGCATCCCTCCCATGTACATACATACACATACACATCATATACACATACACACTCACAGTACAGAAAAGAACAAATCTTTAAAGAACAGAAAAAGTGTAAGTGTTGATGAGACAGAAAACAGATCACAAAGAGGATAAAAATAATAATAAATGAACAAATGCAACAATACAGTACTAGAGAAAATACAAGGATGCTGGGTGTATGTGGGGAGACAGTCTTGAGAGCAAATATTATGCCGGTTATTTTAAAAAGTAGCATCTAGTAGAGAGTCTTGTAACTCTCTGTCGAATATGCAAATGAACTGATCATACAGTACGTGTTTCAGTACATCTTTGTTTCTGAGACAGCCTCCTGGAAGCTCTGTCCACCTGGAGTTTTCAGATGTGTGCTAATCACAGAAAGCTCTGTGATTCAGCTTTTAATGTGAAAAAGATTCTCACTACAACAATTAGTAATTGGCTTGTTGAACGTGAGAGCTTAGTTATCTTTAGACCATGGAGTGTACCAAGACAGGAGACTGTAAGCGATCTTGCATGAGGCAGTTCTGTATTTCACCCAAATGACAATTTAGCAGCCTGTTCTGAACTGCAGAGTGGATACATAAACCAGCTTTTAGTGAGCTGTCTAGGTCAGGTCCCAGAGACATGTTTAAGCCGTGAGGGTTCCATATGCTCTTGGAAACATATGAGTAAGAGCTTAATCTCTACTTCACTCCATCTGGTAAAAATTATCCTGCTAATATCCATCCAATCAGCCTTCCCCAGCCTCCTTCAAAATGTAAGCCTTCTGAGTTGTGTTGACCTTGAAATACAGGCAGGAAATGGAAATCGAGATTCTCCTTTGAGAGCCGACGAAGCACTTATGAACTCAGTTGCCTGATTAGCGTGGAGAAATCATCCGTAAGGCCAGTAAAGGATCAGAATATGATGAACGTGGGAGTTAATCAAGGGTTCTTAGAGCCTATCAAGGACTCTAAGCTAATCAAGTTCATGGAGTCTGACTTCAGCTTTTTCTAAGTACAGGGTCTCCCTTGAACTTTGAGACAAAGTTCAGCAGTTCAGGAGAATGCATGTGTGTGCTCCTATGTGCCCTGTGTGCTCCTATGTGCCCTGTATGTGCTCCCATGTGCCCTGTATGTGCTCCCATGTGCCCTGTATGCTCCCATGTGCCCTGTGTGCTCCCATGTGCCCTGTGTGTGCTCCCATGTGCTCTGTGTGTGCTTCCAGGCCAGCAAATTCAATCCTGAGTATGAGGACTGAATGTCCAAACATTTAAAGGTTGACAAGAGTTATGCTCTAATTTCTGGTTACTGCGGTCATGTAAATATACACGTGCTTGAATCACACCCTGTTCCCTGGAATTATTCACTCCAATGGCATTTACCTTCACCTGAAGAAACACACATTTATGTTAAATACCAATCCATCATTCAGACAAGGCATGGATGCAAATGGCTTGTGAACCCATGCAGTGTGTCCACACCATCTAGGGAGCTGGTCCACAGGTCCAGCCACGTGACCCTTCTAGAGCCCTGGTGCTGAGTTTACAGCAGCTAGGAGACAGGCATGTGAACAAAAGTGCTACAACCACTCACCCAGGGGGTCCTCTTTGCCTACTCTCCATGGCTGTCCCTGTGACAAAGATTTACTATTACATGAATGATTTCTCTAAATAGGAAAAAAGCCCTTGGTTCTGGCCAGTTTCTTAAGAGTCCCTAAGTCTTTTTTCTGACAAAGGATTTAAAGGTCTCTTCTCTTAAGCTTTTCTTTATTCAGACCCTTGAAAGAGGCAAGTTTATCACAAGGAAAGGAAGGCTCTCAGTCTCCTTTTCTACGCGTGTGTAAATTGTATTTCCCTCCTTCCACTAACACTGAATTCAAATGAACACATAATGTGGCCCATATTACTTGTGCCCGGTTCTCAACCAAGTATTGAATCAGGTCCTGTTGTCATGAGCAGGAAGGACCATGATTAGTGCCCACATGCTGCAGTTCCAAACAATTCAGTCACTTATTACTGGACTCTTGAACTCAATTCTCAAAGAGAGGATTTTATCTCAGAAAACCCAACATCTGATACCTTGCTCGAGCTATGCTCCTGGTGAACCCCAAGAGATTAGATTTTAGTGGGCTTGTTTCTGCAGTGTGTAGTCTAATTCCCTCCTGGGGAGGTAAGGTTAGCTGTGGCTCTCCCTATTTCCCTGATCTTTCTCTAAGGCTTTCACCCCTATATTTGGCTCCATATTTTTTATTTAATAAGACCACTTAGAAATTCGACTACACCCTCTGTTATTTAGCGGTGCTCTTACCCTGCGAGGAAATGTCACGAAACACGACAGAATCCACTAACAAGAGTTTTATTAAGATAAGAGAGACAGACAAGTGCTCAGGCCTGCGGAAGAGACATGTGTATGTGGAGAAGAAGAAGGAAGCCAGGAATATGGCGCCAGCTTATCAATGCTGGGTGGCGCAGGCTTACACAGGTCCATGTGGCTACTCCATGCATGCGTGTAGATCACATGGTTGCTTTGCGTGCTCTTACACAACCATACAAAGCCACGGGGTCCTGATCACGCGAGATGCCTTGGCCCGGAAATGGCTATTTTGACCCAGAACTGGCTAGGCGGAAGTGTCTAGGTCCTCCGGACATACCCAACCATGGGGCCGTGTTGTGAATCTATCACCCTCCTGCTGTGTCTACATGGTGAAGACTAACTTCATGCACCAATGTTCCTTCTAACTCTGTGAAGTACAGTAGATTTCACATGCTCACCCGTACACACATCTGAGGATGAGTTCATGGAAAAAGGCGGTCGTTGTGGTGGGTCAGAGAGTGAGGGAGCAGTGCTGTCATGGTACCGAAGCTTGGCGTGGTGAACCACTGTGGAACACCCACCAGAGACAAGGCAGTACCGTGTTGTGGAGACGGGAGACTGTGTTCATCCCTCACCTCCACGGGACAGTGCGTTCACAGAGAGGCGCCGTCTCTCACGGCCTCACAGCAGGAAGCACAGGGATTTGGACTACAGAAATGGATTTTGCAGAGAACACGAGGCTGGCCAAATGGCACAGGAACAAGACACTTGAGAGAGTCAACTGTCTTTCTCTATCACAGTATGAGTTATGAAGACTCAAAGACAAAATTAGAGTGCTCAGAACCAGTAAAAGGAAAGGCAAGCATACCCTCTCTATCCCATCAGGCAGAGACCCAGAACTAAAAGCGTTGAATTAGGAACTTTTGCAATTACCAGAAAAATAGAGCAACCAAACCAAACAGAATAAAGCAATCCTGTGGCCTTCGTTCATTTTGTTTTGTATTTTAGTTTGTTGGTTGTGTCAGAAGGGACTGGAGTGGGCCAGAAACAGGCAGAAGCATCACTGCATACACAGGGATGTTGGGAGGAGAAGGGACTCCTGCCCCTGAAGGACAAAAGCAAGGTCAGCTATTGGGGAGGAACACAGGGCAGCCCCTAACTCCCAGATTACATAACTGATGAATGACCACCAAGTGTACTGTCACCACGTGGAGCTTGGAACTCAACCCACACATCTGCCGGTGAGCTTTGCCAGACTCTGAGAGCAGAGGAAGCGAGAGGGGAAAAAACTTCATTCCCTAGTTCTTCCAAGTGGAAACTGACGTCTGCGGCCAGAACTCCTCTGGAGAGGGAAGATTTGTGGTGCTTTCAATGAAAATGGCTCCCATAGGTTCATACACTGGAACAGGGCCTGAGGTTTCAAAAAAATCTGGCCCAGGCTCTACTCTCTGCCTGCGGCCTGTGGATCAGGATGGAAAGATCTTGGCTCCAGCGCCACGCCTGTTCATTTCCTGCCTGGCTGATAATGGACTACAAGCAAGCTCCTCTTTGTAGAGTGCCTTCCTTGGTCGTGGTGTCTCCTCACAGCAAGACAATAGTAACTAAGACAGCATTCAACAATAGTCGTCTCTAGAAAGGGCAGATGTGGGGTGGGGAGGCAGCACAGGTGAAGAGCTTACCACACAAGGATGAGGATCTGAGCTACACCCCCAGGACCTGGGTACAAAGCCAGGCATGGTGGCACCCATTTGTAACCCATTGCCAGGCAAGAGGAACCAAGAGGACCCCTAGGACTTGCTGACCACAAGTCTGAGTAGCCGACTCTGGGCCAGTGAGAAATTCTGTTGGGGGCTGGGAGGGGGCAAACAAAAGACAAAACAAACAAACAAACAAACAAAACCCCAAAAACAAAAAACTAAGAAGGTCCAGCATCTGAGGCATGATACCCAAGATGGCTCTCTGACCTCCATATGCATACACACACACAAGGACCCACAATGGATGTGAATGACTCCCCCACAGCTGTCTAAGACCTTCTCAGTACCCAGCTCCAAGAATAGCCCAGTCCTTGGCAAATGGGGACACATGGTCACCTCACTGTACCCTCCCCAAATATTACCTGTTCTGGGCTCTGTTAATAAAACTGCACTTCGCCTTTAATCCCAGCACTTGGGAGGCAGAGCCAGGCGGATCTCTGTGAGTTCGAGGCCAGCCTGGTCTACAGAGTGAGATCCAGGAAAGGCGCAAAGCTACACAGAGAAACCCTGTCTCGAAAAACCAAAAAAAAAAAAAAAAAAAAAAGATAAAAATAAAACTGCACTTCAGCAAGCATCCTCTGAGGTCAGAGTGGGCGCTACAACCACGCACATGAAGCTCCTTGAATGGTAATGCCGAGAGCTTTCTGTCCACAGCTCTCGTGGGTACTTTTCAAACTTTAACTTGTATTAAGAAGGAATCACTAAACGTTGACAGAGACAGGATCCAGTTACTTCCAAATGGAAAATGAGTTTGAGTTATAGAGAGGCCCCTGCAGCATGACTGCTGGCACAGAACACCCCTCCTTGGGGAGGCATCCTGAAAGCCTGGCTGGCTCCTTCAGGCCCAGGCCATTTGCATTTCTAAAAGCCACAGGACGCTCTAGACTATCCTCAAGGAGTCCATTATTCTGGAAGCTGTTGGGCAGGATTTCTTTGAGTGAAAGAAAGTTATTGCTTGTCAAGCTTGGGAAAGGAGCAAAGACGTCCTGTTTTGCTCTGGACATCACAGTGGATGAGTTTTCATGGCTATTCCATCATGCTTTTGGTCAGCTTTCCTACCTGATGCAGCAGTGTCTTAGTTTCAGAAAGTTAAAGACGCTGGAACTAAAGAAACCGTGGAAATACCCAAAGATCCTGTAAAGTATTCACAGGACTCAGACCATTCTCTAAAATTTGAAGTCTGTGGAGCAAAGCCATGGCTAAAAGACCTGTTTTGTGTTGTGCATTATCAAGTGTCTCAGTCTTTTTCATGCCCTCAGGAACATCTGAGTTAAAGCGAACATGATGGCATGCTAAAGCGGTCAGCATCAGAGGACACTGCAGGGGTGATAGTGTCCCTCACGGGACTAGCACTGTTCACTCTGTGAGGGGAAGGAATGCAGAGTTAGCTCTGGCTGGATTTCCAGGAGTTTCTTTCTAATATCCTGACTGTCTCCAGTTTATACTGGAACTGAAACAGGACAGGCTTGGAAACCCTTTGGCCTTTTGTGTGTGAGTTATTTGTATCTCAATATGGAGCCAACAACTAAATACAGCAATTTAAAACACAGCACTGCGGCTGGAGATAGAACTCAGCAATTAGAGCACACACCGCTTCTCCAGAGGACTTGAACTTGATTCCCAGCACCCACATCAGGCAGCTCACAACCGCCTGCAACTCCGTCCCTGGAGGAATCCAACACCCCTGGCCTCTGCAGACACCATCTGCAAACACTCCTCTCCACACATGCACAAAATTAAAAATAAAACAAACCTTAACCAAAACAAACCAGCACAGAAATTGGACTAAAATACCACACAGCCCCCATGGGCTCTACAGGTGCCAGAAACATTACACACCTCTCCTTTGTAAAGAGCAAAGGCTATGGAGACAAAATCACCCTTTGGGAGACACATCCCCACTGCTGCAGAAAGGGACTTCCCAAGCATTCTCAAACTGGAAGGTCCCTTCCGTGGCAACATTACCGTCTATGCAGCGGTTCACTAACTCAAAAGAGTGAGCCCAGTGCTCAAGAGCTGGAAGTCTGTCTGGTAACTGAGATGGCGAGGTTTTAACCTCTCCTGTTAGGATCTTTGATAATAATTATAAGCCCAAAGAAACCCCTTTGGGATCAAGAAGCTCATAAAAATGTCCATTCTTGATATCACCTAAACATACTACTGTGGGAACTTCCCAGGAGCTTGTCTAGGAGAGTGTGTGTGTGTGTTGATAAGTTGTAGATCAGCTCTCGGCAGTGAGCCCCTAAGGAAATTATAATCAAGCCGGTGGGATGGTTGGGCCAGAACGGCATGACAACGTCACTGATGAGCGTGGACCTTCAGGCCTGTGGTCTCAGAGGCTTTGTCACCTAGAGTTGTAACCAGCTACATCCTCTAAGAATTGTCCCCATTTGGGGAGAGGTCAGGATTGCAGAAGGAAAAAGGCCTTTAAGATCCCTCAGTCAAAACTGCTGCCACAGTTACTACCTACAGACTCCAGTCCAGCTCAGTGCAGTGGTGACTGCTGTTCCCTCAGTCAGCTCCTGGTAAAGAAGGCTGCGTAACACCCATCGATTGAGGACGGACAAACCAATCAGCTTTTGCCTAGCTCACATTCATGGGTCGATTTGGAGATTTCTGGTTTAGTTTTGGGCAATCTTTGTTGGAGTTAACTGTACTCCAGATTCTCTCAGGATCCTCTGGGACCATCAGTTGAGCCCGGGAACATTTTCCTCTTATCCTTGGATGAAGAACAGAGATAAGGCCCAGCCACATAAGTATTTTCAAGTCCCAGCCGCACTGCATCTGGCAAGCTACCACTAGCTACATCACATCAGCCAGCCCAGGCCAATGTCAGAGGGCAGGAGAATATCCCACCTACCTCGAGGTCATGGCCTTTGCATCTGTGCACCCAGAATCAACGGAGCCAGGAGTGTTTTTGTCATATGGGAATGAGGGAGAAGATGTGAGCGTTTCCAAGTAGTGAGCTCACCTACCTCAATCAAAAGTTCTCTGAAGAGCCAGATGTGTGCTGACTCTTTCTCTGGCAACTGACACAGTGCCGTTGTGATCGGCCAGTGATGTCAGTGAACTTCAGCTGTGGGAAGACCACACCCTCCCCTCATCTCTGCAGTTCCTAGAGACACACGAGTGTGCTGTGGTCTCTAAGGAGACAGGAAACTCCAGGTCACCATCTACAAGGCAGCTCATCCCAAAGTGTCTCTGCCCATCCTGAGACTCTCATCCAAGGACAGCACTGGCTCAGAATGGGCTGTCCTTGTGGTAGGTGGGACAGCAAGAGAGCAGCACAAGCTAGTGCTTGGTAGAGCTTTGCCCCGAACCAGCAGAGCCCAGTCAAGTCAGGTAGCTGTGTCTGACACAGGGTGGGGAAGCATAATAGAGTATCAGTGTGTGTCAAGTGGCCACGGACGCAGCTGGCAGGTATGTTTTTACAGGGAGGGTGTAAGCAGAATACTACCCCCGATAACACCTTTTCACGGTAAGATAAAAAGGTAATAAGCCTGTCTCTCCATCACTCACCAATAGACCAAGGCTGCCATCATCCAAAGCGCTTGTCCCTTTCTTCTGTAACCCCAAGCGTGCAGCACCTGACCCTAGTCTCAAGGAAGTGCTGGTGTTCAATGGGACCATTCATACCATCCACCTGCACACATGGCATTCGGTTCTCTCACACAAAACTACCGAGTGTCTTTCATCATGTAAGAGTGGAAAGTTGAATTGCGTCATCTCTGGCCAGGTGGCAGACAAGAAATAGCATGTTATACATGACGGGAAGTAAATTCAAACCGGTACCCAAGGAAAAAATCCAGTTACTGGAATGTGCTGGAACCTCATGAGCAAAGCAAGAGGTGTGGCCAGATCTTTCATCTAGTGGTCATGGCGGGCAATGGGTGCCCCTAAAGACACTGTGAGACCCACCATGCTGTAGCTCTGCCCACACTGTAACTACTGTAGAGGTACTAAGGATTTTATTCCTATTTCTAAGTCCCCCTTAACAATGACAGCACACAAAGGTTGAAAGTCAGAATAGCTGGTCTAGCTGCAGAGCTAATCCTTCATATACACTGCTCACTACTGAAAATCCTACCCACCCACTGGTTCTCCCCAATGTCTACAAACCTTCCCGTGAGCTCAAACCACATTCCTATTTGGGCTTTCAGCTCTGTTTTGGGGACATTAGTCACTTTGGTGTTTAGAGCACCTGTTTTTCGTGCTGCAGGCTATTTCTTCAGCAAAGCCTGGGCCAGCCAGGAGCCTGGGGCCATGAGATGAGTGCCATTCATTTGCGATACAACAGAAGGCAGTTACACGCCTGTGGATAGAGTCAAACTGCACGGTACACTTGAACAGAAGTGTCATTTGGAAACACATTGTTTGGTACAGTAAATATGTGAAACATTAAACAACAAGTGAGAGAATACTTCCAGAAACAGAAATAACAACGGAGGTGATATTTCCTGAATAACCCGCCCACACAATATTGCCTCTGGCTGAGTGCTGGGCTCAGATCCAAAGTAGCTGTTTTCTCCCATTTCTTCCCTGAATTTGCTAAAGCCTTGGTTAGGGGGCGACCCTAGTTTGTACTGAGTTTTGGCTATCTTCTGTAATCTGGAGCGTGCTTGGAGAGTCATACGCAAGGTTCCTAGGATCACTGCTGGTCAACAGTGGGACTGGCTGGACTCGGCAGGCGGCCAAGGCAGGTTCCAAGAGGACGGAGCTGCCCAAGCCGGTAACTGTTCTGAATCCAGCCAGACTCCCACCCCCATCCTAACCTTCTCTGCTCCCTAGGGTGGGCACCTCAAGGATGAGGCAGGAATGAGAGAGGTCTCAAAGGACAAAGCAAGCACAAAATGATAACTTCTAAAAGTCGGGATTCACTGAAAAGGGCTTTTTGTTTGTTTGTTTTTTTGTTTTGTTTTTGCTTTGTGTGTGTGTGTGTGTGTGTGTGTGTGTGTGTGTGTGTGTGTGAATAAGAAAGCATTGTCCAATCCCACCTTAGGCCCGAATGTCTGTTTTGTTTTTGTTTTGTTTTTTGTTTTTGTTTTGTGTGTGTGTGTGTGTGTGTGTGTGTGTGTGTGTGTGAATAAGAAAGCATTGTCCAATCCCACCTTAGGCCTGAATGTCTGTTTTGTTTTTGTTTTGTGTGTGTGTGTGTGTGTATGTGTGTGTGTGTGTGTGTGTGTGTGTGAATAAGAAAGCATTGTCCAATCCCACCTTAGGCCCGAATGTCCTTGAGAGTATATGAGAGTGAGATGTAGGTAAACGCTGACTCTGATGTCTGAAGTAACTGTGTAAACACAGTCCTAACATCGACACCCGAAATACTTATTTAAGCAGCTGGTATGTGAGTAATTGATATCTGCCATGCTTATCATAGCACAACAACTGTGATAGGACCCTGCTTTGATCTTGGTGTCAGAGTTCAGCAGCCTGTGCTGCTGGCCATTATTTCTGGGTTATCATAAAGGTATTTCGTACCTTATTATGTTTCGTGGGAATTGAAGAACGTTTGACACAGGAAATTGTGGTTCGTCCTGACCTAATTAAGTTTAGCACAAGGTTTTGCACTGAAAATGCTAATTCTCTGAGTTGATGTGAAAAGGTTTGGGGGCCGGGGAGATGGCTCAGTGGGTAGAGCACTTGTGGCACAAGCCTGAGGACTGGAGTCTGATCCCCGGAGACCACATAAAAACTGGGCAAGCACGGCATCCTACCTGTAACCACAGCTCTTGGGAGACAGAAACAGGGGACAACCTGAGCAGGCCGGCTCACTAGATTAGCTGAGGTGGCAAGCATTTGGTTCAGAGAGACCCCACCTCAGTAGGTAAAACAGAAAACCACCAAGGAAGACATCTGACATCAAACTCTGGCTTCCACACACATATACACACCTGCAAACACACCCATACACGGGTACGCACACCACACACATGCACATGTAAAGGGAGGGGTCTGGGGGATAGTTTCAGTTGGAAAGACATGTTTAAAACCAAAAAGAATGGGGGGTTCCACATATGAGGCTGAAACTTGGAAGGGGAGCCTGAAAATGTCACCAAACTCAAAGGCAAGGAAATGCCCAGAAAACGCAGGAGGGATGGAGGCCCAACACAGGAAGGCTTAGCTGCCCAAGATGAGGCAATGTGAGCATGAACAGGATATGACCGAAAACAACCACGAAGGTCTGAAACATATGTAATTTGCCAAAGTCCAAATTTACAAGGAGACTAAAGAATGCGACTCACTGGACACCGTTAGAAGACGCTGGGCACCATTCACTCCTTGGCAAGGGAAGAGCTAGGCACGCAGCATCCATTCCTGGACAACTGCACGCAAGGGCCGCCTAAAGTTGCGAAGAGAACTTAGTATCTATACAAATATTCCAGGAATAAATGCAGCAGTAAGGATTATTGCTATATAAGCAATGGCATGAGAATAAGTCATTTGCAACTTCTGGTGAGTTCATCCACCCAGACAATGACTGTCAGTTCCATCAGGCATCCCCAGAGAGACAAGCAGGCAAGCAGATACCTCCGATGAAAATGTACTGAGCCACTTAAGAAGTAGGCGTGCCAAAAATATCTAGCCTGAACTCGATTAAACTCTAGTTCTAACTGCTAAACTTAAAGGGACTACAAAGACGGAAGGTCATGAGAATGGGTTCTTGGAAATGGAATCAAGAAGCTACATTCAGCCTCTTGACATTGGGACAGGAAGTTATCATCTTCAGAGAATGGGGCAATCAAGTTACCAAAAAAAAAAAAAAAATCACACACACACTCATAATATTTCAAGTTCTCAATTTTCCCACTAGAGGCATTCATAACTCTCCTTTGGCCACAGGCAGCCCACAGGCTACACGTCAGACAACCTTGCTTAAATAAAAACTGCTTAAGATTCTTCATTCTCAGAGCTGTTTGGAAAAGCAAGAAAAGACAAACTGATAGAGAACTCGAAGAGACACGTCAACCATCACAATATCTAAACTCCACGAGGCTGTTAGGGCAGTGCAGAGCTACCAGCCATCGTAAGACAGTCAGGGACTGGGGAAACGCCATTTTGCTGTTCGATATTAGAGATCTTAGCTTCTTTCCCCATTGCTGTGACGAAATACCCTGGGCCAAAGGCAGCCCAAGGGAGGAAAGGGTTCCAGGTTGCAGTCTGTCATGGCAGGGAAGTCACAGCAGCTGAAGCTTGCTCAAAAGGACCAATCGCAATACATCCACGGTCCAGAGCAGACATCCATGAGTCAATGCATGCAAACACTCAACTTATTCTTTCCATTTGCTACATCTACAGCCGGGGATCCCCACCCAGGGCATAGTCCTGCCCACAGTTAAGATAGTCTTTCCACATCAATTGATGCAATCAAGACATTTCCTCACAGGCATTCTCAGAGGCTAACCTTGGTCTAGGCAATCCCTCACAAGTGTGCCTGGAGGCGTGCCTCCTGGGTGTCCAGTTGGCAAAGCTAAGTGCCACAGTAGGTAACTGTGTTTAATCATTTATTCTTAGAATAATAATATTGAGGCTATATTTTGGATGCCACCACCCTTCTGATTTGCTCTCCCCATAACTCTCATTCCCAACAGCTGGATCTGCAGTGAGTCTGATAATCTGCAGTGAGTCTGAGACAAATGAGGACCTCACTATTCACACGTCAGTGTCCCAAGGACGGCACCTGTGACCCCAGAGTTACATGTTTGTGCGTCTATATCAGAGAGAAAAGTTCCAAGATGAGGCTCCATGGCAGATGGGATAGCCATCCAGGGGGGGAGGAGAAGGTAGAGCAGAGAAACCTCAAGTTTGGTCACAAGTCAGCAATTAAAGGGTCTATGTGATACATGGACAGAGATTCATTAACCTATTTTTCCTATTTTAATATGCTTGAAATTTTCTATATTAATCTCCCCCCATAGGGGCTAGAGAGATGGCTTAGCAGTTAAGAACACTGGCTGCTCTTCCAAAGGACTCAGATCCAATCTCCAACACCCAGGAGGCAGCTGGCAACCATGTGTAACTCCAATCCCAGGGGCTCTGATGCCCCCTTCTGGCTTCTGTGGGCATTACATGCATGTGGTGTGCAGACATACCTGTAGGCAAAACACCTATACATATAAACCTTTCTTTTTATTAAAACAAATTTTAAAGAAAAAAATAGGTAAAGAAAATTATCATTAGACTAAAACACACAGAAAGAGTAAATGTAGCTTTGGTAGCAAAATGCTAACAGGAGAGCTAGGATATCACAATAAATTCCTTAGGGAATCAAGTCTGGCTGTGGATGACAACCCCTTGCCTATTTGGCCTTAAACACGAACCACGATGACTCAGAGGCCACTGCATCTTCAACAAGTACCATCATGTAGAACGCTGAGCTCTTCCCTGCTAACATGACCTTCACCATGAGTCTCTGAGGGCAGTGTTGAGCCAGACAGCACTGTGTGTGGAACAGCACATCTGTCCACACTTAGATGGCTGTAGCATTTTATTTCATTAGTCACCAGCAGGCAGTTGTTGTTTCTAAGTTCTCACAAACCTTGATCTAGATTTTGCACCCCTGGAACTGTGTATGCAGAGTCTTCAGCATGCTGCTAAGTAGATGGCAGACATATTTGCTCAGCCATTAACACTAAGGGCTGGAGAGACGGCTCAGTCAAGTTCTTGCTTTGTAAGCAATTGGACCTGAGTTTCATCCCCAGGACCCAGGTAGAAAAATGTCAGGCCTCTAATAGTAGCTTTGGGGAGGCAGAGGCCAGTAGACCCCTGGGGTTTTCTGGCCAGCCAGCCTAACCTCTTTGGAAACTTCCAAGCCAACAAGAGACTCTGCCTCAAAAAGAAAGGTGCCTGGTGCCATAAGAACATCTAAGGTGTGTTCTCTCACGTCAACATGCACGTACATACATCCACACATGAATGTGCACCCACATACACACTCGTGCGCGCGCACGCGCGCACACACACACACACACACACACACACACACACACACACACACACAAACCCCCTAAACACACACAATCATAACCTCAATCCCACTGTGAGGACCTACAGTGAGATAGAAGGAGGTTGACAGAGTGGTGGACTATTTCTTCCCCTAAAAGGAATTCTCATCTCAAATGTTCAAAGGGTAACAAGAATAAGCAGATCTTAGCAGTTCACGATTTTTAGATCACATTGCCTCTTTGCTAAACATTTTAGATGATTAAACCTGCAGTCTTGTTCTTAACTAGTGTGCAACACCGAAAACTGGTCTATCGATACCTTCATAAGCACAGCGGCTACTGCTTGCTATATCCTGTAAGAAGGGGGGAGGAGGAGGAGGAGGAGGAGGAGGAGGAGGAGGAGGAGGAGGAGTACGAGGCAGGGATGGGGGTGGGGATGTCTATCAAGCTCCTGAAGACTCTGGAAAGGATGATGAACCAACCAATCCCAGTTTTTCTTAGCGGATTTTTTTTTTTTAATCAGAATGTCCTCATCAAAACACGTGGAATTCTATGATGAAAAGTGTGGGTGGGCTAACATTCTTCAAGGTTTAAACCAAGATTCGTGTCTTCTAAAAATTGTTGTCTACTCTTCCTGTAGTGACAACCCTTCTTTACTCTTGGCTCACTTGGCCTATGCATGCCCATTGATTCTTTATATGTTTATTATTCAGGGTTTGTTTGAAACATGTGCTGTTGATCACACCTTCCAAAGAACAAATAATGAGCTGCTCATTTGCTGTGTTCCTTTTTGTTCTAGAATGGGGAGACAGGGAGGCTAGGGGTGAGGACAGGGACAGAGTCATCCCAAAGTTTTTGCTAGTGAAGGAAAGGAGAGAAAGAAAGTAAAGGAGTGGGGAAAGAAAGGAAGAAAGAGAGGGAAAAGAAAGGGAAGGAAATGCTAAGTCTAAAACTCAAATATTGCATTATTGCTCAAAATCTCGTGTGAATAAATAGCATTTCTAAGGCTACCGTGAAAACAAATCTTCAGGCTACAGATATGGCTCAGTGTGAGCTTGCCTGGCGTGTGCAAGACTCCAGGTTCAATCCCAAGCACGGGTGGGAGTGAGGGGGAATAAGAGAAACAAGTAGAACAGAACCCAATTCATTAGAAAGGTTCAAATGTCGAGAAAAACAACCACTAACTTTTATAACCAAGGTGGCTGAGGAGACACTACACATCTACAGTAAAGAACAATAGTTCAAACACTTCAAACTGACTATCAAAATGTGACCTGAAAAGATCAATTAACCTCAACTAAAAAGGATAGTCAGATGTTTAGTAATGTACATGCATAGTTTCAGGAAGGAGAGCGAAGCACAGGAGTCGTAAAGAATTACTTCACTCAATTCAACAATTTATCACCAGTGGTGACTAACATTACCTCTGAGTAATTTGGCGAGAGGTATTTCCCGTTGCATTTAGCCACGTGCCTCAGGATCTGCAAAGCTTTTTCTCCTTCCTTCCGGGTGATCAGCCAGCGCGGAGATTCAGGAACTACCCTGGTGAGGAGGGAAAGGACCCTTGAATTAGGTTAGAAATCTGAAAACTCATGAGTTTTTCTAGCTAAAAGGATCTTGCAGCAATTAGCTTACAAGTTAGCACAGTTCCCAGGCTCGCAAAGAGGCTCTCAGAAATGAGTTTTCTTTGCAAATTTACAATGAATGGGAAAAACACTAACTTGGCTACAAAAAAAAGTTTCTCCACAGTACACAGCTTTTGCAAGCACAGGGAACCCTACAGTTTTGTGTCTCTGACTACAAATATGAAGAGGACTAAGGCTGAGTTCACATCTAGGAGAAGGCAAAGTCTTTACCTTATGCATGGAGCCTGATTTATCCATACATTAAAATTCAATGAGAGGAATAAATTATATTCCACCCTCCCCACCAGTAAGTCAAATGCACACATTCGGAACATCTTGATCATTTATTTCTCTGACATTCTTAACCTCCTATTCATCAAAGAATGTTAATTTGCTTAATGGATTTTTTATCATATTTAATCTGCAAGGCGAAATAACCGAGTTTGTTATCTCATAATTCCCATGAAAGCATTGCAAAGGGATAAATCATAATGCAATTACTTAACCTGGAATTTTGTATTGGAGTATTTTACTATTGGTTGTGACAACTGTCAGTCAAGCAGCCAATAATCTTTGTAAATTGTCAAAATTCTCTAGTAATTCCCTAAGCCACCGGCATTCTGGGGGTTTAGAGATCACGTCTATTGCCTTCATTTCTGTGTTGGTTTGGCTCTACGTTCATGTGCAATGGGATAAATACAATGATGACCAAAATCACATTACCAGTAATAAAGGAGGAAGAGGAAGCTGGGCAGTGAGACGGCGAGCTGGATGCCCTGCCAACTGGGGATAAAGTAGGCAATTCCAGGCAGGAGGATGATTCCGAGGGTGAAGAACATCTGAACCACTATTCCCACAATCCTCCTTTGTTTCGAACCTACTATTTCCGTCACTGGAGGAAAACAGACACAAGTGATTAGGAGAGTTCTCAGACAACACCAAAACAAACAGACTTGACACCTGTCAAAAATCCACCTGCACTACGGGAATACTCTAGAACATAAGGACATGGAGGCTTCCATAGGTGCAGGATTTCTGACGACGGCTCTCCGGGTACCTTACGTGCATTTCTCCCACCATTCTCTGCCCTGATCCTCAGGCTGCCAAGCCAGCACCCTCTGGGTATGGTTGAGGAATGCAAGAAACACCTGTGCTGATTTTAGGTCATCTCAACACGGTTGTTGTGAAGGTCATGGTCATTATCAAAATAAACAGCAAGGTAGCTCAACCTTACCACTGTAACTCTAAGGATGTGTTGTAGCTAGAGTTTTCCTGCCTGGCCCACAGTCAGGGCAAATCTCTCTCACCCGCCAGTCCCATAGCCGCTCAGACCCAACCAAGTAAACACAGAGACTTATATTGCTTACAAACTGTATGGCCGTGGCAGGCTTCTTGCTAACTGTTCTTATATCTTAAATTAATCCATTTCTATAAATCTATACCTTGCCACATGGCTCGTGGCTTACCGGCATCTTCACATGTGGCTTGTCATCATTGCGGCTGGCAGTGTCTCTCTCCCCCAGCTTCCTGTTCTCTCAATTCTCCTCTCTCTTAGTCCCGCCTATACTTCCTGCCTGGCCACTGGCCAATCAGTGATTTATTTATTGACCAATCAGCAACACATTTGACATACAGACCATCCCACAGCAATGTGTACATGATAGTCTCTCTGGGAGAGCTGCCATGGATATTAGACTCTGCCCGTACTTTTCTACTATCCAAGACAGTTTAGATTAGGAATTCCGTTGTTTGACTTCTCATGGATGTAACCGATCTCTAAAATCCACCTGGGAAATTTTGTCACTGGAATCCTGACCTCCTCTGCACCTTCCCACTAACTGGTTTTTTTGTTTTCATCATCCTGAGGCATGCTAGCTGCCTTGTGGCTGCCCTAAATTCAGTTTTGAACATCCACATAGACTTGGGTCATGTTAAAAATGCCACACACTTCAGTTATCCCTGTTCCAGCCAGTGACTTTTAGTCTTTCCCTGTACCCTCCTTCCCACCCCCCCATCAAGAGAGCTTCCGGTATCTAAAGCATCCTATAGGGTCTCCCACAGGAGTCATGGGAGGGAATGGAAAGCCAAACATCTGGGACAATGCTATCAGATGACCTTTCTTATTGCTTTGGTTATACATCCTCCTCCACTTATCGTAGGTGGCTGGTTTGGACTAGAATCAGAGCCAAAGGGAGCAGCCCAGACCAAAGTAACATAAGCAAGGGACAGTGGTCCATATTCTATATCTGGTTCCCAATTTAAAACAGCATTCCAGTCTCCGTAGCAGCTGGAATCCTACCCCAAGTCCTTGTTCTACTTGTGGGAAGCGCTGCCACGCAGTCTCTGGGTTTCAGGGTTTCATGAGGGAGGAGGGTGTGTGTGTGTGTGTGTGTGTGTGTGTGTGTGTGTGTGTGTGTGTGTGTGCTGAGCTAGGCCCCTCCCCTCTAGTTCTCACACAGGAGTGGTTGCAGCAGAACAAGACTTACCAATCACGAAGCAGGTCATCCATGCCCCCTTTCCAAACACACCTTGCAGGAAGCGGAAGATCACAAACACAGAAAAGTTTGGTGCAAAAGCCACCACGACCCCCGTGACGCCAACACCGAAACAGGATATCAAGTAAATGACTATCCTGCCATACCTTCATGAGAAAGAAGAGAGAGAGAGAACCTTAAACATGGTCTTCAATATAACAAAAATGGAATGAGACAGGATGCAAAAAGAAGTCAAATGTGCAAGAAAAAAAATATGCATCCGCTGTAACTTACCATCGCGGTACACAATACTGATAGTAATACCTATGAAACCAGATGGAACCAGATGGAACCCATCTCTGGAATAACATTACACAATGCACAGCCCACAACACATCCCTCGAGACTGGAGATTTCCTAGCCGTGCCCCTCTCCACCACGCTGCTCTTGCACACTTTCCCTGTTGGCCTGGCTGGCCCTGACATTTGCTGTCATTTTTGTGGGTGGAGTATCGGGGAGGTAGGGACACAATGAAGCAGCAGTGGCACATTACAGAAGCCTCCATTTAAATCTTGTTCCATCCAGTTAGCAGTCATGACCTTGGGCAAACTCCTCAGCGCTCTCAGACTCAGGTTCTCTTTGCTTCCCATCCACCCCTTTTCCCTAGGGAGGGGTAAAGAGGAGCAAATGGGATTCTATAAAGTTCCTGATCAGTGTGTGTTGTTATTGTTTTTTTTTGTGTGTGTGTGTGATTTATAGAACTATAGCTAAATAGTTCAGACAAACGGGCAGGGTGCTGTGGTCAGTTTCCCAGTCTGCTGTGAACTGAGTCCTGGAGTCTCGCCAGGTGAGAGGCTGACAGGAGCTCATCCTCAATGCCCTTTGAGAGCTTTCATTTTCCTTACAAATTTCCACAACATTCTTGCTTCTGCATCTTTGCATTAAGGGCAGAGATGGAAACAGCCTTAATTTATCCACACGTTTTAAAAGTCAACTCTACTTTTCAAAACAATAGTAGGTTCAAGCAGAATTTAAGCACAAAAGACAGAGTTCCCATGCACCCCTCCCTTTCACACATGCACAGCTTGCCCTATCATGGATTCCCCCGCTGAGTGATGCTCTGTAACAATTAATAAGCTTGAGGTGGCACACCATTACACAAGTCTACAGCTCACACTAGGGTTTCGGGGTTCATTTTCCAGCACTAAGGATCAAACCCAGGTCCTTACACAAGCAGAGCAGGGGCTTTACCACGGAGCTTCATCCCACCCAAGGTTCACACTTGTGTTGGACATTCTGTGGGACACATCCACCCTTCCGCATCATACGGAAGAGTCTCGTGTCCTGAACTCATTGCTAGTAGGGATGCAAAAATGATGGAACTCATTATTTGTTCTTAGTAGTCATTCTTCATCCCAGGTAACTACAGACTTTTCCACTGTCCCCATAGTTGGCAGTTTTCTAGACTGTTCTACAGATCTGTACGAATGTTGTAAGATTCTATAGGAATTGTACAGTAGGTAGTCTTTTCAGACTGGCTCCTTGAACTCAGTTAGCAATGTGGGCTTTTAACTTTCCTCTGTATCTTTTTAGGGTTCCTAACTTGTTTCTTTTCAGTGTGGAGTACTACTCCACTGTCCGGATATATCATCCATTCACCTACTGAAAAATATCTAAGCTACCCCAAAGGCTGGCAATTATATATAAATCTGCTGCACGGTCCACATGAGACTTTACATGTGAATGTACATTTTCAGCCTTGTTGGGTAAATACCAATACTATAATTTCTAGTCCTATGCATTTAGTTTTGCAAGAAACTGACAAGCCGGCTTCCCCTCTGCTGTGCCATTAATGTGACCTACCAGCAATGAACAACAGTTTCTGTGGTTCCACACACTTGCTAATATATGTTTAGTTTTAAAATTGCTAAGTGTATGGGTGTTTTGTCTGCGTGTATCTCTGCACCGTGTGTGTACAGTGCCTGCAGAAGCCAGAAGAGGGCACCTGATCCCCTAGAACTGGAATTACAGCTGATTGTGAGCTAGATGTGGGTACTGAGAATTGAACCTGGGTCCTCTGGAAGAGCCAGTGCTCTTGACCACTGAGCCATCTCTCCAACCCTTATCCTGTGTTTTTTTGCATCTGTGTTTATGAAAGCTAAAGGCAATATGATCATCTGGTTTTGGCAATAAGGTAATGCTGACATCACAGAGTAAGTTAGGGAGTGTTTCTTCTCCTTTATCTTCTGAAAGAAATGGAGACAACTGCGAGTAATTTATTGTCTATGTGGCAGAATTCACCTGCTCCAAATCTGAACCTGGTACTTCCTGGTTAGGAAGGTTATTCACTATTGACTCAATTTATTTAATAGACATGGACTTATTAAAATAATTCATGCCAGGCAGTGATGGCGCACGCCTTTAATCCCAGTACTCAGGAGGCAGAGGCAGGTGGATCTCTGTGAGTTCGAGGCCAGCCTGGTCTCCAAAGCGAGTTCTAGGAAAGGCGCAAAGCTACACAGAGAAACCCTATCCTGAAAACAAAATAATAATAACAATAATAATAACAATAATAAATTCACTTCTTACATGAGTATGTCTTTCAAGGAACAGTCCCCTTGATCTTGGCAAATCTGGGACCATACAGCCATTACACTGTCCCTTTATTATGTTTTTATAGTCTGTGGGTTTTGAAACCATTTTAAGCGATCATTAATTTGAATCCTATCTCTTTTTCTCTTAGTTGGCTTGTCTAAAAGGTTATTCTTTGGGGGCTTTCCAAAGAACTAGCTTTTGACTCTATTAATTTTCTCTACTGACTTACTGTTTTCAATTTCTTTGACTTTTTGGTTCTAATTTGTGTCATTCACTTTCTTCTGTTTACTTTGGATTTAACCTGGTTATCTTTGCTGTTGATGATACCTAGTGTATAAACTCGGATTGTGGGGTTGTAGATCAGTCTTATGCTCCAGTGAATACATCAGTGTTATAAATGCCCTTGTGCATTATTTTTGATGCACCCATAAAATCTGATAAATGGTTTTTATCTTCACTGTGTTTAGATATTTAAAAATTCTCTTGAGATTTCTTCTCCGTTAGCAGAAGTATGGATGCTTAATTTCAAAATATTTTGGGGTTTCCAATTTCTTGTTACAGATTTATTGTTTAATTCCTTGGAGACAAAAGATTAAATGTGGTATGACTTTCTATTCCTTTAATTTTGTTAAAATGTATTTATGGCCCAGAATATAACTTTATTAATGTCTCTCATGTATTTAAGAAAAACCTGTACTTTGCTATTGTTGGATGGCATGGTCTGTAGATGTCCAATATGTGCAGTCGATTGATGGTATTGTTGAAGTCAGTCACATCTTGATTATAATATTGTGTTGGTTGGATTTTCACATTTCAGATACGAAGTATTCGAGTCTCCAACTACAGTGAGGGATTCATCTGTTTCTCCCTGTGCTTCCTTCAGTCTTTGCTTCCTGTATTTTGATACTTTGTTGTTAGGCACATATATGTTAAAGATTGTTCTATTTTGTTATAAGTAATAAATTATTATAAGTAACCCTGTGTTTCCCTGGAGAAGCTTATTCTTCCTAGTATTAATACAACGAGTACTACTTTGTTTTGGTTGTTCTTATTGTGGTATCCTAGTATTAATATAATGAGTTCTACTTTGTTTTAGTTGTTCTTAGTGTGCTATCCCAGTATTAATAGAATGAGTTCTACTTGGTTTTGGTTGTTCTTAGTATGGTACATGTTTCCCCACTCATTCACCCTCCACTGTGGGCATCCTTATGTTTAAAGTGAATAACTTGTAGGCAACTTACTGTTGGATCTTCTTTTGATCCACTCTGAAAACCATTTTGTTGAGACTGGGTCATGGGCTGGGTGTAAGCTCAGGTAATAGAGTTCTTGCTTGGAATGCAGGAAACCCTATATTGGACATGGTAGTATGTGTCTGTAACCTGGAACTTAGTAGGTAGACACAGAACAATCAGAAGTTCAAAGTCACCCTTGACTAAAGAGCAGTCAAGGCTAACCTGAACTACATGAGACCCTGCATCAGGGGTGGGGAACGCTCGCTGATGTTAGAGTCTGCCGATTCATCTAGGCTGGCTGGCCATCAAGCGTCAGGAACCCTTCTTTCTGTCTCTGACCCACCCTCCTGAACTGGAGTTACAGCTGTGCACCACCACAGTCAGCTTTCATGTGGGTTCTGGGGATCCAAACCGAGGCCTTGTGCTTGTTCAGCAAGCACTGTACCCACAGAGCTGTCTCCCCACGTCTGGTCTTCTAATAAATCCATTAATGGCATTCTCCATTTCACAGTGTGTGGTCTTCGGCGTTTCTCTTTGATTCTTAGAATTTCCATCGTTGTTTGCATTGTCCATTTCTCCCTGCTGTATTTTATCCACTCACCACTTACCACATTAACCACAGCTTTACGTTTTTCTGGTTTGACAGCCCCTACATCCTTTCCATGCCCATGTCTGGTTCTGATGTGTGCTGTCCCTGTTCAAGCTGTGGTTTTGTCTGCTGGCATTTTATGTTTTGCTTTGCTTTGCTTTTTAGGATGCCCTGTGACTAAACTTCAATTGTTCCTTTAGCCTGTGGACAATGACATTGCAGACATTTTTTTCTTTTTCACTTTAATTGGGATATGGTGATTGGAATTGGACTAGATGGTGAGTAGAATGGGCTGGGTCTGTCTCTTTCGCTCCTCCCACACGGAAGGCTGATACTGACTTAGGATGGGTGTTTCTCATCCCTCAGATCTGACACTCAAAAACCTGCAGGTTAGGTTCTAATTAACCAGGCTTGGTTTGGGGAGGTTTTGTAGTATTTGTCTTCTCTCTCTCTCTCTCTCTCTCTCTCTCTCTCTCTCTCTCTCTCTCTCTCTCTCTGTGTGTGTGTGTGTGTGTGTGTGTGTGTGTGTGTGTGTGTGTGTGTTCTGGGAGCAGGCCTTATTATGTATGAATAGAAGCATGGAGGGACTTCTCTTGACAGTCACCATGAAAGCCTGGCAGACTCACAGGGGTGAAAATCACATACATGAGGCTGCAGAGATGACTCAACAGTTAGGAGTCCCCATTGTCCTCCCAGAGGACCTGGGCTCCGTTCCCAGCACCCGCACGAGGGCTCACAACCATCTGTAACTCCAGCTCCAGGGAATCTGATGACCACATCTCCCTGGATTCTGCTTTCTCCCTCCCCTCCTCCCTCCTCCCTCCTCCCTCCTGGCCTCCTCCTTCCTCCCCTCCTCCCTTTTCCTCTACAACTGACTGACCTACCCTTAACTATCTTCTCCTAAGGCTTTTCACTCTCAGAGCTGTTCACACACTAAGCCTCCTCCAGCAGTCCAGCAAGTCAGGTCAGGTTTTCATTACCCAGCAGCCTCTGTTCCAGTAAGTGCCAGTTACTTGAATCTGCCTAGCTTTCCAGTTTGGGGAGCCGCCGCTGCTTGCCCTGTGACCTCACAGCTGGGCGGAGCTGCTGACTTTCTTTATAGTTAGCTCAGCCTCGGACTTGTCAGGCCCAAGGGGCGACACAAAGCTCTTCACTTGGAAGTCCCCATCTAGATTCTTAAGCTCGATTCCAGCCCCCACCACACGGTCTTCTTGTAGGTATACGTCGATTAAACTACCTCTCATGCTGTGCTGATAGGAGACAGGGTTACTTACAGCTCCCTCTCTTAAGTATGGCTCATTCACTCCGAAGAACTAAGTCAGCTGTAAGGGAAGACCCTCAGCCCTGATTAGAGCTTGGGTCCTCTCCTATGTGAAGTTATTTTAGGAGATATGTTTATCGATCATGCAGGATAAAATACATAAGCAAAACACAATTAAAAAAAAATTAAAGTTACAGTAAAAATAGCTGGCATGGTGTTGCATGTCTGCAATTCCAGCACTCAGGAGACAGAGGCAGGAGGATTGTGAGCTCAAGTCTCACCTAATACACATAGTGAAACCCTGTCTAAAACCAAGAAGACAAAAACCAGAAAGTGAAGTGAACATAAATCAAAATTTGAAAAATGCAATCTAGTTCCAAACTGCAGCCATTGAGAAAAGAATTGAAATGTACATGACAATCCCTGAATAATTTTGAAAAAAAAAATCTTTTCAAAGTTTCAGTACAATTTGTAGAATAAAATACAAGAATTAAAAAAAAAAATGGAGTGGCTGACCTCATAACTAAATTAACCAAACCCCAACCACTGGACTGTTTCAAGCACCCTAAATCCACCCCTCGCCTGTCACCTGAGCCATGACATCACTGGGGCCAGTGTTTTTCCTGGGATGCATTCAGACCCACAAGGGCACCTTTTCTACCAAGGAACAAGGAGAGGAAGTTTGAAAAAGGAAGAATTAGTCAAACCAAATAAGTGTGGATGTCCTGGGTAATAGAACAAAAAATTGAATGTAGTGGACAGAAAGCATTCTCCTCCCCATACATAGGTCATGTGTTACAGTGAAGCACTTGATTATCTTATCCACACCTACCTGTCTGCTGCATAGCCCAAGGTGAACGCCCCAGCCAGGAAGCCAAGGTTCAGGATGGCTTGGGTGAGATCCAACATCCAGGCATTGGCACAGACAAGGTCAAACTGGAGAAAGAGAAATACACATGAAGATACCTGGGGAGGTTCATCTTCAGAACACTCTCCAATATAGGTCAACCATCTTTACAAGAGTTTCGCCTATATATGCCTCATGTAAAATTTGAGGATGCATCACATGCATGTATATACATTAATCTGTGTGTGCTTTCTTTGTCAGTTTAAATAACTGCAAGGGAATGAATTCCTAGTATACTATAAATACTGATATTTTAAAATAATGTTGTTAGGTCAATCTATTGTGTGTGAATATGGCACGTCAATGCTATGGTGACTCCCTGCCATCTTCCAACATAATGAGCTTTGTAATTCTACTCACAGTGAACTATACAGAAACTGACATTTAATTTTTAAAACCTTTCTGTGGCAATATGACCCTGAATGTTAAAGGAATTTTGTCATTAATTCAAGTTCTCGAAGGTATGATTCCAATTTTATAATCACGTGTGTGATTATCAGAATAATTGCCCACTGGAGTTAGACACGAGGCAAACACATCTAGAGAAATGTGCAAAGAAACTCAGAAAGCAAACAGATTGCTACCAGAAAACCTAACATTTTGCTTTAGAAAAGCACCAAGCAGCATGTACCAAGTATAAAAACCCGCATAGCAGGATTCGCTTCAGACAGCTGAGCTTTAAATAACCCAGTTAGGGAGAACAGGGACAGACATCCCGCACCTGGGGGGGAGCGACCCTCCTAATGAGCCTCCAACAGCTCTTCCATTGTGGGGCATTTACTCACCAACCCCACAGCTCCCCAGAGTTTTCTTGAGTGTAAGCAGCAGGAAATATTAGAAGGATTTATTGCGGAGAATATTGTGGAGATAAACAGATAGAAAATAAAGGATAGCCTCGAGAGGGCCTGGAACCTTTTCCAATGGGCCTCCGACGGTCTCAGCCCCAGGGTTTTTATAGAGACACCAAGGGGTGGAGCAAAAGACCTCCTCCCCCAGCACAGCCAAGAGCAGACCATCTCAGACACCTGCACTCAGGCCCGTGGTCCTGTTCATCCTCTATGTGGACCTGCTGGGTAAAGCCAGGAGGAACCCGAGAATGGGCTCCCACATTCCATGTTGTTTGAGTTTAAATGCCCCAAATTGTCTTCAAACCCATGTAACTTTTATAATATAAAACTGGTTTTCCTCTTTGCTCCTCCATAAGAGCAACAATCAGAAAGGATTTTTTTTATACCCCATATTTATATGGGGTTAATTGAAACTAGATACCTATTAACACTTTCTAAAATACTTGGAGAGATGTCTGGGCCAGATAGTGCCTGCTCCTCTGAACTCCCTGCATGCCAGGGGCCAAAGATAGCTGCTGCATTTCTCAGGCTCCTTTGCCACTGCGGAGCTGCTAGGGTTTAGGGAAGTGGTGCATGATCAGAGGGAAGGGTTCTGCTTCCGGTCTTGATACAGCTCCTACTGCCTGCTGACCTCGGCAAGGGTGACCGGTGGCTGGAGGTGTCCATCATCCAGTGCTTGAGCCCTGACCTAGCCACATGTGGACAAAGGGATGTGACCCCACTGGTACTGGCATGGGGATGTCAAAGTTGTCATCAGACTGGACTCTTGGACTTTCCATCAAGAGACAGACATTGTCAGAATAGTTGGACCACAGCCTGTAAGCCTTTCTAATAAATCCCATATATTGGTGTGTGTGTGTGTGTGTGTGTGTGTGTGTGTGTGTGTGTGTGTGTTATATTCATTCTATCGGTTCTGTTCCTCTAAAGAACCCAGACTAATACACTCTCCAAATGCTCTCCCACGGGGACTCATCATGGCTGTCTATGGTCACAAACCTATAGATGTCCCAATAGAGTTCTTCTGGGGACAATTTCATTTTAGCCTTCCTTTCTATGAACTGCTTTCATTCTGATATTTTAAAATATTATTAGGGTGTAGGGGGTGTGTGCACGCATGCCGGGGGCGCGTCCATGCCACAGCGCTCAGGTAGAGGTCAGAGGACAAACCCATGCAGTCAGTTCTCTCATTTGCTCTTTCCATGGGTTCAGGGATCACGCATCTCTACCTGCTGAGCCACCTCAACAGCCAAACCCGCTCTGTTCTGTGAATTAGAACATGCTGCTGCCAAAACTGGGGGCTGAAGCTCTCTCTCCTTCCAAGCACCTATCCCGCTGTCCCCAGTAGGTGAACTCACCTAATTCTGGGGACTGAAGGATGCTTCCCTTCAGGACCCCTATCACACTACTTTCTCTCTCTCTCTCTCTCTCTCTCTCTCTCTCTCTCTCTCTCTCTCTCTCTCTCTCTCATCATCATCATCTCCCACTTCCTGACCTGATCACTCATGGGTGCCTGCGATCAGGATACAGTCTTTTCTAATAAGGCACATTTGAAGGGTAACCTCGGGTCGGCCTCATTTCTACAAAGCTGGTTTCTTTTGTGTCAATGGTTTCCAGTACCGGGAACACTTCAGACTCAGGGGGTCAGGGGCTCAGCGTGACAGCTCACTGTCAGGAAGCACTCTTCAGCATCCTGGGGTTGCCACCCCAGGCCTCCTAATCCTCTGCATTCACTGCACGCTGCTTCAATAGCCAGCCTGGGGTACACTTACTGTGTTTGAAAAAAGGTCAGCGGAGAGTGGCATCTGGGGGCTGCACAGGCTGAGGCCTCTCCACCAACCAGGTACCTGGTGCCTTTGACAGCTCCTCAGGGGACTTAAACCTGACACTGATCAGTAGGTCACCTTAGATCGCCAAATTTATGAAGTCTTTACCAGGGACACAACAATGTATGTCTTTCTCTTAAGGGAGCCCGTGTGGAGCAAGTGAGCCACATCCAATTCTATGTTCAGAGCGTACACATCAGAAACATGTGGTGATGTATTGTTTCTCCCAATATATTGTGCACCCTAATAAAACTTATCTGGGGTCAGAGAACAGAACAGCCACTAGTCTACACATAGAGGCCAGACAGTGGTGGCACACACACCTTTAATCCCATCACTTGGAAGGCAGAGAGTCATCTGGATCTCTGTGAGTTCAAGGCCACACTAGGAACAGAGCCAGGCAGTTGTGGCACATGCCTTTAATCCCAGGATTTGAGAGCTCATGTCTTACTTTGAAAAGACATACACCTTTAATCCCAGGAAGTGATGGCAGGAAGCAGAAAGGTATATAAGGCATGAGGAAACAGGAACTAGAGGCTTTTAAGCTTTTAGCTTTTTGAGCAGTTTAGCTGAGATCCAGTTGGGTGAGGACTCAAAGGCTTTCAGTCTGAGGATTTGTGGAAACAGGATCGGCTGAGGAGTTGGCGAGGTGAGGTTGGCTGTGGCTTGTTCTGCTTCTCTGATCTTTCAGAATTCACTCCAATATCTGCCTCCGGGTTTTTTTTTTTTTTAATTAATAAGACCATTTAGCAATTCATCTTACAGAAACATTTAAATATTCTTAATACTCATAAATCTATGTGTGGCCATTTTGTTACTGATTAATCTTCAAAGTCACTTTACACAAACAGAGTGACTCTCCTTGGTACGGGCAGAAAGTCAATCTGATAAGAGACTCAAGCAGCCTTTCCTGGGAGGCTGAAATTCGGATTACAAGTGCCTCATTCTGTAGAAAGCATGGGCAACTCTAGGGAAACTAGGTATTTCTGAAGGGTTTCCAGCTAAGACCTTTTTCTTAGAACTTCCCAGCTGTTACAATCCAAATAGACGTTGTGTTGCTTTGAGTTTAATGATAAAACACACAAATTTTTAGTGTATGTAAAGATTGCAAATCTCCAAATTTTCTAAAAACTAAAGCAACCAAAGTTCTCTGGTATACAAAGGTCAAAGATGAGATGTAAGGTTAAAAACAATGCAAGTGTTCAGAAGGCCTTGCTGGATCCTCAGATCACGGGGGATGGGCCTCTAACCATCAGCTGGACTTTGCATGGAGGTCTAACTTAGCCATCTGGACTGAAGTCTCATGTCAGAGACACATGGTTAGAGGACTTGAGTTGTAAGCCATGAGAAACAGCCCATTCGTGAGCTGCATTTGAAGGGAGAAGGGAAGGTCTCTGAAGTCCAGCCACAGAGGCCAACTGCCTCCACTTCAGCTATTCAGGGATGAGCTACATTATCCTTCAGATGTGGTACATTTGGAGGCTGATCTCCAGTGTGGTGGTGGGACCTTTAAGAGCAGTGTCTGCTGGGAGATAGTTGGGTGATCAAGACACAGCTTGGGGAGGCATGATCCCCAGTTCTCGTAAGTGGGTTGCTAGGGTTGCTATAAAAGGGAATGAGCTGACCCCTGGATTCCTCTGGCTTCCTCTCTTGCCATTTGACACACACACACACACACACACACACACACACACACACACACACACACTCACTCACACCTTTGTGATGCTGTCCAGCATGGGGTCCTTAACAGAAGCCAAACAGATGGGGCCACCTGACCTGGGACTTTCAACCTCTAAATCTGTGGGCTATGTAACCTCTTTTCTTCGTAAGCACCAAGTCTCAGGAATGTTGTTCTAGTGACAACCAAGGGTGGAAACAAGTCATAAAGGGAAGCGTTCTGAATCAGTGCTGAGGCTGAACACAGGAACCATCAAATGCTTCATCGTCGTGAACATAAGGGTGGTTTCAGCTTCATCGTCAGGTGTGCCGTGCCCCTAGGTCTGGCACAGACCAGAGCTATCCCTCACCAACTTCCACAGACACGTTCCACTTTAAATCAACAGCAGGGCACTAAAACAGAGCCCTGCAACGATGAAAATACAATAATAAGGAAAACAATTGGGGTTGGAACTTCAATTCTTATGGTCATAATACACACATTTTTTAAATAAGTAACCGAGGCTGGCTTTGAACCCATGATCCTCCTGCCTCCACCTCCTTCAGCAAATCTTGCTGGAGTGTACCATCACAACTGGCCGACAAAGTTTTGGGTGTTTTGTTTTGTTGTTTTTTCAAGACGGGGTTTCTCTGTGTAGCCCTGGCTGTCCTGCAATTCACTCTGTAGACCAGGCTGGCCTTGAACTCACGGATCTGCCTGCTTCTGCCTTCTGAGTGCTGAGATTAAAGATATGCACCACCAGTACCCAGCAATGAACACATTTTTCATAAGATCTGGTGGCACTACTTGGAGATCATCTAATAATAGCAAGTTAGTGCTTTCCTTATATAAGATATGAACCATTATGACAAGCTGCAGGTATAAAATGAGTCACAGGTATTTCTAGCTAACTGGAAGTCGGCGACCTTGGCATTAAGCATCCGAGGCTGGGGAGAAACATCACTGAGGTTCAGATCTACTTTCTGTCTTTGAGAGCAGCTTGTTACACAGTTTGAAAGCCAAGGCCAGTTGATGGGAAGCAAAAATACACCAACTGAGATCTAAACGGAGTGTTTAAATGGGAGAGATTCTGAAGAAATGACTGGCGGGAACAGAAGGCGTCGCTTACACCAAGCTGGATTTAGATGACAATGAAAGGCAATGAGGGCACTTGAGGCAGGAGAGGTACAGGCAGCAATGGGCACTGGGGAGGGTGTGTGCACACCCCGGCTGTGCAGATCAGTGCTGAGCCCAAAGGGCACTTGCCCCTGGAAGTGCCTGTGGTACTGCCCAGAACCCAGGGACAAAACTCAGTGTGACAAGTCACGTTGAGAGACAGAGGCTCATAGAACCTGCTGCCCCCAAAGCCCTTCTCCAGAGTTCATCATAGGCATGGTCCATGTATTCTTAACAAAATAAATCTGAAAGGGTCTGGAGAGACGTCTCAAATGCATGGCTTTTTGTTGGAACTTGTGACACTGGGGGAAATTAGTATTAGTCCTATTTAACGGCATGCACGCCCTGGCAGGCTAACCTGTGCCCACCTGTCATAGAAGACATAACGCCCATCTCTCATTTTATTTCTTGGCAGTGGAGACATTCAGTTACTTATTTTGATGTGTTTGTAATTCCTCTAAATATCGGGATCCAAAGATAAAAGGCTCTCTATTCCTGCAGGGATTCAGGGTAGGGAAGTGATGGTTCTGGAGTCAGATGACCTGGAGGACTTGGCTCTGCCCTCTCTTCCAGCTTTGCATCCTCTGGTGAGTCTTGTTGTCCCTTTGTGCCCTACCATGCACTAAGGAGATGAGATGTGCAGAGAGCTCAGTCTAATGCCTGGGACACGAGACTCATTCAGTAAATGATGCTAACTGCATTGTGATGCTGATAATAAATGACATAATTGATGGTTTCACAAAGTAGCTTTGGATGCTGGGTGTGCCCTAGAATTACCTGGAATAACAGGAAAAAATGCATGAGCTTCACTATAGACCAGCTAAATCAGAATCTAGCCCAGTGTATAACGGATGTGTCAAAGCTATCAACTGCTGAAGGTGATTCTGGGGGACAATCGGCTGGAGCATATTTTACTGCATCGACAGTGTCTGCCCTCAAATTTCATGTCAACTGGACTCTCAGAATCTGACATTCTCTGGGAATAGTCTGCAGATGCAACTGATTATGATGAAGTAACACTAGGTCACGGCTGCCCCAAATCCAGGCACAGTTGTCCTTATAAACAATAATAACAATATATAGGTCTGCCAGCTTTGAAGAGCCAAGCACTGAGGAAACCCACAGGAGCCAGGAGAGAGGCTAGAAATGAAGCCTTTGTGGAAGCTGCAGACAGGGAGCACTGAACATTCCTTCAGGGACACAATGGACATGAACATCTGCAGACACAGCATGGCCCTGCACACCTGCAGAAGTAGAATAACCCTGCACACCTGCAGAAGCAGCATGGCCCTGCACACCTGCAGACACAGAATAACCCCGCACACCTGCAGACACAGCATGGCCCTGCACACCTGCAGCAGACACAGCATGGCCCCATGCACACCTGCAGCAGACACAGCATGGCCCCATGCACCCATAGAAACAATATGACTATTTATACTTGCCAACAGTGTGGCCCTGCACACACCTTCACACATCCTGGCCACACATAATCATAGATACCATGGACCTATAGATACTCTGAGTCTCAACAGTAAAGCACCAGTAAGTGTGAGGACCTGAGTTCAGATCTCCAGATCTCAGCCAAAAAGCCAGGCATGGTGGCACATGCCTGTGATCCCAGGATGTCAGGGGAGTAAAGATGGAGGCAGAGACAGGAAGATCTCTGGAGCTCTCTGCCCAGCCAGCCTCGTCTACATGATGAAGCTACAGGTCAATGAGAGACCGTGTCTCAAACAAAGGTGTAAAACATGACCTCCATATGCATGTGTATACATACACATGTGCACACACACACACACACACACACACACACACACACACACAATTTTATTAGAATAAGGACAAGGCTTAAAGATAACCCCGCTTAAAGGAGTGCCTGAAAACCAGCATTGGCTGGAAGGACAGACTGAGAACAGAGCCACAGTCCTTTAGCAGCATGCCCTCTCCTTCTCGTGAAGCCTTCTCCCCTTTCCTTTTTCTTCCTCAAGACCCCCTCAGGGCTCACTGTTGAAGGGGGAAGGGCAGATCTCAGAAAAGAGAGAAAATACCTGGTGGGGTAAAGGAGATGAAGAGAAAGGCCCAGAAGGCAGAAAGTGTGAAAACGAGCAGACTTGCTCCACTCCTGATTTGCAAGGATGTGTTCTGTTCATGTAGGTACCCACACGGAGACACCCAGGCAGGCCCCAGCAGGTGAGCACAGTGGGCAGTGTGAACTTGCAACACGTGTCCACAGGGACCTGTTTAAGGAGCTGAGAAACACCGCTACACACATTTAGAAAGATGGCAATGGCAGTTAACCTTCCCTGTCAGCTCTGCTGGATGTGGAGTCACCTGGGAGACACACCACCAGACAGGTCTGTGAAGGTATTTACTGACGAGCGCAAGCGTGCCCTAAATGGGCTGGGGTCTCAAACTGAATAAAGAGAAATCATGGAGACATCTCACTGAGCACCAGCATTCACCTCTCCCTGCTTCCTGAGTGCAGATGCCATGGGACCAGGATGCAAACTGACCAGCTCTCTCACACTCCCCCCACCAGGCCTTCTCAGCCAGGATGGACTTTCCTTTCTCAAACTGGGAGCCAAAGTAAGTCCTTCCTCCCATGTTGTTTTTCTGTCAGGCATTTGTGTCAGCAAAGAGAAGAGTAACTGATAACAGTATCCTAGAAAATAAAGAGGGTCTGCAAGCTGGCTCAGTGGGCAGAGGCACTTGCTGTGCCAGCCGGATGGCCTGAGCTGGATCCTCAGAACCCAGGTAAAGGAGGGAGGAAAGAATCAGATCCACAGCGTGGTCCTCTCACCTCTGTGTGTGCATCTTGATAGGAGTGCCCCCCCCACCAATAAAAGGAAGAAATTAAAATCTTTTAATTAAAAAAAAAGATTAAGGCAGACAGTAGTGGCACAAGCCTTTAATCCCAGCACTCAGGAGGCAGAGGCAGGCAGATCTCCGTGAATTCGAGGCCAGCCTGATCTACAGAGTGAGTTCCAGGAAAGGCTCGAAAGCGACACAGAGAAACCCTGTCTCAAAAAAACAAAACAAAACAAAGATTAGCTCCCAAAACCCAAGGGTCACAGTATCATGAATTTATAGGGTTCTCTCTTCCTCAATTTCCAGATAAAAGCCCCAATCAACAAAATGATGAAAATTCTGAACCACAGCAGGAAATGGGTCCCGCCCTGGGTCAGCAGCTCTTGCAAGTTTTATCAGAAAGCAGGACATGTGTGCACAGAGCCAGGGGACAGACACTGTCCCGCTGCCACCTAACCTGGGTGTCACGAGGACCCCACCGGGGAACTGAGCACAGGGATTCCTCCACTCCTTGTCCCTGCTCCCTTCCCTGTCAACCCTGGACTTCCTGGGAGGCAGAGGAGACAGGGCCTTGAGGGAGGCCAAGCTACAGAGCTGGGCATCCCGTTCCAAGAGGGTCCTTCTGGCTGCTGCCCCCAGCCTGGTTGCTGTGCTGTGTGTGCAGGGGAGGGGGTGACAGCCTGTGGCTGAGCTCCTGGTGGGGAAGCCATCCTTCCCCAGCTGTCCCCCACATCAGACTCCATAAGGAAAAGCTGCTGGCAACTCCTGAACTCATGGACACCTCCTAGTGCCACAGAAACCAGAAACAATGACAGCAATTTGGAGCTAAGAACTTAAGTGGCACTATGTGTCCTTGCAAACACCAGATAATCAACATCCTTCTGTAAATGCCAGTAGAAATTGAAATGGGCATGGAAGGAAGGCTTAGTGACTCAGAAGACCAGATCCACTGAATCCCTTGGAGATGACTCCAAGGTAAGCAGTTATCACAGAGAGTAAAATGTACCCCCAAAAAACTGCATTAATGCTGGCATGGCGGTACACACCTGTCTTACCAGTACCCAGGAGGCTGAAGCAGCAGAATTGAGAGTTCAAGGCCAGCTTGGGCTATATAGTAAGTTCTAAAACAGCCTTGGGTACATATTGAGAACCTGTCTCAAAGGAACAAATCAAAACATACACACATACACACACACACACACACACACACACACACCAACAACCCTAAATAAAAATATCTGTATCAGTACATTCAGTGTGCTCTAAGGTCTTACTCTGTGTGTGTGCATTGGGGCAGGGCGGGGGGCTCATATATGATTTCATGAAATGGTGATCAGTCAAAGGTTTGTCAGAAGTTTATATTTCAATCTAGGGCTTCATCATTTCTGTGATTCTCATACTTCCAAGGAATCATACCTGCTATCTTCCTGTTGGTCTACCAGCTAATTTCCTATTATCTACCACCTAACTTCCTGTTCATCTACCTAATTTCCTGTTGGTCTGCCAGTTAACTTCCTGTTGGTCTACTGGCTAATTTATCCTGTTGGTCTATCAGCTAATTTCCTGTTGTCTATCAGCTAATTTCCTGTTGGTCTACCAGTTAACTTCCTGTTTGTCTACCAGGTAATTTCCTTTTGGTCTGTCAACTAACTTCTTATTGGTCTATCAACTAATTTCCTGTTGTCTATCAGCTAATTTCCTGTTGGTCTACCAGCTAATTTCCTGTTGGCCCACCAGTATGTGGTTCTGTTCTAGTACCTCTAGGTCAAACACTCAGCTTTCTGATCCTGTATCATCCATGTGTGAGGAGAATTAACTGTGTCAATCTGAATAAAAATTTCCTTTTTTCAAGAACAAGTCAATTTGGAAAAATGTACATACTTTGGTTTTGATAAATAATACCTACATGATAATATTATCCTGTTCCGTACTTTATAATCACTATGAAATATACTTTTAGACTACAGAATCATTTCAAAAGCAATATTTTGTGTTTTAAAGAAAACAGAATAGCTCCTGCCATTATGAGTACATACTCTGAGAATTTTAACTTTTCTTCATTTCACTGGACTTATCAGAAACACAACTGAATGAAATGTTATTGTCACCAGAGTGGTGACATGACTCCAGACGTAAGATCTTTCCAGAAGTCTCTTTGCTTCCAAAGCCAATACACTAACTAAGTAGGGTTTGGTTTCATCACCCCAGATTGGTGGATAAATTTGGCTATTTTTTGCTAATAAAGGATCTATTATTCTTTATAGTTGTAAAATATATAACTTAGGAAAATAAATGGACAAATTCACATTAAAACATTTTTAAAAGCCCAATTAAATCTGTACCCCAAAGGTTTATGTGTAAACTCTCAAGACAATATAGAATAACTCAAGTTTTAAGGTTTGAGACAATATATTCCATCTAACTTCTCTTTAACATAATGTTAATTTAAAATTATATACAATGTTCACTCATGTTTTTAACCAATATTCTCAGTCCTGGAAGCCAGTATCACCTTGAGTAGTGGAGAGGAGCTGGCTTCTGTGATACTGTATCCTCACAGTACACAAAGTTCAAGATCAAGGTATCTAGGTCTCCTGATATGCTTTAAAAAAACACTACTCCATTGTTGAGAAAGGGGGCCCACCGGAGCTGTATTCATAAGACACTCAATAATCCATCTAAAATAACAGCTCCTACCTGGATCTTCAAGAGGAGTGACTGTTCTGTGACTTTTCCTGTGGTATAGGGACAAATGTCAGTTCACTCAGATAAGGTACGGATGCCAGAGCAAAGAAATGATCTTCACAAGTCTACCTGGTGAACCAGTGAGTTTATGGAGGTTACGATAGAAACTGGAACCATTCTGCTAGGATCTAGGTCAGCTCTCACTCTCACAGAAGAGTCATGCTCTCACACTCAGTTCAAGGCCCTTCCCAGAATGCCTTGACACGTCCCCAAGTCTATGGCCCAGCACTGCTCACTGTCTCAATGTCACCAGGCACATGCAGTGTGCTCACGTCCCTCTCCCCTTTCTGCGTCCCTGATGTTGCTTCTCTCTGTCCAAACACCAGTTCTCCATCTCTTTTCAGATCACTGCTCAAGGTCTTGGTAAAACATGGCCACAGGGTGGAGACCCCCACCTAGCTTTTGCAGATACCAATGCCATTTAGCTCTGACGATAAATGCTCAGTTTTGACCACACATCCTGAATTTTCCATAAAAGTCACAATTCTATAATTTTATTTTGAACTTTTTACTTCTAAAAACATGTCTGTGGTTTTGGTTTTTTTTTTTTTTTTTATTTCCAAACCTTGGTTGTACTACATCCTCATTCTACACCAACAGATTAAAAAGCTGGAAAAATAAATACTTTTTGCAATGCATTGCCTGTAATTTAATTTTTTGTAATATAAGTATATGAAAATTAGATGAAAGCAACAGAACTTGTTGCCAGCTCTTACAGTTCCACTCATTTTCAGTCTTTGAGGTTTCTGTTCATGCCTGTGCATATTCCATTACTGTTTTTATAAAATCTGAGTATGATTTATGAATCTCACTTGTATATCATTGCCATAAATGATCATACACAACTATTCTGAAACCAACCCTTCATTTTGGAGAAGGATGATGTGGCTTCTTACACATAGCAATCAGAAACATCCAGAGCCTTCTTTTGAAAATATGACTCCAAGTCTCTAAGAATTTAGAAGTGTAGTAAAGTCACAGCAAACAAAAAAAAAAGTATTGGGTGAAAAAAACCTTACAATTTCAATAAAATTATTCGGTTGTTTTGTAATCCAAATTCTTCTAAAACAAAATTAAAATACTATATAGCATAACTTGGTAGTTCGTTCATTTCTCTCCTGTAAAACCTCCCAAAATAAATACTTGACCACATTGCATAGAGGGTAATATGTTTTCTCCACAAAAATTTTAACCACAGTCTCTTTTTTTAAAAGATATAAAATCTGTCTACATCCTATATCTAGATTAACCTTAATTAATTATAGGGATGACAAGCTTTTCTTAGAATTGATTTTTTAAAATTCCTTATGAGGCAATCTCCCAGAATAACCCCCTGAGGAATGAGGAGCTATAAAAACTTTAAAAACTGGAGCTGGAGAGCTGGCTTAGTGGTTAAGGGCACTGGCCAATCCTCCAGAGGACCCAGTTCAATTCCCAGAACCCACATGGCAACTCAGAACGGTGGTAGCTCCAGTTCCAGGGGTTACCACATCCTCACACAGACATGCATGCAGGCAAAATACCAACCACATAATATAAGCATAAATAAATTATTAAATAGCACTTTAAAAAAGAGCACTAATTGTTCTTGCAGAGGACCAGGCTTCGATTCCCAGCACCCACATATCACATCACAACTGTCCATAACTCCAGTCCCAGGGGCTCCAATGCCTTCTTCTGGCCTTCATGGGTACCAGGCAGGCACATGGTACACAGACACCCATGCAAGCAAAACATTTATAACATAAAATAGATAAATCTTAAAAAAAAAAAGTAGTAAAAGACCTAAAAGGCAATACCATAGACCTGGCTAAGAACCTGTGGCTGGGGCAGTCATGGGCCCTATAGAAGAACCTGTTGTTATTGGTTTAGCTGAGTGGACTCAGTATCACACACACCTCTAAACACATCTCTATAACTGTAGATTGGTTCAGCTCTCAGACACTCCCAGAGAAACTTTTTTGCTGTAGACAGTGGTTAATACAGAGACTCATGGTTGGTCAAGGTGCAGAGAAGTGATTGTGGAGTCCTTGGCTCTAAACAGGACATCTACACCACTCCTTGTATGTGTGAAAGACTCGGGGGACACTGAGGAAGAGGGAACAGAAAAAAATGTTAGAGCCAGAGGTATAGTCTGAGAAACAGTCGTCTCTCTGGACAGGACACAGCCATGACACTCAGGAACTCACTGCTGCTGTGGTCACCAGCTGTGGTCACCTGCACACGACCTGCATGCAACTGGACCTGTCAACATTTTGTGATCAAACAGGGAAAGATTCACAAGACGCCACCCATCTCTGGGGGACCACTGAGGGACTTGTCTAATTTAAGCATTTCTGTAGTGGTTGCCTTGGTCTAGATGTGTGATGATTTACCGGTGAGTTATTACAGCAAAGTGACTTTATTTACTTTTAAAGCTCTGACCTTTTCTATCTGTCCCCTCCCCTACCTCCAGAAGAGGGTATGATATGGAGTTTGTTGTAAGTACTGGAGATGGATGCTTCCACATTCAGACTCTTAGAAAGTGCCATCATGAGCTCCCCACCTACCATACCGAGAAGGAACCCCGAGCTGCCGAATGAAACCCAGTGCATCTCCTGGATTTCCATTTCTGTCTTTCAAAACTATCAGCTGCTTTTTCTCTGCTTGGAAAGCACAGTCACCAACAATTTGCATAATTCTATCAGAAGCAGAGGTGATTAGCACCTTCTAAAGTTTGCCAAAGGTCACATTTTCTAATAAGAACACACCCTTAGGACACAGGAAGCCAAGCCGATGACACTTTTACCAGACAAATGTGACTTCCAGAATGTGAAAACTAGTCTCCAGAGTCAAAATCTTTGGTCTTTTCCTAGTTTAACAGGTATGGTTTTTTAAAAAATTTCATAGAACAAACACATTTGACATGGATGTTAAGATGTGATATTCCAAGTCCACCAGCTTAGTTTTTACTTTGACATGTCATTCTAGAATCTTCTTTACATCAAATTAGAGTAATGCTGCTTAGTCCTGCAGCCTAGTGATCTCCTCTTCTGTGAGCGTGAGGGAGTGTTAGACACAGATGAAAGGGTTCTTGTGCCACCGAGGTGACACAGTGAAGAGTTGGAGAAGAAACACAACATGACACGAAAACCTCTTCCTTGGATTTAGAATCACTCCACAAATGAGCACAGGGTTAAAAACCGTCCCCTGGTTCAAACAAAAACCCCTAGAGCCACACTGCAGTGTTCTCAGCAGAGCCTGTGGACGGCTCCTCCTTCTCGGGTCTTATGTTCAGTTTGACTGTGTTTATTGTTCCTGTGGTGGTTTGCGTCTGAGAGAGAGAGAAAGCAGGATTGACAGAGAATTGTTTTCATAGCATTTCCAATGGGTTGCAATCAGGGAAACATTTCATCTCAGGACAGCACCAGCCAGGCTTGAAGACAGACAGCTTCAAGGACATCCAGGCTAGCCAGAGACAATGGAATCGTTGAGTGAGCTCTCCTCAGAGGTCACAGCTTTGCAAGCACCATCCAGCTTAAACGTAAGCAGCCCGAAGCGTAAGCTCTGAATCATTCCTAATGCAGAAATGCATTGTGTGTAACACCTGAGGTCACTCAGCAGTGTCTTTCCCTTTCTGTAGGATACCCCAAGATGTCCTTGTTCAGAGGTAAGTATATTAAGAGAGACTTTGTCTTTTCCAACTCACGTGTGGGTTCTGCCAAGCCCTAGGGCAAAGTTAACTTAGCACCCAGCCTTTCCATAGCTTGTCACAGGCCCTGCAGTCACAAGCGACCTGTGACCAATAGTTTACACAAGGTTCTCGATGGAAAATACTTGTTTCATTAAAGCATTTCACACATGAATTGCTTTCGTTGTGATGCTTTGGAGTTATTGAAGCAAACAGGAAGAAAAAACCCTGCTTAGCCTTCTCGGAGCCCTGGGTTCGATCCTCAGCACTGCCAAATATGAGACATAAATACCATGAACTGCACATGTCCTTCTACTAAGAACTGCACATGTACTTTATGCCATCTCTGTGCTGCCAGAGCTGCCTTTCCCAACACACACTGAGACAGCAGGACTCAGGCAGCCAGAAGTTCTCACTGTGCACATTCAAGTGTTTAGGTGATTAAGAGCATGGGATGCACTGTGTAGTGGCGTGCATCCGACCTGAAATTCAGCTATCACTGACTTCCTGCCCTATTGGACAGAAGGACGCTTTGCTCATTCACTCATTCATTCACTCAAAAGGCTCATGAATGGCTCCAGGATGGAAGACATACTACTGTACTTCCAGAAGGGGTCTAGACTGGACTCGACTTCTGGCTAAGTATTAGGGATGTGATACAATGGAGAAGTTGGGTGTGTTGACATGTTGTAAGAGAATCACAGGCTATGTTTCAAGCATGGAGGAAAGGTGAGCCCTGCTGGGAGGCATGGGTCAGGACAGGTCTTTGGAGGCAGCATTTAAGATCCAGGGACACAGGTTTCACTAGCTGTCGCCCGTCCTGAGCTGGGCACAGTGATGTAACTACCCTTGAGTCACCCATGTCCCCGTAAGTAACTCCACTGAGCTCACTGGTTCTCCAAGCAAGACTTGGGTAGAGCTGTTCCTTTGTTCTGTCTTTGGGGGTCTCTCTGGGAGCACAGACTTTTGTTCATGTCTCCTCAAGAAACCATGCAGCACTGTGATAATATAAGCCTATAGAGTGGCAAAATCTGATACTTTTCAGATGCCTAATAAATGAGATAAAATTTTATAATCATCTAGAGAATATTAGCATCCTGCCACAGTGTTGTTGATATGAGTTTTAGAAACGCTAATAGATTTTGGCCTGGTGTGGGAAGTTACAGTAAATACAGGCATCTCGGGATAATTTACGGACACATGGTGTCAGGCTCTGAGTTTGGTCATACATAGATGGAGGTTACTGGAATGATAGAGCAAGACATAAAAATGAAATCATTGAAACAGAAGCTCCAGAGAACATCTACGTTCCAAGTCTGTGCTCAGAAATCTTTGCACTGTCGAAGATAATTAAATGCATAATAGTTACCAAAAATTCCTTCCACATCTTAATAAGTAGGATCTTTTTTTGCAGACTCTCTCTAGATTCTGGGTGGTCCCTGGAAGCCTTCTCAGGCACCAGTCAACTGAAGCATGGCCAGCGGTACCTGTCTGTGTTTGGTAGAATGTTTGGGAAGGGAGGCATGTTAAAGAGCACACAGTGAGGGGTGAAACAGGTCGGTGAACGCACAGCGCGGGTGACCCACAGTGTCCTCTGGAGCACGGCTCCTACTTCTTTCTCTAGGAAGACCAGGAATAAGGAGGGGTGTGAAGAACCACGTGACTCATTGGAGCCCTGGGTTCAGAATACTGAGTAGTAGCTTGGCCTGGTTGGCAGAGGGCTCTCTGTTGAGCAGAGGAGACATCAACTGCATTCAGACTCCACTTAGGGAGAAAAGACCAGTGATCCATTTGAGGTGCGTGGTGCTTACTCAACCAGCTCTAAAGGTCTACATCTGAAGCCGAAGGAGAACCCCTACCATGGAGAGCCACTCAAGCGTGAGGTTAGCCAACTGGTCACCATCACAAGGAAAATTGGTTGTCTGAAGCAATCCTCCCTCTAGGCTAGTGGTGCAAAGGTCAATAGATCTGAAGTGTCAATCATAGTCACCCAGAAAGCAGCTACCAGATCTGCAGATTCCTAACCCCCACCCAGACCTGCTGAGTCACAAAGTTGTAGGGAAGCCCAACGGAGTTGGAAAACCCCTCAGGTGATCCTGAGCCTCGCTGTCAGGTTAGGTGGACAGAATGGTCATTTGAGAGACCACCCCAGAGGAAAACCAGTTCTCAAGCTGTGCTGTTTTAGGGAAGCCACACAAACTGCTTCCAGCCACACTTCTGTGTTGTGGAATATTCCTTTATACTGTGTGAAGATGTGTCACTGTGATTGGCTTAATAAAAAGCTAAATGGCCAATAACTTGGCAGGAGGTAGAGCAGGGACTTCTGGACAGAGAGAGCTCTGGGAAGAAGAAAGACAGAGTCACCAGCGAGACTCAGAGCAAGCAGGATGGGCACTATGGAGACGAGGTAATAGAGCCACAAGGCAGAAAGCAAATTAATAGAAATGGGTTAATTTAAGTTATGATGGCTAGTTAAGAACAAGACTAAGCTATCAGCCGAGCTTTGATAATTAATAAGAAGTCTCCATGTGGTTATTTGGGAGCTGGCCGGAGGGACAGAAAAGTTCCACTCCATGTCTACACTTTGGAAAATGGAAAAATCATAATGACTTCCTTCCCTTGCTGTTAGCTATGGGCCCCCCACTAACCCCCAACATACACACACACAGAGTTCTAGTAGATTCATTACCATAGCTGGTAATGGACTTCTTGCCAACAGAGACCACAGGTGACACAGGGTACCACATGGCAAGAGGCACACTGACCTTACCTAATCTGGACCACTACACTTTCCAACACCAAAGTCAGATTCTGTTTCTAGCCTCCTACCACCACCTCACAGTAAGGATTGCTTTTCAGTACAGCATGGGTGCCTGTGGTTTCTTTCTTTCTTTCTTTCTTTCTTTCTTTCTTTCTTTCTTTCTTTCTTTCTTTCTTTCTTTCTTCCTTCCTTCCTTCCTTCCTTCCTTTCTTTCTTTCTTCCTTTCTTTCTTTGTTTTTTTTTTTAATCTGCTATCAGAAATTGTGTCCTCTAATTTACTTTGCAATAATTTCGAAGTGAGGCCTGTGGCTGTCAGAGGCCTGGTCCTGCCCCTTGCACATGACTGCACTCCCTGAACCACTGCCCAAGCTGAAAACCTTCTTGTTCATGAGATATGGTAATGGCCGCAGAGATCATTGACAGGCTCTGAGCCTAAGATCTGAGCCTCCTCTCCTGAGCCTCTCTGAGAAGGGCTGAGTGCCTCTGCACGCTTGGGGAAGTCATCTTCAACTCATGGCTCAAACCCCACCAGGCTGAGCATAACCGCAATACTGTTACCTTGCCTCACCCTGCATTCTGCTCATCCATGTTTAGCATGGCCATGGGCTGCTTCATACCTTCTCCAGCTCTGCCCTCTCTATAAAGCAATCATGCTGTTTGCATGTGTCAGTTTCATTATTTTCTATCTTTTCGATCTTTTTTTTTCCTACTGGTGGGGTATTTAGGGGTAACCAATCGTTACCAGGGACTTCCCTAGTTTTAACACTGACAGGTCCTTGTTAGGGAACCCCCTCCATCATGGGAAAGTCAGGGTAGCTGGCCTGTCACCTTAGGAGATTCCCAGCTGGAGAAAGTAGAAGGAAGTGGAGTCCAGATGTTGGGCACAGCATCCTAAAGGAAACTTCTGCAAGGTCCATTCAAAGCATCCCCTTCAGGAGGAGGCTGGGGCACAGAGTAGAGGGAAGTTTGTGAAGCTGTCCCCTAATATGGATAAAAGCCAGTGACAGTGAATCCAAGACATACAGGGGTTTGGGAGGTAGGAAGCCAAGAGCTTGAGGATACAGTCCTACAATGACATGAGACAGATACGCATACTCTCTATCCTGGAGGGAGCAGGCAAGGATTCGGGGCTGCCTCACCTGTCTCCAAACCTGACCCTGTGCCCCCTCCCCTTGCACCACCTGGCAGCTCCTGGCCTTTGGCCACCCTGTACCTCTGGCTTCCACACTGAGCTGTGTGTTGCCCCGGGCCACCTGCCAGCATGGGGAAGCTAACGCCTGGGAGAAAACAGCCTGTGGATCAGCTCTTCCTTTTCATCCATCCCTGCTCTCCGCCCCTCCCAATCTCATACACAGAGGCTGGCTCCTCACCGGGGAGTCCTGTGGAGCTGCACCTGAGCAGCAGCTGCCAGGGCAGGCAGAGGACTCCCTTTTCTCGACTCCTACCCTTCAACTTTGCTGGCTTCTTGCTGACCTTCTAAGTGAGCTCACAGGCCACCTCTGTCCCAGACCCTGCTTTCTGGGGCTGCAGGACTGAGGAGGCGGCGAGAAGAGCAAGGGAGAAGGGAGAAGACATGCTGAGCCAGCACATCTTGTCCCAGGGATGTGGGATTTGCCTACCCAGGAGGGCTTTGAGGATCTGGTCCAGCAAAGGTTTTGAACACTATGCACTGACTTTGTGCTCTTTAGACAAAGCATTGCCTAAAAAAATCACGAGTGACAAAACACACACACATACAGACACACACACACACACACACACACACGCGCGTGCAGATGCAGACACACAGAGAAAGACACACACACACAGACACACACAGAGCAAAACACAGACACAAATACACACACACACACACACACACACGTGCACACTTAACTACAAGTTAACTACAAGCTGCTATCAAGCTTTTCAGGTGGAAACAATGACGCCTCCTGACATCTGCAGCTGTGACCAGGATTTGGGCAAACAGCAGCCCAGGTAATCTCACCTGTCTGGGGTCTATGCTGTCCTGAAGCAGTGGGATGCCCCTGACACACAGCTCCTGGGAAAGCCAGGGAGCAGGCCTTGGAGGGACCATGACTTTTGCAGCTTCAGGACATGGGACACTGACTTCATTACAGGTTTAGGGTACATGGTGTGCCATTGTCAACTGCAGTCTATCAAAGCCCAGAGGGGACTGTGGAAGGGAAGACACTGTTGTGACCTCTCCTCCAATGTCCTTTGCCTACTCACAAGACTGTCTTGTCCATTTACAGAAGTTCCATTTTATTCTAGAATCATCCATGAGTGTCCACAAGCTCAGACCTTGTAGGTATTTTTTCCAGTTCTCCTGCAGCAATCCCAAAGCTGCAGGAGGAGATTTAAATCATCTCCCTGTACCGTCCCCTCTGCCTATAAAATGGGGGTCTCAGCCTGAACCTCACAGGGAAGGGACTGAATAGACACTCATGAGGTGTGTACAACCCTGGGGAGCACAGCTAGCACCCCTGAAGTGCTGGGTGTGTACAGTACATAGTACACGATGGTACTAGTGTAGAGTACCTGTCTCTACCTAATGCTATTCTATCACCAGCCAATGACTTCAGTGTCTGCCATTAAACAGAATCTAATCTGTCAAAGTATAGATAGTTGACTTTGGAATTATAAACTACACTTTAAGATTTTTTTTGTTTAAAAACCCTGGGGCTAAGGAGATGGTTCAGTCGGTACAGTGCTTGCCACACAAGCAAGAGGACCTGTGTTCAATCCCCACTACCCACATAAAAAGTCAGGTGATGCGCCCCTGTAATCCCAGCGCTAGGGAGGCAGAGACAAGAGGCTCCCTACAGCCCATTGGCCAGCAAATCTTGAAGAAATGGGCAGTTCCAGGTTCAGTGGAAGACACTATGTCAGCCTCCAAAACATGCTCATACCCTAAACACACACAGACACCAAACTAATTAGTTAAAAACTTCCCTTGACTTTGTCACACCTGCTCTGTTTCCTTCAGTAACTCTGTCACCTGGCTTTAAAGTCTACCGACCCTGAGCCCACCTTGGAATGCAGTGTTAGGTAGATGTTTTGTCCGCCTTATCTGAAGAATCACTGCGGGTTTCTTCAACACAGTTTACCCAAGAGTCCATCCTTTTCCCCCTTAGAATCACAGGGCCATCACGGATGGATGATGAGGCCTTGAGCTGGGGTCAGTCTCCAGAGTCACTGGGGCCATTGAGGATGGACGATGAGGCCTTGGACTGGGGTCAGTGTCCAGAGTCATTTCCTCCCGTTCTGTTTTTCTTTCTCTGACCCCTGGCTGCTCTCCTCTCTCTTTACTTCCCATCTCCCCCATGTCAGAGTGACTTACTTATTGGAGACCTTTATTCTCCATGTAAATATTACAATGCTACATTTGTCTCTTCCCTCTTGTTCTTTTTCTTTATTGTTGTGGGTATGAGACACAATCTCCCATAACAAGGCTGACTGGCAGTTCCTAATCCTTCTGCCTCAGTCTCCTGAAAGCTGGGAATACAAGTGTGAACCACCATGCCTAGCCAGCACTACCACCTCCTCCTCCTCCTCCTCCTCCTCCTCCTCCTCCTCCTCCTCCTCCTCCTTTTTAAAGTAACAATAAGTCAGAACACATATCTCAGCACCATGATCACACAGGTAAGGTAGAAAGGCTACATTTTTGGAAATGAGTGAATAAATGAGGCATATGGACCACATACCTAATATTAGCATTAACTCATGGGAGTGATGGTTCTTGTGACTGGCTTGGAAAGTGTCCCTGGGGACAATATTCAAATACCAACTAAAGCTGGAGGCTCAGAGCATTTGGAGTGGTTTAACTTCTTAAGCAAAGAGGTTACAGAGTATCTGAGAATATAGAAAAGGCAGTCAAAATTACAGCTACCTAACATTTTAAAATTATTTATAGCCTGCATACGTTTTGATATTGACAGATTCTGTGGATATCATGGGTAAAATGGCTGCAAAATTCCCTAAGGAGAAATGTCTCCATAACATGCTGTTAAACAGGATTGAAAGCTGACTATACATGAAAAAAAAAACACACTAAAGTTATAGACACTCAAAAAGTGTAAGAAACATTTTTACTACTCTCCTAAGTGGCCTCACAATGTGAAAAACCAAAGGTCACTCCTTCCTAATGCACAGCTCAGAAGGGCCAGGAATCACCCTTTCTCAGCTTTGTTTGCCAATGTTCTCACAGTCCCTCCCGGATCATCTTCAAGTGCAGTAAACGGCCGCTGTTTAAATGCACACCACAGGTCTATACACAGAATCTAGGGCAGAGGTCAGCGTCCACCCCACTAGTGAGGCTGGCTTCAGTCTTATCAACATTTCCCAAGCGTTTTCTCTTGAGACTATGACTTGTCAAACCACACAGGCTGGATTTAATTGCTACTTCTGTTGCTCTATGACATGGCCTGTTGGGTTAATTAATAATTAACAGTCCATTAATTACACTGTGGGGTTCTCTTCAACCTCAAAATCCATATAGAAAGATGCATTCATTTTCTGATAGGTTTTTTTTTTTTCTTAACAATACAGTGCCCTCCTCTAGCACCAGGCACTCACATGGTATACATACCTACCTGCATGTAAAACATTCATATACACAAGATAAAAATACATCCAAAAATGTTTTTAAAAAGAGATTTCTAGGCGTGAAATTCAACCCCAAGGTTAAATGTGTGTTATAGTATTTTTGTCTCTACTGAACATTAAGCTATTTTTGTTTATTTGTTTATTATGGTTGTCTCATGTACATATATGCCTATGCACCACTTGTGTACCTGGTGCCCAGAGACCAGGAGAGGGCCGCGGATGCCCTGATCTGGAGTTACAGATGGTTGTGAGCCACCATGTAGGTTCTGGGAATCAAACCCAAGCCCTCTGGAAAAGCAGACAGTGTTCTTGACCTCTGAGCCATCTCCCCAGCCCCTATGAAGCTACTTTCAAAGATTAAAGTTTAGCATCTATCTGATGGAACCTGCAAATTCAGCTAAGCGCTACCCTAATCTCAGCATTCATAATCACTGCCCACCATTGCTGTAGGCATATTTTGGTGGTGGTGGTATTTGCTTTTGTGCCAGGGATCAAACCTAGGGCTTTGGTCTCAAACTGGTGATCCACTTGCCTTTGCTTTCCAAGTCCCAGAATCACACTCATGCATCACCATGCCTGGCTGTGATAGGATATTCTGAGTGCTACTGCAAATACCCCGAAATATGACACAAACTAGACTGGAGGCATGCATTCATACTTGGAGTACCTGTGCTTTACAGAGTTATTAAAAGGGAACTCGTGGAAAAATTATCCAATGGAGAGAGCTTCCTGTTAAAATGATATCCTTATTCTGAAAGGGTCTCAGGACCTGGGAGCAGGAAGTATGGGCGGTGAGGTATGATGCAGACCTCTGAGCCACCGGGGACATTAACCCTCTTGGGTCCTCACAGCCCCAAGGAAGATGATACCAGGCTGATGTTTGGCACTGAGCTACCATCCCAACTGTTCAGAGAAGCAGTACACTCTGCCTTGGAGCAGAGAGCTTCAGCGTGTATCTTGGCTCCATCCTTCACTCAGCTGCTGGGCAGCAACCCTTCTTGTGGGGCCTCTGAACACTCCAGCTCCATACATTCAACTCAAGTCTTACTGCCCATGAAGCAGGCTCAGCTAATGACACAGAATACTTCCAGTAGAAGCTCAAAGCCTGCCTGGAACCAAATCCATGAATTCCGGCAACAAAAAAAGCACCAACTGTGAATAGACAAGGCGTATTATGGCATCTCATTATCCCATCCTTGGGGGGAAGTGCAAAAGTTTCAAATTGCCCAACATACTGTGATGTGTACTTGTCACACCATGGAGAAGGCAAAGCCAATTGAGGCCACAGAGCCACCAAAGTGGGCACCAGGCTGAGCGCTGGAGCAAACACTTCAGCTGAATCAGCTCCCTCGGTTATCGCAGGATCTGGAACACACTGAGCTACCGCTCTTATTCAGGGTTTTCTAACCCTGGAGAAGAGACAGAGCCAAGGGCACATAGGGCGGTGTCTGGTGCCCCAGTGAGCACCTGACCTCTGGAAGCTGCTACAAAGAGGAAGGAGAGCAGAGTGCTGGAAGATTGGAGAGAGGGGACGGCTTCCTGGATCAGACGAGAAGGACAATTTCATGTGGGCTTGGAGCTGTTCTGGGCATGGTGGTAGAAGCATGGGAAACGGGTGATGGAGGGAACCGAAGAAGAAATAGTCAAGCAACATCCACTTTGTATGGGTCAGCTGACTAGGCTCCCCTCCAGGGTAGAGCAAGTCTTTCCTGGGACATGGAGACATGATGGGAAGCTTCTGAGGGCAGGTGGCTTTGCTCAGGCCTCTGTCTCTATGGCTTTTCCCTTTCTATGAATTCTACTCACGGATCCTTCTCCTGCCTGGTTCCTCACTCAGGCTGGGCCTCAGCTGTGCCAAGGCAGACCTGAGACCGACCCCAACTTAGAAGGCATACGCAGACACAGGAGTGCCTCAGGATGGGAGGGGACTAGCCCACTCACTGTGGGCTGACATCCACAGGCTCTGGGATAAGGGTGCTTGTCACTGACATGACAATCCTGCTGGGTCCTCCTCTCCTGAGTCTGAAGACTCACCACCGTGAGAGCAGCTGGTTAAGGTTTGCGTTTTCCGCATCTCCTTCTTCCAGCCCTCAGTGAACTGGTTCTTCCAACTGGACAGGAGCAATAAGTGAGTCCTGAGGGTGAGAGGGCTCTGGGCCAGCACAGAGCTCCAAGTCCTGGCTCAGGCTCCCAGTTCAGCCCAGTGAGCTCTGGAAGGCTAAGCACTGGGTTCTTCTGGGAAGACTGAGAGTCACATTTGCAAGGTACTAGGGCAGTGGGGTGGAGGGTGAGGGTGGCATACAGAACAACTGTGAAGGGCACAGGCTTGCCCTCAAAATGCTTATCACCTGCTGGGACAGGGAGGCCACCCCTTATCCCCAGCCATGGTGGCTGTGGAGCAGAAAGCCAACACTCATTCTATCTACATCCACCTCCAGGCTCCCCACACAGCCTGCAGCCCACAGCCCACTCTTCAAGCCCCACCGAACTCTTGACTCCAGCATCTTTCCACTTGGGATGTCTCCGGCTTTTCCCTTCTATTCCCTCTACAGTCAGAGCACCATGTGGGGCTCTGAGCAGGTCTGGGTTCAGCAAACCCAGAGCAGATCAGGTGCACTGAGGACCTGGGGGCCACATGAAGTGACAGAGAACAAGAAGGGGCAGTGAGTGTGGCAGGCAGAGAGCTTCCACAACCCTTTTTCCTTTGGTCCCCGCAGTGCTGAGGTTACAGACACATGTATCTATACCTACTTTTTTTCATGGGTCCTGAGGATTCAAACTCAGATCCTCATGCTTGGGCAGCAAGCACTCTTTATGAACTTAGCCATCTCCCTAGCCCCAATCCTAGGTCTGTAATGTAGTGATAAGTTTTTCCTTTCCCGCCCAGCCCCACAGTCCTGCAGCTGCTTATAAAATAATCATTCAGAGGCTTAATATTATTTACGAACTGGATGGCTTATGGCTCAAGCTTCTTGCTAGCTAACTCTTATAGCTTAACCCATTTCTATTAATCATAAGTTGCCACATGGCCGTGGCATTACCAGTCTGCTGGCATCTTGCTGCTCTTTGGGTGACGGCTGGTGTCTCCCCCCACTCTCTTTCTCCTCTCATTATCTCTCTTGGATTTTCCCACCTGGCTCCATCCTGCCCTGCCATAGGCCAATATAGCATTATGTAATCAACCAATCAGAGCAACACATATTTACATTGTACAGAAAGACATCTCACATAGGTCTTTCTTTATAGTCTTTATCCCTATGCTCCAGTCTGCCCGGTTCAAGAGTAGATGGTGCCAGCTTCTTACACTAGGATCTTGGCACTTTGATTAGCAAATGTCCTCTCAAGCCTGGGGTTGCTATCTGTGCCCCTCTTCACACTCAAGCTGCCTCTGCCAGTCCCTTTCTTTACCCTGTCACCAGCAGGGACAGTCACCACCAGGTACTCAGCACTTGGTTGGGCCACCTAACTGGACAAGCACTTTACACTAGTTATTTATACCAGTCTCGAATCAAAGGACTCCACACAATGCAACTCCCATTTTGAACAAACTGTAGCTCACCAAACCTCCAACAAGAGAACGTTCTTGGGTTCCCACAGCCAGGAAGCCTGAACACTTAGCTGCCTCAGTAATGAGCTACATTGTATCAACTCACATGTAAAATTCCATTACTTCTTTGCAAAATGTGTACCTGCTAATAGCTATTATCCAATGATCTACAGTTAATCTATTCAAACAGTTATATATGTGTGTATACATACATAACCTAGTCCAATAGATATTATATATAATAGTATATATAATCATCTATATAATAGTATATATGCATATAATAATCTGTTGGACTAGGTTGGGTTTAAAGATCTAAATTCTTCTAGACAAGCCCTATAAACGTAAGGACTAAATAGGGATCCTAGCACTCCCCTAGGGATGTTGACAAAAGGGGTCTCTGATAAACTGGTCACATGACAACCAGGTCACTATTAACTAAGACACACAGTCAGGTGCCTCAACAGGAAAGGTTCTTTATGCAATTTCCTAAACTCCAGAACTGAACTTTATTTCCTTATTTGACGTTTTAGAAGTTGATAGGGAGGTAGCTTGGTGGTTAAGAACGTGTACCGCTCTTGCAGAGGATCTGAGTTAGATGTCCAACATCCATACTGAGCTCACAACTCCCTATAACTCCAAATCCAGGGAATCCTACACCCCCTCAGAGCCTCTGTAGACACCTGCACTCATATGCACATACCCATATACATAATTTAAAAAACAATAAAAAATTTTAAAGTTGACACAAAATTAATTAGATTTACTTTTAATCTTTTCTCCTATCATGGATATTTAATACTTTGGACAAACCATGTGACTTTCCTATGCGTCTATAATTTGAAATCTCACCTGAGCGACAAAAGGAAACTCGGTCTTCGATAGCATCTGGGAGGCATCACTTAAAAAATCAGAATTAAGGAGGTGTAATTTTTTTTCACTTTTCCTTCTCCCATACATGTGCTACAATCAGTTTTCAGGCAGGAGCCCTGGCACCTGGTCCCTTCTGTTTATGACTCAAAGACATCAGCTCACAGTGTGTCTCCTTCTGGGGCTGGAGACGCACACACTGCCTTTCATCTTGAGCTGTTGGCCGCCCATCGCTTCCAGTTGGCAGAAATGCCATGAAATCAGAGCCATCCTGTGCGTACACTGGGCTGAGCAGCAAGTGGGAAAGGCATCCAAGACGTGGTAACACTGGAGCAGAGGATGCAGCTGTCCTGGACTTGGGTATCACACGCCTCAGAATGCCTCGTATGCTACTGGCAAACTGTGGTCCAGACAATGTGGTCCAGGCTGCCCTCAGAAGGACCTCAGTGCCCTCAGCCCCTTCAGTCTGTGACAACCAGATCTCTCATTGCAAACTCAGAGCCAAAGAACCACACTGAGCCCAGCATCTGTATCAGCATTTGTGATGTCCCAGGCATTCCATCTTGTCTTCTGTCCCCTTCCATCTAGGAGGGGACCTTCAAAATCCCATCTGAGTGTCTGTTTCTAGATACCACTGCACACTTCATAGTGAGCCACTGTTCCACCCAGTCCACCTCCACATCACTGGGAAAAATAAAAACACCCTCTCAGGACCCACTGCAGCAGGGAGGACAGACACACCTCACATGACTCAATGAGGTCTCTGTGCAAAACCTGGTCTTTCTACAGGTGGAAGGCATGGAAAGGCGGGAGAATGTCAGCCCAACACACCACCGCCAAAGCAGCAGAAATCAGCAAGAGATCTGCACCAGAACTCTGACGTTCTGTCTGTGGAAGAGGAAAATGACTCCTGCATGTTGTCTGCCTATACAGGAACAGCCATCATCCCCAGAAAGAGGGGGACATCCAGCCGGTATTTGATGCTCCCAAATTCCATCCTGCACTATTTCTGAGCAATAAGAAAACACAGTACCCCATGCTTATAGGTTTCATTACTCATAAATAAGACATGTTAGCAACAAAACCTACCGAAGAATTACAGTCAACCCTAAGCAGATGTGAGATTATCAAAGTTACTGTAAGATATTGACTGTTACACCAGGTAAGTGAAATGTGAAGTTAATTATTTAAGCATAGCATTAGGGTTTTGTTGTTGTTTTTGCTTTGCTGTGAACTAGATACCAAACAGAATAATTTAACAGGAGGAATTATGTATTTGGCTTACAGTTGTAGAGTGTTCACTCCATGGTCACCTAGGCCCGTGGGCTTGGGCAGACCAACCTGGCAGTGAGAGTGTGTGGTAAAGAAACTACTTCACGGTAGACAGAAGTAAAGAGAGGAGACGCGGGAGGGAGGTGGGGCATGAGAGAGCTCCTGAGAGCACACCTGCATCAATCTCCTTCCCCCAGCTGAGCTCTACCTCCTAATGGTGCCATCGTAGGAAGCCATAAAAGGACGGATCCACGATCAGGAAGGACAGAGTCTCACAACCTAACCAACTCTGTAAACATCTATGTAAGATACATTCAGAGGTGTGTCTCACTAATCTCCTGCATCTCTTGGTCCAGTCAAATAGGTAATTAAGGTCAACTGCCACAATCAGACACTTGGGGTGAAAGCCTGCGGGTGTGGACAGACTTCTGAAGCTCTGATTCATTTGTGATTGGCTGCTGTTGTGAGGACAGAAAGCCAGAGCCCTGTGTGTCTCCTCTGCCCTACAGCGAACCTACGCAGGAGGGCACCTACTTCATAGGACTGGGCTGTCTGCTTGTTTGGAGGTTCTGTGCTTGCTGGGTTCTGAGGCAGGACCTCATATTGCAGGCTGGCCTTGAACTCCCTATATTGAAAAGGATGTCCTTGAACTTCTGATCCCCTATGTCTACTGCATGTACACCCTCGGCTCAGTCTATGCAGTGCTGGTGATCCAGCTCAGAGCTCTGGTTGTGATATGTGTATGCCATATCCTCATCCTTGAGGACTGGGCTTGGTAGAAGAACAAGTATCTATGTTTCATAAGTCTGAGCCTGAGCGTGTAGCATTTTCCACTGTGTACACGGCCTGTGCCTGGTTCTCTCCTTGACTACCTACAAGGGCCTAGATGTTTAAAGAGGAACCGGACCTCCTGTCAACACCATGGGTGGCACGGCAAACCCACCAGGAAGAAAAGTCCCACTAGGATGACCCCATCTTGATTTCAGGAACCCATCACCTCCATGTTTTAGGTTAGTTTCATCCTGAGACAGCTTGCCACTTGCACACAGACCTGGTTGGTATCCCTGAATTCAGGGCTGGGAATTAAATACCTCAGGAACCTGGAAACTGACTCAGCTGTCAGAGAAATGAGAGACGCATCAGGCCAGCTGACAAATGACCAATTAACTCAGAGACAGGTCAGCATCCCCAGTCACACACAGCCAGCGGGGATCTGCGGTCTTCCCACACAGTGTCCACTTCCCCATTAGACAAAAGTTGGCACCAGAGAACTTTTTTTCTTGGAAGCTATTTGACAATAGTCCAATATTCCTGCCTGCCTTTCGATTTTCCTCCCTGAGCTCAGTTTTGAGGACTAAAAATGCTAAATCTGTCTTGATTTTGAAGGCCACACTGGGCCCTTACCACCCACCAATAAAACCACTGCAGAGCTGATGGGTTTTTATTAAAAATTGCATTTACCCACTTTCTTAGAAGCCCCTCCACTCCCTCCTCACTGTAGTTCTCTATTATTGCACAGGAACCAGCCCCAGAGGGTTTTTGTTTTATGACCAGCACAGAAGAAAAGCAAGAGACTGCAGTCTCCTAGAAGCCGCATTTCAGATCCCTGGTTCAGATAAAAGAGCCTTCTGCTCCCTCGCCAGCCATTTATCTCTCTAAAAGCACTGTGCCGAGAACACCGAGGAGTTCGCTTTCCTATGCGCAATAGAAATCAACTCCTTTCTTGGTTGTTGTATAAGGGGGTAGGGTGCATAGAATGAACGCTGGAAAGTTTCTCTTTGTTGTGAAGGTTGGGTAGCATGTTTTTGGCTCCGATTCCTTAGCGGGCAGAGGGTCCAGCTGTACCTTGGCACTGCAAGCACCAGCTCCCGCGTGCCCCTTCCCTCTGCCCAGCCCTGTTGCTGTGCCCAGCTGCCCCCGCAGAGGGCTCTGCTGACGACACAGACCTGCTGAGGAGAGCCAGGACAGCTGAGAAAAGTCTCTTCTGCACAATGGACGTCAGCACATAAAAATGATGACCTCAGGAAGCCGACGGCTCCATCCCCCTCTTCTCTTCATGTGCCAGGTCACATCCCTCAGAGGAAGCTCCCACAGAGAACAGCCCACTGCAGGCAGACACCGGTCGAGTGAGACTGGAGCTCTCTGCCTGCAGAGTTCATACGTAGTCACACACCCCGCAGATCCAAGAAGGAGAGAGATGCAAAGACTTGTCTTGTGTCATTAAGAAGCTGCAGTGTCCGGAGAAAGTGGCTTCTGACAGTCTGTGGCAGTCCACTTCAGGGTTAGCTTAGCTCTAGTTATAACAAGGGCCCCTTATTCTTTCACTCGTGAATTTCCTCACAAATATTTACTCAGTGCTATGTTAAGCAGAGGGAGCAGAATGCCTGCTCTTTCTTGATGAGGAAGGCAGCTGTTCACACCATCAACACTTGGTGGGAAATGTGAGGCAGAGAAAGGAACCCAGCCCTCGCCCCAGGGTGGAGGCGAGGGCTGGAGGACACTCTTTCCATGCAAGGTACTTCTAAAGTGCATGCTAAGGGGGAAACTGAAATGACCTGAGAGGAAAGAAGAAAGGTTTGAGAAATGGAATGGACAGATACAAGGACCCATGTGAGGGTAGCTGTGCCTCGCTGGGTCCAGGGTCACAACCTGAAGTAGGAGAGGCGCCCCGCTGTGCCACCGGTGAGTGGGCAGGATCACCGAGGGCCCTGTGTGCCAGACAAGAGAGGCCAGGAGCCAACTTCCTGGTATAGCCTTACAGTCCTCCATCTATAGGAAATGGACCAAAATGCAGCAGTCAGAACCGGCTCACTGAAAGAGTTAGAACAGACAGTGACTTACATCAGAAAGTTGGTCTCCTGGGGCTGGGGATGTAGTTCAGACGGTGGAGTGTGTGTCTAGCATGCACGGAGTCCTGGGTTCAATCCCCAGCATCATATGAACTAGATGTGATGAACTCTTGTAATCCCAGAACTGAGACAGAGGGGTTGGGAGAGGCAAAGGTATCAGAATTTCAAGGTCAGCCTGAGCTGCACAGAGTTTGAGCCAGCCTGCTATACATGAAAAAAAATTAATTAAGTTTGTCTCATCCATAATCTCACATCCCATTCAGTTAATTGATGGGAGGGAGTGCTGCCATTCCTACATACTTTCAGAAACTGGTTCTTTTCCGTCTAAGGAGTCCCCCTGCCTCTAGGGGTTCGAGGTTCACTGCTACCAAGTGCTAAAAGGAAAGAACAGGGGTGGGATGCAAGGGGAGGTTGTTTTGGCTCTGGGCCCTGCAGTGCCATTTGAGATCTTCCCAGCATCACTGACCAGTACTCGATCACTTTATCCTACAAGCTGCAAAGAGACTTGGATAATGTGACCCAGCTGTGCATCCCAGAGGGAAAGTCCTGGTATTCTCAGCCTCAAGTGCGAATTACTGCCTAAGACATTAGTGCCCCTCCCCCTTTAAAAAAAAAAAAGGAAAATTCTTAGTGATCTATTACTTTAGACCAGAGGCCCACAAACTACAGTTCCAGGGTCATACCTGGCTGTCAGCCTGTTCTCTGTTTCTTTCCCTCAGGTTTCACTTAGTTCAAAACTCCTTACACAGTCCCATGAAGTCACTGCTCTGAGCAGCTGGATGGTCAGATACAATGTCTGGATACAATGGTGACTGCCCTGCTCACACAAGACAACCGCTAAGGAGGGGTTAGTTACTTTGAGTTTCTGGTTAGTTACTTTTATGTCCTTGTAATCAAGTAACCAACAGAAGCAACTCAAGGAAGGAAGCACTTGCTTTGGTTCAGGGTCCTTTAAGATTTAGTCCATCATGGCAGAGAGAATGTGGTAGAGTTTGCGGCAGCTAAAACATGCAGCCATGGCCCCTCCCACCATGGTGCCAGACAGCAGGCAGAGAATTCAGGCTACAACCAACAGCAGATCTAGTCTTCAAAGGCCTGCCCCTAATGACCTACTTCCACCAGCCAGACCCCACACCCCCAAGGTTCCACAGTCTCCCCAAAGAGTGCTGACAGCTCAGTGCCAGACATTCCAACACATGGGTCTTTAAGGAACATTCCAGAGCTAAGAAGACAGAGTCAGGCAGTTGCTGGACTCGCTGCTAAGTTGGGAGACAAAGGAGCTGGGGTTTAGGCCCAGAGCCATCTGATCCTGGAAGGTGTGTGTACCCTTTCCATTCTACTATGATGTTTACACAAAACACTTTAACCAGTTGGGATGATGAATACTGTCAACAGCATCTCCAACCACCTAGGAGACAAACCTTTGGGCATGTCTGTAAGCAATTTTCTAGATTGAATGAATTCAGACCCATCCTGGATATAGGTGGCACCCTTGCATGAGCTAGGGACCCAAGATGAATAAAAAGGAGAGAGTGAGCTGAGCCAGTGTTCCTCACTCCCTGCTTCCTGACTGTACGTCAATGTGACCAGCTGCCTCCAGCTCCTGCCTCCATGCCTTCTATACCACAATGGTCTGTGGAACCAAACCAGGAACCAGAGTGCACCCTTCTTTGCTCTGGCCAGGCATTTGACCCAACAAGAAGAAAAATTACACACAGCCATAGATTGTGAAGATGCCACACCTGTCTGACATGCATATGGCTGTGCCTTTGTATAAAGCTCCTCTCCAAGCTCTGGCAAGATTCTCACAGTATGGTTCAGCTAGGTCTCGCCCCCCCATCAGTCAAAGAATCTTCCTATTTGTTGTGCATCTCTGGGGAGTGCAAAGATTTTGGGGAATAAACTAAGGCATCGCATCAGGACTTCTGGCAGGACTTCTGCCAGGTGATAAAGGGACAGGCCACCTACCCCAGAGTCTGCAGGGTGGGTTTGGAAGATCCATTTCTGGTTTATCTTCCAGTCATGAGGTTCTCATCACACTCCTCATTAAGAATCAGAGTGTGTCTCCCTGGGAGGTCCATGGACCATCTGCATGGACCTAGGATGCTTGAAAGAAAGAAAGAAAGAAAGAAAGCCCTAAACCCAGCCCCATCTTTGGATTCCAAACTCTACGGGTGGGACCTAGGAATGCACGGCCAGCCCTGTTCAGGGTCCCTCAAGGACTTCAGAAGAAAGGATGATGAGGATGAGTGAGTGTGAAAACCAAACACCACTCCACTGGCATTTCATCCTGGACTCCTCCTTGTCCTCCCAGGCTGAGATCAAGGTCAACATCCGTCCTGCCCCGGCTCACCTGGAACCCGTGAAAAGGCGCACCTCTCCACTGCCCCCATCTCCCTGTTGTCTCAGCACACTCTGCCCTGCCAGGCCTGGAGCTGGGTGGAGAAAGGATCTCACTCATCTTTGTATCTCCAGCCCGGCCCCGTGCCTGGCGTGCACTGAATGTAAATAATGGCAGTGGTACTGTTGTTGATAATCCAGAACGCCAGCTGTCAGAGGAAGCAGGAAGGACTCTCTCACAGCCCCACAATGAAGCCCCTGTTGCGAACACTTTCTTGGTTGTTCTGGGGCCCACAAATGTCACCGGATGGTGCATCTGTTTGGTCTTCCTACCTAGACCACAGAGCAGACATTTAATGGGGTGTCCCCATTCATTAGGGTCCTGATTTTACTCCATTAAAAAGACATGCTACTAAACCACGTCTGTCATTGGCTGAAAGAAATGGTTACTATGATGGACTCATGCTAAAGTGTTTCAGGAAGTAAAGAGAAAGCTCACATTCCCAATCAAAACAGACAAAGGCTTTAGTCACTCTTCATCCAGCCAGGCTGCCTAGAGGGGAGGCAGAGTTCCAGGCAACGGCTGTCTCCAAGCTTCCAAAGAGGTGAGAAGAAATCCTGCATGGAAGGAACCAAGCTGCCACAGAGACAACCAAGGACTGGGGACACATAGCCAACAATCATTAAACACACAGTAAGCCACAAACAATCGAGAACACCAAGGACATCAGGTAGTCACCGCACATGAAATAAGAGCAGTTGTGGAGAAATGAATTAAAGAGATTTAAAAAAAAAATAGAAAGAAAGCCAGGAGAAAGCCACCAGTAAATGTCCAGGCATATTCTAAAATAACACAAACATCACTGATTAAAAAAAAATTCTTAAAATAAAAAGTTCAATGGATGGGTTAAACAGAAGATTGGACACTGCTGAATGGAAAGTTGGTACTCCGGACTAGACCTATACATGCAGAAGTGGACAGAAGAAGAGGAAGTCACGAAGGAAAGAAAAACCAAGTCCAACTCATGTCTAATTAGAATCTCAGCAGGCAAGGCTAAAGGGTGGAGAGGCTGCCCCGGAGAGAGAACGGCTGGGTGTCCTGTGGAAGTGATTAAAGGGCCGAATGCAGAGAAAACCTAACGATTCACTCAAGAAACGTTGACTGAGTGCTTAACGCATGCCGGCTGTGTTTTGGAGGCAACTCTCCCTGAGAGGAAACAAGACTGACGATGGACTTCTCCAGAGCAAAACGCAAGCTGCGTGACATGTCCACACTCTTGAAAATAGAGCGAGGACTAAGAAACAGCCATGACTAAATAACATTGGCTCTTCCTTCTGGGCCCTCAAGGTGTGTAGAAGCAGGATGGATGCCTGTCCTCCCTGACCCCATCCCCTGTATCCACCTCCTCTACTTTGGTCCACTTGCATGCTGAACTCTGCGTACAGTCCAGTTAAGCACTCAGGGTGCTGGCATTTACAAACCTGATGTTCAAATCTATCTCAGCCTCTTCTAGGCTGAAGATATGAAGACAAGACCAAGGTATTTTAATGTCAGCATTTACAAGTATACTGTTCCAGAACCCCCAAAAAGTGACCCAAAGTCTCCACTGTCCTAAACCGTAGTCACCTCAGGATGTAGGACCCGCACAGATCATGCCATAATGAGATCACCCCCAAGCAGGAGCAGCATCTCCTAGGAACTAGTTTGTATGTCAAACAATAAGGCCTCTCCAAGCCCCGCCCCTTGCAGAACCAGACCTGAGATGTGAGCATCGGCAGTCTGGGGGAGACTGCTCAGCTGTGTAGCCTTCTCACCCGTACCAGAGTCTTCCCACTTAGAGAACATGCCGGTCCACTGACGATGGGCAGAGAGACTATCTTCCCCATTTTTTCATGTCAATTAAACGTTTCCAGTCACTTTACCATTATGTTATTTCCTTTCTTTTTTGAAGTTTTTGGTTATCATACAAAGCAATAGGTCCCTTTATGGCACTGTCATCCGTGTGTGTTATTTTACCGAGACTGCTTTGTTTACTTTCTTCAGCGCGAGTGGCTGGACCTGACATACTGGAACCTGTCGAGCTGGCCCTTTGCCCTAGAACTTCCATCACAGAAGGACGGAGGAAAAGACTACTAAGACAGGGACCACTCACCTGGAAAGTTGACTTTCAAGACTAATGATGAAATAAAGATTTACAAATATAAACAAAACCAAAACACATTTATTATCTACAAATATACACTAAAGCAGTGGTTCTCAACTTTCCTAAGGCTGTGACCCTCTAATACAGTTCCTCATGGTGTGGTGACCCCCCAACCATAAAATTATCTTTGCTGCTACTTTGTAACTGTAATGTTGCTACTGTTATGAATAGTAATGTAAATATCTAATATGCAGGATATCTGATATTTGACCCCCAGAGAAGGTCATTTGACCCCTAGGGGTCATGACCCACATGTTGAGAACCATGGCACTAAAGGTGCTTTTGAAAGATTTACTTAATAGGAAGGGAGGAAAGGAGACATCCTATAGAATAATGGGTGAATATAGTGTGGATATGAACCAAGGCACACACAAGCTACATAAAAAATATAAACTACTAATAAAAAGGCAGACAAAGGACATTGGTTAATACCAATCAAAAGATGGGGAGCAGTGGATGAATTGAAGTGTTCTAAGTTTCTTAGATTATCTAAGAGAAGGTCTAGGGGGCTAGAGGATTTGCTCAGTGGTTAAGAGCACTTGCTTCTCTTGCAGAGGACAGAGGTTCTGTTCCAGCATCCATACGGCAGCTCACAACCGCCTATAACTTAAGTTCTAAGGGACCTCACACCTTCTTTTGTGGCCACCTGTACACAGTGGCACACATAAACTCACACAGATACACATACATATGCATAAATAATCCTTTTTTAAGGTGCAGGGAGTCCCTGCATTAAATTTAGGCTCTGTTAAATAAGCTGGGTGAAATTTTCAGGAGTAATCACTAAAAGAGGTGAATAAAAGAGCTAAATTTCCAACAAATAAAAGAAGGAATAAAATGGAGTAGGAAAAGCAAGTCTAACTATTTTTCTTCCATAGAAGGAAATGCACAGAAAGGCCAAGATTAAGAAAAGATCTAATGAGCCCAAATTCACCAATTCCTGTAGTGGGTAGCCATTCCAGCTTTGATCTGGAAGTCCCAACCCCCCACTGAGGCTTTGGTAACTGTCACACCTACAAGGCGGGGCCAAGAGAGGACCCTGAAGACCCGAGATCTGGATGCGCCGACTCTCTTGGTTCCTGGATCCTGGACGCTGGAGGTAGACCAAGCAGAGTTCTCCAGAGAACACCACTGGACTGTGCTATGCCTTTCCCAGACCCTGCAACCTACCTATCCCTTCATTTGTAAGTTATGCCACTAAATAAACCTCCCTTTTAACTCCATGGAGTGGCCTTAATAATTTCACCAATAAATTCCCACAACACATTTAAAGAGATCAAGTGCCACACTACTTAAGGAGCACCAAGCCTGAGACCTTGGGTGCTCCTGTCACCAGCCCAGGGTACTACTGGGACACAGTGGAACCTTTTTAGCGGGGAGCCTGGGGACACGGAAGTACCCTTGAAAGCAACGTTAGGATGCCAGTCCACACTGCTTCCAGACCACCATACGGAGCACGGCAGCTGTACATGCCGCGCACAGACTTCCACCCCAGGAGCTGTCTCACCACAGACCCAAGTGATGTGGTCAAGTGACCAGGGCTGAATCCTCTGAAACTGTGGGCCAAGACACAGCTTCCTCCTTCTAAGTTGATTGTTTCTGGTATTTTGTCCCAGAAATGGGAAGCTAACTAACACACAGACAACTAAGGCACATTCGATAAAAGCAAAATCATCTTATGTACATTTTATGAGCCCCATATTGGGACGCGGGAAATTTGAAAAATTCAAGGTAACAAAAGGTTAATGATAAATACTAAGCAAAGGAAAGATGGAATTGCCATATGAATAGCAGATGATATAGATATTAAGGCGAAACATACCCTGGATCTCAGATCAGATTTTATACAATAATAAAAACTTCAATTCACTATGAAGAAATTTTAAACTCTACATTCACATGCACACCCATTCAGTAAAATTAAATCTCATATAAAAATCCTAAATCTAGAAATTGAAAAATGCTGTGTTTTTGTAATTAGTGATCACCAGTGTACGAAAAGTTAACTCAGACATAGGATGTTTTAACAGTAGAACTAGCTGGGTTCAGCTGTTGAATGCCTATAAAATGCTGCTCCTTGTGGATAAAGAACAACATGCTTGCCAAGCATGAAAGGAAACACTTGACTTCTGACAAATCTACAAAGCAAAGCTAATATAAGTTAAAAAAAAAAACTAAAAAATCAGTATCATAAAAACCACGTTCTCTGACCATATCACAATGAAAAAGAACGCAAAATTTTAAAGAGGAGTCAGCTTAAATTAGTTTAATAATAAGCCTCTAAAAATAAACTGTGAGTCAAAGAAGGAAGAACAGCGAGGATTTAAAATACTGAGAATGGAATCACAGTTAACATACACATTTCAGCAGGGTAGATGTGGTGACAGGAACAGCAGCCAGGACGGACCCCTCTGGAAGCAATGGAGGCAGGAAGTCCCCTGAGGGACCTGGAGCAGGTCACTGGCTGCAGGGGAGAGCTAGAGACCGTTGGCGACTATCCAGAGGATGAAGAGGAGCCCATGTCACAGGTGACAATCGAGAAGGAAGACATGGAGTTGGAAATGACAGGGATGGAGAGCTTCCCCACAGTGGAGAGGAGCTGGTGGGAATACAGGGGCCATGTGGAAGAGACTCCCATTGCCCCAGCCGGCACAGAAGGCCTTTCTCGATGTTTTAACTTTTCTTTATTTCATCCTTTCATGCAGCCTTATCATTTTGGACCAAGTACACTATATATGCTCATGGGTGGGAGTCTATATGTTGAGAGATGACTGAATTTGTAGTTCCTCCTGTAACCTTCAATCAACTTGTCTATGTGGAGAATCTATAGAAAAGTACCCATGTTCACACACAGGTTCCAGATGACAGGCTGGTCTCCTTCATTTGATTATCAGCTGGAGTAACATTGGAGGCTCTGAAGTTACTGTACCTAAAGGCACCTGTCTCCAGGGAACTTCCCTCCCCTCCACTCCCCTCCCCTCCCCTCCTCTTCCCCTTCCCTATCTTTCCCTATTCTTCCCTCCCCTCCCCTCCCCTCCCCTCCCCTTCCCTTCCCCATCCTTCCCTCTGCTTGTGTTCCTTCTCCCCTTCTTTTTCTCTTATTTTTTGTTTGTTTGACTTGAGGCAGAGACTCACTGTATATCTAGGCTGGTCTCCAGTTAATAATCTCCCTTCTTCCACCTCCTGTGTGTAGGACTGCGGCCACCGGGGCCAGCGTTCTAGGGCAGTGCATGAGTCACTGAAAGACCAGTGTCTATTTAGGAGCCTTTGTACATAGATGTAACTTACCAAACTGCTTCGTAGGCCCTTGGCCAATGCTTATTTTTAAATTTGTGTTTCTCTCTCTCTCTCTCTCTCTCTCTCTCTCTCTCTCTCTCTCTCTCTCTCTCTCTCTCTCTCTCGTCTTGCTGTGTAACCAGACTAGCCTTGAACTCCTGATCCTTGAACTGCCTCAGCCTCCCCAAATACAGAGATTACAGCCGTGTGTTATCACACCCAGCACACACAGCCATCTTTATTGTTTCATAATAATTACTTGCATTTATGTTTTTATGCCAGGACATTGAACAGCTCGATGAAATAGTCTAAGAGGTTTTCCTTCAAGGCCAGTGAGATGGGTGTGTAAAGGTACCTGCTGCCAAGCCTGAGTTCCAATCCCAGGACCCACATATTGGAAGGAGATAACTGATACACATGGTTTTAAAAGAGTAATTCTTCCAGTGGGGGCACTTTAAGGGTATGGATGTCTCGGTGTAATTTATGTTATGTTTTGAGATGGAGCTTTGCTGTTGTGCCTAAACTCTTGGGCAGAAGTAACTCCTCTTCATCAGACCCAAGTACCTGGGATTACAGGCATTGCTAACTCACCTGGCTTAGTTGCATCATTATTTTTAATGCAAGCAAGAAAAAGCTCCTTGCTCATAAAATTTCATTCCTTAAGGCCCCCAGCATTCTTACTTCTCTCCTGTGGGATTGGTAGTCACACAGTAAACAGTCATGAGCATTGAATTGAACTCTTGCCAAGGTGATGCTATTGCCACACAGAGCCTTGATTCCATGCCCCAGATAGGAGCTGAGCAAGGAAAAGATGGATTTTTATTGGTGCTGGGGTTCAATGAGGCACACCACGTTTTATGATCTTCCATTGTTCTATGTATAGGTGCAGCTCAGACAACAGTGTACATCTGCATTTGCTCACAGACTAAATCTAGGTGCTACTTTAAAAACTACACATTTAAAACCTTGTTGCAGTGCAGCCAAACAAGTCCACAGAAGCAAATTCATTGCTTTAGATATTCACACTAAAAAAAAAAAAAAGGTTGAAAATTTGAGCTGAGGATCCAACTTAAACTGGGAAAAAAACACCAACCCACAGTAAAGAAGAGAAAATGATGAAATGGAAAACACATGATGCCCAAATTGGGTATTTAAATAAATAACATAACAGGTTCTCCAATGATCAAGTTGATTCAGCAAAAAAAGAGGGAAGACACATTCAAACAATACAGCAATGCTGTCTATCTAGAAATTTTAAATATACATTTTGCCTGTGTGTATGTCTGTATACCACATGCATGCCTGGTACCCACGGAGGTGAGAAGAGGAATTTGGATCCCCTGGAACTGGAGTTACAGATTATTGTAAGCGTCCATGCGATCCCGGGAATTGAACTTGCTCTGGAAAAGCAGCCAGTGCTCTCAGTCACAGAGTCATCTCTCCAGCCCCAGTACTTCTTTCTAAAGTGCCAATAGCAAATTAGAGACCCGGCCTGGGCCAGAATTGTGGCTTGGCCAACTCCCTTCTCCAGCACATACAATAGCTCAGTAACATGTATAGCAGACCCTTAGGATGCAGGCACTGTGGGGGATCACCCTACCCGGTTGGCCTATTATCTGAGGACAGGTACTTGGGGGATGAGGAGGAACCCTGAGAACAAAGCAACCAGCACTCTCTCCAACAGATCACTCATGTCCCTGACCTTCCTCTTATTTTAGAAGAAAAGCATGGAAGAGCAACTGTTTACCTGTGTGAAGGCACCCTGAAGTGGAAAGTGATCTCCTGATACTAGCTAGCAAGCATTCAAAACTCCCACCATGTTAAAGGCTCCCTCCCTAGGTAGTGATTTGAAACACCCAGTGAGTAAGGGCTCTGACTCAATGTTTGCATTCCATCAGGGTTGATTCTGACCCTTATCTAAGAAGCAGATGAGGTTGAGACACACAGAAGAGTCCATATGGAGGAGTTCAGCATAGGTAGGAAATCCCCTTGAGTAAGGAGATGGCTCGGAACAGCCGTCCAATTGACAGTTGCTCCTGACTGAGCTCCTTGGAGTTCCTTCCAGTTGTTAAGAAGCTACAGCCAGGGTGGATGCCTCTGAAGTGACTGCTTTACCTTGTTCCCATCAGGATGATAAGGACCCACTGCACCAAATAAAGTCACAGCTTCCCCAGCAGCCAGCCTGGCTGTATTCCCAATGCCCCTGTGGGAGCCCACAGAGGTTTCCTAGTGAGATCTGAGCTCACTTTACCAGCAGGGCTGCATACGAGGATGACTGGACCACAAGCCTGGGTACCAGGTGTTTGGAAGGGTCTACACTTGGTTGTATCTAGCAGGGGGAGGTCTTTTGCCTCACCCCTTGGCATTGTTATAAAAAAGCCCTTTTGAATAAAGTTCTGGGCCGGTGGATAAGGATCCCGGCCCTCTGGAGGCTGTCCTGTGTTTCTATCTGTTTCTCTCCCCTCTATCCTTCTATCTAAATCTCTCATCCCTCTCCTCAAGAGTACCCAGGTAAAGGTGGGGGCAGGTTCAGAGGACCACCATAGTAACAGAAAACTAAGATTGACCCGTGGCAACCTCCACAACCATATGGGATCCTGGCAGGGTCTCTAACATGGCCAGCCTCAGCTCTCCCTTCTTCAAAGCTGAGACAAATCATATCTCCCCCCCCCCAAGTATCACATGCAGCCTGTCCACTTCCACTTCATCCAACGTGTACCCTCTTTGTAGATCTTAAACTTCAGGTCTGAAAATGTACTCAGTTCATAACGTCAGCTGAAGCTAGAATTATAGTTTTGTTCATTGCTTTGATAGTGTCTACAATAACAAAAATGAATTTGCTCACATTCAGAATGAAGGAAAGCACAGGGAAGCCTATGAGGTTCTGTGAGACTCTGAGTTACTTTTGGTGGCAAGGCTTCCAGGATAGATGCAGGGAGTTCCCTCATGAGAGTCAACACTTGAAAGACAAGCTACAAGAAGTTAAAGTTATATGGGATTTGAGAAGGAAATCTTTCTGGGAGGTTTCTAAACCTCATCTGCAGCTTTAAGGAAGGCATGCTGAATAACATCGTAGTTTGCCCCTGAAGAAGTCTGATCGATGCTCTGTGTACACTGAGATGTCAACTGCTAGTGACTATAATGGCATGCACAGGATGAGAAAGTGGGACTGAAGAAGTTAATTGACAGACTGTAGCCACATAGACCCCTAGAGACTGTGTCAGGACCATTCTGCACCGTGTTTAAGAACTGTCAATCACTTGACAACATCCTATCAACCCCAGAACCCCAGCACATTCCTGAAGTACCAGTCAGAGTATTTGCTCACAGATTTGTATGACCTTCTTCTTGGTGATCCTTCTTGCCCAAGGATCACATTAATTCATGTCAACCTTTCTAGAGGGGCTGTGCATTTTGTTTTGGAAGACTTTTTATGGTCACCTTTTTAATAGAATGTGTATGTGTGCACATGAGCATGCATGCACACTGGAGGAGGATTCACAAATATCCCAGTGTGTTCATGTATGTGTGTACATGAAGAAGTCAGGGGATAGCATCTTGTGTTTTGAGGAAGGGTCTCCAGAACTTCACTGAGTAAGCTACCATACCCACAGATGGCCTTGCGGGAAAGAATAGCTTCGTAGAGCTGTATCCCAACTTAGACATGATCACCAAGGAGAGAGAAAGTACAGAAAAAGCAGTCCTGCCTGCTGGTGTCTCACTTTTTGTCTAAGCAAGTGTTTTGGACAAGAACTAAGAGATGAAAATTTTCCTCCACTTCCCTATGTATACGCAATCATCTTACAAAGATTAAGTCGAGCTATGACTTAGGCAAAATCCAATAGGACTTTTGTTTCATCCCTGTGGACCCGGTACCTCTGAAGCACTTTTTTTTTTTTTCTTTTTTGGTTTTTCGAGACAGGGTTTCTCTGTGTAGCTTTGTGCCTTTCCTGGATCTCGCTCTGTAGACCAGTCTGGCCTCAAACTCAAAAAGATCCGCCTGCCTCTGCCTCCCGAGTTCTGGGATTAAAGGCATGCTCCACCACCGCCCAGCCTTAAAACGTGAGAGCCCATAGCCTCACAGCCCACAGTGCTAGAGGGTGCAGAATCAGACTTGAGTTAGGGAGAGAGAGAGAGAGAGGGAGGGAGGGAGGGATGGAGGGGAGGGAGGGAAAGGAGGGATGGAGAGGAGGGAGGGGAGGGAGGGAGGGAGAGAGAGAGAGAGAGAGAGAGAGAGAGAGAGAGAGAGAGGGAGGGAGGGAGGGAGGGAGAGGGAGAGAGGGAGAGGGGGGGAGGGAGAGAGAGAGAGACCCCACAAGTGTGGGGATTGCCTCCTCCCGGGCTCCAGCAGCCACCACAGTGCATGGAGATGGTCCTCCCGCTGTCTTCCTCTAATTTACTAGCAGAAAATACCGTAAACTCTTGTCCACTACCCCAGCTTTCCCAACTTCTCTTACATTGCTGCTCTTTGTCCCCAAAGCAGTTTTACCAAAATTATTGCCCGGGAGAGTCTCGACCTTTGTCCCCTGCATTTCAGATAATCATTTGGGCACTGGAAAAAAGTTGTGCCGTCTTCAAGTCTTCTAAGTTGATTTCTCATTCTCCTGCGCCCCGCTGGAGATAAGCCAACCTAGATGTGTCAACACAGTGCTACCTCGCCTGAAGGCGGAATCCTCAGCCAAGAGGGGACCCATAATCTCCAATCACTGTGCAAACACATCTCAGTGACAAGTGCGGAGGCAGGTGTGTGTGTGAAGCTTCTCCGAGTTGGCTTCTAGGAAAGTTTTCCTTTTTACCTGGAGCCAGATCATCTCTTAGCCCACTCTTTGGGACAGGGACATCAACAAAAGGTTTTCCCAGGTATTTGCAAGGCGGCACTTGCAAGCATGGGCTGGAACCTGGTGGGTCCCCAAAGGTGGTCACCCGGGGTGTGGGTCCCTAAGTCACAAAGACTCCAGAGACCTAACCTGCTCACACTTGCAGTGTGGCGGTGAGATGAAGCCCGGAGGCACGCTTACCTGGCTGACGATGGTAGAGTGGGTCTCCACATAGCGCCAGTTGCCGCTGCAAGGCACCAGGGGCGCGGAGCGGTTGGGAAAGGCAGAGAGTGGGTCACAGCTGAGATCGGTGCTGGCATTGGTGGCTTCCAGCAGGTAGCGGTGGCAGTGGCCTTGGCCACGGCGTTCGGCCGGGGTGCGGAGCTCAGGCGCCGTGAGGTTCCACTCCTCCTCTGGGCTCCAGGCGCAGCGCTCGGCCAGCTGGGTGGCACGCGGCCCACGACACCAATAGTAGTCCGGCTGGATGCCCAGGAAGACCACGCCAACGAAGAGGAAGGCGAAGGTGATACCGGTCAGGCACAGCAGCAGGAACACGCGCCGCTGGAAGCGCCCGAACTCGCCCGCCTTCCTCAGCGCCTGGTCGAAGGTGGGCATGGTGCGCGCCGGCACCCCGCGTTCTGCCGCCCGCTGCTCCGCCAGCAAGTGACCCGCGGGCGCCGCCGCCGCCCGCAGCTCTGTACCCGCCGCCCCCGCCTCGCTCGCTCTCTCGCCCTGGCAGCCCGCCCCGGGCCGCTCCTCCCGCTCCAGGCTCCCGGCCTCCCGCCCGTTCGCGCCCTGGGCTGGCATAGACCTGGAGAGCAGGTTGGGGTGGGTTTGTGGCAGTGTCACTGTGCACCAAGGCCCGGACCTGTAGCCTGCCCTAAAATGACATGCCCGGTTGGAGTTCCCTGAGTTGCAGGATCACCCAACCTCGGACTCTGCAGACTCCAGGAATAGCTTTCAGTGCTCTGAGGCTGCTGGAGCCGAAGCTTCTGAACTCCCAAGGTGACTGTCAGCCAGCTCCAGGAACAGGGCTTCACACCTGCCCCTGCCTCATCACGTGCCTAGAGCCCTGGGTGGGATGTTGGCGACACAGCAGATATTGGCTAACTATACCAGCAGGACAGAGGGACAGCCCACAGGGCTAAGAGATTTGCTTAATCCTAAAGTTCAATAGGAGAAAGGACCGCCTTAAGGAAAAGTCCTTTGCATATATTCGCATCCTGGATCTCTGGGAAATAGTGATGCTTAGTCCGTTTGATTCCATCATAGCGTCTTTGCTGCCCCTCAAAGATCTACAGATCCTATAGGATGCACAGGGGGTCCACACACCATTACCCCATCGCCGGGCTCACTGGGCTAGCGTAATCAGCTGCCAGGCTGCAAATTCACCAGTGACGACCACGGAGCGTCGGTGTTAGCACGCTCTACCTCCGTATTCTAACTTCTCCAGGCAGCTCTTGTCCTGGTCCCCCACCCTCATGCCATCATCCAGCCATTAGCTAACTTTCTCAAGCGATCCAAAGAATGTAGATGTAGCTCTCTTCCCTACAGCGAGAACTCCGGAGCCAGGCTGCCATGTTCCAGCCTACCTCATCCCCATACGACTTGTGACCCTGAGAAATTTAATTGACCAGCTGACCAGCTCTGGTTTTCCCATCTTTTAAAAGAGTCTAACAACATACCTACTTTGTAGGGTCCTGAGTGGATTAACAAGAGGAAAGTACCAGAAAAGTGCCCAGCGTTTTCACTCAGGAATCATTACCACAGCTCTTTGCTGCTGAGCAAGCATCAACCATGGGTGGGTCCAAGAATTGCTAAAATCATACAAGATAGAAAGGCTCTCTGTCTCTGTCTCTCTGTCTCTCCCTCTGTCTCTCTCTGTCTCACTCTCTGTCTCTCTGTCTCTGTCTCTGTCTCTGTCTCTGTCTCTCTCTCTCTCTCTCTCTCTCTCTCTCTCACACACACACACACACACACACACACACACACACACCACCTACTTCCCGGTCACTTCTCTGGTCCCATTTGTAACTGTAATTTATTTTTTCCCTCTGCTTTGAAGGGAGTTTGAGAAAAAGTGGTTCACCTTGCTCTCCAAATGAAAGCCTCAAGTCTCAATGTTCTTTCCAAGTCCTAACCTAGTTCTCTTTCTGTCCCCTGCTTGTGTTTCTGGGCCTTGGACTTGTTGGGTTGGGATGGGGGCATTACTTGCATATTTGTGTGCTTTGCTCACTGATAAACCTGCAGGATGACATGAGCGCCATCATCTTAGTCTGTCGATTAACATCTGTTTCTCTGGCACTAAGAAATCTCAATGTGGATGAAACAAAGTATACATTTTTCATAGCTCCTACTTTGTGTGTCTTGTCATCAAAATCGTGTTTTCCTAAGATCTCAAATGCTTTCTCATATTCACATACACACATATATACTGCCTAGCACTCGGTGCTAGTCTGCACTGAGCTACACCCTCACCCAAGGTCTTTATATAGCCTTATTAAATTGTGTTTTTCACATTGAATTTTAATATCTCTGGAGTTAATTCTGTGCAGAGCACGGTAGAATCTAATTTACTGATGTCTTCCATATGATCAAGCAGCTCTCTGAATGCACTTCACCTTGCCTGGATTACAGCTCTGCCTCTGTCTTTATGAGACTCCTAGCTATGCTGGAAGAACCTGACCTGTGCCCTTCACCCTGTCCTGTGTCTGTCTGTCTTTCCCCAAGCTGCTGTCACTGTTCATAACTATCTATCACAATCTTAGTATCTAGTAGAGCAAGTCTGCCTCTCATCCCCCACTCATCTCATCCCTCTTCAGAATGAACTGGGCCATTCCTGAGGCTCTTATCTTCTACATACACTTCACATTTTGATAAATTCCATACATATTTGACTGGGACTTTTATTTAAAGTCATATGTGCACTTTATTTTTCCTTCTGCTTTGAAGGGAGTTTGAGAAAAAGAAAACAAATCTCTTTCTCTCACACACACATGTACACATGTGTGCACACACATATATACATGTACATATATACAATATACATATATTATAGTGCTAGAATGGAGACCTAGGCCTCAGTTGTGTTAGGCAAGAGCTCTACCACTGAGCCACATGGCCAGCCCTTGATCTTTTTATCTCCAAACACTAAAAGCAGTTGGGTATGCTGCAGCACACCTGTAATCCCAGCACTTGAGAGGCAGAGGCAGGAAGATAGCACACGTTTAAGGCCAGCCTCTTCTATATAGTGAGTTTTGACCGGCCACAGGTATATAGTAAGACCCTGTCTCAACAACAAAAACAAACCCATTGCACACGGCTCCGCCCTTGCACCATCCAATGTGGTACAGCCACACACAAGTCTTTAAACTCTCATTGATAGAAAGGAAACCTTGACAGACTGTGTTCCTCGTGGCCACGTGTGTTTAGTGTTTAACATGTGCTCTCTGCAGAAAAAAAGAATGTTTGTTCCTTTACCAGAGGACATTCTGGGGCATATTATTGACCTAGATGCTGTGACCAACTAATTCTGGTTGGAGCTTCCAAAGACAACCGGAAATAGAACCCCCAGGCTTCCCATTACAAAGCTACAGCAGAAATAAAACGATACAATGAAGACACTTTCACTCCCACGTCTATTGTATTACCATGCTAATAAACAAGGTATGGAACCAACCATGACATCCATGCATAGGTGAATGAAGAAAAAGTGTGTCAGTGGATGAAGGGATGAAGAAGAAAATACATGTATATGTAGATGATGTGTGTATGTATATACGAGTGGATGTTATTCAGCCAGAGTAAAAGAATGAAACCCAGTCACTTGCAGAACTGGATGGAACTGGAACATACCATGTTAAACGAAATAAACTGGACACAGAAAGTCAAACCCAGATGCTCTCACTCACATGTAGAAGCTTACAAGACTGTCTGGATTCCAAGAAGAGGGGGGTTAGTGGTTGCTAAAGTCCAGGAGAAGAGGAGGGGTAGAGATGGAGGTTATAGTTCAGTTACCAAAATGCAACAGAAGGAGGAATTAGTCCCAGTGTTATCTGATACAATAAGGTAACCACAGGACACCACAATTAGGACGCATTTCAAAACAATTAGAAAAGTCCAAAGGTTCACAACCCAAAGAAATGATCAGTGTTTAAAGAGATTGAGAGACTAATTAGCCTGATTTGGTCATAACATAGTATACCATACTCCACAACATGTATAAGTAATACGTGTTCATTTGAAAGATAAAATGCTAATTGAATAAAAATTCATTGCCCTCTGCCTTCAACTTTTGTAAAGCATACTAATATAACTGTTTTAAAGATCACTTTTAATTATGTGTGTGATCACTTTTAATTATGAATGTTTGTCTGTATGTGGCTATGTGCACATGAGTGCAAGTACCTGCAGAGGCCAGAAGGGGGCATAGGATCAGTGGAGCTGGAGCTCCAGGCAGTTGTGAGCCTTCTGACCCAGGTACTGTAGATCAAACAGCACCTCTGGGAGAAAGTTACACTCATAACCACTAAGCCGTCTCTCCAGCTCTAGAAACATGACTGTTTCAGTTTATTTATCTGAAAATTACAGATGTCATTTTGAGAGTTGTAGACTGGTAAATAAATATAAGGTACCATAATATACTCACCATATCCTGAGTTACCAAAGTAAGTAACTCTCATTTATTCTGTTTGGACAAAGTAAAGCACATGCTTGTACACACACATACCCAAGTGTGCATTCACACACACACACACACACCACAATTTATTTGTCTTGGAAAAGTATGATAAATGTTAAAATACAACCTATTTTTTGAAATGCATTGAAGTGAACTTGGCAGGTAAACTGGTACCAACACATGCTCAGGGTAGAGATCAAAAGGACTCCTATCTTCCTTCCCTGTTTTCAAGGAGTGGATAAGAATGCCCCAGAGACTTGCTCTTTCCATATTTGGCACCATGGAATAGCTCTTTCCACCTTCCCGTGTTAATGCAGCAGGAACTCCTCCTTGGCACTACTGTTACTCTATGGCTATAATTGCCCGATGCCAACCCCAACTTGACTGACCTTGACAACAGCCATTACCATCTTTCACTTGTCAATTGATTTTAGTTACTTCCCTTGAAGAAAATGTTGGTTCTGAGGGGAAATGTGGCCAATACTTTATCCTTTTCAAATGAATGCTTTCTACAGTTAGTCCTCCTGGGACCAGCTCTAGATGCACCCTGGGTAGCGACTCCTGCTGCTTGGCTGCTCTTCTGTACAGGAGAGATACCTTCTGGCCCCAGTTCTGCAGCTCTTCCATTGTCTGTTCCCTCTTGGTATAATCCTTCTTTTAGCCAACGTTGATGATTTAGACATAAGTGTGCCCCACTAAGTTCCTATCTTCAAGATATCTTGAAGTCTTAGCCGCCACAGAGATGACCTTTGGTAGATAATTAGGTAAGGTGAGGTCATGAGAACGGGGCCCTCATGATGAGATAATTGTCCTTCTTTAAAGGATATGTATTCCTTAAAAGGAACAGAGTGAGAGAAGAAAGCCACTCCAGCCAAGCTGTCACTACAGTTTGGACTTCCAGCTGTAGAACCCTGGGAAAATCAGTGTCTGTCATTCAGGGTCCCCATCCACGGTGTTCCATGTCAGTAGTCAAGCAGATGGAGACAGCTGACATCTAGTTGCTTCCAGCAAAAACACTGAGCAATTAGAGAGAGGCTGAGGAGGACAACCAAGACCTACCTTCACGGTATAAAGCCTACAAAGGTGTAAATGCCCTCAAATAGGAAATGATGATATTAGCAGGAAAAAAAAATCCTTCTCAGTTAGGCTTTTATCAGCCACGGGCAAAAGAGACCAAGTTTATAATAGTTTAAAAGCCTATGTGCTAATTTGTGTTGCAATAAAAATAATAAAAATCACAGAGTGCAAGATGGAGTCTCTCCTCTGGGCTCGGTAGGGCACTGTCAGAGTGTGCCATCATCTTGAGGACTTGAGTCACACTTGGAGGAAACTGGCTTTCTTCTGGGAGTGACCAGTCTTCCATTTTCTGCCCTGAGCTGCACAGTGTCTGTCTATTCGAAGTCCGTGGTCCCAGCCCAGGAGCTACTAATCTTCCTGAACTGTTGGTCCCCAGCTGGTGGGATTATTTGGGAAGGTTGTGAAACCTTTAGGAGGTGGAGCCTCACTAGAGGAAGTGAGTCACTGGGGGCGGGCTCTAAGGTTTAAATGGCTGAAATCTACTTCCTGTTCTTCCCCCTCTCTGCATCCTGATCACAGACACAATGTGACCAGTTGTTCTCCTTCTCCTGGCAGCATGTCCTCCCCACCACAATGGCCTGTATCCCCTCAAACTGTGAGCCAAATAAGCCCTTCCCCCCTCAGGTTGTTTATTGTCTGGTTATTTGGCTACAGTACCAAGAAAAGTAACTAACACAAGACTATTTTCTGTTTCTGACATGCCATGGGTTCAAATTGTCTTTTCCTTTAAATACAAAGAAAATGTAGACAATGGGGTAACTCAGGTCATTTCTAATGCAACTTTCTCAAATTTATTGAGACAGGTTAACTAATACAGAACAAAGAATGCTGGCAGAGTCCATATTCAATGGTCCTGACTGACAGCAAGTGTAGGCCACATCGGAGAGCACTAGCAAGAGAGGAAAGCCAGGGGAGAAGATGCTCATGCATGCGCATCTCATAGGAGCCATGATGTGTGAGACAGTAGCACATCATTGTCTTGTTTTCAGATTATGATGTCTCAGATAGACAGTCCAAATTTCAGACAGACTGGAATCCACAATCCAAATACTGATCTCAAATCTACAGTGAGAGTGATGTGGGACATGCTACTTTTCCTAAAGACAGATTTGAGGACCCCATTGTTCAGCTTTTTGCTGTGGACTGATGTTCTCTGAGGAAGCCACTTCTGTGGTGAAGATCCAGAAGAAGCCTTGACTGACTGGAATCATGATTGTGGAGAGACAGAATGTTGCAACTTGAGAGCCAAAGTGACCGTGGGCCTGTCTTTATTTCCCTAACAGCCTTTTACTGCCAATCTCTATCTCCAGCATGACACCTTTGTAATTATTAGAGCAAACTCTCGGACAGTATTACTCAGCCGTTCCCATTAACCATCAAAAGCACCCGAGAACTATGGCAGTCACCTCCCTGCTCTGAGGTCATCTACTCGGCAGAATGTCCTACCGAAGCATCCTGTAAACGCATGCCCTGATTTCTGACTTTCTGTTCTTCTGTGACTAACAAAGAATGTTCACGTAACCTCTTCCCCAGAGGAGCAAGTCACTCAGAGCAGCCTGAACCCGTGTCCCTCCTGAAGCTCAGAACCAACTCTCATTTTTGTTTCCGTTTTTCCTTCGGGGTCATCAACACTGCCTCTCTGCCAATCCAGAGTGCGCTACAACTGCCCATCTCACTCGCCCCCTTTGTGAGAAAACCCAGCCACATTTCTGGGTTCAGTCCAGGCAGCTGCTCAGGACACTGTAGCACTCTCTCCTCCTCGAGTATCCACTGAAATCAGGAGGTCCCCACTTTCAATAGAAGCCAGCTGATTCAATCAAAACCCCCACGGTTTTACTTCATTTCACTCCCAAGCTTGTGGAAGTCAGATTTCTGCAACTGCGACCCAGTACCTGAGGCCATCAACTTAAAGAGAGGAAGAGGCGCAGTTTTACAGGTTTTCTTCATTCATTGTTGTTTGATCAAATGAACTGCTGTGGATCTGTGGAATGGCAACACATCATGGACGAACATGTAGCCAGAGAAGTTGTCACCTCATGGTCTATGCTCCCTAAAGAGAGGAAAAGTCCCCGTATGTTGCACATCTTGCCTCAAGTCTCCTCCAGGGGCCTACGACCTCCTACTAGACTCTCTTCCTAAAGGTTTCCTACACACTTCCACAGTGCCGGGCTGAGGACTCAACTTTTCATGCGTGGGCTTTCGGAGAACATTCCAGATCAGAGCACAGCATTGCCTTGTCTCTTAGCATTCACAGCATGAGGCCCTCCCCACCGGTGCTGCTGTGCGCTTTCTAGGTCGCATAACCTTTCACCCTTAGAGCCACATTAACCAGGTCCCTCCAGGGAAGGGTAGAGTCATTGCCCAGAGGTCACTCTCTAAGGCAGGCTCAGGGAACTCAGACCTTGGTGCCCTCCTCCCCATCCTCAGCACCTGTGGGCATCCTTGTCACCTCCATACCTGTGAAATGGTCTTCCGTTCCCTCTTCTATGACTTTTTCGTAAATATAAACCTTCACTTGTGTTCTGTCTTAAAATAATAATAATAATAATAATAATAATAATAATAATAATGTTTATTTTATCCATGCTCATGCACGAAGTGCCTGAGAGAGCCAGGAGGGGGCACTAGACCTGGAGTTTAAATTACAGGTATTTGTGAGCCACCCAATATGGATGCAAGGATCCCAACTCCAGTCCTCTGGTAGAACAGTAAGAGATCTTAACTACTGAGCCATATCTCTAGCCCCTGGTTTTGTTTGTTTTATTTTTTAAATAAAACCATTTTATGCTTTCAATAGATACTGTTTTGGGCATTGGACTATCAAGAACTTTTCATTTTCAAAACTGAAAGAAAATTTCAAAGCCCCATCCATCTAATTTCCTTATTTTACGGTCAGTCAGCCAGCGAAGGGCCAGAGTGTAAGAGACTCAATTGACATGGCTTTGCTCTGTTTAGAGTAGCAGTGGGGCATGAAGCCAGATTTACACACAACTGTAAATTCCCCGGCTCACGCTAATTCTTAGAATCTCTCATTTACAGGTCATTCTTTGGGTTAAAAATGTAATACACTGTAGAAAACTTTTTTAAGTAGTTGCTAAAATTAATTTGTGTGAATATAAGAAAACTTACTCAGTCTTCAGCCAAAAGCACATTGTCAGTAAAAACAGTATTTTTTAAAGAAAATAATGGAAGCTTTATGTTGCAAAAGTAAAGATTTTGAGTATTTGTATCACTTGAAAATGAACACAATCTAACAATTTCTAAGTACTGTATTTGTTTAGCACGAAGTAAAGATGGCTTGTGAGGTCAGAATGAGCTCTTTACTGCAGAGGATTGCACCAACATCGATTTCCTAATTCTGCTGACGAAATCTTTAATTACATAAAAGAATCACTGGGGGTCTGGGGACATAGCTCAGCGGATAGAGGGCCTGCATAGCGTGCATGAAGCCCTGGATCCAGTCTCCAGTGCTGGATGAAACCCAGGGCAGTGGCACACATCTGTAATCCAGAGAACCAGAAATCCAGGATCACCCTCAACTCAGTTCTAAACCAGCCCCATCTCTGAGACCGACAATAAACCCATCAAGAGCTCATGGGAACTCACCGTGCTATTTTTACAACGAATTTGAGTCTTAAACTATTTAGAAACAAAAGGTATTTACGAGCACTGATACACTGCCAGGACAAGGGGCCCTGACAAAACGATCGTGCCATTGAGTTCTTCCTCGGAAGGGCGTGACAAAACCCCCAGGAGAACACCAAATCCAGCCCCCAGAGTTGCCCATCCTCAGAGTTGCTCAATGGCTCCTGGGTCACTCCAGAGCTCAGTTTTACAGGAGAGCCTGAATTCTGACTCCTTCTGACCACTATTTCCGTAGGAAATGCTTCAGTGTTCCAGAAAACCAGTTTACAAGAGTATCCTTGTCGCCAAACCTCTTTTCTGCTGGGGTTTGTCTGTGTGCTTACGGTCATGAGAGCCGCCTTGGCTTGGAGGACATTTAGCTTATAGGGCAAAAAGAGCCACAGGCTGTGGATTTCTTCTATTGGAATTTGTCTTTACGTAGAGGAGCGGATCCTGCCAATATAGTGATCAACCATATCTCCCCACACCAAGTCTCCGAAGGAGGTTACGCCTGGGCAGAGGTTTTGTGTTCCTCCTGCTCCTCTGCTGTGTGACCAATGGCTTCCAGTGACCCCTACTTCCAGTTCACCCTAAGTCTACATATACCTGAATCCCGAGTACAGTCTGAGGCCAAGTTCTTTCCCACACATTCCTGAGCTCTGATCAAATCAGGGATACCCCTGAGCATCTGTATTGTTCTACCCAACACCCTCTGTGCCCAGGCATAACCTCCTTCTGAGACTATGGTAGTCATCTATTTGACCAGCCAGTACACATTCGAATCCAAACTCCAGACAAGTCCCACCTCTGCTGTATGTCAAGACTACCTGCCCACCAAGGCTTTATATAACCCAGCCTCTGAGTCTGACCACTTGGCCCTGACCACCTGGACTAACCACCTGGCCTGATCACTTGGCCCTGACCACCTGGCCCTGACCACCTGGCCTGATCACTTGGCCCTGACCACCTGGCCCTGACCACCTGGCCTGATCACTTGGCCCTGATCACCTGGCCCTGACCACATGGCCTGATCACTTGGCCCTGATCACCTGGCCCTGACCACCTGGCCTGACCAGATACATTTTCTCCATCAACCAATCAGATTTCCTTACTGCTACCACCCAAGCTCAGGCCAGTTCCCACTGTCCTACTGAAGTTCAATCCCCCATTCAGTTCTGGAATCCTCTCTTATTGATGTCTAATGTTCACCCTGCACTGCCCCCTCTATTCAAGTCTGCTCCTGTACCTTTGATAGCAACCGAATTAGTTATTGCAGCAAGATGGTTATTCACTCAGCTCCCAGGCTCTGCTCTGGAATTCCACCTCTATCACTCATTTCCCATGTCTGAGACATATCACTTCTCTTAGAGCAGAGGCTCAAAATCTTCCTAATGCTGCGAACCTCATACAGTTCCTCATGCTGTGGTGATGCCCAATTATAAAATTATTGTTGTTATTACTTCGTAACTATAATCTGGCTATGGTTATGAGTCGTAATGTAAATACCTGTGTTTTCTAATGGTCTTAGGAGATGCCTGTGAAAGGGTTGTTCAACCCCCAGGTTGAGAACCACCGTCTTAGAGGCTGAGGATGAAGCTGGGGACAGAGAACAGAATTCACTGTTAGTGCTCTAGGGAGAAAGAAATGAAACCCTGGAGCGAAACACTTAATATTAGCTATTTTTAAAAAACAATTTTGCATTTCCAAGTCATTTTCTCACGCTTCTTCCCTAAAATCTGCTTTTTTTCTCTTCCCTCTGAAGCACAGATGCCCGTATCACGCCGATGCACACTTGGTGTCCCACATCCCACTGAGCAGTGGTGTGCTTTCCTCCTAGTGATTCACGCTGTTGATGTTGTCACCCTCTCCCTAGTGTGACAGGGACGGCACTACACATCGCTCTTACTGCGAAGTGCCTAGGACAGTGTTGGGCAGATCGCTAGGAATGTTGCAAATGCTTCTCTTGTTCTCCGGGTCCTTCTGAAGGAAACACAATGACTCACTTGCTTATCACCTACCGCCTCAGAAGACTCATACTTCCTGGGCCTCTTTGTTTTCTGATGCATCCGCTTACTAATACCTTCCCCATACCAAAACAGGAAAAATAAAATAGGTCTTCCGTGGCTTCCAGAAAATGCTCTTTCCTATTCATCCAAGAGCAAGAAACCCATGATCTCACCTTATCAAAATGGGCCCAGATGTCTGACGCAGTTGCTAATTATTGCCCAACGGACGTTTTCCACTGTGCCTCTAACCAGCCTATCGTGAGCGGGGTGATGCCAACACGACAGTTCCCAAAGGAAACTTGGCAGAGTGGCTTCTGATTTGCCCTCACAGGTGTTCCACAAACATGATCTGAAAGGCAGGCATTGGCTTGAGAGACTACATTTCTCTCTGCAGATATGGTGGCAGAAAAACTAATTGGGGAAATCTTTCCATGGATATTTCACGGCTGGGAAGTTGCCACTTGAAGACATCAAACCATTTCCACAAGACATGAAGATGTCAGGGGCCGTCAGCCTCAGCCTCACTTAGCTGTGAGGTGACATAGACGTCCTGCAAATCACAGCCCTAGGAACGGTTTCCCAAGTTGCTCGGCATGGTTATTGACAGTGTGACTCAATCCACATACTTAGGGAGCTGGAGTCAGAAGAGCCGTGGAGCTGGGCTTTTCCACACCACTTCTAGGGTAGATTTTGAAATTACTCTTCCTTTCAGGGGGAGCAATACCGGTTACTGGAGCCATGATGGGAAGGTGTTCCTGATGCAAGAACAGGCCCAAGCTCTGACTCACGCAGTGGCCTCTGTCGCTTCAGGGAACAGATGAGAAAAAAGATGATGACATGAAATGGACTCTAGCCCGCTGGCAGAAACCAAGTGGAGCTGTGTGTTTCCAAGGGTCTTTAAACGCAGCTCTTAAACAGAAGGGGCGTGTTTCAGTCCAGGGTGCACGGATAGACACACACGAGGTCCCTCCCTAGAAGTTCAGATTTAAAAACGTGAATTAGCCAGGGTGCAAATCGTTCAAAGAGCTGGAACTCGGGATGAACATCCTTGAAGATGAGATTGAGGGAGAGCAAAGGAGACCTGAGGCAAAGTGGCCTCTCGGAGCCCCTGGCAGCGGCCGGCAGAGAGAGAGTGAGGTCCCGCACCAGGAGGGGCAGGGGAGAAGGAACCGGCTGGAGGTGGAAGGAGTGGACAGCTCCCAGGCTGGCCCACCGGTGTCAGACTTGGCCACGGGGATGACACAGGAGGACAAAGAAGTGAGAGACTGGCGAGGCAGACGGGTGGATTTTAAACAGTGGGACTCCAAGCACCCAGGGGGCCGCTGGCTGGCAATTCAGTGGTTGTGTAATAAAGCCACGTGGGCAATGAGTGAGAAATCATGTGCCCGTGCCCTCGGTTTTCCTTTTTCTTAGAATTTAAGGAGGCTTCAAAGAAGGAAGGGCACACACCAGTAACGCCAGCATTTGGAAGGATGAGCTCCAGGCTTCCCGGGGGGCTGTGTTGCCAAGACCTTCCTCACAACACCAAAACCCGAAGTTTAAAGAATGGAATGAAGACAAAGAGAGCTGAGAAGGAGAGGGGAAGACAGAAGAAGTCAGATCTTCCCCCAGTCACCTTTGTCCTCCAGGCACTCCCCACCCCTGCTCAGCCAAAGGCTATCTTCTCTCTCCTTCTAGCAGTTCTCGGCACGGACTCACCCTTCCCCTCTCACAGGATTGTGATAGAGCTCTCCTAGGCCGAACGCATCCAGGCACTAAGACTCGGCTCGTTTTTTAATTACTAATGTTTAGTCGTGCACATGAATTGTACAACACAGGTTTTGTTCTGTTTTTGTATATGTAAGGTTACAATGTAACAGCCTATTACCCACATTTCTCTCCTGTTCACCGCCCCTCCCGGTTTCCTTCCTATTTCCTCAAAGTCCCACTTCTATGTTCATGGTTTGTTTTGTTTTGTTTTGTTTTGTTTTTTTAGGTTGTGCATACAACAAAAAGCATACTTTCTTTTTCCTTTCTGACTGTGGATTATTATCATTAACACAATGATCTCCAGTTTTGTCCATTTTCCATCAAATGACATGATTTCATTTTTCTTAGCAGTTGAGGAATATGCTGTCATGTACACATGCCACATTATCTTTATCCATATTCGTGCTGACAGATACCTAGGCTGATCCACAGTTGGCTACCATGAGCAGTGCGAACATGGTGTGCGGTATCTCTGCGGAAGGCTTCCTTCGGGTGTATAATCAGGAGTGGTGTAGCTGGGACATACAATCAGCTCTATATTCTGCTTTTTGAGGAACCTCCACACTGGTTTCCACGGTGGCTGCAGTGTCTAAGGATTCTGTCCTTCCGTGTCTTCAGTGTGCCTGTTTCCATCATTTTTCTTGATGGCTAAAGGCATTGAACAGTTTTTCATGCATTTGATGACCATTTATATTATTTTGTTAGGAAAGTGTTGACCTCCTTTACCCACTTATCAGTTGGGTTCTCTAGCATCAAGAACTCACACAGGTTTGGGTCCAGAAGAACTCAGTTCAGAATGCGCCAACAGCCCCCGATATGTCCTGTTCTCCTTGACTGTGGGCTTTCTTCTCAGCATCCATGACACCTGCTTGTCAAAGTCCATTCCGCAGACTTCTCAGCGGGTGCCTCACTCTGTCCACTCTTCACGTGACTCTCCCTGGGGTCCTATCCAGGACACCCTCCACAGCTATGAAATTTTGGACAGTCATCATGGACAATGGCACAGTTGTGGTTGAAGGAGCAACTGCCCCCCCCCCCCAGTATGGAAGGGCTCAAAGACGATGTGCAAACAAGGAGAGAGCTGCCCGGAGGCCTCTCAACAGCCACACCCCATGGATTAGAACCCTGTTACTCTGCCCTGCTCCACACCCCTCCCCCTTTCATCTACCTCATTTCCACGGCTTTGTATTGAATTGTATTGTGTTGTGCTGTGTTGAATTGATTGCATTGTACTGTATTGTAATGATTGCATTGTACTGTATTGTACTGATTGTACTGTATTGTATTAATTGTACTGTATTGTATTGTATTTGTATTGCATTGTATTGTATTGTATTTATTGTATTGTATTGACTGTATTGTATTGTATTTGTACTGTATTGATTGTATTATATTGTATTGTATTGATTGTATTGTATTGTATTTGTATTGTATTGTATTGATTATATTGTATTTGTATTGTATTATATTGATTGTATTATATTGTATTGATTGTATTGTATTGTATTGACTGTACTGTATTGTATTTGTATTGTATTGTATTATATTGATTGGATTGTATTGATTGTATTGTATCGACTGTATTGTATTGTATTTATCATATTGTATTGTATCATATCATATCGTATCGTATTTTACTTCCTCAGTTCTCCCCTCTTCAGGAGAAACACCACTGCAATGCCCCAAGCAGTCTCACACTTTTCATCTCATTTATTCTGTCAGATCTATGTGTTCAGGAAGGCAGGAATCCAAACACAAGTCTGCATGACAGAGGGGAGACCGGAACAGAAGGATTAAACAGGGGGTGGGGGAGAGAAAGGCAAGGGAGGGAAGACAGGGAGGAATAGCTAACACTAAGAGCCATTGGAGGGGCCATATGGAAACCCACCACTGTGGAAGCTTCTCACAATGTATACATATACAAACAAAACCTAAATGGAGGCACCAAATAACGGGGAGACATCTCTCAACATAAGTGAAAACTCCAATGCCAGGAATGGGTTACACCTAATTGAGTTGTTAGCCAAAGGGGTCCCGGGAAAACCCCAAACAACTCAAGCAGTTCATTGCCAAGGATATTGGCTGCTCTCCACAAACTGATGGTGAGGCCCTGTTGCTGAAGACAACAACTCACATACCTCATTGCCACAGGGGAAGCTGAGCTGGTGCCTGACTAGAGACTTCACACCTATTGACTAGTGTTCCTGGTACTAAAAGGCACTCTGTATACCACCAGAGGGAAAGGTCAACACCACCTCAGCTATACACCCTGAGGTCTACAGTGGTGGCCTGCCTGAATGATAGGCTGCTGCAATGGTGGTAGTAAGGCTACAGGAGTAACCAACCACTATCTGACTGGATTTAAGGCCCACTCCTTAGATGGAACTAACACTTGACACTGCTCAGGGAGGCAAGAAATTGAGACTAGATATGCCGTGGGCCTCGGAGGAAACCAAATACTACTGCTCTACTAAAGGAATATAACAATGCAACGACTCCTGACAACATTCTGCTGTACTCACTGATTAATGCCTTGCTCAGCCAGCATCAGAGAAGCTTCTTCCTGCAATAGATAGGAGCTAATATACGGACCCACAGCTGGAAAATGTGCAGAGAATGAGAGACTTTGAAACGTTCAGTCCTAATGGGAAGTCTTCATTAAACCCCTCACCTCAGGACTCAGGGAACTCTGTGGAAGAGAAGGCAGAAAGATTGGGAGAACCAGTGGAAACGGAAGACACCAAGGAAATGGTGCCTTCCAGACACAATGATGTACACAGGAACTCACAGAGACTGTGGCAGTATGCACAGGGCCTGGACGGGTTTAAGCCAGATGGAGTCCCAAGGCTGAGAGGGGAATAGGCACAAGCCCCATCCCTAACCAAGAAGCTATCCCACATTAATAACTGCTTGCAAAGGAAAAATTAGTTTAGTTTTCTCCTATGGAGTCTCACTGGGTATACAAATCACACTTAAGGGCAGGCCCCATGCCCAGCAGTAGATTGGCAACACAAGATGAACTCAAGGGTATTTTTTGAGGTTTCTTTTTCTTTCTTTTTCTTTCTTTCTTTCTTTCTTTCTTTCTTTCTTTCTTTCTTTCTTTCTTTCTTTCTTTTTTTGTCTCCTATTTCTTTGTTTCTAAATCTAACTTATTCTTTGTTTGGATGTTATTGTTTCTGGCTCTGCAGTTTTATAAGTTTTGTTTTTTGGGGTTTTTTTTTAGTGTGTATGTGTCTACATGTGTGTTTCCCATGCTTCTTTGTTTTTTGTCTTTTTAATTATTCTGCTTTTTTGTTTTTTTATTTGCTGGTTTTCTAAAGAGACAGAGAAAGAAGACACGAAGTTGGATGGGTGGGAGGGACCTTAAAAGAGATGTAGGAGAGTAAACTATGATCAGAACATATTGTACGGACAAATATTCTGAATTAAAAAAGGAAAACAAAACAAATGCTAAAGCAAGGGGGTTTGCGCTCAGTCAGTCTGCTTTTTCTCTTTCAGAGACTGATGTTAACACCAGGACAAATAAGCACCAGTTGGAGGCAACGCTGAGGTTCAGATACCCCAAATCCAAGCTCTAAGTCATGGGTCATGACCACAGACTGAGAACCACTGAGTTAGATCCACCTCTAAACCCCCTCCTGCTTTCCCTTCACAGTCTGGAGATCCACACCCAGCTTGGCACAGAGGCTCCGTGGTGCAGCCAGAGGTAACCCTACAAAGCATAAATCCTAAAGCTAAGGACGACCAGGGGCTCAGTGGACCCAAGACCCTTCCAAGAACTTTTCAGTCTATTACAGGTTGCTCCCTTTGGGCCCTGACACCTGACATCTGGGATGAGGACGGAGGCCAGATGGGCCTGGTCTATGGTAGACTAAAGCTTCCTCCATTCTCTCATTCAGCCTCTTCTTTGAGAATACACTGCAGTGTTGGGTTGTTTTATTTTAAAATATTTAATAAAAATATGAAAAAATACAGACAAAATAAAAATCATCTCCCCTAAAGCCCTTTCCATACTGCTGTCCCTTCCTAGGACAGGAAATTCTCTCAGGATCTCTGTGTCCAGTCCCCTGGCAGTTAGTTGATGCTGGACTATGAGCACTGGGCCACACTTCCCTTTCCTGTTTGGTAGCCCAGGCAGTGACTTCAAGGGACCAAAGGATAAGCTGTCACTTTGTTCTCTCCCATAATTCTCTAATCTTCTAATGGTCTCACTCTGTATAGCCCAGGCTGGCCTAGAACTTAATGTGTAACCCAGGCTAGACTTAAACTCTTGGCAATTATCTTGCCTTGTTAGGGTTCTAAGTGCTGGGACTATGGGTATGATCCACCATGCCTAGTGGGTATTTTCAGACCATAGATTAATTTTTGAGTTTTATATATGACAGCTAATAAGTCTCTACTTCTTATTCTAGAAACCTTACCTCTGCCATCATCATGGAAGATGAGGAGATCGATACCCTGTGTTGCTGATAGTCGACCCTTCACATCCCTTCTTCTCCCTGCAAGTCTTCACTACGCTTTCAACATACCGAGGCAAAGCCTAATCCTTGAGAAACAGAGATTTAATCATAAACAGGAATGAACCTAGTTTGTCTTCACTATAAGATGGCTTTCGAGCCTAAGATGGAGGCAGGCTGGTTCATCAGCAGGAGGAGCAGAGGTCCACAGTCATCCTCAGCTCCGTGCTGAATTCAAGGCCAGCCTGAGACACATGACAATACACCTCAGAAAAAAAATTACACACAGAGAGAGATTGGGGGGAGGGAGGGAAAGGAAGGGGGAGGGGAAGAGGGAGAAAAGGGGGAAGGAGAGAGAGGGGGAGGAAGAGGAAGGGAGAGGGAGATAGAATCTTTGGTTCCTTCAGAGGTTCTCCAACCACAGGACAAGGCAAGGCTCTCCTCACTCACTAGCATCATCATTCGTGACTAACACCCTCGGAGGCACTACATTACATTCTCTGGGCTCAGTTGACAGAATGCTTGCTCAGCATGCAGGAGGCCCTTGGATCAACCCCCAACACCACATAAAACAGGCAGGGTGGTGCAGGCCTATAATCCCAACACTCAAGAGTCAGTGGCAGGAAGATCATAAATTCAAGGTCATTCACAGGTATGTAACAAGTCCCAGGCTGGCCTTAGCTATATGAGAACCTATCTCAAACAAAACAAAATAAACAAACAAGCACCTCGGCATCCTCCTCTCTATGCCTGTAAATAAAACCCACCCACCCGGGATCCCTCTAGGCATCCCGATCTGGGGAGGACTGGAAAGGACCACCAGGGTTCTATGCTTAGCTGCCAACACAGCTCTACCCTTCAGGGCTGACCTAGTGTGCACAGCAACTCCCCCGAGTCTCCTTCCCCGTTTTACAAAACCGTTAAGCCTGAAAGTGGGCACGACTTCTCCCTCTTCGGCTCCAAGAAAGCTTCAAAAATAATTCTCTCCAGGAGTCCCTTCCAACTCCAGGCATTTCACATTTCTCTCGGGAATGTGTCTCAAAACATCCTAAACATTTGTTTTCTCCCATTGCCAGCCAGGAGGCTCTTAACAACAGGTTTTGCAGTTGGAGATGCCCAGACCCACGAGAGAACCACAAAGAATAGGGTGACCCCAACCTTTAGTTAAGAACACCAGTTCCTGTAACCCATGGCTACTTAACACGGACATCAGTGCATCCACACAGGCCATGTGCCCACCAGGAAGCTCCAAGGACCATCTGTAGCACCTGCCTGCTGTTTTCTTCTTCACTTGTGGTTGCCAGCTTTGGGGGCCATCCATTTTGATAACTTTCTGCTACGCCAGACAGCGTAAAGGTTCGGTTGCTGCTTATGTTTTGCGGATTTTTTTTTTTTTAATTCCAGCATTGCCAATGATCTGAACCATTCAAGGGAAGCTTGTATAGTTTGCTCTGACCCTAACCTGGCAGAGGGATCTAGCCAAAATGAAGACCCCCCCATCTCAGTCTGTACCCAGTCTTTGCCAGCTCCAAAGAAACTGGGTTCTGGCTGTCAGGAATTCCACTCAGCTAAAAAGTAGCCAAAAGGGACTCTTCTTGCTAACTGCCATGACGGGGTCTCGCTGAGGGACCTGGGCAGGAAGCTTGAGTCCCTGCTGGTATTTTAATAGCGCAGGCCCTGGAAGACACTTGTAAAGTGAGAGCCCTGCTCCTCAGATGTCCGTTGTGGATGGGGAAGTAAGACTGGATTGACATTCTAGTTAGCCAAAGACTGCTTATTAATATGTTTATGAGTTTATTAGTTTATCTATGCTAAGTAGTCAATACTCAAGGAATATGTATTTGGGGCTGGAGAGAGGGTTCACACATTAAGAGGGCTTGCTGCTCTTCTAAAGGACTGGAGTTCAGTTCCCAGAACCCACACCAGGTGACTCACAACCACCTGTAACTCCAGCTCTAGAGAATCTGAGGCCCTCTTTGGAACTCATGCATGCACACTCCCCCCAACTAAGCTCACATACACATAGTTAAAACATAAAATCTTTTTTAAAAAAGAACATGAAAATACTCGTATTTTTTTTAATATACGAAATTGTAGGTATGGCTTGGTTTCCAAAGTAGCTCTTACTTGATTGTGAAATTCTGCATTTGACAGCAACCGTTCCGTTCCCTTGCATAATTCCCTGCAAGTTTTCAACACAACCCGTGCCCCGCCCCCTTCTCCTCCAGGAGCATGGCGGCTCTGCTGGTCACACTGGAAGCAACTTAGCTGGAAGTGCCATCTCTCCCCGGGGAACACCATCGTGATGGGAAACTACGCAGGAACGCTCTGAAAGCCAGGAAGGTGGAAGGACAGACAGAGGAAGGTGGAAGGACAGACAGAGAGGAGGAGCTCGCGGAGGAAGAGGCTGGCAGCTCAGAAAACCAGCTGTCCTCCGGCTCTCTGCTAACGCTGAAGGGACTTGGTCTCATCAGTGGGGACGATTGACTCTCAGGCTGTTGTAACCACACAGTCGTCTTCTGGACAGAAAACAGCTTATTCTTGCTTACATTCAATTGCAGTTTGTACTCCAGTTAAAGAGCATGTGTTAGATTTCTGAGTTAAAGAGACACTCTCCGTTCAGACTGGATCAAAATACAGAGCCTCGGTATTCAACCTCCCAAAAACGATGGCCACAAGGAGAGAAATAGCCCCATTGTGATAAAGCATATTTACATCAATAGAAGCTTACATCCAATTAACCTTTTATTTGGATTTTTTCCTGTTGTTTTAAAAGTTATTCACTATCCTTTGTTTAACACTTGTTTTGAGACAGGGTCTTACTACAGTAGCCCAGGCTGGCTCCAAGCTCAGACTCTTTATGCCACAACCTCCCAAGTGCCGGGACTGTACGTTCCTAGACGTGAGGGAACCAGATGCAGCCACCGTGGTTGGTTTTGGTGGTTTTATTCTTCTGCAGAAACATCTAAACTACCCTTTGATTATAAGCATTTAACCCTAGCCTGGTAACTCCTGGGGTGAATTCTGGGAAGAAGGATCTTGCCAGGCATGGGAAGTGACAGCTATCCTCCACTCAGTCCTGTGTTAAAGGCACAGCTTCCCTGAGCAGCAGACAGTGTTGACTGCTACCTGCCTTCACGCCAGCCTCCCAAACAATCCTTCATTCTGCTCTGGTAAAAGCCTGATGGGGCCCCTCTGCTGTCTTGCTGGTTCTGTAAACGGGCACAGGTCCAGCCTGGCATCTGGCTTCCCAGCCTACCATGCCCAGTTCAACCTCCCCAGTAGTTTGTAAAGAGCAGGCAGGAGACTAGGTCAAGGTCATAGTTTCCTGAAATCTAGGACAGGCTCAGTTTAGAGTCATCACGCCCTGTTCTTCCTCCACAGAAAGCTCCCAGCCAGCCTTCTTTAGTCCCATAGCTGCACATCTCAGCCACTTATCCGGCCTGTGGGGGCAGCACATGCCTTTGATCCCTCCGCACATGCCATGTGTCACACATCAGGCACCAAGATGACAAAGCTGTGAAGGATCTTCACTGGCTCACGTGATAGATAAGAAAACGAGGCTGGTTTAGCCTCTGATTCCATAACTTCAATTCCAAGGTTTTTTCAGTGTTGAGTTTCTAGAATTTATAGTATTGAAAACTTGTAAGGAATTCTGCTTCATGTCTCTTCCCGCAAATACTAGCAAGATGTATCCTTGTATCTTCAAATCTGCCCTTCTGTGATTCTAAGGCTCAGTTTCTCTGTCTGTACAATGGGTTGTTTCTACCACAGTGCTGCTCTGTGTTAGTGCTGTCTGATCTGTGCCACCCAATTGCTATAACATACACTCTTCTACACTAAGCTCTGAGGGCCCTCCCACAACCGTCAGTGAAATCTTATCTTTTCAGTCAGGGAAAATAGAGTTTGGGGTTTGGGCCACTGTTGCTTTGATTTGTGTTTATATTTAATTATCTCACAGCAACTCCATGTCACCAGTGACATTCTTGAAATGTCCTTTCCTGGCCCAGGAAGTCAACTCAACTGGAACTGACCGGTTAGGAGAAATCTCATTTGCATTCACTACCCTCCTGTCCAACAAGCCTGTGCCCTGTCTGTCAGCAGTGAATGAAAACATCAGTAGTGTGACTTCTGCCTCTCAACCTCTCTTCTTACCCAGACCTCAGCACACACTCCCATCCCAGCCTGGTGCCCTCAAGGCACCAGACAATGACCCTCTCCTTCCCACAACCCCCTGCCTCCTGGCTAGACTCAGCTCCTTTCTTCAAGTGAAGACTTGCCTCGCTCACACACCTTCCCAGAGTTGTCCCAACCTGACCCAGACACTGGCACTGAAGTAAGTGTGACCTGCCCCATTCACAGGAGAAATGGGACCAACTTGTGCCAGAAAGGGTCTCCAAGGGCGATATTTGTCTCTCCTGCTCACAGCCGTGTCTGTCTGCGCCTTGTGCTACACAGGTACCTCCAACAAGGCCAAGGTCAAAAGAGAAGTTCTGGGAAGAACAGGAACCTCACCAGTCTCTTCCTGCTGGAGTAGGTGACACTGGCCACGTGGCTCTCTTGGTGTGTGTCCTGGGAGAACTTGGGCTGATTTCATACAGCAACTTTCAGAATCTAGCCAGCTGACACTCGGCTCTGGTGTCAAGGACACTTTCAAGATTGGCTACCAGCAGGAACAATTAATTGCCTAGAAATAATGTTAGCCTGGCATTGATCAGATCCTCAGAGTGAGTCCTTTTCTAAGTCTGGACCTTGAAGTTATAAGCAGGGGCAGAAGGATACTTAGGTAGCTAATGGTCTCAAGGCTAGGGCCCCAGGAAACACCTTAGCTCAGGCATCTTATGCCTTAATTAATCAAAACTTCCAAAAACAGCTGTTTTAATTTGAAATAAAAAAATGGAACTTTTCTTTAGACTGCAAAATAGGAATCAAAGAAAATGATCAGCTTCAATGACAAATTTAGTAGGTCAGACCTCAGAAATGTCGCCAAGAGTATGTCATTGGTCCTGGGCAAGTGGTGGCTGCCACAGACTTGTGTTACCAATGTGGTTGAGATGTCCAGCCACTATCACTCAGCGCAAGGAAGGCTCTGGAACTCAGAGGGACTAGCAGCACGGGAACTCCCTACTCCTCCTGTGCTAACTCTACAAGGTCCGTTTAAAGTGAGACACAGGGGCTGGGAGATGGCTCAATTGTTAAGAGCCCTGGCTGCTATTCCAGAGGCCCTGGCAGCACATAACCACCTGTAACTCCAGTTCCAGGGGATCTGATGCCCTCTTCGGGTCTCTTCAAACACCAGGTACGCACACACGGTACACACACTTACACATAAGCAAAACACCCATACACATAAAAATAAATAAGCAAAAACACTTAAGGTAAGACACACTCAAAGGTCCCTGAGCCAAATTTTCCCAAGGAAGTCCTTGCAGAAGTTGTCCAGCTTGCCAACACTGGTGGGCAGAGAAAACCTCCTTTCTTTCCTCTCTCTATGAGCAGGATAATTCTTTACCCACCCCCACCATGGGAAAACTGCAAACTGGAAGTCTTACCCAATAACAAAACTAGGAAAAGGGTGTTTCTTGTGCATCCACATTCCTAGCTAAGCCTCAGAATGGTGCCAGAGATTTTCAATGGCTGAGGCCTGTGGGATGCCCAGGCCAGCATAAAGCTCAAGTCTCTAGCATGGAACTAAGCCCAAATCCAAGATGCATGCCTAGGAAGGAACTCTGTGAGCACAGGGAAGCAGACACTCTAGGAAAGGACAACCAGCCTGCCCAAGGGCCTGTCTTGTAAATGCTGACAAAGTATGTTTTAGGGCTCAGCAGTAAGTATCCGCAGCCAGGAAAGACTTCCCGGATGAGGCAGGAAATGGGTTTTTCGAGAGAGAGAGCTCCTGATAGTTTGGTTTCTGTTGATGTGATAAAACACGGAACAAAAACAACATGGGGGCGGGGTAAGGGTTTCTCTGGCTTACAGGTCACAGTCCATCATCAAGGAAAGCCCGGGCAGGAACCCGAAGGCAGGAACTGAAGCAGAAACCCTGAAGGAACGCAGCTTACTAGCTAGACGCCCCTGGTTCGCTCAGCTACCTTTCTTATAATGTCCACCAGGGTGCATCGTCCACAGTGGGCTGGGCTCTCCTCCATCAATTAGCAATCAAGAAAACGCCCCACGGACACGCCCACAGGCCAATCTAATGGGGCAATTCCTAGGTTGAGTTTCCTTCCCTCTTCTTGTGTCCCGTTGACAAAAACTAACCAACACAGGCCCAAAGCGGGCACTTGCTTCTGTTGGAGACCCATGAAGCTGAGTCAGACCCGGGCAGAGGCAGACTGCACCCAGTACCTGGAAGCTGGGGGAGAGAAAGAGGCTTTTCCCGCACAAGCCACACCTCCCCACCTGTTTTCCCAGTCACACACACCTGCTTTTGCCAGAGTAGCACCTGCCTGCCCTTCAGGAACAGTCACCCTCTGGGAAGCCCCGGTTGCACCCTGCTCCAGCGTCAAGGTGGCTTGTTCTGAGGTTCCAGAGCACGGAACCACGCTGCAACATAGGTATGGACGGTCTGTTGGTCTGCAGCCTGCAGGCTGTGAGCACCTGTGGCTGAACCCAGGGCCCTAGCTGTGACTTCTGAAGATTGAGAGTGGAGTGTGATGTGCCCCCTAGCGGGGAACCTCGGGAATGGGAGGGATGCTTAGATACAGAAGGGACCGCCAAGAGTCTACTTGTTGGACTCACCTGAACACAACTCCTACACCCTCCCCCAACCCAACTAGAGGCTACCAAAACTCCATGGCTGCTGTGGTAATCAGATGCCTCTTAGTGCCTCAGTTGGCCCACCAGAAGAAACACCTGTTCCTCAGAGATGGCATGGCTGCCCAGGTGCTATTAGTGTATTTAATTTAGATCCGGCGGTCCACCCACCTCTGGGGATTGGTCCTGTAAACAAGTCAAAGTATACCCTGGCATATGAGGGCACACAGAGGGATAGTAATGGTAGCAAGACACCGGAAACAAAAGCGATGCTCCTCCAAAGGAAGCTGAGGGCGTCCATCTAACACACCCACACCAGGGAAAGGCACTGCTGTTGCCCAGGTGAAATGACTTGGAGAGATGTGTCGGAGCTGTTGATAAATGAGAATAATAAAATAACATGGCCCTTCCTTCCTTCCTCTTTCTCTCCCTGCCTTCCCCCTCCCTTCCTTCTCTTCCTCTCCCTTCTCTCCTCTCCCTTCCCCTCCCTCCATTCCCATCGCCTTCTTTCTTCCCTGTCCTCCATCTTCCTTTCTGAGTAACAGTCCCAGAGCTACTGAAGGGCTGAGCAGGTAGGAGTCCGCCTGTGGGAGATGCTGAGTTTGATCGGGCTGAGGAAGACTTCCTTATAGCATCCTGAAGAGGGCACCAAGGTGTCTGCACTTGTGGGGAACTAAGTGGTGACTGCGGACGTGAACAATAGAGGATGGCCAAATGGATATCCACCCAAGGAGTGAGGGTCCTGCTCACAGGGGCTCCTTGGTACAGATGCCAGACGTCCTGGAAGAGAAGCAGCCTGGCTCGGGTCTTAGGATGCACTCTGATGGGGCTGTACATTTCCAATCACTGCACACAATCATCTCTCCTTGCCTGTTTCACTCTCCACCATCTCAGGTCCCTGCAGCCATCTGTAGACCAAGAATATTAGATGGAAAACTCCAGAAACAACCCATAAGTTTTAAACTGCACGCTGTTCTGAACCGCATGGTGGTGGAATCTCACGTGACCCTGCTAATCCCCCCTGGGATGTGACTCATTCCTTCGGCAAGTGTTTCCATGCTGTATGTCCCTCCAGCCTGCTAGTTATTCAATAGCCGTCTCCAGTATCATGTCAACTGTGATGGTATTGAATGGTGTTCACATCGCCCCCAATTTCCTAATGATTCTAGAACACCAGAGCACTGCTACTGGGCAGTGGGGTACACCAATGAGTAGCCATGAAGTGAAAAGTTCTCTGTTTAACAGAGGAAAATATGCTGAAGTTACTAAGATCTCCAGCAAGAGCAGACCTGTGTATGAAAACAGAGAAGCAAAGAGAAATCAATGCTGTTTTCTGTCACACCCCAAACTACGGAAGTCACTGCCACTGTGCAGAGCGAATGCTTGGTCAAGATTGGGAGAACACTTCCACCCAAATATTCAGGGTGCTTTCGCTAGGTCCACGCTGATGACTGGGGAGTCTCTGCCTCTTGTGTTACATAAATGGCAGAGCCCTGAATCTGTGGAAGTGATAAGCAGGCTAACTTGAAGGCAGCTGGCCTGGGTGACACTTAGGACTTGCTCTGAGCCTGACTTGTCACTGGAAAGCAGGAATAGCAGCGGCGAATCCCCAGCTGTCACAGGACACTCCACAGCCCAGTGCCCTGCAGCAATCAGCTCCAGAGCATACGGAGGCCTGACTCCCTAGGGACTCTGCTCCTTAGTGTGACCTCATGGGAAATCAGTACCAGGGAGGCTGGTGTCCTGACTTTTTGGAGACCAGCCCTTCCTTGGGAATCTTGCTCCTCCTCCTCCTCCTCCTCCTCTTATTCTTCTAATTTTTTTCTTTTTTTAATTAAGAAATTTTTTGTTCATTTTACATGTCAACCATAGATCCCCCTCTCTTCTCTTATTCCGCCCTCCAGCCTCCCCCCCCACCAACCCACCCTTCATTCCCTCCTCCAACAAGGTAAGGCCTCCCATGGGGAGTCAGCAGAGCCTGGTACACTCAGTTGAGGCAGGTTCAAGCCCCTCTCCCTGCATCAAGGCTGTGCGAGGTATCACACCATAGGTAGTGGGCTCAAAAAAGCTGCTCATGCACCAGGGGTGGATCCTGAGCCTACTACCAGAGGGTCCCTTAAGTAGATCAAGCTACACAACTGTCTTGCTTATGTAGAGGGCCTAGTCCAGTCTCATGGAGGCTCCACAGCTATTGGTCTAAAGTTTATGAGTTCCCACTAGCTTGGTTTGGTTGTCCCTGTAGGTTTCCCTATCATGATCCTGATGCCCCTTGGTATGTACTCACTCATAAGTGGATACTAGATGTAAAGCAAAGGATAACCAGACTACAACCCACAGCTCCAGAGAAGGTAGCTAACAAGGAGGACCCTAAGAGGGATGCATAGATTACCCTGGGAAGGGAAAATAGATGAGATCTCCATAAGTAAATTGAGGGTGGGAGGACAATAGAGGGTAGGAGGGGATGGGGGATGAGAACATAAGGGAGCAGGATGGTTGACCTAGAAAAGGGACGGAGTAGGAGAGCAATGAAAGAGATACCATGATAGAGGAAGATATCATGGGGATAGAGAGAAAACCCATGCTAGGTAAGTTCCCAGGAATCCACAAGGATGACTGTAGCTTAGACTACTAAAAATAGTGGAAAGGGTGCCTGAGCTAGCCTACCCCAGTAATCAGATTGGTGACTACCCTAACTGTCATCATAGAACCTTCATCCAGTAACTGATGGAAGCAGATGAAGAGATCCACAGCCCAGCACCAGGCGGAGCTCCAGGAATCCAGTTGAAGAGAGAGAAAAGGGATTCTCAAGTCTTGCTCTTCTTAGAACACCTTCCCAGGTGACCTCAGGCTGCCTTGTCCGGTTTGCCAGGACTCAGTAGCCACCACAAGGGGGAGGCAGTGACTCAGCCTCCCTGAGAGATCATGGTCTCTTTTGAGATGGTTCCTGATCCAACTTCAAACTGAGAAGTATGCTTCCCTCTTGACACACACTCTAGATAAAGAGGCAGCCGCTGAGTATCTCACATCATCAGATCTTCAGAGGCAGCTTAATACAGCAATGCCACTTTTGGGTGTTTATCCAAAGGAAATGAGATGGGCATCTCAGAGAGTTAGCACAGGCATTGTAACATTACTCTCACCAACATGGAGCCAATCTACCAGTCCACAAATAATGAACAAATGAAATATGGTGCATACACACAGGTCTAATAGAGTATTACCCAGTCCTCAAAAAGGATGCGATCCTGACAAGTGGGAAAACATGGGTGAACCAGGAGAACACTACAGTAAGTAGGTAAAGAAATAAAAACACAGCACAATCTCACTTATATGAAGAATCTACAGATGTCAAACGTAGAGAATTCTGGTTATCTGGGACTCCAGCAGGGGTGGGCTAGAGCTATGTAAAGGGTACCACATGATAACCATGTAGGGTGAATGTGTTCATGATGCATCTAGTTAATTATGCTGTAGTTAACTTGCTGTGGGTAGGTCTTAAGCATGAAAGTTGGAGATACTACAGACAGATTTTATTGCAGGCACAGTGTTGGGGATGAGCACACATATGAACAGAACAGCTCATGGTCCAGCAAGAGGTGGACACATAGAAAGCATCAGGGACATGGGGTGGGTACTCCACGTGTGGCATGTAAGTAGGATCATGGCCCTCATGTTGATGCCCCCTCCACACTCGTGTAGAATACTGAGTTTTTCACCATGTGCTGGCCAGACCATCTAGAAAAGCAAATCATCCAGAGGTCTAGACTGTGACTCTCAAACAATTCAGTCTAAGAGACCTGCTTGAGAAGACAATCTTTGACGCTGATCCCATGAGGCCAGGGTTCAATAATCCATGCAATAAATCTCTAAAAAAAAAATTCACGTTTCAATTTTATTTTGGTGTGTGTATGAGGGGTAGATATATGTTCATGTGGGTGCATATGTGTGTGTGCAGGTGAACCTGCATGGAGGCCAGAGGTCAATCACAGCCATTGTTCCTGAGAAACCACTCACTTCATTTTTGAGGCAGAGTCTCTCACTGACCTGTAATTCACTGAGTAAGCATGGCTGACCACCAGAGATCCACAGGAACCCACTTTTCTTTGCTTCTCAGTTGTGGGGAACAAGTGTACACCATCATATCTGACATTTGTTTTTTCATGACTTCTGGAGCTTGGACTAGGGTCCTTGTGCTCGAACAGCAAGCCTTTTACTAAACAAACTATCTCTCCAGTCCCCTTTGGTCTTTCTGTCTGTTTGCTGCTGTTTATTGCAATAGGATCTTGTTATATAGCTCTGGTTGGCCTGGAACTTGCTATGTAATTCAGGCTAACCTTGAACACTTAGATGATGTCCCCATCCTGCCTCTTGAGTGCTGGGATTACAGGCGTGGGCCATCACAGGTGTGGGCCATCACACCCAGCTCTGGGCTTTTTCTCACACAGTCCATGACATCTCAGAACTCACAAAGCCATCCAGTAGTGCATTGTATTTATCTGAAGAAAATTCCTAGCAGATAAAATGTCCCAGATATGGTTTTCAAAATGCCAATGATAGAGCAATGGTCAGGTGCCGAGAGTCTGTCTGTCTGCCAGACTAACTTGGTCCCTTCCAGTTCCCAGATTAGAGAGTTGCAGTGAAAAGTCACCCTCCCCCTTTCATGTGCTTTGTGTGTGTGTGTGTGTGTGTGTGTGTGTGTGTGTGTGTGTGTGACTCCAAGAGTACAATAGGGCTGCCTCATGAGCACAGGTGGGAGGTTATTTACCGGAGCATGGGCAACTCATCCGTACCTACACCACTCAAAACAGCGACAGCCCTTCTCCCAGCCACCACTAACCATTAACAGTCCTTCAGAAAGGGGTGGAGCTTTCTGAGGCCTTCCCCTTCCCATGATGCAATGTTGATGGGCCTAATCTTGTGTAGGTAACCCCAGCTGTGAGCTCATGGCTTCAACTGCTGTGTGATGACCCGAAGACCCCTTTCACAGCAGTGCCCCCAACCTCTTCCTCCTTATCCCCTGAGCAGTTTTGTGCATATGGAGGCACATGTGCCATAGATATCCCTTCAAGGGCCCAAAGCTCCACATTCCCCTCTTCTCTGCACCTTCGCCGACCGTGAGTTTCTGAATTAACCACTGTCTACTGTGACAAAAAGCTTCTCCGGGAGAGGCTGAGAGCCAAACCAATCTATGGTTGTAAATATAAGTATTAGAGGTGAGTGTGATTCTGCGCCCACTTAGCGAAACCAATAACAATGAGTTCTCCCCCAGGGCCCATGACCGTGCCAACCCCAGGTTCTTGGCCAGGTTTAACAGTACCGACTTTTATGGTCTTTAATAGCTCCTCATTACTTCAGAGGTTATTCTGGGAGATTGCCTCATAAGGGATAAAAATCCAATTACAAGAAAAGCTTGTCATCGCTGTAATTAATTCAGGCTAATCTAGATATACGGTCTAGACAGATCTTACCTATGTCCATGAGTTCAGGAGTTTCCAGCAGCTTTTCCTTGGGGAGTCTGATGTGGGGGACAGCTGGGGGAGGATGGTTTCCCCACCAGGAGCTCAGCCAAAGGCTGTCACCCCCTCCCCTGCACACACAGCACAGCAGCCAGGCTGGGGGCAGCAGCCAGAAGGACCCTCTTGGAACAGGATGCCCAGCTCTGTAGCTTGGCCTCCCTCAAGGCCCTGTCTCCTCTGCCTCCCAGGAGTTGATAGGGTTGATAGCGAAGGGAGCGGGGACAAGGAGTGGAGGAATCCCTGGGCTCAGTCCCCAGTGGGGTCCTCGTGACACCCAGGTTAGGTGGCAGCGGGACAGCATCTCTCCCCTGGCTCTGTACACACATGTCTTGCTTTCTGACAAAACTTGCAAGAGCTGCTGACCCAGGGCAGGACCTATTTCTTGCTGTTGTTTAGAATTTTCATCTTGGTTTGAGTCTTTCATCAAAAGAGAGAAACAGAGAGAGAGAGACAGAGACAGAGACACACAGAGAGAGAAAGAGAGAGAGAAAGAGAGACAGAGAGACAGAGAGATCCCCAACTCTGTGACTCTCAGTTGTCTTAAAAACCAATTCTTAATTTAAAATTATTATTATTAACGTGTGTGTGTTCTACACATCATCTGAGTCTTACCTTTCTATTGCTTTTGTTTTTCTTTTTCTCAACAGAAAACACACATGGGCTTACTTGTACATTTTACACAACTTATTTTAAAGATTATCAGCTATGACTTGGAAGGCAAGCTGGGCTGTTAGTGATTTTCCACTCTATTCTTCTGTTTTGGGTGGGAAAGGCATCTTAGCAGAATTAGCAGGAGGAAGCTGGACTAGCAGGCATTAGCAGGGGTCTAGCGTTTTCTGTTCGTTTGTAGCTGGACCTAAGTTGACTCTAGGCATTTTTCAAAATGAACCATCAGATTTTATTTCTTTTTTTTCTTCTTTTCTTTTTTTTATTGAAAATAGTCTCCTCTCATACAATACACCCCAACACAGGTTCCCTCCCTCCTCTCCTTCCATCTCCCCTCTCCCTCGGATCCACTTCCCCTCCCCAAGAGACAACCAAACACAACAAAATACATTAAGACAAGGCAAAAGCCCTCCCACCAAGGCTGGACAAGGCAGCAGGACAGGAGGAAAAGATCCCCAAGAGCAGGCAAAAGAGTCAAAGACACATCTGCTCCCACAGTTAGGAGTCCCACAAAAACACCAAGCTAACAGCGACAACACGTACTCAGAGGACCTGGTGCAGACCCCTGCAGGCCCTGTGCTTGCTGCTTCAGGCTCTGTGAGCCCACATAGCTCCAAGGGGAGGAACCCAATGGAGACTTCCAATTTAGACCTTCTCTCTGCACGTCTAGCTGTGGGTCTCTGCATCCGCTCCCATCTGCTGCAGAAGGAAGCCTCTCTGATGACGACTGCACAAGGCACCGATCTATGAGAATAGCAGGATGTCACTAGGAATCATTATATTGGTTTTTTGGTTTTTGGTTTTGGTTTTTTGGGAGGTTTTTTGTTTGTTTTTTGTTTTTGACAAGTTGTATTTGTGTCTATCCTGGGTCTCTGGTCTATGCAGTTCAGGTTCCTCAGTGTCAGGCATGGGTTCCCTCTCTCGGAAGGAGCCTCAAGTTAAATCAGAAATCGTGTGGCCACTCCCCAAGTTATGTGCTGCCAGGTAGGACAGGTTGTAGGTCAAAGGTTTTGTGGCTGGGTTGGTGTCCAGGTTTCTCTTTCCATAGCCTGCAGAGTACCTTCCTGCACCAAAGAGACTAGAACGTAGGGGTGAAGGCTCCATGCAGGCACCAGCTCAGCCTGTCCATGTTCACTGAGCTGTGTGGATGTTGTCCTCAGCAATGGGCCCCCCTGTCAGTTTGCAGAGAGCAGCCCTCTGTCCTAGCTCCATGGGACCCCCTCCACCAACAACTCAACCAAATGAAACCCAGTCCTACCACTGGGTGCCTCACCTGGCTGCAAGAAATGGCCAGTTTAGATATCCAGATTCCCTATCTCCCATTACTAGGAGTCCTCACTAGGATCACCCCCATAAATTTCAGGAAGTTTCCATTGCACTAGGTTTCCACACTGACCCCAAAATGCCCCTCCCAATTCCAGTCATCTCTCCCTGCTCGCTTTGCCTCCATCCCATCTCCCTCTTCATTTGATCCTTCGTGGTCCCAGTCCACCCACAAAGTATATTCTATTCCCCCTTCTCAGGAAGATTCATGCACTCCCCCTAGAGCTCTCTTCTTTACCTGACCCCTCTGAGTCTACAGACTGTAGCTTGATTGTCATTTACTTGATGTATAATATCCACTTATAAGTGAGTACATATTGTATTTGTCTTTCTGGTTCTGAGTTACCTCACTCAGGGTTACTTTTTGTAGTTCCATCCATTTGCTCAAAAATTTCATGATGTCATTTTTTAACAGCTGAATAATACTCCATTGTATAAATGTACCACATTCTCTTTATCCACCCTTCAGTTGAGGGACATCTAAGTTGTTTCCAGTTTCTGGCTACTATGAATAAAGCTGCTATGAACATAATTGAGCAAGTGTCCTTGTGGTAGGATGGAGCATGCCCAATATTGGTATAGCTGGGTCTTGAGGTAGATCAATTACCAGTTTTCTGGTGAACCGCCATATTGATTTCCATAGTGGCTGTACAAGTTTGCACTCCCACCAGCAATGGAGGAGTATTCCCCTTGTTCCACATCCTTGCCAGCATAAGCTGTCACTTGTGTTATTGATCTTAGCCATTCTGAGAGATGAAAGATGGAATCTCAAAATAGTTTTGACTTGCATTCCCCTGATGGATCGGGATGTTGAACATTTCTCTAAGTGTTTCTCAGCCATTTGAGCTTCCTCTTTTGAGAATTTTCTGTTTAGACCTGTAGCCCTGTTATTTAATTGGGTTATTTGTTTTCTTGACATCTAGTTTCTTGAGTTCAGATTCTGTTTCGTGCAGGCCTCTCTGGACAAACATGAACAGTTCATGCTGCCCACTGTGCTCTGAACCCTGCCTGCTGGGACAGGCACGCGAGGCTCCACATGGGTGAGTCACGTGGGCAGAAGCCCCTCCCTGCGCTGCAGCAGTGGAGTGGGGTCCTCGAACTCTTGCATCCCGTGGTGCTGTGTTGCGTTTGGTGCCTCCTGGACCATTCTCTTCATCGCTCTTACTCCGCTGTCTGCTTTCCAGCTTGTTTATACTGCTCTGGTTTATTTTTCTGAAACCTTCCCTTCCCCCTCCATCAGTGAGCCCTGAGGGATTTTGTGGAAGAAAAAAGGAAAGGAGAGAAGAGTCTTCATGGAGAAAAGGACATGGCACTGAGAAGCATTCCTGGCCCTGTTCCCAGGTTCGTCCTTCTAGACAATGTTGCATTCAGGCACTCCTGTAAGCAAGATTATCTTTAAATACTGTCCTTATTCTAATAAAGTCATCCCCCCCCCAGTGTGTGTGTGTGTGTGTGTGTGTGTGTGTGTGTGTGTGTGTGTATACGCACGTGTATGTATACCATGTGTATGTATACACATGCATGTGGATGGGGGCCCAGGAGATGACAGCACTTCATAAAGCATCCTGTCCTTGTAAGTCTGAAGCATTCCATGGAAGGGAGGAGCAAGCTCATTACACATTTTTTATTTAATTATTAATTTTTAAATAAAGATGGAGCTGTATCCCCCATCACCCAGATGAGATTTCTGGAGGTAATGGAAAAGAGCAGACTGTTCTCAGTCTTGGGGTACAGTGGGCTGGTTGCACGGGCACCTGGGAACTCAGCTGCTTTCCTACCTCAAAGCACTACCCCTAGAGAGCTTTTAAGTTACACCACCAGTGCAAACAGCTGAGGAGCAGAAAAGCTTTTCAAGCTGATGGCAGAGGAGTCTGTGTCATTGGTCTCTGACCTCTGGACTCAGAGCACATACTCTGTAAAGCTGACTCCCCACAGGAGATCAGATGGAAGCCCCACCTTTCCATATGTTTGCAGAATACTTCAAAGATAGTTCGCTTAAAAACACAAGTTCTTGCCGGGGGCGTTGCTGTGCAAGGCCACTCGTTCCACCTCCCTGCCGGTGCCCCTTCAGACAAAGGTGACTCAAGAGTAGAGAGCTCCCATAATGGAGCTCATGCACGTCGGTATTGCCCTCATAGACTCTCCTGAGGTGAGGGCCATTGCTGCAGCATGGCCCAGCACTGAAAACAGCTTAGAAAAACAGCTCAGGAGGTCAACCCTCTGCTCCTGCCTTACTTTGAAATAAGTTATGTCCTTATATGGCAAAAGGAGGCTCTGGGGAGATCACTTACAGGGTGAATTACAGATCACAGAAGAGTAGTATTGCTATGATGTTGGAATTTTGATGACTGCATGTTACAATGTGGTACTAATGCTCATTTCTCCCTCAGTGAGGGCATGGCAGTGGCTGTTTCATTCTCTGAAATGAGAGCTGTGGTGTATTTGAGGTTCTACTCAGTTGCCTAACCATCATTAAAGCAAAAATATAATCACAAGGTATAGGTGTTTTGGAAGTTCGGGTTCTATGTTCTGCCTCTGTACAGTGTGGCATCTCGTAGGACATCCTGAGACTCCTGGAGTAGAATTATAAATCAAGAGACTGGGACTATCCCATGACTGTTCATTTAGGAAAACATTCAAAACTGAGTAGACATGACAGGGACCTATCATGATGAACGGTGATCCAGCCGGAGATTCTTAGACATTACTCCTTGTTCTAGTAACCAGCAAAGATCAGTAACAATGCTTCAAGTTCCCAGCTACAATAGAAAAAAAAAACCTGGGGTCTGGTGGGCTTGCTCAGTGGTTAAAGGTCCTTGCCAAAGCCTGACAAACTGAGTTCAATTCCCAGGGTCCTCGCAGCGGAAGGAAAGAAACAGTTCCTGCAAGTCGTCCTCTGACCTCCACATGCGTGCTATGGCATGTACATGCCCAGACACATGTGCACCCACACGCACAAACTAAATAAACCTAATTTAAAAAATTGGTGACTGGCAAAAATATAACAAAAATTGCCTAGAACACACACATAATATACATAAATATGTATGCACATACATAAACTTTATATATGCATATGTTCATTGAATGACGTAACTGAGCAGTCTAAATTGAGAAATAAGACACTCATGAGTGGAAATAATGAGAGTATTAAAGTACTCTAAAAATGTTTTTTCCCTAAATGATTGTGAGTTTCTACTAATCCCACACAAAGTTTAATGCTAGGTTTTGAAAAAAATATTTTATTTTTAAATCTGTCTCTGTGGATTTGTGCACATGAGTACAGGTGCCTGCAGAGACCAGAGGCTCCTCTCCCTGGAGCTGGAGTTAAAGGATGCTGTGGACCGCCCAGGTCCTCTGAAGTACAATGAGCCACCTCTCAAGCCCCTACAGCTGGGTTTTTTAACTCAACGAAGTTCACATAATATTTATCTGGAAAGTTGTATGATCAAGCATAAACAATGATAAGGAAAATATTGATCTTCTCTACAAAAGAGTTTTTCTGTCAGATTTGAAAGCTATTTTAAAGTTAAAATGATTTGGCACCCTGACAATGGATAGCCCAGGGGTAAAAAAAAATACTGCACAAGTGTGGAGACTGAGTCTCGTCTCTTAGAAAAGCTGGGCCTGATGGCAACACACTTGTATTCCAAGCACCAGGGAGATGACAGGGCTCCTTAGGCCTCAATGGCCAGCCAGCCTTGCCTGCAGTGGGCCAGCCTGGCCTGCGGTGGGCCAGCCTTGCCTACATGGTGTGATCCAGACCAGTAAAAGAAACTGTTTCCTAAAAGAAAGTGGCTAGCTACTGAGAATAACAGCCAGGGCTGTCTTCTGGACCCCACATGTGCGTGCCCACATATGCTTCTGCATACACATAAACATACACACTGTTAGAATGATTTAGAGCTGCATGGCAGAGGTTATGTGGAACAGAAAGATAAATAAACCCCACATGTGCGTGCCCACACATGCTTCTGCATACACATAAACATACACACTGTTAGAATGATTTAGAGCTGCATGGCAGAGGTTATGTGGAACAGAAAGATAAATAAAGCAGAGCAGAGGGCCCAGAACCAGATCTTATGACACAGCAGTAGTAAATGTTTCAGTGAAAGTGATGTCACAAGTTACTGGAGATGGATGTCTTAGATAAGTGTTGTAAGAAAAGTTATTTTAATTTTGGAATGAATAATATTAATGTCTTATACCTCCATGAATTCCTGATGGATTAAGAGATAACATATAAAAAACAATCCCTTGAAATAAGAACATATCAACTTCTGGGTAAGATGGACGACTAGAGACTGGAAGTTACTTCTATATGGCTGACTAGAAACTTCTATATGGCCCAGTGAAGAAGAGCAGTCAGGACAAGGAAAATAGACTCTAGTGAGCAGGGGGAGAGCTGTGTGGTATGATCCAACCAACCAGAGAAAGAACCAACTAAATTACAAGAATTAATAAGTCTCATAGTAATCCCCTTAAACATGCAGGGACTCAGTTCACCGGGAGAGATGCAGACTGGCTAGCTAGATTAAAAAGGAAGATGCAGCTCTCTATTGTCCCCCAAGAAATATATCTGACTAGCAAGGACATCCAGAGACTGGGAGTCCAAGTCTAGAGTCCACTAACTAGGCAAACGGAAGCCAAAAGAGAAGGCATCTGTCTTAGTTTCTTTGTGATAAAATGTCCTGACAAAGCAGCTTACGAAAGGAAGTGTTTTAGCTCGAAGGTCAAGGTCCGGTCCATCATGGTGGGGACCTGAAAGCAGCAGGAGCTGGAGGCAGCTCATCACACAGCATCTGCCGTCAGCAGGAGAGAACAACCAGTGCAGGCGTCCTGCTTGGCTCACTCTCCACTGAAGTGGTCTAAAATCTCATCCAGGGAATTGCGCCACGTACAGAGTACAGGTCTTCCTGCCTCAATTAAAGCAATCAAGTAAATCCGCCTCCCAGAGACCCAACTGCTGGGTAATCCTAGATTTTGTTAAACTGACAAAATTACCATTAACTGGCATAGCTATTCTGATGTCTAACAAAGTAGATATCAGAGTAGACTTGAAGCCAAAATTAGTCAGTAGTGATAAAGAAAGCCACTACAAATTCATAAAGGGAATGCTTCATCAAGAAAACACAACTACTGTAAATATATAAGCACCAAAACTTGTGCTTCCTAATTTTATAAAAAACAGACACAAATGGACACAAAAGGTCACACGGTCCTGATAAAATAAAAGTAGGCTGTAGCCAGAAGTTTCTCCAGTCCTACCTGGGCCCACAGTCCCGCAGCCACTTATAAAAAAAAAAAACCACTCAGAGGCTTAATATTAATTACAAACTGTATGGCCTATAGCCTCTTGCTAGCCAGCTCATATAACTTAACTCAACCCATTACTATTAATCTATGTATCACCGTGTGTTCTGTGGCTTCACCTGTGTCCTATTACATGTTGTTCCTTGGATGGCAGGTTGGTGTCTTCCTGACTCCACCCTTCTTCTTTCTCTGCTTGGATTTCCCACCTGCCTCTAAGCTGCCTTGCCATAGGCCAAAGCAGCTTTATTTATTATCCAGTGGGAGCCATACATATCCCCAGCATACAGAAAGACATCCCACAGCAGTAGGCAATTTCAATATTCTAATCTTGTCTTTATACAGGTCATGCAAACTAAAAATCAACAAAGAAACTTAAGGGTATAACCACATCAGAGATCTGCAGAATATTCCACCCAACAAATAAGAATGCGTTCTTCTCAGCAGCCCATGCAAACTTCTCTGAAATAGATCACATTCTAGCTCACAAAGGAAGTCTTCTTTACATTTGTTTATTTTTTATGTATGGATGTTTCATCTGCATGTGTATCTGTGCACCATGTGCACGCCTGGTACCTGAGGAAGCCAGAAGACGGCATCAGCTACCCTGGGACTGAAGTTACAGATGGTTATGAACTGCCGTGTGGATGCAGGGAATCATACCCTGGTCCTCTGGAAGAGCAGACAGCGCTCTTAACTGTGGAGCTGTCTCTCCATGTCCAGGAAATCTTAACAAACCAAGTCTTATATTTTATCAGATTATAGTGGAATAAAACATAAACTCAAATTTTCTCAATAAAATTTTTACAAAACAAATTCAAGAATGTATATTAAGGTAATGATCAAGTTGCTGTCATTCCAGGGACACCAGGATGGTTCAACATACACAAATCAGTAAATATAATAAAACATATAAATAAACTTAAAGGCAGAAATTTTGTAGTCATTGTAGTTGATACAGAAGCACCTAAAATAATTTTGTATTTATGAGATTTTGCTTACATGTATGTCTGTGCATCATGTGCATGTCTGGTGCCTGAAGAGATCAGAAAAAGGCACTGGATCCTCTGGAACTGGAGTTATGGACTGTTCTCAGCTGTCAAGTGTGTGCTGGGAATCAAACCCAGGTCCTCCGTAAGAATAAGTGCTCTTAACTGCTGAGACATCTCTCCAGACCCCAGGAAGCACTTTTGACAAAGTTTATCATCCATTCATCATAAAAATCCATGAAGAAACTAGGAATATAATGAGCGTACCTCCATACAATAAAGGCTATATACAACAAACCAATAGATAACATCGTACTAAATGGAAAACTGAGAGCATTTCCTCTAAGGGCAGGAACAAGACAAAGAGCCCTCTGTCACATCTCTTACTCAATATTGTGCTCTGAGTCTTAGATAGAGCAATAGGATAAGAAAAATAAAGCAAAGAGATACCCAGAGGAAAGGAAGACATCAAGTACTGTTCAGCAGATGATGTGATCCTTAAATAAGGTGAGGAAGGATGAGAGAGACCTCTACAACGAAAACCTTAAAACACTGAAGCAATTAAAGACATCAGAAGACAGAGACCTCCTGTTCTCACAGACTGGCCAATTTAACGTTGCAACAATTACTGTATTGCTGAATATAGTCTATAGATAAAACACAATTCCCTTTAAAATTCCAGTGATGTTCTATACAAAAATAGAAAAGGAGTTCTGAAAATCAACATGAAAGCACAAAAGACCCCAAACAAAGTAATTCTAAGCTGTGAGAACAACACCAGAGATAACACAGCACCAGATCCCAAACTATACTGCAGAGCTACTGTGACAAAAACAGCATGGCCCTGACACTGAACAGATACAAAGACCAGTGGGATGCACTAGAGGACACAGGAGCAGTCGTAGCTTATAGCTGTATAAAGTTTGACAAAGACGTAAAAAAATACATACATGGGGGGAAGAAGCCTCGTCAACAAATGCTGCTGAGAATGTGTTGCGAAAGAGTAAAACTATGTGAAAGAACAAAACTAGGTCTACACGTCTTACCAGACACAAAAATCAATCACAAGTAAATAAATAAAACATCTTAACACAATACCTAAAACTCTTGAATTTCTGGAAAAGCAAGAGCACAGAAAATAAGCCCAAGAATTTGTACGTGGATCATTTGAAATTTTTTTAAAAGTTCTGCACAGCAAAGGAACACATTATCAAAGCCAAGAGGCAGCCTGCCTGCGGAACCGGAGAAAGACCATGCCGGGTAGACATCCAACTGGGGATCAATCTCCAGAACCTGTAAAGAACTTGAAATTTTAAATTCAAAAGATCTAATCAGTAAGTGAGCTCATGAATTAGATAGACCATTCTCAATGGAAGAAATAAAAGTGGTCAACAAAAAACTGAAAAGTGGTCAACAACCTTTGCTATTGGGGAAATGTCATTGAGATTTCATCCGACCCCAGTCAGAATGGCTATATCCAAGGGGGGTTACAAAGGAAGGAAACATGGGGCTGGAGAGCTGGCTCAGGGTGGAGAGCACTTGTTCTTACAGAGGACCTGGGTTCAGTTCTCAGCACCCACGTGGTGGCCCACAACCATCCAGGACTCCCATTTCAGGGGAGTCTGGCACTTTCTTCTGACTTCCCTGGGCAGCATGCCCATACAATGGTGCTCATATGTACATGCAGGCAAAATATGGGTACATATAAAATACAAATAAATCTTCACAAAAAGACAAAAATGCTGGCAAGGAGTTGGAGAAAGAGGAACACTTATATAGTGCTGGAGAGAATGTAAACTCAGGCGCCAGTTTCCACGCTGGAATACTAAGGAATGCCATTGCAGAAGTTCTGAAAAAAGCTATTACAGAAAGCCATATAACCCAGGTATGCCATGCCAAGGTGTACACCTGAAGGATTCTTACACAGCAAACCCTCACAGCCACTCTTACTGCTGCAGCATTCACAGCAGCCAAGGTGGGAAACCAGCCCAGAGCTCCAGCAACTGGTAAATAAAGAGAGTGTGGCACATATAGAAAATGGAATATCATCAATTAAGGCATTCTCGGGAAAATGGGCAGCAGTGGAATTAACTGTTAGGCAAAATAAGCCGGACTTAGAAAGACAAACGTCACATTTTTCTCTCATATGTAGAATCTGGATTAAAACATGGGTGGGTGGGTGTGTGTGTGTATGTGTATGTGTGCACGTGCATGCGTGTTTGTGTGTGTGTGTGTGTGTGTGTCTGTGTGTGTATGTGTGTGTGACATGAACGGAGAAATAGAAATGTCATCCTTAGAGAGAGGAGATCTAAATGGAATGACAGGGGACCAAGAGAGCATGATGGACCCCATGTGACATGAGAGAAATGGAATCTTTTGGAGGAAAAAGATCAGCAAAAGGGAAAACATGATTGAGAACCCACAGTCTGTTACTTCGTATGCTGACTAGTTAATCAAAAATACCCCCATACAACAGTAATTATAGTCTATATTAAAATTCAATCTTATCACAAATTATAAGAGCAATAGAATTTTTTTAAAAACTATTAAAATGTTGGCCACATTTGTAGATCAAAGCTCTTACAATGCCAAAGACCAAAAATAAATGGGAGGGGGAGGGAGCGCTGGTCCAAATTTCCAGGTTCCTAAATGCACCAGTGTTGTGCTGTTCTCAGCTCTGTTAAAGGACAGGCTATTTCTGGGTGGCTGGGGGCCTGCCTGTGCCCATTTCTGTCTTTCTGGCCTCTGTGAACCCATGAACTAGAGACATGAGAAGACCGTGTATGGAAATTCTACCACAGACTCAGAACCATTACTGAACGACTAGGGAAAAATCAAAATATTCCATTGTCTAAAGACCACATCACATTAGGGGTGTTTTCAGATGCTGTATTCCTTCAACTTTCAACACCGTGGGGGCTTGGGTCATAAAATTCTCAGGGGAACAAAAGACAGGATTTAAAGAAATGAACTTTGCCAACTTTCAAGGGATTCTTCACAGGAACCACAAAACCCCAGCTGATGGGGGAGCCTCTCCTGACACAGAACAAGGGGTGCCTGAATGCTAGCTAGTGAGAGATCGACGAGGGAACAATTCCCTACATCTGCCCAATATTTGGCATCTATTCCCTGGTGAACAAAACCCACAACAAACTCATCTGGTCAGTTCCAACATAAAACCTAGAGTCTCTTTTGCTCACAAGAAATCAAGAAATGTCTGTTGTATGTACACACACACACACACACACACACACACACACACACGTGCACATACATTCACACAGACACAGACACATTTATTAAAGATAAATAAAGCCTTTTAAACATTAAGATAAATCATTAGCAAACTGTATAAGCGAAGAAGGGGAGTTGAGCAGCCGAGGGCATTTACCATCCTCTGCTCCCCGAGAAAGCACATGCTGCGGCCAGATGCTGCTAGCTCCTCCCACCCCACTTCCCCGCCAGGATGGACTGTACCCCCGGAACTGTGAGAATAAAGCCTTTCTCCCCTAAGTCACTTTTTTCACAGTATTTTGTTGCAGCGATGGGGACAGAAACTAAGACAGTGAGTCCAAAGGTCCCAGTTAGAAGGAAGAAAAGGCGCAAACTGTCAGCATATAAACACGGTAACATCCAAGTAAATGCTGCTTCTCAGAAAAAGATAAATAAACACAAAGAAAGAAAAACCAGGTTACAAGGCAAAGGATGGCAAAAGGTTGTGACATGCTAACACGAGACAAAAAAACCTGGAGTCTCTGTCCAACAAAGAAAAACATAGACCAAGTAAGAAACATGTGTCAAAAGACTTCCCCTAGCTTCAATACAGTGGATAAAATAATCCTGAAAGTCTGTGTACCTAACAACAGAGCTGCAGAAACCATGAGCCAATGTGAAAGGAGGAACGAGGCCCCGGGGTTATAGTGAGAGACCAGTGACGAGCAGGCGTGCAGAAGCTCAAGGAGCTGGGACACACGGACAGCGGGGCTAGACAGACAACCGATTGGCCGTTTCTTCCCACTCTTCCCCCAAAGAGAAAAAGACACCCCTTTTCTAGTACAGTCAAAAACGCTTACCAAGATAGTCATATTCCGGAAAGTCAGTCTCACTAAGTTCAAAAGTATTCTGTTCACACAATGTGTGGCTTCTGACCGCAGTGCAGGTGGGTTATAAATCAACAATAGATCACTGCAAAGTCCCCACAGAGCTAGAAATTAAATAATACGATTTAAAATAACACATTTCACACTTGAAACATACACTATTTGTTTTACATCATTTACACATCAAAAGGTTGTTGTTGTTGGTGGTGGTGGTGGTGGTGGTGGTGGTGGTGGTGTTTTTCTTAAACTTAGTACAGAATTTGAGACCTCCGTCTCCATGGTGCATCCATATCACCTTAGAGAGAGTGGGCATGGCCAAGGAAGCCAAGATCCACACCAAAAACGTGGATATGGGTCCCGCCCTGGAGGAGACTTATTCATGGAGTCATTTAAATATTTACAGCGCCTACTGAGTGCTGGGTTCTCTGGGCAGTGAACAAAGGAGCCCACACCCATGTTCTGGAGAATCTACATTTTAATGGAGGAAAACTGAAAATGAACAGGGTAACTAAGAAGTGCCTGAAAGAGTGACTGAGGGTCTGAGGAAGGAGGGGAGAGCTGAGGAGATGCTGAGGCCAGAGAGAAGCATTCTGGTAGAGGAAACAGTGAGGACAAAGGCTTTGAGGGAGCTAGGGAAAGAGGGAAGAGCAGGGCCCTCACCAGGGAAAGGATGGGAGGATGAGTGTCTGAAGGAGCAGAGGTGTGGAAGGAGGCTGGCCACAAAAATCTTCTTCTTTAATTCTATTTTTACAAGCCTTAACTCTTTACATTTTATCGTGATTATGTATGTATGGTGTGCATATGCTTTTGTGTGTGTGTGTGAGGTGTGTATGTGTGCATGTGTGTATGGGGATTTGGATGCTGTGTCGGTATGTGTACATAAGTGTGCATATGTGCATGTATGTGTGTGCACATGTATGCAGTAAAATACTATTTTAAGGTATGTGACTTTCGTTTTTGTTGCATTTGTTTAATTCCGTGAAGCTGTGTTACTGTGCCTGTCTAAAACACATAACGGCCAATAGTGAGGCAGGAGAGAGAAATAGGCTGAGCTGGCAGACAGAGAGGATAAATAGTAGGAGAAATCTGGGAGGAGGAAGGAGAGAGATCTAGGAGCCAGAGAAGAAGGAAGACATCAGGGGCCAGCCACCCAGCTACACAGCAAGCCATGGAGTAAGAGTAAGATTTATAGAAGTAAGAGAATGGGAAAAGCCCAGAGGCAAAAGGTAGATGGGATAACTTAAGTTAAGGAAAGCTGGCAAGAAACAAGCCAAGCTAAGGCTGGGCATTTATGATTAAGAATAAGCCCCTGTGTGTGATTTATTTGGGAGCTGGGTGATGGACCCCCCAAAAAAGAGTCAAAGAACAGAAGCAACCAACAAAACATGTATGCATAAGTGTGTGTGTGTATGTACATTTGTGCCACAGTTCAGGTCTAGATTAAGAGGACACGTTTCATTAGTCACTTGTGTAGATGTAACCAACCGTCTTATTAAATAAGAAACACAGAGCCGATTCAGAGAAGAAAGCCAAGAGGTCAGAACTAAGAGCCTTGCCCTTCCTGCTTCAGCCAAGAGAGCTCTTCGAAAAGGGGCCTACTTCCTGTGTGTATGTCTTTATATAGTCTAGCTGTTCTGCCTTCTCATTGGTTGTAAACCTAAACACGTGACTACCTTGTCACTGCCTGTATGTACCGCCCTCCAGGTCCTTAAAGGCGTGCACCACCACCGCCACGCACTTGCTATGGCTCTAAAACTCTGACCCCCAGGCAACTTTATTTATTAACATACAATTAAAATCACATTTCAGTACAAGTAAAATACCACCACACACTTGGCTCCATCCTTTGTGCACAACAAGCATTTTTATCTTGCTGGCCCACATCTTGTACTTGAATGAAAAGGAGAGCCACCGGGCAGTGGTGGCACATGCCTTTAATCCCAGCACTCGGGAGGCAGAGGCAGGGGGAATCTCTGTGAGTTCGAGACCAGCATGATCTACAGAGTGAGTTCTGGGACAGGCTCCAAAGCTACACAGAGAAACCCCATCTCAAAAAAACGAGAGAGAGAGAGAGAGAGAGAGAGAGAGAGAGAGAGAGAGAGAGAGGAGAGAGAGAGAGCCAAGGAGGAGAAGCAGGAAGCAGGGCTGGTCCCTTTGGCTGCTGGGTAGGAAACAGATCTTGGAGGCACATAAAATTAAATGGGGAGGCCAGGTGAGCATCCTCTGTGCTACCCCACGAGAGCCTGTGATGGCTTAGACCAGAGGACCGTGGTGGAAGAGGGCGAGGTGTCCAGCTTTGCGTGTCTGCTGAAGTGGTGTATGAGATAAACAGGATTCAAAGGCACCTGGGTGTTTTTCTTCTGAGCACTGGAGGAGTGGAATGGCCATTAACTTAGAGTTCAACCACACCAACTTGCAAGCTCTTACTTAGGGCAGCAGCTCCTTCCTCCATAAAGAAAGCAGCTGAATCACAACTGGAGGGGGGGGGGCTAGAATGCCACCTGATCTACCAGAGTCCTGGAAGCTGAGGGAGTGGCTTGAGATGCTGGCCAGATTTTCAGAAGGAAACAGAGCTCTGGGGAAGGGGTGTGTGTGCATGCTGAGTGTCCCCATCTTACATCCATGCCCCTGGGAGCAGCCACAGCACATACATGTGGTGAACCCCCTGAATTACTTCTCAGAAGTCACAAGGAGAATAAGGATCCCCCCCCCCCAGACACCAAGCTACTTGTCCCAGCTCAAAAAAAAAAATGTCAGAGCCATGCCTGGAACCAAGAGCTTTGAACACAGTCTAACGGCTCTTCTGCGCTCCTGTGACAACCCTCTTGGCACCACACATGAGGGCCAGAAGGCCAGGCTGCCTTTGTGGAGTCAGTATGTAAGTAGGCGGGCATGTCCAGCTTCTGCAGGAACACAATTCCGGTAAGGCTGCAGAAGACAGTGTTTCAGAGCAAAGGTCTGAACTCTGTGCAGGCACCAGATATCCATGGCTTGATTTCACTTCTACGACATCTTCAGCTGCCCTGTGGGTATTTCTGGCTTCTGCCCAAACTTGATGGTGTATTCATCCTCTGGCTACAAACAGGCAGCTCACACTATGGGGACTCGGTTCCTCCTCCTGAGTGGCAGCCGCTGATGCCTGTAGGGGTCTTAGCACAGGTGGGTCAGGGTGTTGAGGCGGCTCATGGCGTCAGCAGCACTCCCGAGTTATCTCTCGGAGCTGCTGGCCATCAACAGCGACAGGCAGGGAGAAGGACTTGCCGTGGCCCCTGGCACAGGCCACCTCCAGAATCCATCCCAGCAGACAACACTGGCAGCCCCAAGGGACGACGGAGCTGTGAATTTCGTCACTGGTCTACTGACATAAATTGAGCAGAGCTTGAATGTCACTGGCTGTGCGCTGGCTGGGTGGTCTTTCTGGGACACAAGCCTCCAGATGAAGTGGCAACGGGTCTGTAGGGTCAGAGTCCAAGCCTCCCCGGTGACCCTGAAGAACCTGTAGATGAGACAGTCTCCTAGGGCTCGGCAGGGCGAGCCTCAAAAGAACACTCTAGAGGCTGGTTTCATTCTCTCTCTGCTGTCACTTGTCTGTCAAGACGATGATTCAGAGGCAAATGACAGGGAGCACAGAGTTTCAAATGAGGGAAATCATTCTTTTAACCCCCTAGACACCTGATATACTGACCAGAAGAAAAAAACCTCAAATAAAAGTAGACGTTTTCACGAAGTGAACTCTGGCCTTACACGGATTACTCCCTGTTATCAAAAGAGAGAGGCGGCGTACGGATCTACTTACTGCTTGGCCAGCATCTGGTCACCCGATCACCAGTACCACAGAGACCGATCCAGTGCATGAAAACCCTGTGGGTCCCGCCCAAGGGATTGTGTTTTCACAAGACGGCAAGGTAAGCAGACACTGTCCTGAAAGAAAGAGTGAGGAGTGAGCCTGGAGGAATAGGCTGGTGTCTTTGAATCAACTCAAAAAAAAAAAATGTGAAATGTCAAGAAATCTCAGTTCTTCAGCAAACTAGAGACAAAGGCAACCAGCACAGGCTGGCTGCATTCAGCTTTCCAAGACAGGTTTTCTTACTCTGTTACTCTGGAAGTCTGAGCCCAGGACGCCATTCAAAGAGGACTAAACACTACCTAGCAGATTGCTTATCAGGACAGGGATGGAGGTCCTGTGCCATTTTAGTCACATGACCTGCCCTCTCTGGGTCTTTATTTGTTTTCTCTATAGTAAGGACTTAGCCTCATACAAAGGCATACATGTGTTCTGACTCAAGGGAAGAGGCTTCTAGTACCTATCAGCTGGAAGCAGAGAAACTATAAAGCACTCTACAGGGCAGAGTGTCCCAGCCACGAACTCAAATCTCACTGACGTTAGGAAGCTCTAGTTTCAACTACATCAGATGATGTTCCAACAAGGTGACATCCAATCCAGATGTCTGACAGCCCTACAGACTACCCAGTGTATGTATGTCTTCTCTTCTAAGTCTCTTGGTTTGAAATTGTCCCAAATTATTTCTTTTCATATAAATAATAATTTTTATACCTTACCAAAAATATGTGGCTTAAACACTCAGTTTTAATAAAACATCTTAAGACTTTGGGAGCAGACCTCTAAGAAACTTTTGCAATGCAGGTGCCTCCTTTCCGCCTTTGGGGTATAACCCATACCTGACGGGAGCATTAGTCTTTGGGGAGCTTCCTTTATAGTTGTTGGGATGACGTTTTCCCAAGAAATGACTCATCAAATAATAATTTCTTTGGTGCTGAAAGTAAGCACTCAGCTCACTAAAGCCCCATCCAGTGGGAGGGAGGCAGCAAGAATGGCTGTGTGAGGTCTTGGTCGCCATACACACTCCTTAAAAAGAAAGCCAAGGTGGAATGGGTTCCCTACAAAACGTTCTTGTGTCTTTCCCAGTAGCTTCGCCTGAAAGAGTATGTGTTTTCTCCTCCAACCTCCCCACATCTCATCCTCTACCTCTCCCAAAGCCTGAGTGGGAAGCTCCTCCCCCAGGCTTCCTCGGGACCTCAGCATGCTTATGTTTTATCACACATACTACTTCACGTCTCTAGCTTTCTGGGACATTTTCATGAAGTGAACTCTAGCCACAGAGAACATACAGTAGATGCATTATCAATGCCAGCTGACACTGGTGTCTATGGCAGACAGACCATGCTATCTCTATGCAAAAAAAAAAAAATTGCTGGATAAAGCATCATTGGATGGAGACCTCAAGTGCAGAAAAGGCTCAAAGAGCCAGGCTCGTAGAAGAACTTGGGATTGGATAGATGGCTTTTGGTTTTCCAGGCTCATGAGTGTGGTGGCCTCTTGGTGCTGGAGTTTAATGACCAAGGGGGGAACAAATATGTACCCTCAAGCCTGTATATAGGACATGAGTAGCTGAAACTGAATCCCCAGAAAAAAAAATCAAGGAACAAAATGATCTCCCCTCTCGACCCATGAATGCAGAAGTAAGGGGATTTGAAAATAACTTCATGAGTGTGACTGTTCACCTCAACTGTCATCTTGACAGGATTAGGAATCACCAGATGGCATACTTGTGGGCTTGTCCAGTGAGGAGTCTCTAGACTGGGTTAGCTGAGATGGGACAATCCACTCTAAATGTGGGTGGTGACATACATATGGGGGGGGGGTCCCAAACTGAATGAAAAAGGAAAGCTCACTGAGCGCCACATTCGTCTCTCTCTCTCTGCTTCTGCAGACACTATGACCATCTCAAGCTCCTGCCACGGTGACTTGACCCCCATGACTGGCTACCCCCTCCAACCTTGACAAAACCAGTCTTTCCTTATTTAAGTTGCTTTCGTCATGTATTCTGGTGCGTTGACAAGGCTGTTGACTAACACAATGGGGAAGTGTTGTTCGAATCTTAAATGGTCTAATGAAAAAACCTGGTACCAGATATTGGGGTAAAAGCTGAAAGATCAGAGAAGCAGAGCAAGCTACAGCCAACTTCACCTCAACAACTCCTCAGCCGATCCTGTTTCCACAAATCCTCAGACTGAAAGCCTCTGAGTCCTCACCCAAAGGGGTCTCAGCTGCCTTAGTTCCTGTTTCCTCACACCTTATATACCATTCTCCACCCTGCTGTCATTTCCTGGATTAAAGGTGTGTATGCTTACCAGTACTGGGATTAAAGGTGTGTGCTACCACTGCCCGACTCTGTTTCCAGTGTGGCCTTGAACTCACAGAGATCCAGAAGATCTTTGCCTCCTGAGTGATAGGGATTAAGGGTGTGTGCCACCACTGTCTGGCTTCTGTGTCTAATCTAGTGGCTGCATCTGTCCTCTGATCCTCAGGCAAGTTTATTGGGGCACACAATATACCACCACAGGGATGTTTCCGAAGTCTGAAGGAAGGTTTTCAATGTGTAATCCAAGAATGCAAAATTAAAGAGAAAACAAAAAGATAATGAGAATGGGAAAGTCTCCAAATACCAATTCAGTCACTAAATAAAATGCCCTGGGCAAGTGAGCCTGCAGGCTGAGCACACAAACAAGAGAACATGCACAGCCTTCAGCACAGAAATAAGGAGACAGAAAAACACAGAGGAGAAGGTAAGGAAGTAGAAGCCCACTTTCAACTCCTATAACAAGATGTCCAAGGTCAGGTCAATTATAAAACAAATGAAATAAAATCTATCCCCTACGGGTCTAGAGGCCAAGATGCCAGAGTTCAAGGTGCTAGCAGAGTCATCATCAGGAGGCTTCACAGGTGAACTGTCTTGCTGTGTGCCTCACACAGCAGGAGCAAGGACACACACGGGAACCTCCATGGTACAGTTGTTATTATATTACTAGTCACAAGAGCGGAGTCCTCAGAACTTAGCAGATTCCCGAAGCTCTCGAATCTCAAACTGAACAGCCCCTGACTTAAGATGATCTCAACCCAACATACAGTGTTCCAGTTTTATGATGGGTTTATCAGAGTATTAAATGCACTTTAGGAGGGGGAAGGCGGGTGGTCACATGTGTGTGCCCATGGCATGCAGACCAGAGGACAGCTTCAGGAGTCACTCCTCCTTAGGCACCATCCAACTTGTTGGGGGTAGGGGACTGCTTCAGTTTGTTGTTGTTTTGAGTCAGAGTCTATCCCTAAGACCTGGAGTCATTGATTCACTTAGGCTGACTGGCCCGGAAGCCGCAGGGACCCTGTGATTACAAGCCCCTATATCGGACACTTTATGTGGCACTGGGGATCAAAGTCAGGTCTTCATGACTGCGCCACAAGCTCTTTACTGGCCGAGCTACCTCTCCAGTCCTTTAAACGCACTTTTAACCTAACACTAGACAGGCTCGGCAAGGTTACAGTTATATGGAATAGAAATTTACCATCCCAGGGTGTAACCCCATGCCAAGTCAAGGAGTGCCAATGACTTCCGACAGGTGAAGTTTTGGACAATACCAACATTCCGACCGTGGCAGGCTCTACCCTCAGAAGTAGAGAGCTGAGACTGTGAACCTCCAGGAAACTCTCACAGGAAGACCATCAGGAAGGAGCTCCCTTCATTTACGCAACATAGACCCAAGACTAAGTGTGATGGACCCACTCACTCCCTTCCAGTGGGTGCATTAGTGGGTGCATTAGTTTCCTGTGGCTGCTGTAACAAAACGCCACAGCTGGGCAGCCTAAACCAACAGAAGCGCCTTAGTGCAGTTCTACAGGCAGGCTGAGGTCATGGTTGGCAGGCCATCCCCACCCCTCACACCTGCAGGGGGATCCTTCATGACTTCTGCCAACTGCTGGTAGTGGCTGTACTCTCCTGGTTTTCCTTGGCTTGTAGCCACAGCACGTAGTCTCGGCCTCCATCCGTGAGTCTTCACCTCTTCCGGGAGGGATGCCAGTCCCGTTGGACAGGGCCCACCTACTCTAGCATGAGTTCATCTTAACAATTAGGTAGGTCTGTGCCATCCTTGTTTCTAAATGAGGTCACATCCTGAAGTGCTGGAGGTTAGAACTTCAACAAATATTTGGAGGGAATGTAACAGTAACCCTCTATCCTTTCTTTTTTTTTTAATGGTAGTTATGTTTAAAAGCTTTCTAACAGAAAGCATTCTGTAGAAGGGAGCACCGAGGGAAATGGAGCACTCCAGGAAATGGAGTACTCTTTGCCCATCAGATTTGCAAGAGAGGAATCCCCAATACAAGGTGGGTGGTAGAGGACACGCTGGTTTCTCCTGCTTCACCTTCTGATCCCAGAGCACTTTCCACAGAGTGGTTCTGACAATGATGGAGTCAACCTCAGATCTAGCAGATGAAGGGTGTAGTGCTGTGATCCTGCCTACATAGGTTCCAGAAAGTCAAACTCAGGTCCTCCTACCCACGGAGCCATCTCCCAGTGTGATATTTCTTTATGTGTTAGAATATCAGAGTCCACCCTTGATCTTAGACCACTGGGTCTTTATGGTAAAGCGATCCACAACTCAAGAAAGACAGACGCATTATGAGGACCTCATACCATTCTTGCTCTATAGTCCGTCCATCACAACAAGTGTAAATGTCTACTGGAGTAAGACAGGTTTGCAGACCTTTGCTCTATCTTGCCATGCTCCCATAACAGATGTGACCTCAGCAGAATGTCCCCCTCTCAGGTGTCTAGTGTGATGGAGCTAAGAGACAGTACCACCTCTGGCTCTGACACTTTTTATGTCTGGGTGTTTTGCCTGCCTGTATGTACGTGTACTATGTGATTGAAGTGCCTATAGGGGTCCGAAGAGGGCATAGGGTCCCCTGTAACTGGAGTTACAGATGGTTGTCAGCAAGTCAGCCACCGTGTGGGTGCTGAGAATCGAACCTGGGTCCTCTGGAAGAGTAGCCAGTGCTCTTAACCACTGAGCCCCTTAATTCCCACCCTGGGCCATTTTTAAGGTGTTAATAGAGCATGGCTTCTCCTTTACATAATCTATTCACTTATTCCTTTGCCTGCAGTTGCTATGGACATTTCTCTTTTTCATTCTTCATTTCATTTTCAGAACTTGTGATGTAATCTAGGGCTCTATATACTAGGAAACAGTACTCCTGAACAACCACCCCAGATATCACTTTTTAAATACCCAAACTTTTCCACCTGTGAAGGGACCATTAGGATGTGTGCTGATCTGGACTGTCGTCTAGCAGGGGCTTCCCATCTGTCCACTCCCATTCTGATGTGAGGGTCAGCATGAGCAGATAATTAGCAACCTGTGTGCACCACAGACCCCAAGTCATGTTCAGCATTGGCTCAGACTTTGCCAGATGGGGTTGAAGGCACAGCACAGCCCACCTCACTGGGCTCTGAGGAATTCTGCCCTAAACAGTGGTTTCTTGCTTAGGATTCATGTTTGCTTTCAGCACTTATAATCATAGCCTTCATTTTAAGACTACTGTTTCACACAGAAAACAGTTGATGTGATGGGAGGAAGAAAGGAAAACAACAGTATGGTCATTCCATCAGCATACTCCTTCCTGAGCAACAGTAATCATACCAGCATCCTCCTCAGCCCCGCCTCGGTCCTCCAGAGAAACAGAGGACGAGCTAGTGGGGACTGTCCTTCGGTGCCGCTCACGCTGTGTGTGAACACACACTTGCGAAGGTGTGAGCCAGCCCTTCATGTTTTAGCTCCCTATTTAAAAAAAAATCAATGTCTCAAGTGCCTATTTGGCTTCTTTATCAAATTATCACTCACAGGAGGATAGCCTTTTGCCCACTGTGGGGCACTGTGGGTTGCATTTCTTGGTCTAAATAAATGACTAACGTCTCAGATTGGTGCATTGATCCCCATTGTGGGCTTTCAATGACATTCTGAGTCCTTGTATCTTCTTCAAGGAAGTTCAGTCCAGAGTCAGGGCTCACTCCCGACAAGGCCCGTTTGTAGCCTCTACCGGCATCGCTCTGACTTGCTAAGTCTGTCCAGTGTAGCAGGAATCTTAAAAGGCCTTATTAATAAAATCAAACCTGAGCCAGATATTGGGGTGAACACTGGAAGATCAGAGAGGCAGGACAAGCCACAGCTACCTCACCTTGCCAATTCCTCAGCTGATCTCGTTTCCTCAGACTGGATGCCTCTCAGCTGAACTGCTGCTCAAAAGCCTGAAAGCTTAACCAGCCTAGTTCCTGGTTTTCACACCTTATATACCTTTCTGCTTTCTGCCCTCACTTCCTGGGATTAAAGGCTCACTTCCTGGGATTAAAGGCATGAGTCACCATGCCTAGCTGTTTCCAGTGTGGCTTTAAACTCACAGAGATCTGAATGGATTTCTGCCTCCCAAGTGATAGGATTAAAGGTGTGTGTGCCACCATTTTCTGGCCTCTATATCTAGTGGCTGTTCTGTTCTCTGACCCCAGATAAGTTTATTAGGGTACACAGTATTTTGGGGAACACAATACCACCACAGTCCAGTGTCTTACCTGCAGGGACCATGTCACAGAGTCATCAAAAGTCCCTGTCTTTTGGTGGCAGACAGTCTAGTTCTTGTTCGCATTTTGTGCCTCAGAGGATACAAGAGCAATGTGATCCTATCAGTCTATCTCAGCCCTGCTGGAGCTGCCTGTGTCCACTCATCTCAGGGGCCTCGGTGAGTACCACAGTGAACACACAGTGACATCTGCTTGTGGATCACAGGTACCTTTTGAGGCTGGAAGGAGGTTCTTCTGATGGGTACCAAAATGTTCTGTTTTAACATACACCCACTATTCCCATGATAATTCCCATAAGGTTGTGTTTCATATGATTGGCTCTTATTAGATTTCCCATTGGCCCACTGGTCACTGCCCATGAGGCCATAAAACCCAAACACAGGAGTGTTACCATTGCTGAATTCTCAAACATACAATGCAGCCACCAGGATAGCTTATTTTCTTAATTTTTTTCTCCTTTGTTTTTAGAGTGATACCAAATGTCATATGTTCACCCTGGAACTGTTAGTCACTCATGAACCGAGTGGTTGATTGACAGTTGTGTACAGAGCATTGTCAGAGTGATGACTGGGTACAGAAGCAGCTCTTGTAGTCCTAGAGTCGGTCCTGGGGTGGGGGTTTCCCCTGCTTCTATTTCCCCCTTTTGCCTTCATGAAGTTCCATAGGCCACTTCTCCCTATGGAGCTCCCCTGGGTACCTCCACCCCACTAGAAAATTTCTCTGACACCACCCAAGACATCGTGGGTGTTTCCGTTTATGAGTCTTCAATCCTCGAAGTAGCTTTAATTAATGTCTCATGGGAAGCTAGCCAATGCCTCTCCAGCAGAAAAAGTCCAGTCTTCATTGCTGGGAGACACTCACAGGGTTTGGCCCTAAGCCCCTGACTATACCCCACAAAGGGTCACCACACAGAGTTCGTCTATACCAGCACCCTAGCTTCAAGTCAGTACCGTGGAGCTCAGGCATGTCCAATTAACATAGTAAGGATGATAGACTCAAGCTCCCAGTCAGATGTGATGCCCACTCTATAACAAAATCAGGTAAAGGGGATACAGCTGCTTCACACAGGGCCTGCTCAAACATCTCCATTTTCCTAAAATCTCACTGGATTCCATCTCCCTTACCTGACAAACTATGAGTTCTATTAGGAGTTTGTCATTGGGTCTGCATTTCCAGTACCAAGTAGGATGAATGCTCCTGCAGACAGACATGTATCCATCTCCATAAAACCATCTGGACAAAGGAAACACAGCTTCTTTACACAAATCTTGCTTAAACAGCCTAACTTTCATAAGGCACAAAATGGTTCTATCGCATTTTAGCCCAAGTCTGGTCTTCATCAAGGGGTACTGGTACCTCAGTGAATAGGTGTGGAGGCCCATAGAGGCTATCTAGTAAGAACTTACTCAGGGTCAGAGAATCTGAGCTTGCTTTACCCAACAAGGCTGCGTAAGGAGGTGATTTGGTCATGGGTGTGTTTACCAGGTGTTTAGAAAGGTCTACACTTGGCTCTGCAGTGTGCTTTGATCTAGCAAGGGGAAGGTCTTTTGCCTCTCCCCTTGGCATGTTATAAAAAGCCTTTTGAATAAACCTTTGAGGCTACTGGGTATTGATCCAGGCCCTCCCGAAGCTGTCTTGTGTCTCTGTCTTTCTTCTTGTCAGCTAGGTCTCTCTTTCTATCTACTATTTTCTTATCCCTCTCTCCTCCTCATAAGAACCCTCTAAAAGGTGGGAGCTGGACTCCCACAAATAGGGATCACATACCAAGGGTTACTGGTACCTCAGTAAGTAGGGAATCACATATCAAGGATACTAATACCTCAGTGAGTATGGAATCATGTATCAAGGGTACTGGTACCACAGTGAGTAGGGATCATGTATCAAGGATACTAATACCTCAGTGAGTAGGGATCACATATCAAGGGTACTAATACCTCAGTGAGTATGGAATCATGTATCAAGGGTACTGGTACCCCAGTGAGTAGGGATCATGTATCAAGGATACTAATACCTCAGTGAGTAGAGATCACATATCAAGGGTACTAATACCTCAGTGAGTATGGAATCATGTATCAAGGAGTCTTGGGACCTTTACTAGCCCTTGGCCATTTTATACTAGCAAGTATAAAGCTTTAGGTCCAGAGAGAAGGGTCTAGGCAGTGGACTCTGGCCCTCCTGTCAATCTTAGCTTAGCTGGTGAGATCTGGCCACCCTGATCTGTCCTCAACATGAAGCCCATTAAATCACTTTAGCCACAGTGCTAAACCACAGTGCTGAGCCTCTAATGCTTGATGTCATGGCTCAGTAATGTCCTATCCATTCCCCCCACCCTGCTTCTTTCAAAGTACCAAAAAGGTGCAACATAAACTGCCAAGAAAGGAGGAATCCTAACCCTACCCAGCTGTGACCAGCATGGTAAGATGTCCCTAAACATACAACACTGGCTTTTCTATCCTGATGGTAACCAACAACGGTCTAATTGGACTTCAGGCCCACTCAATAGGAAGGGTGTAATGCCTCGCAATGTAAACCTAGTCAGCTCTCTGGGGCTAGTGAGGTCATGGATCTTAGACCATGACCTACTACCATCACTTTGGTAGGCCAGCATCACTCCTAACCATATTCTAAAGACCTATCCTTATAACCACAGATAAGTGTGGCTTTCCCTCCCTCATCAAAGACTCTTCTCTTTGCAGCAGATGGAGACCATTCCAAAACACCACAACTGGTCAAGATGCCGAGAACAACTGACTGTGGGGTGCCCGGCCCCAGCTGATAATCTACAACACAACCCTTAAGCCCCAAACTCGGGGAACATCATGGAAGGGGGGGGGGCAGAAAGATTGTAAGAACCAGAGGACCAGGAAGTCTGAAGCAAGATTGTGTCTCCTAGAAATGACAGGTAAGCTACACCCATGATACCTCAACAATGTGGCTGCCTAAACAAGATCTGAGCAGTGGCAACACCAATGGATGTGCTACTGTGAGGAGGGGAAGTCAAGGGACCCCACCCATAGACAAAGAACTACAGGCAACTAGGGGAGGCTGAGAGGGAGAATTAGGCTTCTCCGGGGATAACCTAATTGGTTATCCAATACCAGTGGTCAGCCCTGAATTCACATACATACAAGCAACACTAACCAGACTCAGTAAGGTTGTATTTATGTATTTATGTATATATACATGTGTGTATGTATGTATGTGTGACAATAATAATTAAAGAAAAGAGAACATGGATTTGAGGAGAAGGGGGGAGTATGAGAAGGACTGGAGAGAGAAGAGGGAGGAAAGGAATGATGTAGTTATTTTTTAATTTTTTTAAATTGCAAAAAAATAATTTTTTTAGATGGGCGGGAAAGTTCCCACCTGAACATATTGTATTCAGAGTTGCAAAACTCCATTTCTCTGGTCCATCCACGAAGACGATTTTGAAAAAGGCTTCCTTTCTGTGTTTAACAAACGTCACTGAATTTGTTTTGCTATAAGCGAAACTGGTTATTGTCTTCATTTCTTTACCTATTGCTGGAGGGAAATACGGCGACAAACGCAACTCAGAGGAGAAAGGGCTTCTTTCGGCTGTGGATATGTCCATCATGGCGGAAAAGGCTTGATGGAGGGGTAGGAAGCTGGCGGCTAACATAAGCCCCAAATACAGAAAATGATCTAAACAAGAAGTGGAGGGCAGGTGTGATGATGCTCCCTTTAATCCCAGCACTCGGGAGGCAGAGGCAGGCAGATCTCTGTGAGTTCCAGGCCAGCCTGGTCTACAAAGCAAAAGACAGCCAGGGCTACACAGGGCTACAGCCTGCCTCTAAATTAGTTAATTAATTAATTGAAAAGTGGGCACTAAGGCTCACTCCCTGTGAGTCACACCCTCTACTGAGGCTCCCTTCCTAAAGGTTCCATTACCTTCCCAGACAGTACCACCAGCTGGTATGAAGCATTCAAACATGTGAGCCTGTGGGGGACATTTCACATTTAAGTCACAACACCAGTGGTACCAAAGCTCAGACTCACTGAAATCAGAGCTTGGTCTAGCATCAGGGATGGACTCAGCATGCTCTTTAATTTCCTTGACTCTTGTAGATATCAATAACCAGTGGACTGAATATTTCACCTCTTCTTTATTAGTTTCCTTGTGCTTATGAATCTAGGAAACATGTTTCCAGGGACTTGGTCCATATGGAAGTTCCCTGGCAATTGTCACCATACTTAGCATAGCTGAAGTTCTGTACGTGAGTGGACCCTGTAGCTAACAGTGAATCAGAAGTCCTTCGTTCCCATCCTTTTGTCCTTTCCTTTCCCAAACTACAAGGAAGAAGTAGCAAACCCTACTTCATGTGTGCTAACTCATATCATAGGACAGGTCAGGCTATAAAAAGATGATAATAGCCGGGCGGTGGTGGCGCACGCCTTTAATCCCAGCACTCGGGAGGCAGAGCCAGGTGGATCTCTGTGAGTTCGAGGCCAGCCTGGGCTACAGAGTGAGTTCCAGGAAAGGCGCAAAGCTACACAGAGAAACCCTGTTTCGAGAAACCATTTTAAAAAAATGATAATAAAGAGAGCTGGCTAGATTTATCTCTTGAAATTAATAAAAAGCCACTGAAAGATAGCCAAGGACACTGCCAGAAGCATGAGAGGCAGGAAGCCCTAGATGGTTCGTAGATAGCTGTAGGTTAGAAGTTTTCAATTTGTCAATCTAATTCAATCTAGATCTACGTTGTAAAATGTGTGTTAGGGACTTGGGAGACAGCCAAGCAACATGCTTACTGTACAAGCAAGAAGACCCGAGGTAAAACTTCAGAACACACACAAAAAGTCAGATGTGGTGGCGCACACTCATAATCCCAATGCTGGAGAGGTGGAGACAGGCAGATTCCAGCCTCATAGCTGCCCCACAGCTGCCCCACAGCTGCGGAGAAGCAGCAACACCTGCTTTGGAAAGGCAAGATTCTGAGGTCTTCAGCTACAGGAATTTTTACAACTTTTTACTCAGCCTACATTGGGAGAATAATGTCCCAATGAGTGGAAAGTTCTAGAGGATGAATCCTGATATACCACAAAGAAGCTTTCTCAAGCAACCAGTCACATCCAGTAGCGTATTAAGTCCATAGTTCTGAATCAAAGAAGCTGTGCCCATCTGCAGGTCCCACCAGGCTGTGCTACTCTTGGAAGGGCAGGGCAGGAGAAGAGAGGAAGAAAAGAGGGGAGGAAGGGAGGAGTATGGGACTGAATGCCTACTGACTTGCAAACCAACCTGGTGAGTCCTGTGGGGTCACACACACACACACAGCTCTGACTCGGGTGTAATCACCTAGTTTACCGAAGAAGTCAAGAGCATGCCTGATGACATGGCTCCATAGGAGAGCCACGCTGGACTGTTGTGTCCTTCCTGACCCTGTGTGGCTGTCTGCTGTCAACCCTGTTCACTGCAGTGATGACACACAGTCTCTGTCTCTGTGAGGCCATCTGCTCCCAGCACTCTTGCTTCAGGTTGAGTCCAGTGGCTAAGGGACGCATTGATGCCCAGATATCTCCTGAAACCTGTGTGACAAACGACCCCAAGCCCTCCTTTCTCTGCTCTGTTCTTTGTCACCGAAGTGCCTGTGGCTTGGCTGACCATTGGAAAGGCCCCCTCTATTCTAATGTCCTTCTTTGACTAACCCTGCCCTCCGGTGTAGACAATCTGGGGAAATTAAGGTTGGCATGACCACAGGCCATCTCCTGCAGTACTAAACAGAAGACAGAAACCTGGGAACAACATTTTATTTATGTTACAAGGAACCTGATAGAAGCTTGAGAAGTACTTCTGCCATTAATTTTACAATAAATTATCCATTTACATGGATTAAATGATCAACATCCCAGATTGCTGTCGGGTCGCATTTCTGAATATGGAGATAGCCCACAAATAGTGAGGAGGGCACAAGATGCCCCGATTGAAATGCCCAGCCCTGAGGTAGCTCTTGGCTGTAGCTTTCCCTGTGGGGCACCATGGAGCTGCTGCCTGCCTGTGGGACTCAACTCTGTTGTCTGTCACCAAATATCATTGATTTTACAGTTGCTCGGCTCTGGGCTTCTTTTCTGTGTTAACGTCTCAACGGGAACGTGTCAAATGACGGGCGGAGCCAATGCTGTAAGTGATCGGAGCACTTGCCTTTGCCTTATCTGATCCTTCCTTCTAGTTCAGGAAGGATTTCAACATCGCTCCTTGGCACAGAATGCTCTCCTTGACTCTCACCTGGAGGCCTCTCGCTCACGGGCGTGAAGATCTGGCGTCCTGATACGGACTGTACCCATGAGTCAATCACAGGTGTGAGCGCTTGTGAATTTCCTAGTAGGAGGCAGCCAGGACCACAGCTGGTCCCTGGATGTAGAGGGAGGCTTGACAATCATCGTTGCTTTCTTAACTAGCCCACTCCCACAGCCTGCCTAGTGAATAATAGCCGTGGCTTCCGCTTCTGACGTACTCACTTAGGGTGGCCTGCACACCACTGAGGAAATCCCTAAATGGTTCTGAACCCACTCACTCAGCAGATGGACAAGGGGCTGCAGGGGCCCAGGCCGTGGAGCACCTTGGGAGCCAGTCAAGGCCATGGGAGGCAGTCACAGACATCCTCATCTGTCCAGCCGGCGGCTCCGGGGAGGAGGGCTGCCGTGGGTCACTGCCTTTGGACTGAGCTGTTATACCCACTGGTTATTCAACAGGAGAGGGGGAAGAGGAGGAAGAGAATGGAGGTAGGAAAGCAAAAAGAGGGAAAGAGAGTGAGGGGGGAGTATGCACAAGAGAAAGGGGGAGACAGACAGACAGACAGACAGAGGTTACATTCCTGCTTTATCACTCAGGTTTGTCAGCAGGCCACCCTTCTCTACTTTGCTTGGCAGCACCACAGTGCCCTGGGATCCGTCTGTCCAATAGGAAAGACAGACTGCCTATTTCCATGGCATTTGGAGGTCCTCGTCAGCATCCTGAAGGAGCACCCCTAGCCCTAACCCAGATGGGGTAACCTAAAACAACAAAATGACAAAGGAACCAACACACCCGTGCCCCTCATTAGCACCTGACCTGTAGAGGAGACAAACGTGTTATTCTTTCCTCACAAGCGGATGAAGAGAAAGGACACATCAGGGTTGAAAGGATAGAATGCCAAATTGGAGTGAACCCTTTGAATGATTCAGTGTGAGGCAGATCAAAGCAAGCTGCCCCAGCACGGCGCTCAAGTGCGTTGCTTTCCGAGGTATCCAGAACATTCAAAGTGCTTGGAGGTGACCCCAGACCCTGGCGTGCATAACCAAATGCATATGCCATCTCTGTTACACCTTGCAGAAGAGGCTGGCTGTGTAGGTGACTTGAGGATATATTCATTTTCTGGCCACTTAATGTGCTGGAGAAAGATTAACCAGCTGTGATATGCAAAGGGACTCAGATTTCTCCCCGTGGGATACAGAGAAGGAATTGTTTGTAGTGCTGGTGTGAGGCAGGGACAAACTCACAGAGAATGAGGTTACGGTAAACACATCACACTCCAGGGCCTGCTCTGGGCATTTCCGGGCAGCAAGATCTTCCCCCATTGGAGAGGTGCGGTTGGAAGTTGGCCTGCCCAAGGAAAGTCTGACCCGAAGGCTGGTCCCTCTTTAAAGTAAACTAACGCTCACCCTTCGACTCTTGGTCAAGAGTCGCCCTGAGCTGACCGTGGCTGCCTTCAGCAGCATTTGGAGTCCTGCAGAGGAAACCTCAGGACCAGCTGACTCTTGGAACCATGCCGACGGTGGATGATATTCTAGAACATATAGGGGAATTCCACCTTTTCCAGAAACAGACATTTTTCCTCTTAGCTCTGCTCTCAGGTGCCTTCACTCCCATCTACGTGGGCATCGTCTTCCTGGGCTTCACCCCTAACCACCGCTGCTGGAGTCCTGGGGTGGCCGAGCTGAGCCAGCGATGTGGCTGGAGCCTAGCAGAGGAGATGAACTACACCGTGCCGGGCCTGGGGTCTGCGGACGAGGCCTCCTTCCTCAGCCAGTGCATGCAGTATGAGGTGGACTGGAACCAGAGCACCCTTGACTGTGCGGACCCACTGTCCAGCCTGGCTGCCAACAGGAGCCACTTGCCACTGAGCCCCTGCCAGCACGGCTGGGTGTACGACACTCCCGGCTCCTCCATCGTCACTGAGGTAAGTGAGCTCAGGAATCAGGATGCAAAAAAAAATCAAATAATTGACCTTGTCTTAAGGGAGAACTAGGAAGCACATGGTTCTTTTACTTGCCCAGGCATGCTTTTTGGACTCCTATGCCTTATAAAATCCTAGTTTCCTGGTAAAAACATGCAGCCTCTCCCTCGTCTGAGGTAGTTAGTGAGAACTCCTTCAATGCTGACAGGCATGATTCTGGTATATGCAGGTCTCAGCAGCCAGCAACAAGCAAACACACATCGGAATGCCTGAAAATGATGCCAGATGTGGGCATGCTTGTACCGTTCACATTTGCCAGGAGCCTTCTGTTCCACCACACAAACGCCACCAAAAAGAGCATGGCCTTCCCCTGATCTGTGATCCGCTAACCGGTATTATAAGATGTTATAAGATGTGCTTTTCTCTCCCGAGATATGTGTTCCTCTTTAGTGTGACCCAAATGCCCACGGGAAATTTGAGGGCTGGAGGTTAGACAACTATGTTTATTAAGAAGTATAGTCACAGGGGCAGGCAAGGTGGCTTATGGGGTCAATGCACTTGCCACGCAAGCCTGACAACTCAAGGTCAATCCCAAACCCCTGTAAAAGTGACATGTGCATACCTACTCACATGCATCATGCACACACACACACGCAAAATGATGATATGCGTGGTTTAAAAGATACAGTCATGGCTGAGGGTATGTCTGGTTCAGTAGGCAAAACGCTTGCCTTGTAAACTTGAGTGCCTGAGTTTAACGTCCAGAACCCACAGAAAAAAAGCCAGGGGTGGGCACATGAACATAGTCCCAGCATTAGGGGGGCAAAGATGAGTAGGGCTTCCTGAGCCTTGCTAACCAGCCAGCTGAACAGAGTCGGCCAGATTCAGGCCAACGAGAGACCCTATCCCAATAAAAAAGTAAGAAGGATGGCTCCTGAGAAATAGCAGCTGGGGTTGTTCTCTGGCCCCATAATGCATGCGTGCATAAAACATGGGCACTCACATGCATGCATACACACACATATATATATGATCTCATTTCTCTCCAGCCTCATTCCCTGGAGAGAAAAGCAAGCACGGAAACTTCCTGTGGAATTGCCCTACAAACACAGAGGAAGTGGTTAAGCAGCTAGTTGGAAAGGACTGACTGGGTCCTACGAGGGTCTCCTGGCCTTTCGTGGAGGAACCACGTCTGGGGGATCTAAAATGGGCTTTACGCCACATCAAGGCTCCCAGGATGGAGACCGTATCACTCTAAAATAGCTTCGCTGAGTGACTCACCTCATCGCTTTGTACAGAGGTCAGGAAACTGAGGCCAGAGCAGGAGAACTCGGTTGTGCACCAGGCTGCAGAATGAGAGATGGCAGAGTGAGTTACAAGACCATCCCTTGTCTGCCCGGCCAGCACTGCCCACCCTCCACCTGCCTTCCGGGCAAATCAGACCAAGGGTATCGATCGTTGGCAGGATACTTTGAATCCCCCTATTGTTTAAAAAAAAAAAAAAGATTAGCTTAGAGATGCTTAGACCTCCCTCTTCCTAGCTGTACAGGTATGTCACGTGTCTACTTCCCCTCACATCTGTGTCTTACGACTAGAAGGGAGAAGATGGACTTGTCTAAAGTCAAGTCACTACCTGCTTTCAGTTGATAGAACCAACGCTTTAGCCGATGCCCGACTCACAGTCAGGAGGAATGCTAAATGGATTCCAGGGAAAATCTTTTGCTGGTGTATAGGAAATTATCATGGGTTAGGAAACAGCTGGGTTATTGGCACTAAGCACCGCGCACTAATTAGCTGAACCCCTGGAGCTCCCAAGGAACTCCCAGTTCGGAATATTCAAAGAACGCTCTGAGCTGAACTGTGTCCTAACAAGATTCTAACAGCATTTTCTTTCTCCCTCTCTCCCTCCTGCTCCTCCCCCGGCTTGGACCACACCTCACATCTGGACAGTTTAACCTGGTGTGTGCTCACTCCTGGATGCTGGACCTGTTTCAGTCGGTAGTGAACGTGGGGTTCTTCATCGGTGCTGTAGGGATTGGCTACCTAGCAGACAGGTAGGTGAAACACCTACGGGCCTTTTTAAATAAATAACCTACAGGTTCAGACAGCGCTTGGGCTCACCCGCCCTGCAGGAATCCTTCTTTGCCCCAAACACACAGACAGACCACTCACTCCCACCCGCCTTAGTGGTGGTTGCTTTTATAACCTTGGATTTTTTTTTCAGCTGCTTTGATAATAATGACTCATGCTTTACTCTCAGACCCTCTGGAGGTCAGAGAAGGAGGTGTCAGCCACCAGGCAGGACTCTTTCCTTATGGGCTATCTACCAGTTCAGGGCTGGAAGAGGCAACAAATGATTTCATCCCTCCTGTGATTCTCTTCACTCTGGCCTGTCTCCCACATGGTCATGAGCCTCCAGGAGCTGTGGGCTCCATCCATCAGGCCAGCTAATGCTCATATATCAGAAGCCCCATCCCTAGGCTCTATGCCTATCTGTCTGTCCATATGCAGTTGTCCATAGTGGCCAAGCTGTGCTCTGGCTCTGGTTGCCCACCACTGTAGGCTCCTGCTCACTGTACAAAAGTTTTTTTAAATTTTCATATTTTTTGCATTTTATTTATTCATTTATTTTTACCTTTTTAATTAAAATACTATTTCACCACCCCCTTACCTTTCCTCCCTCCAATCCCTCCAGTGTCCTCCAACTCTCAAACTGATAGCCTCTTTTTCTTTGCTTATTATCAAAGAAACATACGTATGAACAAATACATAAATACAACCTGCTGAATCTTTTTTCCGTTGTGTGTATTTGGTTTCAGGGCTGATCAGCATAACCAGTCAAGGAGTTCATCCCTGGGAAAGGCTAATTCTCACCCTCTTAGCAGTCATTAGCTGCCTGTAGTTCTTGGTCTAGGGGTGGGCCCTGGAAGAGCTTCCCCTTTCCGAGTTAGCGTGTTTATTGATATTGTCAGTGTCCGTGTCTTGTTTACACAGCCATTTCTAAAAGAGGCAGGCCCACAGCAGACTTTAGACCTCCTGGTCCTTTGCAGGCCTCTTCCATGATGTTCCCCAGTCACAGAGCTGAGTAAACTCTGCAGGTATATTCACTGGGGCTGCGTGCCCCAAAACCCATTGGTTTTTGCACTGTGTCCAGTTGTGGTTTCCTGTAAGGGTCTCTGTCTGCTATAGAGAGCAGTTTCCTTTTTGATGGAGAGTAATGGCTACATTTCCCTGTGGGGTATAAGGAGAAGACTTAGAGTGTGATTAAGGGAGGTTTTTTTATAACATGCATCTTTGCTCTGTAGATGACATTAGCTAGTAAGAGGAGTCCTCAACAGAGAGAGGAGTAGAGACTCGAGGAGTACCGTAGATACCTGAGTCATCGGAGTCAATGATATAACATTCATAATGCCCCCATGTGCCGGGGCCATCAGAGTCAGTGATACAATATTCATGATGCCTCCATGTGCAGAGTGCCTTCCACAAGCCAGGCACTGAAACTCTGTGACCTGGATGGTATCACTCTAACTGCCAGTCACCTAATAGCATAGTGATATGTGCCTGTGTGTCTATGTGCATAATATATATTATGATGATATATCTGTATAGTCTGTGTGTGTGTGTGTGTGTGTGTGTGTGTGTGTGTGTGTGTGTGTACAAAGAGACGTGGCTAGAAATAGCATTTCTGTGCCACATAAATGCACTGGGTACAAATAGCCCCAGATAATCAGATGTAATAACACAAGTAAAAAATGGTAGGCTTTACATGTTTATTGCACTTGTTTTTAATGAAATTTAATTGTAAGCATGCATAACTCTCAATAATGGCTATAGTAAACAATCAGCCTGCAAAAATACATATTTGACTCAGAAATATATGACAACTGAGTCCCATGCTCACTTACTGCCCTTTCAGACCTCCCCAGCCGTCTCTCTACTGTGAATATAATCTAAATGTAAGACAGCTTTCTTTGAGTATACATCAAGCTGGCATCAAAATTGCACAAGAATTAAAGGTTCATAAGAATGTACTGACTTTACAAGAGCCTGAGGCCCTGTTGGCAGCAGGAGGGAGGGTGGATGGAGGTGGAGGCGCTGTGCCAAAAGTCACAATGCATTTGTAACTGTCTGCTCAGCCTCCCTGGCTAGGCTCTCCCCGAGACGGGCTGTGGGAGGCTGTGAGGTGGAGGGGGAGGTGATTTCGCTTTTCTTGTGATTATACAGAACTGAGGGTTGCTATTCGCAGGCTGCCTGTGAAGTCAAGACAAACACATTAATGAGGAGGTCCAGGGTCCCGATCACACTCTCTGGCCACTGGCTAGGCAGCTCCTGGTTCATCCACTCCCTGGCACACCAAAGTGGACATTAACACTAACTCTCCAGAAGTGTCATGCGCACAGGTGACAGCCTCACTCAGTAGGCTGCAGAAGTCAGTTAATTATTCTCATCCCACTCAAGTAGGCCAGGTCCAATGCCTCCTCACAGCACATTCCGGAGAATAATCCCGCCAGCTCCCCTCCTCCTCAAGTGAGCTCATCCTTCCGTTCCTATGCAGGCAATCTCTAGAAAGCTCTTCCTCCCTTTTGCTCCCCTGAAGGCTTTCGATGTGTCTCTAGTTCTTTTCCCAAAGCTACTTGAAGCTTTGCTTTGTTGCTCTTTTTCTGTCCCACATGCATGCAAGAGGGCAGAGCAGGACTAGGGACAGAAGACATACCATTTCTCTTCTGCATACTTAACGCCCACTACAAGCTTTGGATGTCACGCAATAAGTTAGAAATGTCATGAAAACCCATTTCATCCACAAATTGTAACCAACATTAAAATAAAATACTGTTTTTCACAAGCAAAATTTTAAACATGCCCCAACAGCTGATTTGGGCATGGTGTTTAGAAGAAAGTCAGGAGGATATTTTGAAATTATCCAGGTAAGAACACTGAAACAAAAAAATAAATAAATAAAGGAAAGGAAATAGAAAAAGAGGAAGGAAGAAAAAGACAGGAAGGGAGAAGAGAGAGAAAGAAAGAAGGAATAAAGGAGGGAGGGAGGGAGGGAGGGGAAAGGAGATAAATTGTTTTGCAGGAATTCAGTTTTTCTAGGGTCAGTTTGTGACATAGATTTTGAAATTGGTTGTTTCCTAAAGTGTCTAGTTTATTTCTTCACTCACAACTTGCTGAGGAAGGGTTTTGACTGTCATCTGACACACAGAAAAGCAACCTTTCATCAGTTCCAAACATTGTACTCTAATAAGGACTAAGGAGTGTTGCATTGAGCTGCCGCTTGCAGGCATTGAAAGGCAAACTTTCTGGAGGGAACACATCCACCAAAGCGAGGCCGCTGGACACAGAGGTGTCTAGAAACAGCATTTCCTCCACATAAGCATGAGTGCGGATAACCTCAGAGGCTCAGGTGATGGGATGTAATAAGTAGAAAGTAGCGTGTTTTGTACCTGTTTACCCTTGCTTTAATGTAACATTTACATTGTTAGTGTGTGTCACTTGACTTTTGATAGTGGCTGTGTTTAACAATTCATTGGCACCTCTTCCTCTTGGGAGTCAGCACCTGCTCTCCCCACGGAAGCAGCTCAAAGCAGAGCCCTGGTGGGCTGCGTTCAACTGTTACCAAATGTTTAGAATCATCAGAAACAAACTTTCCGGTGCCCTTACAGACCAAGCGTTTTACTAGGCCCCCTCACGTGATCTCTCTTAGGACCGTGACAGCTTTGTAAAGTGGATTTTACTGCCTGTCCTTTACACAGAAGGAAACTGAGGCAGGACAGAATCAAAGCACTTCTTCCCAGGTATTAATGACCATATCAGTCAACCCAGATTTTGTTATAAGTCAAGCTCTGATCCCTCTATCTGGGTGAGCCTGAGGCTCTGCATCTTTATACGCTCCCAAATAATGCCGTTCACCCCTCCCCCGATGAAGGTGGACCTGGTCTCTATACTGGATAGTAGACAGCTAAAGGACACTCTAAAATGGTGCCCAGCCACTCTGGTTCTGTCTGGTTTTCATCAAATAATTTAAGTGGCTATGGTGTCTGTGGCGATAGAAGAAGGGTATCCAGCTACTGACTCAGACTCCCAAAACATCTTTTTAAAAAAAAGACACTGCCTCTTTTACTGGGACAACTTCAGTCTTTCTGTAACAGGGACTTAGTTTCCCTGCTTGGAACCTTCAATAATGCAGTTCCCCCTTCCAGTCAAAGGGTTTTGTCCTTCGACAACATCATCATTGTGGCTTTACTATGAGTCCAGATACACTAGGCACTGAGGAACTGCCACGTGAGTACATCCTTACAGACTATAAATTCCAAGGAAATTTAGGTGTGTCTAGTCCATGTCCCACATTCCACTTGTAGCCAAGGATAGCTGTGGAGGCAATCCAGCACAGAATACAAATTTACTTAAAACATAGAGGTGTGTGTGTAGCATGAATCTTAAAGAGTCTTATTAATAAAATCAAACCTGTAGTCAGGTATTGGGGTGAATGCTGGAAGATCAGAAAGACAGAACAAGCAACAGCTACCTCACCTCACCGGATCCTCAGCTGATCCTGTTTCCTCAGACTGGAGGCCTCTGAGTCCTCATCCAGAATGAATCTCAGCTGAACTGCTGCTAGAAGCCTGAAAGCTTAACCAGCCAAATGTTTCTAGTTTCTGGTCCTCACGCCTTATATACCTTTTTGCTTTCTGCCACCACTCCCTGGGATTAAAGGCTCGCTTTCTGAGATTAAAGGCGTGAGTCACCATGCTTGGCTGTATCCTTGAACAGATGGATTTCTGCCTCTGGAATGCTAGGATTAAGACATGTGCTACTACTGCCTATCCTCTATGTTTAATATTGTGGCTGTTCTGTTTCTGACCCCAGATAAGTTTACTAGGGTGCATAATATTTCAGGGAACATAATACTATCTCATGTGTGTGTGTGCGTGTAGCACAAATTTTAAAAGTTCTTATTAATAAAAACAAAACTGGAGCCAGGGATTGGGGTGAATGCTGAAAGATCAGAGAGACAGAACAAGCCACAGCTTCCTCACCTCACCAGTTCCTCAGCTGATCCTCTTTCCTCAGACTGGAAGCTTCTGTGTCCTCATCCAAATGAATCTCAGCTGAACTGCTGCTCAAAGCCTAAAAGCTTAACCTGAACCTAGTTCCTTGTCCTCATGCCTTATATACCTTTCTGCTTTCTGCTCACTTCCTGGGATTAAAGGCTCTTGTTACCACGTCTGGCTGTTTCCAGTGTGGCCTTGAACTCACAGAGATCCAGGCTGATCTCTGCCTCTGGAATGCTAGGATTAAAGGCATGTGTGCCACCATTTTCTGGCCTCTATCTAGTGGCTGTTCTGTTCTCTGACCCCAAATAAGTTTATTAGGGTGCACAATATTTTGGGGAACACAATACCACCACATGTGTGTGTGTCTGTGTGTATATGTGTGTGTCTATGTGTCTGTGTGTCTGTGTGTATATGTGTGTGTCTATGTGTCTGTGTGTCTGTGTGTGACTGTGTGTGAGGTAGAGGTGTGTGTGTGTGTGTGTGTGTGTGTGTGTGTGCCAGAGATCAACACAGGGCATCTTCCCTTATTGATCTCTGCCTTATTTTTGAGACAGGAATCTCTCCCAGAACCTAGAGCTTGCTGTTTCAACTAGACTGGTTGGCCAATCAGCCCTGGAGATCACCTGCCTTTGCTCCCCACCCCCAGCAAATGCCACCCGGCTTTCTGTGTAGATGTTGGACATCCAAATTCAATGCTTATTCTTTAGAGCAAGAACCTCACCTACTGAGCGTCTCCTCAGCCCTACAATGAGATCTTCTTTAAATACCTTGATTGTTTGGTTCTTGAGCATAAACTTTGTAGATAACAATGTCATGTCACAGTATCAGAAGGTCAAGAAGCCTGACTGGTGAAAACAGAAGGGAACACTGAAGAATGAGTGGAGCGTCCCTTTGGCAAGCTTGGCGCTCAGAGCTGCAGGATTACATATTACAGTGGGGAGCCACGGATGGAGAACCTGGAAATGACAAAGTTGAAGCCATTTTCGGTTTAGTAATTTACACCAATGACTAAGGAGACAGCCAGAGTTTCCCATTTCAGACTGGAAACATTAACACCCTAGAATAATTATTAATCATATTGTGGATCATTTTCAAATGGTTAGTTAATGTCTGAAGTACTCCCTAGAACACAGCTGTCCAATAATAGAAGCAGCTACCAGGTACTGAGCTGCCACAAGAGTGTGCAACCCTGGTTGACTGACTTCAGTTGAACAAGCATTTTATGTGTATTAGATACAGCACCATCTTCTATGAACTACTAAACAATATTCACTAACAACAAGGAGGGCATGGTTAGAAGTAACTGAGCCCCCAAATCCACTCTCTGAGAGACTATTTTCTATTTTCTATTACTATGCTGTAATCCTTGAGGATGAGGGACTTTGTAAAGCAGTGTCAGTTAGCTCATAATTCTGGACATTCCAGGGGATGTCATTGGTATCAGCTCAGCTCTGGTTTAGCTCTTGTGACAGGTAGCAGCAGGGTGAAGGAGACGGTGTGGGAGAAAGAGATTACACCATGAAATAGATTCGGAGAGCCATGTGGGAGTCGGGCTCACTCATAACAACTCACTCTTCTAAGATCTATTTCAGGGTCTGGAGAGATGGCTCAGCGCTGTCCTTTTTTAAATGGTTGCTGCCTTTTAAGCCACAGCTGTCTGAATCGGCAACTGCACTCCACCACTACCAGCAGTGGTTAGGGCCACAAGGGCCATAGCCAGAGGGAAATCCATTCCCTCTGGCTCCAACTCTTGAAAAGCTATGAAGGGAACTTAACTAAACCTCTGTCCCTCTAAAGAACTCAAGATTCAAAGGTTAAGTGGAATTCTGCCCTTCGGAGAGGCTGAATAGCAAGTAGCTCACCTCCTCTCCTTGCGAGTCCTCCAAAAAGCCCCCCATGCTCCTCCTCACCCCCGCCTTACAAACCCTTTCTCACCTGGCTCCTCCCTACCACTTCCTGTCAGCTAGTTGCTGACTCAGCCTCCAGACCACAGGTGAGTTTTATTTAATTAAACACATCTTTGCATCATTAAACTAACGTTCCAGAGCATAAACAAAAGTAACACGCCTTGAATTAATATTCTACAACAGCTCGATGAGAAAGCTTGCCACATAAGTATTTTGTAGCAGGAGTTTTTCTGGTCCTGCCTGGCCCATGGTCAGGACAGATCTCTCTCACCTGCCAGTCCCACAGCTGCTCAGACCCGACCAAGTAAACACAGAGACTTATATTGCTTACAAACTGTATGGCCACAGCAGGCTTCTTGTTATCTAGTTCTTATATCCTAAATTAACCCATGTCTATTAGTCTATAAGTTGCCACGTGGCTCGTGGCTTACATCTTGCTTGTCATGGTGGCGGCTCGCAGCATCTCTCTGCCTCAGACTTCCACTTCCCAGCATTCTCCTCTCTGCTTGTCCCACCTATACTTCCTGCCTGGCTACTGGCCAATCCATATTTTATTTATTAACCAATCAGAGCAACACATTTAACATATAGAACATCCCACAGCAGTTCCTTTTTTCTTTTCTTCAAAAGGAAGGTTTTAACTTTCACATAGTAAAATTACAGATAACAAAACAATTATCAAGTGAGAATTACAGTTACAATATTAAAGAAGATATCCTATCTATCCTCTATTTGTGAGTCTAGGGTTTTACATCTAACTTATCTCTTATCATAACTGAGGAAATTATGTCTAGACTTCAACTACATCAAAGACCTCGGAAGGATATACTATTGCCTGGGAAATGGGAAAAGGATGAAAGCAACTTTAGAGAGTATTTCAAGAGCAGACAGAGATTAGCTGGCAGCCTGGCCAGTCATCCAAAGTTTTTTTGTAAAGTTGGAGCATCTGTCTTCAGCCCACAGGTCTAGAGTCTCTCAGTCACTTCTCTCTGTGTCCTGTAGAATGTCTGGCAGTTTCCTCTGAGAAGCAGGAACCTGAAGGACCATTTCGCCAAGTGAAGTTTAGTGGTCACCTTCCTATGGGTCCTGCATGTCCAGTAGATCAAGCAGTCCAGGCAAGAACAGTTTCTTGCCCAAATGGCTATTTTTTCCAAGAAGAAGATAAGCTCCATATGAAGTGTCTTCGATGCCCATCCTCCTCTCTGAAGTAAATCAGTGCTGCCAAGAACAGACATGTCTCACTGTCCAGAAAGTCTAAATTTTTAAAAACATTTTAAATGCCATATTCTGTAGGTCTTTGAAGTGTTTGAAGATTACCTATCTATCTGAAATATATCTATGTATACCTAGAAAACTTAACTAACATGTTACAAGTTTGACTACCATAGAAGAATAATTATTAATCTGTGTTTCTTAATTATCCATTACAATCTAAACAAGATACATAAACATAATACCTCAAACGAGAGTAGAAATATATATATATATATATATATATATACAGTATAACAAAATCAACTCTAAATTTGTATCAATAAACTAAAATCTATAGCAATGTAAAACATTTCTAAACAAGTTATTACTCTTTAAAAGTAGGTTCATTAATCTATTCTTTCATCCTATCATTATCCATACTATCCCCCTTTCTTCTTTAGAAAGAGATTGTATTTATAATTAACCTGTTGTAAATAAAAATATTGGTTTTTTTTCTGTCCCACACCAGAGGGCTCTTCTGATATGGGACACAAGAATCTCTTAATCTTTACTTTTAGTAATATGCTTGGGTTTAGAGAAGGAGTGAGCCAATTCCATCTTCAAAGCCAGATTGGTATATTTGGGAATTTGGGCATAGCTTCTCTTACTACTTCCTGCTGGAGGGGGGCACTGTATCTTATGGGGACACAACGAAAATTTTAGGATTATGGAGTAATCCGTGAGGGTGTATTGTCTGAGCCAGTTGCCTTAAAACTGTTCTGGATGTTGGATCATCTGGGCCATGGTGTCATCGAAGACCTTTCAGGGGGTCTTGGCTGGTCAAACCTGATGTATCTTAGTCTGGAACAAATCCATAGCCTCTGGATTTCTGTGGAAACAAAAGCAGAGCCTCCTTTCCAAAGCAACATATCCTTAGATCCAAATTTTGAAGTCAAGTTATCTTTAAAATATACATATTGGCTTAACTCAACAGCTTTTACAATCAAATGTCTTTCTGCAGTTAAGAATATCAAAGACAACACAATCCAGATTCTCTGTGTGATATCCATCTTTATGTGGCTTATTTTTTATATTACTTTTACTTTCTCTTTAAAGACTTCATTTTTAAAAACTATCTATTTCTTTATATAACTGTATATATTCCTTTTTTGTCTCTTTCAAGCCTACATATATTTTACACACATTGTAAACTATTTTATCTGAATCTGTCTTATTGTGAACCTATTGCTTTAAACTGCATCATTCTAAGACTGAAACAGTGCTGTGGCTGCTGGCTCTGCCCACCTCAGCTTCCCAACATGGCAGTGGTACAGTTTACCGCCAGCTCTGGGTCTGGAGCTATGTGTACCATCAACTATCAGAAGCAGTTCTATCAAAGCAGCATGTAGCCCAGAAACCTCTTTTTTTTTTAACTAGCAAAAACTATATCCAACACACAGCATAGTGTGCAGCTTAGAGACACACCTCTGTGTAACATAGCTTAGGTCAAGCCCGCACGCATGAGTGTTGTTCCCATGTCACAAGATCCCCCCACCCCAACAAGACCACCACAGAGCCAATATCCATACAAAACACACAGGGGTTTATTGATAACAAGTAAGCCCAGGCTTGGTCCGTGTCCAACACTTGACACAGCAGATGGAGGAGGACGGCCCTGAGCTCTCAGGGTGAGGTGTTTTTAAAGGGAAAAACTGCAAGCAGGGTGGTAGAAGACTTTGTGTCATGTGATTGGGTGAGGGTGTGTAACCTTTGAATTTACTGGTTGGGGGTTACAGTTATCATTTTTGGGCAGGCCTGGACAAGTCCCAGGCTCTGTCCTTGAGCTGCCATGGAAGCTGGCTGACTTTGCACGTTCACATTGACCCATGCACATAGTTCTAAGTTAGTGAGGGGTCCCAGACAGTAAACAACTGGCTGAACCTTGAGCAGTCAGAGTACATGCAGAAAGGGAGCTACTGCAAGGACTATGTCTTTTGTTCACGGCCCTCCCAGAAAACAGCTTGCTCAGGTCTCAGGAAACTGAAATTGAGGCCTGATCTCTGAGAGAAGACTGAGCATCCTGTTAAGGTGTCTGCTTGCTCTTTCATGAGGGTCTGAATTCTATCACCAGAATACATGTTTAAAAAGCAGTGGTGGGGAGAACGGGAGAGGGTTGAATCAGCAATTAAGAGCACTTTTTGCTCTTGCAGAGGACCCAGGTTCAATTCCCAGCACCCACATGGAGGCTTACAATCACCTATAACTCCAGTTCTAGGGGATCTGATGCCCTCTTTTGACTTCTGTGGGCATCCAGCCATGCATATGGTAAACAAACATACAGGCAGGTAAAACACACATATACATAAAATAAAATAGTAAGTCAAAAATGTTAAACCGAGCATGGGTGTATATACTTGAATTCCAACACTGAGGAGGCAGAAACCCTGGGGTTCAATAGCCAGCCAGCCAGCCTACTTAGTGAGCTCCAGGCTAGGGAAAGATCCTATCTCAAAAAGCAAGGTGAATAGCATCTGAGAAATAATGCCTGAGGTTGGTCTCTGGTTTACACACACACACACACACACACACACACACACACACACACACACACACACACAAAGAACTAACTGAGAACTGCTTTGTTCTCTTCCAAAGGCAGTGTCCCCAATGACCTAAGCACCTCCCATCAGGCTTCGCCTCTTCAGAATTCATTAGTTTCCAACATTGCCACACTGAGGACCAAGATCTTGATACATGAGTCCTTAGGGGACAAACCATAGCATCAGCTTTGTGAGCAAGGAGGACAAGGTCCTGAGCTCTCTCTATATAATACCTCATGGACTCCCCTCTCTAGACAGTCAGTTGTTTGTCTGTTTGTTTCTCAATGTGAAGAAATGTACTAATGTTGAATAACTTATCCAATGTCACAGTAAGCGGTGAGGTCAGAGTTAAACTCCAGTGACCATCTCTTTCCTCTTGGACAACTCTCCTGGTTCCCAGACTGATGAAACCTGAGTTCTTCCAATAAAAATATGGAAGTCATCCCACCGAGATGTGGGATGCTGTGGGAATCATAACTGTGGGAAACCAAAGTAGAGACTTTCTTAGATGGACAGTTGGCTGGGACTTTAGTACCAAGCCCCTAGTTTGTAGATTAAGACCTGACTAGACTTATAGGGCAACCAGCCCTGGATGGTCTCAAAGGAGCGAACCTCTCCCAGAAGAGCAGCCATAGTACCTGGGTGAGGGGGGCTCAATGTGCTTTAACTTTATCCATGTAGCCTTCCAAAGTTTACTAAACAGAACAGAACTTATGTGTGCACTGGGGGGTATCAATCCATACCTCCAGAACTGTGAACTGACCTCAGATTTTGATCATCTCTTTCTAATGTCTGTGAATCTTCTCCACTTCCATGAATCCAACTGTGATGGATCATATTGTCAGCTGGTTGGGATCTAGGATCACCTAGAAGACAGGAGTCTGGGTGTGCCTGGGAGGGCTTATGTAGACTAGGTTAACTGAGGTAGGGAGACCCACCTTGACTGTGGACATCACCACTCTGGGAGCCGGGGGGGGGGGGGTTTCCTGGACTAACAAAACCGAGAAGGTGGCCTAAGCACCAGCCCTCCACACCCTCCGCTTCCTGATTACAGATGCAACATGGCCAGCTGCCTGAAGCTGCCCTAACCGCCCCTCTATGCAGTGCTGTGCCCTAGAATGGTGAGCTAAAATAAATCCTTTCTTCTACCCACAGGCTGCTCTCTCCAGGTGTTTGTCACAGTGCTAGGAGAAGGAATTAATAGACCAACTAACCCCAGGCCCTCTCTTGGTTCTTCTGCATAGGTTTGGCCGGAAGTTCTGCCTCTTGGTCACCATCCTCATCAACGCTACCTCCGGGGTTCTCATGGCAGTTTCCCCCAGCTATGTCTGGATGCTGGTGTTTCGCTTCCTCCAGGGACTGGTCAGCAAAGCGGGCTGGTTAATCGGCTACATCCTGAGTAAGATGTAGGGCTTGAGGTGATGCTGGAGGGATGCACATGGGGACTTTTAGTCTGGTGGAGCCTGGGCGGAAAGACAATGCTGATTTTTATTCTGTACCTAAAGAATTTTTTAAAACACCCAATCACTTCACTCTGTGTTCCTCCTATGAACAGAAAGCAGTGAACGCTGAATCACCACAACACCCAGAGTCCTATTTAGCTTTCTTGAAAATTTTGGTTTCTGATCCCTGGGGTGTTGTATGGAAAGAAAGTCTAGCCTATACCAAACCTATTTAGGCAAAAAGACTCCAAGATAAGAGATGTGTTTGGAATGTAAGGGAATTTATTACTGTACTTCATCTGTTCTCGTAAATCACTTGGACTTAGACTCAAGGATTAGCGAATGACACAGTCATGGTGGTGGACTCTGGTTATTCATCAAGAGCTGAAATCATCCAAGAGAAAGGGCTTGGCATGCCTGTGAGAGATTATCTAGATTGGGCTAACCCGGGCGGGAAGACTCACCCTCACTGTGGGCAGTGCCATTCTATGAGCAGGGGTCGTGGACTGAAAGAAAAGTAGAAAACGTGCTATAAAGTCAGGGCTATAATTTACTCACTAGTAGCCAGAGTTACAATTAAAGTGCACCAGGCCCAAAAGCATGCTTGGATTCCATCGCACAGTGTCTATCTAGCAGTTGTGAAAAATCATCACCTAGTTAAATCTTGGAGAGCTCCACGATCATGTCCTTTTGGCTACATTTGGGAACCGAGCACTTTGGAATTAAGGGAATAAGACTGAAGCTTTCATTGCACAAGAGGTAAATGGAACATGTGCTTACATAGTTGTTTTTTTTTAACCTAGTATACAAATCTGGGGAACTTCAGGGCAGAGAGAGAACATTATTCCCTCCAGAAAAGACAAATAATAAGCGGTTGGTGGATGAAAGGCTTAATGCATGCAGCTATTCAACCAATAATTTAGTTTCTAGAAGACATTGAGTGGAATTCAATTATGCAGATGCATTTTGTCATTAATCACAACCTCTTACAACTCATTTCTTTCAAAGTCCCTATGAATGTACTAGAGTCTTTGATGCCTACCTGTGGCTCCTCCCCATTCCCGCCCTCACATCTCCCAAGCCCCATCGAGGACCCCAGCCACTTTGAAAGATAGACATTTACATTTATGGAAGACCTGTGCCATTTTATTTAATTAAATCAGCCATTTAAAAAATGTTTAGATGGTTTGCAGTAACTTATAGAAACAGGTTTAACATGTATGTCCATCGGATTAGAAATAATTAAAATCCTTAATAGGTCTGTGAGACATTTAAAGCAAAGACTATGGCTTGTGGGACATGTGAAATTCCAATTCTAGCACGTCTGTCATATGAAAACAACTCCTATCTCCCTGCATGCAGACCCCATATGTCATTCCTCCATGTACAATGGTGGCTGAGAACTTGCTTCCCAAAGGATATAACAAGTCCTTGTATGTTTTCTACTTTCTAAGCCTTAGCTACACCCACCATGAAGGTTTCAAAATAGATATGTATTCAACAACTCATTTGCAAAGTTCTTAAATGAATTGTTTTACAAGCTAGTACTAGCTGATCCCAGACCACCACAGAGTTTCTAAGTCCTTAAATAAACAGAATTGCAAAGTATTTATCTCTGTAAGAGAACAACTTGCGTGTAAATGTTCATTTATTTATGAAGCATCTATGACATGAATTCAATTTTTAATTTATTTGTTCATGCCTTGAGTTATCACTGCCCGATTGATATATTACAAAATCTTGCATTTGTGTGAACTATGATTACATTCATCCTTGAAATTTTAAAAGTGTTTTTATTTTATTTTATTTTCATTTATGTGTGTGCATGTGTATATGCAGCACATGAGCAAGTACCCGTGGAGGCCAGAAGAGGGTGTCAGACTCCCTGAAACAGGAATTAGAGTTTAAGGTGGCTGTGAGTTACCTAACATGGGTGCTGGGACCTGAACTCAGGTCCTCTGCAAAAGCAGCAGGTGCTTTCAACCACTGAATCATTTCTCCAGCCCCTGAAATTCTCTTTTTGTTTTTGTTGCTCTTTTTGTTTTTGTTTTTGTTTTTTTGATACAAAAACATGTATGTAGTCTAGAACGGCCTTGAACTTAAAGGAATCCTCCTGCCTCTGCCTCCCAAGTACTGGGATTACAGGCAGACGGTACCATGCCCAGCCTCATAGCTAATGTTATTCTATAAGTCAAACAGTTTTGCTCATTTTGCTAATATGGTTCAGTTAGTGCAAGTTTATAATTAATACAATAACAATAACTGCAACAAAATGTCCACCACCACTACACACACACACACACACACACACACACACACACATACACACACACACATTTTAAGTGGCTCAGAGAGCTGTGTAGAAAATCCTAAATTAAGCCTGTATTTTTGAGCTGGGCATTTGTGGTTGCCTTAAGGCTGGGAGGCAGCTTTAGCTCATCTTGCTGACCATGCGGATTCTTTTCTGTAGTTACAGAATTTGTTGGCCTGGGCTATCGCAGAACAGTGGGGATTTGTTACCAAGTGGCCTTTACCGTTGGGCTCCTGATACTGGCGGGCGTGGCCTATGCCCTTCCCCACTGGAGGTGGCTGCAGTTTGCTGTGACTCTGCCCAACTTCTGCTTCCTGCTCTATTTCTGGTAAGTCTGTTGGGAACAAAGAGAAGATGCACATAAATCATCTATTTTGTACAAGTCTTCCTTCACCATGAATGCCCTGCTTGTAAATGACAAGGCTTCTGTCACTCTCCAGGCCTGTGTCACAGGAAGCTAATTCCATGTTGCTAAAATAAAACCTACAAAGTCCCTCACTGGAAATCCAATGTCCTTTAGCTTGGGGTATAAGAATCTTGTGACCCATTTCTTTTATCTCATATTGTTTATTTGATGTTTTGCTCCCAGCAGCGAGGATCCAATTTGGATGGCAGACCCTTTAAAGAAGTCAACAATATTGCCATTTGTTAACCTATTACTCCCTTACAAAAGCTCTAAGATGGACAGGCAGAGGGCAAATGATTATATCACTACTTTCCCATAGGCGTGACCAAAGCAGACATTTCCAATCAATCATAACAGCAATGATCCCAAATAAGGCCAGCATGGCACTCCAGATAGACCATACTGATAAATCAGAGTTACCCAGGCTAGTAAGATATATTCATCATCCCTACCCAAGGGAAACACATATAGACTAGCATGTTGGTAAGGAGTCATTCCTAAGAATGAGGAATTTAGAAGGGCTCTCTCTAAGTTATGAGTTGAGCTTTGGACATATTCAAATTTGAGATGCCAAAAGGGGACCATGAACAGACATCCAGGTCCAGAAAAATTTAAGAATCCAGGATTCAAATAAATCGCATGCATAGGGAACAAAGAGGATTGGTAAGAGCAAGTGAAAAGAGTCGGGAGATGAGAGAACCAGAACTCAAGGAATATCAGTGTTGGAGGGATGGGTGTTTTCCACACAAGTGCAAAGACCTGAGTTCAGATCCCCAGCACCCATGTAAATGCTGGGTAGGTATAGCAGCACACCTGTAGTTTGAGAACTTGGAAGGTAGAGCTGGGGGTCCCTGGAGCATAATGGCTAGATGAACTAGAAGTTTTGTCAAGTTCTGGGTTCTGGCATTCTGCCTCATTGAGAAAGGTGGAGAGCAATGGAGGGAGCCAACCTCAGACTTCCACCTACAGGTACATGTGCCCACACATGTACACACACACACACACACACACACACACACACACACACACACACGTGCCCACACATGTGTGCGCACACACACACACACACAAACACACACACACACGTGCCCACACATGCACGCACATACATGCACACCCACATCTATACATGTGCCCGCACACATGCAAACTCACATCTACACATGTGCAAAAAGAAAGAAGGCAATAAATCACCAGTCTTGGAGCAAACAGAGAAGCTGAAACAAAAAGAGTGAGCTGTATAGGAAGGGGGCTTCGGGTGTAGATGCAGGGATGGTGGCCACAGGCAGGTTCTGATCAATCTCCATCTCCATGAAACCTCCAACAGTTACTTCCCAGGCTTGGAGCCCACCCACCCACCCAAATCAGTAAACCTGTGGCTGCATCTCTGTAGGTCAGGTAACACCAGGCTCTGTGGTAGCTTCCTGTCCCAGGCATTCCCACAGTCAGGCCCCAGTGACTGTCCAAACTTCACATGAACACAGATAACCCTTATGTGTGCTTCCAGCAAGCTGTAGAATGAGCCCAAAGCCCACACATCTCAGCTTGGGTTGAGCCAGTATTTCCTCCCCTGGTGTTCCCAGGAAAGCCTGGACCACCCACATATCCCACTTACAAGCTGTCCAGGTTCCTACCTTCTCCCAAGTCCACACCTCTTTGCTCCCCTGCCCAAGCTCAGGCAATAGCAGCCACTAGAACTTTTCATGGGCAGCTAGAAAAATAGTTCTACAGCATCCCAGTGGTTGGCTGCTGCTGAGCAGACCACACTCTGGGTCTCGACCCCTCTAACCAAGGAGTCGCTATGGCCCTCTCCACATGGCCCTCTGATAGAAAGATCCAGCCCAGGTCTCACCAGCCCCTACCTTTCCCAGAGCAGTAAGCCACCAAGGCTTCCAGCCCTTAAGCCTTTAACCCAGCCCTTCTAGCTTCCAGCATGGCTAGCTGCCCATCCTCCTCCATCCCCACCTCCATTACCCTGATCTTCACTGCTCTGAGCACTTCAAGACACGGGCCCCTGGGGACTTAGATGGGCTGCCTGAGCCTACTAGGTCAGGACATAGGGCCCTTGCTTAGAGCGGCACCCTAGGACTTGTGGGGGTTCTTAAGCCTGCTAGGTCAAGTTCAAACCATTCAGTTTATGCATTCTGCCCACTACCTGACCTCAGAAGCCTACGTCATTTTTTCAGCATTAAATATATAAAAAAATACAACATGATATAATCAACATGTACTATATCATATTATCTATAATATAGTTATATAATATTTCAACTGTATATCACATAATATTTAATATATATGTGTGTATATACCATATATATCCTTGCTTCCTTCCATGATGATTTGCAGCTCCCACCTCTATTCTTTGACCGTAGTTCTCAGGCCTGTACAAGGTCTGGGGCTCACCCAGAGGCCCGCCCCTCCTCGTGGTGACACAAGCCACATGTTCAGCTGCACCCTGCTTAGCAGCTCACTTGCTGCTGTTGAGGTTAGGAGTCTCTGAGGAGGCCTGAAGGCATCCTGGACACAGGCTGGCTGCAAATCAGCACTTAAGGGAGGACAGAGCCTCGTGTGCTCTGCACAGCAGCCTTGGCATCCTAGGTCGATCCAACGGAACCTCCCTGAGCAATATGTACCCAGAAACTCGACTGTGTGTATGGGCAGTGGGGAGGCAACAAGGTACCCCTCCCCTCCCCTTATACCCTAGGTGCATACCCGAATCTCCAAGATGGCTGATCTCCCAGAACAAAAACGCGAAGGCCATGAAGATAATTAAGCACATTGCTAAGAAAAACGGAAAACCAATGCCAGTGTCTTTTCAGGTGAGTTGAGGCCTTGAGTGTCAACTGGGGGATAGTGAGAAGGGAGGGTGTGGAAAACATGACATGTGTGCTAGCCATCCCACTGGAGAGGCACAGGACCCACCCCTTTGCATTTTGGCTGCACTTTAGGACAATACAATAGAATATTTTGTACACAAGATTTGTGTTCCCTGGGAGAATAAACAGACAGCAACCGTCAGACTCAAAAATAAAAGCAGATTTTTTTAAATAAGTCAGTGAGGAGCTGTTTCTATTAAGGTTTTGCTGGCCACTCCACCAGCAAATGTGCTGTCTCCTGCATGCCCAGCTTCCCAGGTCAGATTCTAGGTCCACAAGGCAGAGTTCCGAACACAAATCATTTCCTAGAATTGGAAGAATTGCGGATGCAGCCATTTGGTGTGTGCTTCAGATATTGACCTTAGTAGGTCTCACCACTCTGAACTCAACCCTTCTCATCTGATGGGGCTAGGAAGGAGAAATGGGTTGTGTTAGAAAAGTGTGTCAAGGGTTGAGATGTAGCTCAGCTGGTAGAGCGCTTGCCTAGCATGCATGAAGCCCCGGGTACAATTCCCAGAGCTGCATGAAAGCTTTGCGGGTGCGTGCCTGTAACTCCAGCACTTCGGAAGTGGTGGAGGCCGGAGACTCAGCAGTTGAGGTCATCATTGGCTATGTAGTGAGTTCAAGGCTAGCCTACGCAGAGACTCTGTTTCAAAAGAAAATAAATGAAAATTATGTCAAGATAAGAGTAAAAAAAAATTCTGAATGAGAATGTGGCATAGGTTAACTGTAAGATTTTGACATTTACATGACTTTGGATTGGAGAGGCTTAGAGATTGTGTATGTTGTGGGGAGGGGCGGTTAGACCGGAGGTCTAATGTCATTTAATGTCAGTAATCATCTTTGGTCACTCTCCACCTTACTCAATGAGGCAAGGTCACTCAATCAAACCTAGAGCTCACTGATAAGGCTAGTCTTGTTAGCCAACTTGCTCTGGGAATCACAAGCCAGCGGCCACACCCACCCAGCATTTAGATGGGTTCTGGGGATCTGAACCCAGTCCTCATGCTTCTACAATAAGTACTTTAGCTGCCGTGCCGTCTCTTCGGCCTCCCGGTACTTTATTCCTACTGAGCTCCAAGTGATGTTGGTGCTGGTCTCAGTGTCAAGGGCTCAGACCTGAGCTTCCTTCCTATTGGTCCAGAGGGCCCACTCAGGACCACAGAGCTGGGTCTCTGTGGTACCCCAGCGTACCTTACAAATCACATGCTGTGAGCAACCTAACTGCTCTATGTCCCAGAGTGCAATAGAGTGAAAAATAGACCCTACTTCTAGGGTAAAGATTAAATAAGACAGTGTGCTCTATGGCCAACATAGAACTGAGTCCATGATGGATGCTCAGTATTAAATACGGCTGCTGCTCTCTTTAGGACCCAGAGACCCCTTCTAACAGAAAACACCCTTCTCGCTCTTAGAGCCTGAGAGCAGATGAGGATGCTGGCGAGAAGCTGAACCCTTCATTCCTGGACTTGGTCAGAACCCCTCAGATAAGGAAGCATACTTTGATCTTGATGTACAACTGGTAAGACATTTCTTTGCTTTGACTTAAAGTTCCTCTACATCCCTGCGACCACAGTCACCCACGTTAAAGAGAGGAAGAAACACACCTCAAGTTATCACCTCCCCCCAGATTAGCATCAACAGCGGATGTCGATGTGCAGCTCACGGAGAGCAGGTTTGCCTGATAACATTTTCTTCAGACACATGTGAATCTTGGCTTGGAATCGGACAGAATTTCCAACCACTTACAAAGTGGTCCTCGACACGCTTCTGTTGTTTTGTGGTATGGATTTATGCGAAGTGGCATTCTTTGGACTGACGACTATAGAAGTATTTGTCAGTTCTGGAAAATATTGAAGATGCCCTTTGTTCTGTAGCATCAAACACTCAATATTTAATTATTTACATAAAAATAAACATGGGGCTGGAGAGATGGCTCAATGGTTAAAAAGCACTTGTGGCTCTTACAGAGGACCCGGGTTCAGTTCCCAGCACCACACTGTGGTTCACACTACCTATAACTCCAGCTCCAAAAGTTTGGTCATCACCTTCTGGCCTCCATGGGCACCAGGCATGCACATAGTGAGGGCATTTGCATGCATGCCAAACACTCATACACACAAACTGGAAATAAATGTTTTTAAAAATAAGCATGTATATCCACATCATTAATATACAAATTTGCTTTCATCTTAATAAATGGTAATATTATATAGAGACCAAAGAATTATTTTAAAATACATTTTTATGATTATCAGTAAATCGTGGCTTTGTATGCCTATTTTATATTCCCATATACCCAGGGTGTCATAAAATGGTAATATTATATAGAGACCAAAGAATTATTTTAAAATACATTTTTATGAATATCAGTAAATCGTGGCTTTGTATGCCTATTTTATATTCCTATATACCCAGGGTGTCATAAATATTTCTTGGGTGAAAAGCAGTGGGGGGTGTAAAAATATTTCAGGAGCTGTGGCTGTGGCCCAGCAACCAGTGTGTTTGTTTGTTTGTTTGAACTCTTCAAGTGATTCTAATATATAATCCAAAATGAGAAGTATTAGTATAGATTATTAGACCCTGAGTGCAGATCTCCACAGATGTACAGAGCCAGTGAGGAAGAAAGCCTTTTTCCTCCCTCTTTGTCCCTGGAGGGGAAAATAAACAAACAGAACCCCCCCCCCCCCGCCCCCGTGGCTGTATGAAGAAATCAGCACTGACTCCACAAGGCAGGGACCGGGGCTTCTCGGGGCTGGCTGTGCACAGACACACTTAGAGCCGTGCGTGTCTGTGTGGGGGCCTCCATGCTGAGGAAGCTAGTCCCCCACAGTGAGCGCTGCCCTCACACTGGCTGCAGAAAGTCCTGCCCTCACTAGCAGAAGCCACATTCGTCACAGGACTGCATGGCACGGGCAGTTTGACCTTTGGCCACACTCTCCTTTCCCTCTGAATACTTAACCTTGCCCGTCAGCCTCAGATTTTCCATTATTTTAAGTTAACAAAATTAGAAACACTCTCAGAAGGCTAGTTACATCAGGCCAGGGGAGAAGCTATTGAGAAGGGAGGCTACATACATTGGGTCTTTGGGTTCATGAAGTTTGAATTAAGTAGTCAGGTCTTCACATCCAAAATGCTTTAAAAGACCACAAAGAGGCTGGGAGGAGGCTCAGAGGGTAAGCCGCCATTTAAGCGGGAGGGCCTGAGTTCGGATCCCCAGCGCCACATAAAAAGCCGCATCTGAAGGCGTGAGCCTGTAATCCTAGTGCTGGGAAGGTGAAGACAGAAGGATCTCTGGGGCTGGATGGACAGACAGCCTAGAAAACCAGGGTCTCCAGATTCAGTGAGAGAGAGTCTATCTCAAAATATGAAGTAGAGAGAAATGTATCAATTTCTGGCCTACACATTTACCTTCACACACACAGGCCATGAACCACTGGCTATTATTCCACTAAATCACTCCATCATCAAGACTTCTCAGCTTCTCATTGGACCAGTGAATGGGATGCTCCCCCAACTGTTTCCAGGTTTCTTCGTCTCAGGTCCCACCAGCCACAGTAAAGCAGTGGGTATAAAGACAATGGCACACAGATGGGATGGCCGAGAAAACATCACAGGCAAAGGTCCCCCACCACCAGCTCTTCACCTTCCCCTAAGCCTCTCCCTGCAGCAGTGTGAGCCCGGCGCTCAGCCTGACCATGGCTCTCCTCTTTGCTCAGGTTCACAAGCTCTGTTCTCTACCAGGGCCTCATCATGCACATGGGCCTCGCTGGGGACAACATCTACCTGGATTTCTTCTACTCTGCCCTGGTGGAATTCCCAGCCGCCTTCCTCATCATTCTTACCATAGACAGGGTTGGTCGTCGCTATCCCTGGGCTGCGTCAAATATGGTGGCAGGAGTGGCCTGTCTGGCTTCGGTTTTTATCCCTGATGGTAAGTTCAGAGAGCAGAGGGGTTTGAAGAACTTGGGGCTAGCACCAAAGCTTTGCTCTAGAACATTCTTGCAACTCGCTTGACCTCTGTCTAATCCTGCACTGTAAATGAGAAAGTTCCCATGCCATCAGTAATTACATTATGTCTTTCCTCACAAAATATTTCTTTAGGAAAAGGGGCAAAAGCCTGTGAAACAATGTTTTTAGCCACCCGGAACTTCATTTGAAGCTGTTATAGACTAGCAATGATTTACAACGTGCCCACGCTTCACTTTACTGGTTAGCTGGGGCAACCTCTCTGACAGTATCCAGCATCCTAGTACTATCATTAAGAGCTGAGGTATAAAGATACAAAACTCTTAGAGGCAGAACTGTGGAGACAATAGAAAGATCAGGACTGTACAGGAATGGAGGGGGAAAGGTAAGGGGCAGAGGACTTTCAGGGCCGGTAACACTCTGTGTGACATAATGGCAGATACATGCATTATGCCTATGTCCAGACCTACTTAGAGTAGCTCCTTGGGTCAGCGATGGATTCTGGGTGACCATGATTTATCAGTGCAGACTCATCAGCCGTCATAGATGTCGTCTACCTTGAGAGGAATATTGAGGATGGAGGAGGCTGAATGTATGTGGGCAGGGGAACTGTGGGAAATCTGTACTTTGTCTATTTTGCTATGCACCTATGCTACGCTTCTTAAGTTTACGTTAAGATTTTTATGTGTATGTATATTTTATGTGTGTCTGTATGCACACAGATGCAGAAGAGGGTGACTGGTCCCCTGGAGCTGGAGCTGCAGGCCGTTGTGAGAGGCCTGATGTGGGTGCAGGGAACCAAACCTGGGTCCTTTGTAAGAGCAGCAGGTGTTCTTAGCCAGCGAGCCATCTCTCTAGTACCACATTTAGAGAGAGAGAGAGAGAGAGAGAGAGAGAGAGAGAGAGAGAGAGAGAGAGAGAGAGACACTATCTGTGCTGGCTAGATGGCGACCAGAATTCAGATCCTCTGAACCCAAATACATGTCAGCGGGGCTTGGTGTCATCTCAGCACTTAGGAGGCAAAGACGTAGGATGCCTAGAGTAAGCTGGCTAGCTAGACTATCTGAATGGGTCACCTCTGGGTTCGAGGGAACAATTCTGCCTTATTATGTGAGGCATAGGAAGACACATGACCTAAACGTCTGATGCCCATGCACATGCATGCACGTGCACACACACGATGTTAGTGCTGCTTCTATGGTTAGCGCATCCAGATCGGCAGAGGTTGCTACATTTATCTCACATCTGTAGAGAGCGATTCTTGCTTCCCTACCTCATTCTGCAATGTGGAGTTTGTCCTCACAAACCCTCTCTGGGACAGTGTTTGAGGACAAGCGACCATATGCAGAGTGGATGACTGCTGAGTTTTCCCCCCTCAGATCTACAGTGGCTGAAAATCACTATTGCGTGCATGGGTAGAATGGGCATCACCATGGCCTACGAAATGGTCTGCCTGGTCAACGCTGAGCTGTACCCCACATACATCAGGTGAGTGGGGATACTTGGGTTTAGAGCTGGACAGCCTTGCTTCCCAAAGCACTGGGGGGACAGATGGGTGTTCAAAGGCAGCAGCCAGCAGATCATACTCGGTGTCTCAGAAGCCACGGGACACAGGAGCAAAACCACCACGTAGAGAGTGACCAGAGCAGATGAGTTGATCTGTGGAAAGCATAGACATGCCATGGGTAGTCCCATGATGGAGGGAAATGTGAACGCCACTCTCTCTCCAGTCTGAAGGCTTACAGCAAACAAAAACAACAGACCATGCGTGAGATTATGCACACATGTCATTTCTACACATTGAAATGCACAGAATCAATGTTTTTTCTGTTCTCAGACAGTTAAGGGTTTGGGGAAAGCAATTATCTGGGAGTACGGTGAGAGGTAACTACTGCCCCATAAGAAGTTAAAGAACTAAATCAGCTTTCTGTGATTTAGGAATCTCGGCGTCCTTGTCTGCTCCTCCATGTGTGACATCGGTGGCATCATCACACCTTTCCTGGTCTACCGGCTCACCGACATCTGGCTGGAGTTCCCACTGGTAGTGTTCGGTGAGAAATCTCCGTAGGTTTAATTACTAGTGATCGGCAATATGACTAGTATTATTTTAATGCTTCCATGTCGGTCCTAGCACTGAGCTAGGGGACTGATACCTGAGGAGCATGAATTGAAGGCAAGATGAAGTGGAAAAACATTTCCCGGAAGCACCCCAACTCCCTCTCCAGTGATATCCATCCCTCTCAGGTCTGTGAAAGAATGAGCCCTTGCTGTCTCCATTCCCAAGGCACTTTTACTTCACTGCTTCAAAGACAGTCTGTAAAATTTCAAAGCCCAGATAATACAGGAGTCACAGCTAATAAAATGTGTCAGCAGGATGGAGCCCATATGTTGATTCTCACCCCGCCCCTAATTTCCCCCAGCAGAGTTCAGGATGAGGCATGGCCCCCTCTGCTACTGCCAGGGGAGCTAGGAACTAATAGCAATTAATTACCCAGTTGCATCCTAGCCTCCCCCCCCACCTGCCCTTGCTAGTGGGTAGAGTATGCCAGCCTCTACCAACTGCTGATCACAAAATCTGAAAGGGTCCGAGGGACCCTGGGCACCCCCATCCAGTCACTGTGTGCTGCCCTTTGCCCAGCTGCAGACTGTGTGGCAGCTGCTTGCCTGTGTGTGTCTGCAGGGATAACTGTGGATTCAGACCCAGGCTTACATTCCCCTGCTCGGGGTACCTGAAGTGCCTCAGGGTACCATCTCGGTCTTCTTTCAGATCCACTGAGGCGATTTTAGACTTAACTAAAACCGCCCTTTTCCCAGGGCACAGCACCCTGACTTTTCCCCTGGACTCCGTGGCCAATACTGCTTTCTCAGAGCCGCATCTCACCCCCTCTACTTACCCCGGGTTGTTCCTTCCCTTGCCTTGTGCTCAAGGGATTTGTGAGGGAGAGTTTTCCATGCCGGAAGACCTGCCAATGAAAGTTTCAAGCTGTTGCTGTAACTTCCCATCAAAACAGACCCAGCGAATTCCTCCACATCCCATCATAGTATCAAGATGGCCAACACTGATAGCACACGGGCTTTTTTACCCTGAGATAACCAGAGCTACCAGGCCCACTGACAGGAGGCACGTGCCCCAAATCTCTGACTCCCAAGCACTGGCTGAGGGATCCTGTCCCAGAGCCTCCTTTCTCCTCAGAAAGTGCACCACTCCTCTCCAGGTAGGAGTGAGAGATGCCTGATCCTTGGTAGGTGGTGGCTGAGGGGTCAGCAGGACATTTCTGGACAGTCAATAGGGGCTCCACATTTCTGCAACCACTACTTAGCATGTCTAAGAAAAGTCTAGGCCCATATGAAGTAGTGCAGTCCCTTGTCCCTTGTCCCTCCCCTGGAGGACGCAGAGGACAGAGCTATATTTCAAAGATCATAATAAACCTAAAGACAGTCCCACATTTACCTCTGCAAGGGTTTTATCATCTTTTGCCCATCTGTAAGATTCTAACACCTTTCCTTTCTCACCCTCTCCCTCTCTCTTTCTTGCTCACTCTCTCTCTCTTTCTCTCCTTTTTCTTCTTCATCTAAAAAGCCTAAAAATACTGGCGAAGAGCTCACTGGAGGGCTCAGTGGCACAGCATTTGCTTGGCATGGGCAAAGCCCTGGTTCCGTCCACAGCATCAGGACAAAACAGATAAAGATCAAAGGGAAAGCGGGTAATGCCATCCTGGTTAGCAAGGCTGATTCTTGCATGGATAAAATGATAATCTGTGATCTGCTATTCACTAGACTACACCCTCTTTGGAGACTTGGAGCTAGAGTGGTGTGTGGGGTACTCCTGTGACCCTAGCACTTGGGGAAGCAGGTGCAGAAGGGTCTGGGCCACTGGTCTAGTATCATTTCTGTTGCCGGGACAAAATATACTGAAAAAAGTAGCATTGGGAAGAAAGGGGCTGATCCTAGCTTACAACTCTAGGTCACCATCCACAGTGCAGGGGAGTCAAGGTAGTAACTCCGAGCATCTTGTCACACATCCACAGTCAGGAACAGAGACAAAGGAATGCTTGCTTACGCTCACATGAGTTTTCCAACTCTTATACAACTGAGAACCCCCTGCTTAGGGAATGGTACCGCCAACAGCGGGCTGGTCTTCCCACATCAATTAAGACAATCCCCCACAGACACGCCCAGAGGCCAACCCAGTGTAGACAAACCCTCACTGAGCATCTCTTCCCTGATTCTAGGTTATGTCAGGATGACAGTTAAAGCTACCTGTCACATCTAGGTAGAGAAACACCCATAAAGGGAGGGGACTCACCTTCAGCTGAAGTAGCTAAGTCTGGATGGCATTTGTTACTCATTATAGCATGGATCACGCTGAGAGATCTGAGAGATTCAGAGAAGTTAATTATTCTCAGTCACGTCGACAGTTCATACTATGGTTATGTGAGGTAGATGGTGTCACTTGGCAAAGGACAGAAGGTCAGAGCACTCTCAGGGCTTGCCCAGCCAGGAGTCAGAGCTGGACCCAGACGCCCAGCACTGGGCTTTTGCTTGAGCTCAACACCCATGGTCCCATTTCTGCTGTATCTAAAGAGAATTAGCATCCAGCATGCACTTCTTTGAAACCCAAAACTAGTGAAGAGCTAGCGCCCCATTTCCTATACTCTGTTACAGAAAAAAAATCAAAACACACCCCTTAAAGTTATATACCTCCGATATGAATTTAAAGAAGACAAAAATATTAATATGGCTGTCCTTAAAAATTATAGCTAGAGACTGAAACAAAAGAACAAAAACAGGCGAGTGGCCATATGCAGCCAAACATGCTACCCCTGAATTGGGCCCACATTATTTTCTGTGCTGGGGATTGAACCTGAGGCCTTGTACATGCTAAGCAAGCCCTCTACCACTTAGCTACACCCAGAGGGGTTGAGACTGTTCTAGATTCCTTTATGTTGCTGTGATAAAAACTCTCTTACCAAAAGCAATGTAGGGAGGAAAGGGCTTACACTTCTAGGTCACAGTCCACCACAGTCCACCACTGAGGGAATTCAGGGCAGGAACTCTGCTTTGGGGCTCATTCTCTGGCTTCCTTGATACCTTAGCCCAGACTCACCTGCTTAGGAATGGTACCGTCCACAGCAGACTGGGCCCTCCTCCATCAATTATCAATCAAGAAAATCTCTCACAGATGTAGCCACAGGCCAATCTGATGTGGGCAAAACTTAAATGAGGTCCTGTCTTCTTTTTTTTTTTTTTTTCTGGAGCTGAGGACCGAACCCAGGGCCTTGCGCTTGCTAGGCAAGCACTCTACCACTGAGCTAACTCCCCAACCCCAGAGGTCCCATCTTCTAACCAAGGGACTCAATGCGTGTTCAGTGGTTAGGGGTACTGGCTGCTCTTGCAGAGGACCTAGATTTGGTTCCCAGCAGCCAGATAGCTGCTAACATCTGCCAGAGAATCCAATGCTCTCTTCTGGGCTCAGCAGCACTGTACCATGTGGTACACAGACATATATGCAGGCAAAATACCCATACGCATAAAATAAAAATGTTAATTTTTTAATTAGCACAGAGACAGCCTCATTATGTAGGTCATACTGCCCTTGAATTCACAATCTTTCCACCTTAGTCTCCCAGATGCTACAATTACCGGTGAGTACCACTCTATTCTCGGTTCTAAACATCTGAACTTGAACTAAACTTGAACTCATAGCATCAAGCTTAGCAGAAGGCACCTTAACCCACTGGGCCATCTTGCCAGCCTTGATGCAGTTAGCTAGCAATGGTCCAAGTTTCTGACCTGTTCCCAACGCTGAATGCTTTCTATTGGCAGAGTTGTGTTCTTCTTCATATGGTTAAGTTTCTTCAGAGTTATTTTCTAACTCTGAATTTTCTCAACACTGCAGCGATGTCCTGTGGCCTGGAATAACCTTGACTCAAAATGTTAAGTATTTCATTTCCCTAAAAGGAATTGTAACCCAATGGCGTTTGGCATTAGATACATTACTTATGATGGAAAACAGGGTGTTGAAAGTTGGCAAAGGAGTCTATAAATAAGAATGGGAAAACATACCCCCAGCCCCCAAAAGAGAGAGGGAAACAAGAGAAACCCTAATTATAGAGACTACCTTTCTGGTTCTTGATGCAATTCACGTCTATGTCCCAGCTGTAGTTGGCCTTGTTGCTGGGGGACTTGTGCTGTTGCTACCTGAGACCAAAGGGAAGGCTCTGCCTGAGACCATTGAGGACGCCGAGAACATGCAGAGGTAGGTATTTGGGCTTCCTGAATGAACTCCTCCATAGACGGTTAGACAATTCTATATTCAACTGGGGAGAAAGATTAGGTTGAACCCAGATCTCATATCATGTGATCAAGGCAAGCTACATCAAAGCATTAAAAGTCAAAAAGAGACAAGAATTAGTGAAAACACCATAGGAAGATTGGTTATAGTTCACACCTTCATAATAGGTAAGGTCTGTCTTAATGTGATGAAAGAAAGGGAAGAGAGAGAGAGAGAGAGAGAGAGAGAGAGAGAGAGAGAGAGAGAGAGAGAGAGAGAGGAGGGAGGGAAGGAAGGAGAAAGAAAAGAAAAGTCTAGGGCCTATAGGAGAAAGATTAGTCTGTCTGCATTTACAAACCTTCATAGTTGAAATGAAACACTGTCATCACTGGTAGACTTGAACCAAGTGTTCAGTCCTATACAAAGGGCTGGCTTTCTGAACATACATTGAGAGCTCTAACAATGCTGCAAGAACAGCTGCCCCAAAGCAGGAGACAGGAAGGGGCTGGGGCAGCTGACTCAGCAGGAAGGTAAGTCCCACCACCTCCTTTACAACCAGAACAATGTGAACTACACAGCACAGGTGCTCCTCTGGGTCATCACAGATCAAACTGCCTGGAACACACCCTACTAGGGAAGAATATGCAGGGCCCGGCAGCGCCCACGTGACTACGAGCCATGCACTGAAACCTCCATGACAGCCCAGCCATAGAAACAGGGTGATGCCTGTCTGTCCTTTACCCAGTCACCACCTCTTGAAATTTACGTGTGAAATGTGTGGCTAGGACTAATTGTTAAAGCATCTTTTAATGCAACAAAGGATTAGAAGCATCCTAAATGCCCTTCAGTTGGGAATCCAGTTGAATAAATTATTACATGCCATACAATAAAGAAGCGCTAGATAGCCACTTTTTAAAAAAATGAAACAGCTTTATATCTACTGATAAGAAAAGTTCTCAAAAAAATACATTGTTCTTGGGGGAAAAAAACAAAACACGGAAAAGTATTCATTCTATCATTTTGGTAAACACAACATAAATACATAGACATACAAATATAAAACAGTAGTAAAAATAAAATGACAAGATTATAGAAATATTCAAGGAGTCTCCCTTTTCTGCAGTTTTCATTTCCATCCTTTCAATAACACATGGTTCCTCAGCTTCCATTAGAGTTTGGAAATATTAAATAGAAAATTCCAGAAAGAAGAAATTCTTATCTATAAATGTAAGTTTTATGTTGCACGCTTCTCTGAGTGACATGATAAAATCTTGCATGTGTGTCCCTATCATACTCATGACAAGAATCTTCCCTTTGCCTGGTGTATCCACACTGTATATGCTACCCACCCATGAGGCCAAGAGCAGACATCTCAGTTGCCTGCTGGACTGCCAAGGCATCACTGTACTTGTGTTCACACATCCTTTTCTCACTTGATCGTGACCCAGACTACAAGAGCAGTGATAACTGACAGCTCAGACACGCTGAAGAGAAACTATGCAAAGGGCTTTCTTTGGACAGAAAGGCAAAAGTTGTCAACTTGATAAAGATAGAGAAAACTCTATCTGTTCCATGTGTAACACACCTGCTACTAAGGCAACATGCGGCTGAAGCCCAGGGGACTGAGGCTTTTCCTGGAACTGCTGTTGAGAACACCACATGCCGGCAGCCATGGGACACCGAGTTCTTCTGGTCACACAATCTTTTCTTTCTTTTTTCTTCCTTTTTTCCTTCCTTCCTTCCTTCCTTCCTTCCTTCCTTCCTTCCTTTTTCTTTCTTTCTTTATTATTTATTTATTTATTTATTTATTTATTTATTTATTTATTTATTTATTTTTCTATTATCAGCTTGATACAGTATAAATTCTTATCCTAATAGTGAAATGTTTCACTGAATCTTGCCCAGTAATTGAGTAAAACCAAAACTTATTCTAAGCCATAGTCATCCTAGGTTCCCCCTGCTATATAGCCTCCCTGGTTCTGTGGGTTGCAGTCTGATTGTTCTTTGCTTTATATCTAGAATCCACTTATGAGTGAGTACATACCATGTTTGTCCTTCTGAGTCTGGGTTACCTCACTCAGGATGATTTTTTCTAGTTCCATCCATTTGCCTGCAAATTTCATGTGTCATTGTTTTTCTCTGCTGAGTAGTACTCCATTGTGTATATGTACCACATTTTCTTAATCCATTCTTCGGTTGACAGGCATCTAGGTTATTTCCAGGTTCTGGCTATGACGAAGAGTGCTGCTATGAACATAGTTGAGCATGTATCTTTGGGGTATGATTGAGCACTATCTTTTCTAAAGTGACAAGGACACATAAGCCAAACTCCCATGATATGTAAAAAAAAAAAAAAAAAAAAAAAAAAAAAAAAAAAAGATGTGGGAACTCAGAACAGGTGTTTCATCTTGTTGGCATTTTGTGGAGCTGAATGGTGGCCTGCTCTTTGGCTCTGCTGCTGTCACTGTTGCTGCTGTCACTGTCACTGTCACTGTTGCTGTTGTTACTGTCACTGTCAGTGTTGCTGTTGCTGCTGTCACTGTTATTTTTACTACTGTCGCAGTTACTGTTCTTGCTGCTGCTGTCATTTTTGCAACTGTCACTCTCACTGTTGCTGTTTCTGCTGTCACTGTTGTTGTTGCTGCTGCTGATGTCACAGTTACTGTTCCTGTTACTGCAATAACTGTTGCTGCTGTTATTGTTCTGTCACAGTAACTGTAGTTGCTACTACTGTCATTATTGATATTGATGTTGTTATCACTGATGCTGTTGTTACTGTTCTTGCTGCTGCTGTCACTGTTGCTGTTGTTACTGTTCTTGCTGCTGCTGTCACTGTTGCTGTTGTTACTGTTCTTGCTGTTGCTGTCGCTGTTCTTGCTGTTGTCACTGTTGCTGCTGCTGTTACTGTTCTTGCTGCTGTTGTCACTGTTGCTGCTGTTACTGTTCTTGATGCTGTTACTGTTCTTGCTGTTGCTGTCACTGTTGCTGCTGTTACTGTTCTTCCTTCTGCTGTCATTGGTGCTGTTGTTACTGTTGCTGCTGTTACAGTTTTTGTTCCTGCTGTTACTGTTCTTGTTGCTGCTGTTACTGTTCTTGCTGCTGCAGTCACTGTTGCTGCTGTTACTGTTCTTGCTGCTGTCACTGTTGCTGCTGTTAGTGTTGTTGCTGCTGTCACTGTTGCTGCTGTTACTGTTGTTGCTGTTGCAGTCACTATTGCTGCTGTTACTGTTCTTGCTGCTGTCACTGTTCATGCTGCTGCTGTCACTGTTGATGCTATTACAGTTCTTGCTGCTGTTACTGTTCTTGCTGCTGTTACTGTTCTTGAGGCTGTTGTCACTGTTGCTGTTGTTACTGTTGTTGCTGCAGTCACTGTTGCTGCTGTTACTGTTCTTGTTGCTGCTGTTACTGTTCTTGCTGCTGTCACTGTTGCTGCTGTTAGTGTTGTTGCTGCTGTCACTGTTGCTGCTGTTACTGTTGTTGCTGCTGCAGTCACTATTGCTGCTGTTACTGTTCTTGCTGCTGTCACTGTTGCAGCTGCTGTTACTGTTCATGCTGCTGCTGTCACTGTTGATGCTGTTACAGTTCTTGCTGCTGTTACTGTTCTTGCTGCTGTTACTGTTCTTGAGGCTGTTGTCACTGTTGCTGTTGTTACTGTTGTTGCTGCAGTCACTGTTGCTGCTGTTACTGTTCTTGTTGCTGCTGTTACTGTTCTTGCTGCTGTCACTGTTGCTGCTGTTAGTCTTGTTGCTGCTGTCACTGTTGCTGCTGTTAGTGTTGTTGCTGCTGTCACTGTTGCTGCTGTTACTGTTGTTGCTGCTGCAGTCACTATTGCTGCTGTTACTGTTCTGGCTGCTGTCACTGTTGCAGCTGCTGTTACTGTTCATGCTGCTGCTGTCACTGTTGATGCTGTTACAGTTCTTGCTGCTGTTACTGTTCTTGCTGCTGTTACTGTTCTTGAGGCTGTTGTCACTGTTGCTGTTGTTACTGTTGTTGCTGCAGTCACTGTTGCTGCTGTTACTGTTACTACTGCAGTCACTGTTGCTGCTGTTACTGTTCTTGCTGTTGTCACTGTTGCTGCTGTTACTGTTCTTGCTGCTGCAGTCACTGTTGCTGCTGTTACTGTTCTTGCTGTTGTCACTGTTGCTGCTGTTACTGTTCTTGCTGCTGCAGTCACTATTGCTGCTGTTACTGTTCTTGCTGCTGCTGTTACTGTTCTTGCTGCTGTCACTGTTGCTGCTGCTGTTACTGTCCTTGCTGCTGCTGTCACTGTTGCTGCTGTTACTGTTCTTGCTGCTGTCACTGTTGCTGCTGTTAGTGTTGTTGCTGCTGTCACTGTTGCTGTTGTTACTGTTGTTGCTGCTGTCACTGTTGCTGCTGCTGTTACTGTCCTTGCTGCTGCTGTCACTGTTGATGCTGTTACAGTTCTTGCGGCTGTTACTGTTCTTGCTGCTGTTACTGTTCTTGAGGCTGTTGTCACTGTTGCTGTTGTTACTGTTGTTGCTGCAGTCACTGTTGCTGCTGTTACTGTTCTTGCTGCTGCTGTCACTGTTGATGCTGTTACTGTTGTTACTACTGTCACTGTTGCTGCTGTTACAGTTCTTGCGGCTGTTACTGTTCTTGCTGCTGTTACTGTTCTTGCTGCTGCTGTCACTGTTGATGCTGTTACTGTTCTTGCTGCTGTCACTATTGCTGCTGTAACTGTTGCTGTTGTTACTGTTTTTGCTGCTGTTACTGTTCTGGCTGTTCTTGTCACTGTTGCTGCTGTTACTGTTCTTGCTGCTGCAGTCACTGTTGATGCTGTTACTGTTCTTGCTGCTGCAGTCACTGTTGCTGCTGTTACTGTTCTTGCTGCTGCTGTCACTGTTGCTGCTGTTACTGTTCTTGCTGCTGCAGTCACTGTTGATGCTGTTACTGTTCTTGCTGCTGCTGTCACTGTTGCTGCTGCTCTTACTGTTCTTGCTGCTGCTGTCACTGTTGCTGCTGTTACTGTTCGTGCTGCTGTTACTGTTCGTGCTGCTGTTGTCATTGTTGCTGTTGTTACTGTTGTTGCTGCTGTCACTGTTGCTGTTGTTACTGTTTTTGCTGCTGTTATGGTTCCTGCTGCTGCAGTCACTGTTGCTGCTGTTACTGTTCTTGCTGCTGCTGTCACTGTTGCTGCTGCTGTCCCTGTTGCTGCTGTTACTGTTCTTGCTGCTGCTGTCACTGTTGCTGCTGTTACTGTTCTTGCTGCTGCAGTCACTGTTGATGCTGTTACTGTTCTTGCTGCTGCTGTCGCTGTTCTTGCTGTTGTCACTGTTGCTGCTGCTGTTACTGTTCTTGCTGCTGTTGTCACTGTTGCTGCTGTTACTGTTCTTGATGCTGTTACTGTTCTTGCTGCTGCAGTCACTGTTGCTGCTGTTACTGTTCTTCCTTCTGCTGTCATTGGTGCTGTTGTTACTGTTGCTGCTGTTACAGTTTTTGTTCCTGCTGTTACTGTTCTTGTTGCTGCTGTTACTGTTCTTGTTGCTGCTGTTACTGTTCTTGCTGCTGCAGTCACTGTTGCTGCTGTTACTGTTCTTGCTGCTGTCACTGTTGCTGCTGTTAGTGTTGTTGCTGCTGTCACTGTTGCTGCTGTTACTGTTGTTGCTGTTGCAGTCACTATTGCTGCTGTTACTGTTCTTGCTGCTGTCACTGTTCATGCTGCTGCTGTCACTGTTGATGCTATTACAGTTCTTGCTGCTGTTACTGTTCTTGCTGCTGTTACTGTTCTTGAGGCTGTTGTCACTGTTGCTGTTGTTACTGTTGTTGCTGCAGTCACTGTTGCTGCTGTTACTGTTCTTGTTGCTGCTGTTACTGTTCTTGCTGCTGTCACTGTTGCTGCTGTTAGTGTTGTTGCTGCTGTCACTGTTGCTGCTGTTACTGTTGTTGCTGCTGCAGTCACTATTGCTGCTGTTACTGTTCTTGCTGCTGTCACTGTTGCAGCTGCTGTTACTGTTCATGCTGCTGCTGTCACTGTTGATGCTGTTACAGTTCTTGCTGCTGTTACTGTTCTTGCTGCTGTTACTGTTCTTGAGGCTGTTGTCACTGTTGCTGTTGTTACTGTTGTTGCTGCAGTCACTGTTGCTGCTGTTACTGTTACTACTGCAGTCACTGTTGCTGCTGTTACTGTTCTTGCTGCTGTCACTGTTGCTGCTGTTACAGTTCTTGCTGCTGCAGTCACTGTTGCTGCTGTTACTGTTCTTGCTGTTGTCACTGTTGCTGCTGTTACTGTTCTTGCTGCTGTGACTGTTGCTGCTGTTAGTGTTGTTGCTGCTGTCACTGTTGCTGTTGTTACTGTTGTTGCTGCTGCAGTCACTATTGCTGCTGTTACTGTTCTTGCTGTTGTCACTGTTGCTGCTGTTACTGTTCTTGCTGCTGCAGTCACTGTTGCTGCTGTTACTGTTCTTGCTGTTGTCACTGTTGCTGCTATAACTGTTCTTGCTGCTGTCACTGTTGCTGCTGTTACTGTTGTTGCTGCTGCAGTCACTATTGCTGCTGTTACTGTTCTTGCTGCTGTCACTGTTGCAGCTGCTGTTACTGTTCATGCTGCTACTGTCACTGTTGATGCTGTTACAGTTCTTGCTGCTGTTACTGTTCTTGCTGCTGTTACTGTTCTTGAGGCTGTTGTCACTGTTGCTGTTGTTACTGTTGTTGCTGCAGTCACTGTTGCTGCTGTTACTGTTCTTGTTGCTGCTGTTACTGTTCTTGCTGCTGTCACTGTTGCTGCTGTTAGTCTTGTTGCTGCTGTCACTGATGCTGCTGTTAGTGTTGTTGCTGCTGTCACTGTTGCTGCTGTTACTGTTGTTGCTGCTGCAGTCACTATTGCTGCTGTTACTGTTCTTGCTGCTGTCACTGTTGCAGCTGCTGTTACTGTTCATGCTGCTGCTGTCACTGTTGATGCTGTTACAGTTCTTGCTGCTGTTACTGTTCTTGCTGCTGTTACTGTTCTTGAGGCTGTTGTCACTGTTGCTGTTGTTACTGTTGTTGCTGCAGTCACTGTTGCTGCTGTTACTGTTCTTGTTGCTGCTGTTACTGTTCTTGCTGCTGTCACTGTTGCTGCTGTTAGTCTTGTTGCTGCTGTCACTGTTGCTGCTGTTAGTGTTGTTGCTGCTGTCACTGTTGCTGCTGTTACTGTTGTTGCTGCTGCAGTCACTATTGCTGCTGTTACTGTTCTGGCTGCTGTCACTGTTGCAGCTGCTGTTACTGTTCATGCTGCTGCTGTCACTGTTGATGCTGTTACAGTTCTTGCTGCTGTTACTGTTCTTGCTGCTGTTACTGTTCTTGAGGCTGTTGTCACTGTTGCTGTTGTTACTGTTGTTGCTGCAGTCACTGTTGCTGCTGTTACTGTTCTTGTTGCTGCTGTTACTGTTCTTGCTGCTGTCACTGTTGCTGCTGTTAGTCTTGTTGCTGCTGTCACTGTTGCTGCTGTTAGTGTTGTTGCTGCAGTCACTGTTGCTGCTGTTACTGTTGTTGCTGCTGCAGTCACTATTGCTGCTGTTACTGTTCTTGCTGCTGTCACTGTTGCAGCTGCTGTTACTGTTCATGCTGCTGCTGTCACTGTTGATGCTGTTACAGTTCTTGCTGCTGTTACTGTTCTTGCTGCTGTTACTGTTCTTGAGGCTGTTGTCACTGTTGCTGTTGTTACTGTTGTTGCTGCAGTCACTGTTGCTGCTGTTACTGTTACTACTGCAGTCACTGTTGCTGCTGTTACTGTTCTTGTTGTTGTCCCTGTTGCTGCTGTTACTGTTCTTGCTGCTGCAGTCACTGTTGCTGCTGTTACTGTTCTTGCTGTTGTCACTGTTGCTGCTGTTACTGTTCTTGCTGCTGCAGTCACTATTGCTGCTGTTACTGTTCTTGCTGCTGCTGTTACTGTTCTTGCTGTTGTCACTGTTGCTGCTGCTGTTACTGTCCTTGCTGCTGCTGTCACTGTTGCTGCTGTTAGTGTTCTTGCTGCTGTCACTGTTGCTGCTGTTAGTGTTGTTGCTGCTGTCACTGTTGCTGTTGTTACTGTTGTTGCTGCTGTCACTGTTGCTGCTGCTGTTACTGTCCTTGCTGCTGCTGTCACTGTTGATGCTGTTACAGTTCTTGCGGCTGTTACTGTTCTTGCTGCTGTTACTGTTCTTGAGGCTGTTGTCACTGTTGCTGTTGTTACTGTTGTTGCTGCAGTCACTGTTGCTGCTGTTACTGTTCTTGCTGCTGCTGTCACTGTTGATGCTGTTACTGTTGTTACTACTGTCACTGTTGCTGCTGTTACAGTTCTTGCGGCTGTTACTGTTCTTGCTGCTGTTACTGTTCTTGCTGCTGCTGTCACTGTTGATGCTGTTACTGTTCTTGCTGCTGTCACTATTGCTGCTGTAACTGTTGCTGTTGTTACTGTTTTTGCTGCTGTTACTGTTCTGGCTGTTCTTGTCACTGTTGCTGCTGTTACTGTTCTTGCTGCTGCAGTCACTGTTGATGCTGTTACTGTTCTTGCTGCTGCAGTCACTGTTGCTGCTGTTACTGTTCTTGCTGCTGCTGTCACTGTTGCTGCTGTTACTGTTCTTGCTGCTGCAGTCACTGTTGATGCTGTTACTGTTCTTGCTGCTGCTGTCACTGTTGCTGCTGCTCTTACTGTTCTTGCTGCTGCTGTCACTGTTGCTGCTGTTACTGTTCGTGCTGCTGTTACTGTTCGTGCTGCTGTTGTCATTGTTGCTGTTGTTACTGTTGTTGCTGCTGTCACTGTTGCTGTTGTTACTGTTTTTGCTGCTGTTATGGTTCCTGCTGCTGCAGTCACTGTTGCTGCTGTTACTGTTCTTGCTGCTGCTGTCACTGTTGCTGCTGCTGTCACTGTTGCTGCTGTTACTGTTCTTGCTGCTGCTGTCACTGTTGCTGCTGTTACTGTTCTTGCTGCTGCAGTCACTGTTGATGCTGTTACTGTTCTTGCTGCTGCTGTCGCTGTTCTTGCTGTTGTCACTGTTGCTGCTGCTGTTACTGTTCTTGCTGCTGTTGTCACTGTTGCTGCTGTTACTGTTCTTGATGCTGTTACTGTTCTTGCTGCTGCAGTCACTGTTGCTGCTGTTACTGTTCTTCCTTCTGCTGTCATTGGTGCTGTTGTTACTGTTGCTGCTGTTACAGTTTTTGTTCCTGCTGTTACTGTTCTTGTTGCTGCTGTTACTGTTCTTGTTGCTGCTGTTACTGTTCTTGCTGCTGCAGTCACTGTTGCTGCTGTTACTGTTCTTGCTGCTGTCACTGTTGCTGCTGTTAGTGTTGTTGCTGCTGTCACTGTTGCTGCTGTTACTGTTGTTGCTGTTGCAGTCACTATTGCTGCTGTTACTGTTCTTGCTGCTGTCACTGTTCATGCTGCTGCTGTCACTGTTGATGCTATTACAGTTCTTGCTGCTGTTACTGTTCTTGCTGCTGTTACTGTTCTTGAGGCTGTTGTCACTGTTGCTGTTGTTACTGTTGTTGCTGCAGTCACTGTTGCTGCTGTTACTGTTCTTGTTGCTGCTGTTACTGTTCTTGCTGCTGTCACTGTTGCTGCTGTTAGTGTTGTTGCTGCTGTCACTGTTGCTGCTGTTACTGTTGTTGCTGCTGCAGTCACTATTGCTGCTGTTACTGTTCTTGCTGCTGTCACTGTTGCAGCTGCTGTTACTGTTCATGCTGCTGCTGTCACTGTTGATGCTGTTACAGTTCTTGCTGCTGTTACTGTTCTTGCTGCTGTTACTGTTCTTGAGGCTGTTGTCACTGTTGCTGTTGTTACTGTTGTTGCTGCAGTCACTGTTGCTGCTGTTACTGTTACTACTGCAGTCAGTGTTGCTGCTGTTACTGTTCTTGCTGTTGTCACTGTTGCTGCTGTTACTGTTCTTGCTGCTGCAGTCACTGTTGCTGCTGTTACTGTTCTTGCTGTTGTCACTGTTGCTGCTGTTACTGTTCTTGCTGCTGTGACTGTTGCTGCTGTTAGTGTTGTTGCTGCTGTCACTGTTGCTGTTGTTACTGTTGTTGCTGCTGCAGTCACTATTGCTGCTGTTACTGTTCTTGCTGCTGTCACTGTTGCAGCTGCTGTTACTGTTCATGCTGCTGCTGTCACTGTTGATGCTGTTACAGTTCTTGCTGCTGTTACTGTTCTTGCTGCTGTTACTGTTCTTGAGGCTGTTGTCACTGTTGCTGTTGTTACTGTTGTTGCTGCAGTCACTGTTGCTGCTGTTACTGTTCTTGTTGCTGCTGTTACTGTTCTTGCTGCTGTCACTGTTGCTGCTGTTAGTCTTGTTGCTGCTGTCACTGTTGCTGCTGTTAGTGTTGTTGCTGCTGTCACTGTTGCTGCTGTTACTGTTGTTGCTGCTGCAGTCACTATTGCTGCTGTTACTGTTCTTGCTGCTGTCACTGTTGCAGATGCTGTTACTGTTCATGCTGCTGCTGTCACTGTTGATGCTGTTACAGTTCTTGCTGCTGTTACTGTTCTTGCTGCTGTTACTGTTCTTGAGGCTGTTGTCACTGTTGCTGTTGTTACTGTTGTTGCTGCAGTCACTGTTGCTGCTGTTACTGTTACTACTGCAGTCACTGTTGCTGCTGTTACTGTTCTTGCTGTTGTCACTGTTGCTGCTGTTACTGTTCTTGCTGCTGCAGTCACTGTTGCTGCTGTTACTGTTCTTGCTGTTGTCACTGTTGCTGCTGTTACTGTTCTTGCTGCTGCAGTCACTATTGCTGCTGTTACTGTTCTTGCTGCTGCTGTTACTGTTCTTGCTGTTGTCACTGTTGCAGCTGCTGTTACTGTTCTTGCTGCTGCAGTCACTATCGCTGCTGTTACTGTTCTTGCTGCTGTCACTGTTGCTGCTGCTGTTACTGTCCTTGCTGCTGCTGTCACTGTTGCTGCTGTTACTGTTCTTGCTGCTGTCACTGTTGCTGCTGTTAGTGTTGTTGCTGCTGTCACTGTTGCTGTTGTTACTGTTGTTGCTGCTGTCACTGTTGCTGCTGCTGTTACTGTCCTTGCTGCTGCTGTCACTGTTGATGCTGTTACAGTTCTTGCGGCTGTTACTGTTCTTGCTGCTGTTACTGTTCTTGAGGCTGTTGTCACTGTTGCTGTTGTTACTGTTGTTGCTGCAGTCACTGTTGCTGCTGTTACTGTTCTTGCTGCTGCTGTCACTGTTGATGCTGTTACTGTTGTTACTACTGTCACTGTTGCTGCTGTTACAGTTCTTGCTGCTGTCACTGTTACTGCTGTTACTGTTCTTGTTGCTGTTGTTACTGTTGCTCCTGTTACTGTTCTTGCTGCTGTCACTATTGCTGCTGTAACTGTTGCTGTTGTTACTGTTTTTGCTGCTGTTACTGTTCTGGCTGTTCTTGTCACTGTTGCTGCTGTTACTGTTCTTGCTGCTGCAGTCACTGTTGATGCTGTTACTGTTCTTGCTGCTGCAGTCACTGTTGCTGCTGTTACTGTTCTTGCTGCTGCTGTCACTGTTGCTGCTGTTACTGTTCTTGCTGCTGCAGTCACTGTTGATGCTGTTACTGTTCTTGCTGCTGTTACTGTTCTTGCTGCTGTTGTCATTGTTGCTGTTGTTACTGTTGTTGCTGCTGTCACTATTGCTGTTGTTACTGTTTTTGCTGCTGTTATGGTTCCTGCTGCTGCAGTCACTGTTGCTGCTGTTACTGTTCTTGCTGCTGCTGTCACTGTTGCTGCTGCTGTCGCTGTTGCTGCTGTTACTGTTCTTGCTGCTGCTGTCACTGTTGCTGCTGTTACTGTTCTTGCTGCTGCAGTCACTGTTGATGCTGTTACAGTTCTTGCGGCTGTTACTGTTCTTGCTGCTGTTACTGTTCTTGCTGCTGCTGTCACTGTTGATGCTGTTACTGTTCTTGCTGCTGCAGTCACTGTTGATGCTGTTACTGTTCTTGCTGCTGCTGTCACTGTTAATGCTGTTACTGTTCTTGCTGCTGCAGTCACTGTTGATGCTGTTACTGTTCTTGCTGCTGCAGTCACTGTTGCTGCTGTTACTGTTCTTGCTGCTGCAGTCACTGTTGATGCTGTTACTGTTCTTGCTGCTGCTGTCACTGTTGCTGCTGTTACTGTTCTTGCTGCTGCAGTCACTGTTGATGCTGTTACTGTTCTTGCTGCTGCTGTCACTGTTGCTGCTGTTACTGTTCTTGCTGCTGCTGTCACTGTTGCTGCTGCAGTCACTGTTGATGCTGTTACTGTTCTTGCTGCTGCTGTCACTGTTGCTGCTGTTACTGTTCTTGCTGCTGCAGTCACTGTTGATGCTGTTACTGTTCTTGCTGCTGCTGTCACTGTTGCTGCTGCTCTTACTGTTCTTGCTGCTGCTGTCACTGTTGCTGCTGTTACTGTTCGTGCTGCTGTTACTGTTCTTGCTGCTGTTGTCATTGTTGCTGTTGTTACTGTTGTTGCTGGTGTCACTGTTGCTGTTGTTACTGTTTTTGCTGCTGTTATGGTTCCTGCTGCTGCAGTCACTGTTGCTGCTGTTAGTGTTCTTGCTGCTGTCACTGTTGATGCTGTTACTGTTCTTGCTGCTGTCACTGTTGCTGCTGTTACTGTTCTTGCTGCTGTTACTGTTCTTGCTGCTTTCACTGTTGCTGTTGTTAATATTCTTGCTGTTGTTGTCACTGTTGCTGTTGTTACTATTCTTGCTGTTGTTGTCACTGTTGCTGTTGTTACTGTTCTTGCTGCTATTACTGTTCTTGCTGCTGCTGTCACTGTGACTGCTGTTACTGTTCTTGCTGCTGTTACTGTTCTTGCTGCCCTCATTGTTGCTGTTGTTACTGTTGCTGCTTTTACAGTTTTTGTTGCTGCTGTTACTGTTCTTGTTGTTGTTACTATTGTTGCTGCAGTCACTGTTGCTGCTGTTATTGTTCTTGCTGCTGTCACTGTTGCTGCTGCTGTTACTGATCTTGCTGCTGTAATCACTGTTGCTGCTGTTACTGTTTTTGCTGCTGCTGTCATTGTTGCTGCTGTTACAGTTTTTGTTACTTCTCTTAGTGTTCTTGATGCTGCTGTTACTGTTCTTGCTGTTGTTACTGTTGCTCCTGTTACTGTTCTTGCTACTGTCACTGTTGCTGCTGTCACGGTTGCTGTTCTTACTGTTCTTACTGCTGCAGTCACTGTTGATGCTGTTACTGTTCTTGCTGCTGCTGTCACTGTTGCTGTTCTTACTGTTCTTACTGCTGCAGTCACTGTTGATGCTGTTACTGTTCTTGCTGCTGCTGTCACTGTTGCTGTTGTTACTGTTCTTGCTGTTGTCACTGTTCCTTCTGTTACCTTTCTTGCTGCTGCTGTCACTGTCGATGCTGTTACTGTTCTTGCTGCTGCTGTCACTGTTGCTGTTGTTACTGTTCTTGTTGCTGTTGTTACTGTTCTTGCTGTTGTCACTGTTGCTGCTGTTACTGTTCTTGCTGCTGCTGTCACTGTTCTTGCTGCTGCTGTCACTGTTTTTGCTGTTACTATTCTTGCTGTTGTCAGTGTTGCTGCTGTTACTGTTCTTGCTGCTGTCACTGTTGCTGCTGTTACTGTTCTTGCTGCTGTTACTGTTCTTGCTGCTGTTACTGTTCTTGCTGCTGTTACTGTTCTTGTTGCTGCTGTCACTGTTCTTGCTGTTGTCACTGTTGCTGCTGTTACTGTTCTTGCTGCTGCTGTCACTGTTGCTGCTGCTGTTACTGTTCTTGCTGCTGCAGTCACTATTGCTGCTGTCACTGTTCTTGCTGCTGCTGTCACTGTTGCTGTTGTTACTGTTCTTGCTGCTGCAGTCACTGTTGATGCTGTTACTGTTCTTGCTGCTGCAGTCACTGTTGCTGCTGTTACTGTTCTTGCTGCTGTCACTGTGGCTGCTGTCACTGTGGCTGCTGTCACTGTTCTTACTGCTGTTACTGTTGCTGCTGTCACTGTTGCTGCTGCTGTCACTGTTCTTGCTGCTACAGTCACTGTTGCTGCTGTTACTCTTCTTGCTGCTGTCACTGTTGCTGCTGTTACTGTTCTTGCTGCTGCTGTCACTGTTGCTGCTGCTGTCACTGTTGCTGCTGCTGTCACTGTTCTTGCTGCTACAGTCACTGTTGCTGCTGTTACTCTTCTTGCTGCTGCTGTTACTGTTACTGTTGCTGCTGCTGTTACTGTTATTGATGCTGCTGTTTCTATTGTTGTTGCTGCTGTTACTGTTACTGTTGCTGCTGCTGTTACTGTTATTGATGCTGCTGTTTCTATTGTTGTTGCTGCTATTACTATTGTTGTTGCAGTTACTGTTGTGATTATTGCTGCTGTTCCTGTTGCAGTTTCTGTTGACATTAATATGTTTGCTGCTATTATTTTCCCCTTTGTTGTTACGGCTGCTCTCCATGCTGCTGCTATTGTTGTTGTTGCTGCTGCTGCTGCTGTCACTCATGTGGATGCTGCTTGTACTGTTGTTGAAGCTGCTGTGACACGTTGTGCAGTGGCTATTGTCTATAAGGTTGTTCTCGCTGTCCCCGCTGTTATTGCTGCTGGGCCTGGCGTCTTTAGCAGTACTGCTATTGCCATCCCTGCCTTTGCTGTGGTCATTCCTGCTGTCACTGTTACTACCGTTGCTGTCAATGCTGCTCCTGGTACTGTTTGCGCTACCGTTCATTCTGTTGCTGTTCTTGCTACTGCTGCTACCGTTGTCAGGGCTGGGATTGCTGCCATTGCTTCGGCTGTTGGAGCTGCCACTGGTGTTACTATTGACGGTGCTGGTGTTGTCACGGTTGTTATCGTTGCTCTTACCGCTGCTGCTGTTGATGACGCTACAGCTGTCGCTTCTGTTATTTTTGCAGTTCCTCCTGCTGTTGTTTTTACTATTGTCGCTGCTGTCACCATCGGTGGTGGCACTGCTCTCGGTGGTGGCACTGCTCTCGGTGGTGGCACTGCTCTCGGTGGTGGCACTGCTCTCGGTGCAGTTGTTATTGTTGCTGCTGTTGTTGTCTACGCTGGGGCTGACACTGCTGCCCTCAGTGCTGTTATTAATGCCACTGTTGACATTGGTACTGCTCTTAATGTTGTTGTCATTACTACTGTCAATGCGGGTACTGCTGTTGACACTGTTGCTGATGTTGATGATGATGCTGCCGCTGCTGCTGCTGCCGCCGCTGCTGCTGCTGCTGTTCATGCTCCCACCACCATTGCTACTGCTGTCCCTGATGCTCTGTGGTTGGGCCTGGAGACTCTGGGAACTTGGTATATTTGCTTGTCCCCCCACCTGGAGCCTGGGAGGCCTGTGGCGCTGCTGGGTGATTTGATGAGATTCTGTTGTCCACATCTCAGATGGGACTGGTCTAGAAACTGAGACCATGTGGGGCAACAGTGGGAGAAGTTGGGGGACTGGGGCAGCCCACACCGGATTCAGTACAAACAGGACCATGTGCAAAGGGCAGGGCTGGGAGCAGCAGAGGAAGGAGAGCAGCCCTGCTCCCAGGACTATCAGCAGCATCCACAGACTCATAGAGAAGACAGTAAGAAAACTCAGCAACTGAGCAATGCTCTAGTCACGGCCTTTGCTCATCAAAAAATACAAACAAACTTGGGGAAAATAATTTCTTAAATTCCGTGTGAGAACCGATCAAAGTCTCTGGATTTTTGCAATCATTATTTTTAGCCGGTGTAGAGTTATATTTAGCCTTCAACTAGATTCTCTGTTAGGGAGGAAAGTGAAACACCAGGAGGGGGTGGAGGAACACCCTCTCCCTCGAGTTATTTTCCCGTTCTCTTCATGAAAACCGTTACTCAGAAGACATCACAAGTGTGCTCTTGGACAAATCCGACACTTGACTCTTGTTTCGTTTATTTATTGCCCACTTGATGCTTCTGTTCAGCTCCTCATAACTTCTTTCCCACTGGTCTAATTCGATTTCCTATTGCAGGCCAAGAAAAAAGAAAGAGAAGAGAATTTACCTCCAAGGCAAGAAAGCAGGTCTTCAGCTAAGCTAAAGAGAAAGAGTGTGGTCAGGGCTGGACCGGAGGCAGAGCTCTCCCCACACCACAAACCCACACCACCCAACCACACTTACCCTTGGACTTTGTCAGCAGGAAGCTGCGGCCCTCACAGTTCACTGAACTCACGTGTCAGACTCTCCTACCAGCCAGGGTCTTCCACCTCACCCTGCTCTCAGCAGCCCCAGGAAAATGGCCATTGCTTTACTGGATTTGTTTTTTCACCTTTACATTTCTTTATTTGGTTTCTTTCTCCACTATGACATCAAACCAACATACCCAAGGGAGCTGTGGGTCAGGACAAGCAAATATTAAAAAAAAAGATCTGAAAAACAATAAACATGAGAGAAGAAATTTTATTTTTTTAAAAATAAAAAACTCAAGGCAATACCACAGAATGTACATCAGGAACTTGGAATAGGGTCTGTCAGGATCATAAATGTGATGAAATTTCAAAATATGTTGTTTACTACGCAGATCACACTTGAAAAAACTCCCAAACTAAAGAATGAGACTGTAAGTTGAGCAATCACCGAGCCTGCCCATGTTTACAGTAGATGACCACAGATACATTCTCTCTGTAAAAGAGCTGATAGAGAATGCAGTAAGGAGCATTCCTGGCATTACTGAATCAGCTGTGACAATATTTTTCAGTTTGGTAAAACTTTCCTCAAGATTAATGGGCTTTAAAAATGGCATTAGTAGAGCTGGGCGTGGTGACGCACACCTTTAACCCTAACACTTGGGAGGCAGAGGCAGGAGGATCTCTGTGAGTTCTAGGCCAGCCTGGTTTACAGAGCAATTTCCAGGACAGCCAGGACTACATAGAGAAACCAAAAACAAAAGTAAAAATAAACAAAAACCCAGCATTAGTATCTTACAAAAGTCATGTAGTAAATACATTTTTTAAAGACAAATACCAGGCCTGGGGAGACGGCTCAGTCAGTAAAGATGCCTGGCTTGCAAGTCTGGAGACCTGGGTTCAATCCCCAGGCTAGGGAAGTGGGGAGGGCTGAGCTCTTGACACCTCGGTGCTGGGGAGGTGGAGACAGGCAGGTCCTTGGGGCTCACTAGCCAAGCAGCCCAGCTCACTTGATACATTTCAAGTCAGTAAGAGATATAGTCAAAAACAAAACAAAACAAAGAAACAAGGAGGCTGGAGAGACGGCCCAGAGGTTGAAAGCACGCGCTGATCTTGCAAAGGACCCCAGTTTGACCACCACCGTCCCCACGTACATGCCACGGCAACTCACAGGCATCTGTAGCCAGTCCCTGGAGATCCACCGCCCTCTTCTAGTAGCCACAGGCACCAGGCATGCACACGGTGCATAGACACACATGAAAGCCAATACCCATGCACATAAAGTCATTTTTAAAACATTTAATTACAAAAATGATAACATAGAAATGGCCAGTTACGCCAGGCGGCGGTGGCGCAGGCCTGTACTCCCAGCACTCGGGAAGCTGAGACAGGTAGATATCTGTGAGTTCGAGGCCAGTCTGGTCTACACAGTGAGTTCCAGGGCAGTTACAAAAATGTGCATCTTCAATGTTAACGACAGAAATGCAAATTAAAACTGAAATGACATTTTGACATCAAATTAGTAAAATAAAGTTATTAATCCTGAGTACAGACAATTTACTTCATACATTTCTTGCAAAAGTAGCCAATAGTACATTCTTTTAGGTACACAGCTTGGCCATGTCCATCAGTATCACAAATGTGTGTGTCTGGTCTCATAGTCTCACCTCTGTTACTATCTGATAAGTGAAACTGCATGGAGAGGCATTTCAGAAGTATTTGTTGCATTGCTTGTGGGTGATGACAAAAAAAAGAAATAATTCAAGTTTATAAATATGAAGGATGCTTACAGAAGCCATGGCATCACCATTCATCAGTTAAACAGGGCAGGAGAAAGACCAATAAAGATCTTTCTGTTGAGAAAGTTCCAGCATGAAGGACAGGTATTGGACAAGTAACGTGGGAATTAAGAATGTTTGCCTACCCATGGCGGCTCATGGAGAAGACAAGGCAAGATTCTATATAGTTTTGTAATAACTGCATCGCGTGTGTTCATGTGTGCCCTGGTTTCGTTTCTACTGCTGTGACAAAACTCCCTGACAAAAAGCAACAAGAAAGGCTTTCCTTGAGTTCAGGGTTCCAGGTCCCAGTCCATCTTTGGATGGACGTCAAAGTGGAGCCAACATAACAGCCAGTCCTGTCCACCGTGACAGAAAGACCCTGGACGACGCTGGGGTTTTATGGGTCCTCATTTAACTACACATTTCTATTGATTTCTGTCTATTGAGTGTTTAAAAACACATTTACATCATTTAAATGGTCACAGAAGTGGAACTCATTTTTTACACAAATACTGGATCCACTTACAGAACACACCGGGTTCACATTACCAAACACAAGGAGAGAAAGTGAATCCAGACGTCTCTCCAGGGCAGCCTGGGGGTGGAAAGAGAACTCTCACATGGCTGCCTGACTGGGAGGTGCCGCCTCACCCACTGATTTTACAGAACAATTATCCCAGGAGCAATGAAGCTCGGTGGTGAGGGCTTCTCTAAAACCCAATGCCAATATTCTAAGCAAAACACAATTGACCTGCCACAAGCCTTGATGGTGAGGCTAATGTATCCAAACCTGTTACCTTTACACAACAGGTAGGTCTGAGCAAAGACCCCCATTCCCCAGGGACTCCGAAACAACTCGGGTCAGTCTGAGGGACCTCCACTGACTTCTGACAGCTTCTCTCCACTGAGGTCAGTACCCTAAGGGGTCTTGTGCTCACCTCAACCGTCAAATGTTTCTTCCATGTTCCCTCGAGGCAGGAAGATGGGACAGTAAGATCATGCCCATGACACTGTTGCTCCAGCTGGGCATCCTTTAGCCCTGAGTGGTAGCCATAGCCCTTCATTTTATCCCTTTCCTGACTTCTCTGGGACATGACAAATCGTGCACCACAGGGCTTTCCCTTGGGCACACCCTTCTTCAAGTACCAGGCCTCAAAAGACTGACATGTCTGCCCCTGGCCGCAGCTGCCCTGTCCTGGCCACCTCTCTTCTTGCCCCGTTCCCACCTGCCTCTGGTAATCCATGGCTTTTCTCTGGGACACCAACCAAGCTCCCTCTGGCCCCTCATCAAGAAATTCATAACCTATGACCCAGAATCTGAGGACTCTGCTGTGAGTGACGTGTGGGCCTGGAGGATTCTGCTGTGAGTGACATGTGGGCCTGGAGGACTTTGCTGTGGGTGACATATGGGCCTGGAGGACTTTGCTGTGGGTGATATATGGGCCTGGAGGACTTTGCTGTGAGTGACATATGGACCTGGAGGACTGCTGTGAGTGACGTGTGGGCCTGGAGGATTCTGCTGTGAGTGACACACGGGATGAGGTCACTGACCTTCTAAACCAACACAGCTGTGCCATGGAAACGGGTTGTCACGATCAAGAGTTCAAGAGCCTTGAGTTATCTCAGGCTCCTGTATCCAGAGACTCCTAAAAAGCAATGGGCATTCAATACCAGGTACCTGCTGTAGATGCCCGGCACTCAGAACTCTCCTCCCAGGATCCAACTTCACCAGGTATCCTGGGGATTTAATTTACTCTGTTTTGCTTTTGAAGCCCAGGCTGGCCCTGAATTGACTATGTAGCTGAGGATGGCTACAAACCCCTGATCCTCCTGCCTCTACCTTTCTAGAGCCAGGATTACAAACATATGCCTCTACACTTGGTTTATGAACCCCAAGGCATAGTACATGATAGGCAAGCAACCTACCAACTGAGTCAGAGCCCAGCCCTTCCTAAAGGTTTCCTACTCAGGCCATTCCCCCTTTAGAACTTTACTGCCGCTGAGGACAATGTTTCCTTGCCTGTGTATATTCATAAGAAGATGCTGAGAAAACCTGCAATCGTATTTTGCTTGTCTGTTTTCTAAGTTCTCTCCCATCCTCAGAGAGGTTGCAAGCACCCAAAACTAGATATGCAATGACTATATGTCAGCTTCGAGGACACTAAGAGGAGTGGAGCAGAGTCCCCAGCTCCCAGGTCTCACAATCACAGGGGACAGTGCCACCCCAGCACAGCATGATGCTGAACCAAAACTATGCTGTCTGTGCAATGCTGTTGTAACATTAAGCCTTAACCGCAGCCCAGGGGGTGGGTTTGGTTGACCTTTCCTATAGGGTAATCCTTGCTATTAAATAATAATCCTGCATGACGCTGAACACTGAGACAAGATGGACAACTTATGTATGGGTTTTGTCTCCACTGGAGACAGAGACAGAAAATAAATGAGCAAGCAATGATAACACAGAGTGATCAAAGCTCCCTGGGTAGAGGAAGAAAGGGCCCAGGGTTCACAAAGTCATGCAGAGCTGGGACAAGGCTCCCCGGGGGAGCAGACACTTAACTAAGATGCTAAAATTCTCAAGAATTGCCACTTGGACCCTGGCCAGAGTGGGTGGGTGGAGAGGACTGGATAGATAGGAAAGAGATTTGAGGAAGAATAATGGCTGGTTAGATGAAGGGAAGAGGCCAAAGTGGACGCCAAGGCAAGCATCTCTAGTGAGAATGATTTCATAAGCGTCTGCCAGGAGACAAACAGAACTGAACCCAAGCATTTGCAGCCCAGAAACACACGGTAAGAGGCGAGGATCCCACGCCCTCTCTATCTGCTCTGTCTTCACCAGCCCTCCTGTCTCAAAGCACAAGATAGTAACAGCTGCCCACGAGGTAGCAGAGAGCATGCCAGCGGGTCTGAGCGCACTGAAAGAACTCTTGGAGAGCAAGAAAAACAGAAGACATTTGGGAAGCAATTTCACCCCAATGGTTAAGAAGAAATGGGCTTAACATTGAAGAGAGGGGTCGTTTCTAACTTTCACTTCTGTAACTTTGGTGTTTTCTCAATTTTCTGTATTTCAGGATTCAACTTTTGCCTTTCCTTTGCCCTTTATTCTTTTCTGTGCTTCATCTCCATTTTTCTTCTGTAGTTCATTCCCATGTCTATCCCATGCTGCTGAACATGGAGTTAGTTCCTCCTGTTTCATTAATTCACACCCAGAAAAAATATGACACACTTAAAAGGAAAGGAAAAGATTGGGTCTTTGGCTCAAAGTCTCTGCCACTTACAAAGTGCCCTTCCATTACAACTGACCTGGGTTTTTAGACCTCTGAAGCACTATTTTGAGAGATGCGCTTTATAGCTTTCGTGTCGTTGTGTTTATATGCAATTCTCCCCCCCTCCTAGCCCCCATATTTGACCCAGTAACTGCAGCAAGTAACTAATTAAAATTGAAGAAAGGGATCGTTTTAAATGTTCACTTTGTAACTTTGGTGTTTTCTCAATTTTCTGTAATGCACATATTTTTAAAAACTGTTTGTTAGGGGTTGGGGTGCCCACTGGTGATATAATTGGAGGTAGGATTCTGAGGAGAAGGAAACCCATCGCATTTTGTTGAAGGAAAAAGTACTTTTCCTTCACAGAGAACAACTGGTCCAGTAACCGAGGAAAGATCTTCCAAGTTCTTATCGGATGAAAGCAAAGGAACCATCGGTTCCAACTTAACTGTTGGTCTGGAAAAATGAAGGCAGGAGTGTTTGCTCAAGGGCTCTTTGGTTGTCAGGAACTCAAGATTGTCTAGCAGCATTAGGAAACACTGCTTATTCAGTTGACCCAATAACCCAATAATCACCAAGAGCTGGAAAACAAGTCAATTACATGGACCACATCTTTTCATCTGAAAGGACCAAGCAGACACCTTAACAGGCTGTCAGTCTTCTCTCAGGGATCAGGCCTCAATTTCAGTTTCTTGAGACTTGAGCAAGCTGTTTTCTGGGAGGGCCGTGAACAAAAGACCTTGCAATAGCTCCCTTTCTGCACATACTTTGACTGCTCAAGGTTCAGCCAGATGTTTACTGTCTGGGGCCCCTCATCAACTTAGAGCTATGTGCATGAGTCAATGTGAACGTGCCAGGCCAGCCAGCCCCCGCGGCAGCTCATGGACAGAGCCTGGGCCAATGAGCAGACCCCACAGTCAGTATTGCTAGGCCAGCCAGCCTCCATGGCAGCTCAAGGACAAAGTCAGGGACTTGTCCAGGCCTGCCCAAAACTGGACAACTGTAACCCCCAACTAACCCTAGCCAATTAAAAGTTACTAACATGATTGCCACTCGCATGAACCAATCCTGAGTCTGTTCCTATGTAGTCTGCAGACCCCTCTTTCTTTTTTTTCCTTTTTTTTTGGGGGGGGGGGGGTGCGACAGGGTTTCTCTGTGTAGTTTTGGAACCTGTCCTGGATCTCACTCTGTAGACCAGGCTGGCCTTGAACTCACAGAAATACACCTGCCTCTGCCTCCCAAGTGTTGGGATTAAAGGTGTGTGCCACCACTGCCCAGCACCACCACCCCTGCTTTAAAAACCCTGCCCCATTGCTACTCAGGGTCTTTCCTGCTCTGCTGCTGCATCAGACAGATGGAGTTAACACTAATAGTACAAAAACTCTGTGCTTTTGCATCGGATTCAGTCTCTTGGTGGTCTTTGGGGGACTCTGGGTACAACACACCCATTCAAACCCCATGAAGACAATGGCTCAGATGTGACTGTGAGTGGCATGCCCCTTCCCCAGCTGCCTTGGGAAAAACAGAGACTCCCTTTAGAAAAGAAAGGTCATGACCTGCACGTGCTGCAACCTAACCATAGCAGTGGGGCTGACCAGGATGGCAGGAGGATTCCGCTAGCCCCGAAATGACTATTTTTTAAAAGCCAGCATTTACTAGCAGTATTTACGTGGCCACCATGGAGTACAGAAACGATGAAGCCCTCTAACAGCTGGTTCTGGGATGGCAGCTGCAGTAAGATGTGTTTGCTTTCATTGTTTATTGTGCTGGGGGCCAGTCTGGCTGTAGAGTGAACTTCCAGCAGAATGGAAGGTATTTGCTGCGCCATGTGGTTCCACCAGACCGTATCTCCTGAGGTATTTTCCTACCATCCCCTTCAGTCCCCCAAGAAAAGACTCCATCATTCATTTGTGTGAGAGACCCAGGCATGGTGTCTAGTAAGCTGGCTGATGAGTTTGACTGACAGACCCTACCTCAAAGAATGAGGTGGGACAGCTATCATGGAAGATTCCAGACATCATCAGCCTCTGGCCTCCACGTGCACACACAGGATCATGCACCCATTCACGTGCATGTGCACTCTCACATACACATGCACCCATTCACATCTGAACACACACACACATGCAGACGTACAACCGCCACCATCACACACACATATACATGAGAAGAAGAAACATGGAGACAAAGATAGACAACCCCTGAAGAACAACGCTTAGACACATGTGCACACTTATGTACTTGCACACCGACCTACACACACAGGGGCGGGGGAGATGTCCTAAGTGTGCAGGTCTGACTATCGTTTCCCAATTTGATAGTTAAGGTCATGGTTTTTATGTCCACGGTAACACGCTGTCAGGGCCTGCTGAGCAGGCTCCCCTGGTATGTCAGAGCCAAGGCTGGCTCACCTCAGCATTGTCACCTGAAGTGATGCTCTCTGAACTGTGGGAAAGGAGGTGGAGGGCCTGTGGCTATCGGGGTTCAGGTTTCAACAGTTCTGTCATTTGGGGGCACTGACCACCCAACTCACCCATTATACAAACCCATTTCTGAAAGGATGACGGAGTTGCAGCCATCTTAGAGAAGGGTCAGACTGGGGACAGCAGGCCCTGGGAAACCCACCAGAGGATGTGCTGCCCTCCACCCTAACCCCTGGGAAACCCACCAGAGGATGTGCTGCCCTCCACCCTAACCCCTGGGAAACCCACTAAAGGATGTGCTGCCCTCCACCTTAAGCCCTGGGAAACTCACCAGAGGATGTGCTGCCCCTCTGCCCTTAGGCCCTGGGAAACTCATCAGAAGACGTACTGCCCCTAGACCCAGACAATTAGGAGCTGCACACCAGACATTTCCTGCTATAACTTAAAGGATATGACAGAACACAACTGGCATAATAAACAACGCGCCAGATATGCCCCGTGGGATGTTTTCTGCTGTTATAGATTGTATACCATAGCTGTCAGAGGGAATGAGTTTCCTGCAGATAAAAGTGGGATGTCTGACCGTCAGAGGAAATGGGTCTGCTGGCGAGAGAGATACAATAACGTAGATTGCAGAGGAGATGGCAATTTCCTTGCAGCTGCAACTCTTCAATCAGTTCAAACCAAGCATCTCTAACCGGAAGTGAGCATCAATCCTGAGCTTGTAACTATATAGAGTTAGAATTCCCCCAGATCCCCTACCATAACTATTATAAAAACCCTGCTTAATGGCAACTCAGGGTCTCTCCTGCTCAGTTGCTGCATCAGATGAACGTAGAGACCCAGGTTAACTTGAAACAATATAAAGACTCTACTTTTGCATCAGGTTTGGTCTCTTGGTGGTCTTGAGGGGACTCTGGGTACAATTTCCCAGCTGAGTGCTTGGCCAGCCACAAATGGCTGACATGTATTGCTTAGTCAGACCTGTGGTTGTGTCTGTGCTAAACATGTACAGGCTTCTCAGCGTTTCCTATAACAGAACCATCTAATAACGACTCACAAAATACTTCAGTTATATTTTGTATTGAGTAATCTAGATGAAGTTGTATTTATTTGCAAATATTGTGTCCTCCTAGGGCTTTGAGCTTTTACAGACTTGGGTACCCAGAAAGAGGAGAGAGGTTGTTGGAGCAATCCTCTATGAATACTGTGAGACATCTGTAATTGATGGTTAGGATTACAGTAGACAATGGATGAGAAGGTGGTTTGCAATTTCAAGATTTTCAGAATGGACTAAGGAGTAGTGTCCAATAAGAGTATATGTCCAGGGACTGAGCAATAACTCAGCAATAAAGAGTATGAGCCATGTTCACATATCCACACAATTAAAATATTTTTAAAAGAGATGCATAATTTAAAATGATAAAAATAAACCTTAAAAATTTATAAGTGTATTTTCATTATTTTGTTTACTTTTTATAATATTTCATTTATTTTCCTGTTGCTGTGATAAACACAGGTTAAGGGAGGGTGGCTTTATTTACTTTAGTTCATGGTTCAAGGTTCTGTCCATCACGACAGGAAGTCAAGGCAGCTGCTGAAGTCACATCCACAACCAGGAAGCAGAGGCGGATGGATGGTAGTGCTCTTTTTGCATTTTATACAATCCAGGCTCACCTGCCTCGGAAAAAGCCTACCCATAATTAAAATGAATCTTCCTCACTCATGGGTGTGCCCCAGGCCACCCTCCAAATGATTCCAAATTCTGTCAAGTTGATAGTTAACACTGACCACCACATCACGTGATGGCTCCAACGCATGCTGTGTGATTTATGAAACAGCAGATGAGCATGACATTGCAGGTCACTGTCAAGGTGACAGCCTGTCTCTCCAGAGCCCTCTACCTGCCAGGATCTCTCCCTGCAGACCAAGCAGTTTATATTCTCTATTCCAAGCCTATCAGCTTCAATTCAGATGGAGATCCTAAAATTTTTTACCTTGGTTCTTAAGTCGCTGTAGTTCTGGGTAGCAACACATTTTAGTATAAAACGACCAGACCACAGGCATTTCCACCTTAAGCATGCTTTAACTGTTCCTCTTTCACCTCTTCGCTGTGTGTGCTTCTTAGCTGGAGTGTTACTCCCCCAGCACAAGGCTCGTGTTAGTTGGGTTGAATGGATAGAACAGTTTATAAACATTATAGAAACTCATGGATGCATTTTTGGTGCAAATTCTATTATTTGTTCGCTGTAAGCACTGTAGCTCTTTTTATAGAGTCAAACTTATTCTGAGTGACCATAATTACTGTCTTGGCGATGTTGGAATTGTCTCTGCTTGGCCATCTGAAGCTTTCCTTATTTAGGCATCTCTGTCTTTTTAACACTGCCCTGGACATCTCTGAGGCCTTGCTCTTTGGCAAAAACACTTGCCTGTTTTTATGAACTCTTCCCTTTTTTTGTTCCTAAGTCTAGTCAGAATACTCCTTCTTAAAATCCTATTTTAGCAAATTATGGTTTGCTCTGTGGTATTGCGTTCTCGTGTAAAAGTAGATGCCTCTTCACGCATCTACTGGCTTTTTTCCTCATCCTTGCAGTTCTCTCATGTGAGAGACCTTTTTATTAATTCCGCTTGCTTTCCTCCCACCAAATGACATCCTAAATTATAATTCCACCCAAAGCTTTATAAATCTTCATTTTTCTTTTAAGAAAATGGTACCTGACAGCAATTTTTATAGACTCTTTTTCTTAATTTCATGTATATGAGTACTTTGCCTGCATGTGTGTATGTGTGTCATGGGCATGTCTGGTGTCTTCAGAGGCCAGACAGGGTGCCAGGCCCCCTGGAACTGGAGTCACGGATGGTTGTAAGCCACAATGTGGATGCCGGGAACTGAACCCAGATCTTCTGTCTTCTGCGAGAGCCAACAGGTGCTTTAAACTGTGGAGCCATCTCTCCAGCCCCACAGCCATGGGCTAAGAGTGTAGGCCTGTTGGTGGAATGCTTGCCTAGCGTGCAAGAAGCCCTGGGTTCCATCCCCAGCACCACATAAAACCGAGCACAGTGCTGCAGGCCTGCAGTCCCACCCAGCACACGGGATGTGGGGTGGGGGTGGGGGAGAGACTAGAGCTGAAACTCAGGTCCATCCTCAACTACATAGCAAGTTCAGGGCCAGCCTGATCTACGCAACTCTATCTCAAAATACATAAGCAAGTAAATAAGTTACTACTCATTTTTTAAAATGCCCAATCACGATAGAGACCATGAACAATTCAACAGTCCAAGGAAGGATGCTGGGAATTCACCATCAGGAGACAGTGACGGCCATGCCCAGCAAGGGAACAAAAACAAGGTTCTATAGAATATTGCTTATACTGACTTATGCATAAGTGTATAAGAGAACATATGTGAGCACGTACATGTAAGGACATGCCATGGTCATGAGAAGCTAGGATAAGTCTTCCAATGTTTTTCCCTCTTGGGCATGAGGTAGAAATTCCCTTCTTTTTATACAATGAATATAAATACCCTCCCCAACCCCTCCCCTACACACCACACACACAAATGGAAACACAAAACAGCTCTTCAGATGACAGATATTGAGTTTCTGGCACATGGAAGTCAATAACTTGCTGAGCCGAACTGAGTTTCCTCCTAAAAGCAGGCAAGTCTCCTACCAGATCTGCATGTTGGAGGGACAGAAACACACTGCTTCCTCCCGCGATCAGCTTGGTGAGAAGTGGCTTATGATATGGAACAATCTTTTTCTACACTATGAATATGTATTACTCTCATTGGTTAATAAAAAGCTGACAGTCTGGTAGCTGGGCAGGAAGTTAGTCAGGAAAGCCAAACTGAGAATGATGGGAAGAAGGAGGCGGAGTCAGGAGAAACACCAGCCAGCCATCAAGCAAGCAGGACGTGTAAAAAAAAAAAAAATGAGGTAACAAGCCAAGAGCCATGTGGCAAAGCATAAATAGAAATATGGGTTAATTTAAGTGAAGAGTTAGCTGTTAACAAGCTTGACCTATCAGTTGAGCATTTATAATTTACATTCAGCCCCTGAGTCGGTCATTTGGGACCCAGCAGTCTAGACAGGAAATGTCCAATTACAGGCTTACATAGGGCTCATGTTTACATTTGTGCCAGAAGTTTTCCAGTTCTTTATATTCAAGAATTATTCGTCCTTTCTTATCATCCTGGGCTTTATTCTAACTCCTAATCTCTTTTGCTTCCAGACAGTTCATCCAGCCTCCTGACTTTGGGCTCTACCTGCCTGAGGTTGCTGGTATTATCTACAACAGACATGAGTCCAAATAACTCATGCGAAATCCGAACTCTAATTTCCAGACAAAATGAATTCCTTCTCACTGTGATATTGCAATGTGGCCATGGAAGTTCACCTTCTGGCCTCACCAATAAGAACCCAAAACAGTAATAGTGCAGAACAGCCTAGTCCCAAAACACAGGTGGGAGAAACGTCTTTTAAAAGGGTCATGTAATTCTGGTCTAGTAACATCGGTCATGTTTGTCCCCATCACATGTCCTGAACACGACTGGGAACTGCCATTTAAAAAAATCTAACTGCCTTGAAAGCCATCTCCAATTAAAATGCTTTTGATAATGTAAATACTTACATGTGCAAAGGTGTTTTCCTTCAGAGACGAATGTAACAGTTACTACAGAAAGCAGAGGCCTGTTTTGGTGGCCATGCTTAAAGGCTGTTGGACCTTCAAAATGAACAGTGGTTCTTAACCTTCCTAAGGCTGCAAACCTTTAATACAGTTCCTCTTCTTGTGGTGACTCACCCCCCCCATCCATAAAATTACTTTTGTTACTACTTCATAACTGTAATTTTGCTACTGTTATGAATCATAATGTAAACATCTGTGTTTTCTGATGATCTCTTGGGGTTCACGACCCACAGGTTGAGAACCACTGCTTTCTGGCATGAAATATCTGCACCAACAGTACCAGTGACTCTCACGAGGACAGACAGACAGGTCAAAGGCAACCAGGGCATTTCGGGAGTCTAAAGAAACAAGACAACGCACTTTCAGGAAACTCTTTAGGGTTGATGGTCATTGGAAACTGGTGACATAGAAGATAAGGGAAGGCAAAGGCTTCTGGGAAATCTCCAAGTGGTGAGTCCCCTTTCCTCTCTGCCACTCAGCTTCTGGCATGATGTCCCTGTCAGGGACCTGGGGATTTGCCTGTTTGGACCTGAAGATAAATCGTGTTCTCTTTGGCCTTTGATTTCCTGTAGCAACCACAAATAAAAATTAAAGTTAATGAATAAACAATCAACATTTTGCGTGTCTGATACTTGAAACAGGGTCTTGTGATAGAGCTGTTGCTGGCCTGTCACTCACTATACAGAAACGCTGGTCTCAAAGTCACCATGCAGATGAGTCTGCCTCAGTGTCTCACGTGCTGAATGACAGTCATGAGCCATCCTGCTCAGCTTGACAGTCAACCTCTTGATAAAGACCATTGCAACGTCGGGACTCGGGGACTATTGCAAGAGAGGGAACAGGGAGAATGAAAAGCCAGAGGACGGGGAAGAGCGCCATGAAAAGCGGCCTCCTGGACATGACATGGCCATCGCACCCGTGAGTTTACTGTAACTATGGTTACCTACATAAGACCTGAACAAAGTCAGTCAGCATTCCAACAGGCAGCACTAATTGGATTCAATGGGTGTTAGAGAGTACTATATCCTCCAAACAGAACAACCGCTCTCTTCATCAGACAGCTGTATCTGCAAAGAACATCACAGCTGGGACTGTTGACATTCCCTCCTGGGAGGAGGGTGTGGGGAGGACCATTACACCCCCTACTAAGTATCCTGTCACCCCTCCCAGGAGATTGTAGGCAGTCCTGCCCTAATTACAGACGGCCTTGGGGTCTCGAGGAGGGGCTAGAGCATATACACTGAGGAAGCCTGGAAGAAGGTCCTCCATCCATGCAAGCACTGACGTTCCAATGCTGCTGCTTTGGGGTCACCTGTGATCTTACTTACAACCCCTGACCCAGGATCTGTAAGTCAGCCTAATAAACTCATTTGTTCCCCAGGAGTAATTTTGGTAGAATGTAACTTTAGTTTGTCATTGGGACCTTAGAAGGAGGTCAGGAAACACACTGTCTAGTCCCCCTGCCCAGGGATAAGATTTTCAAAAAGATGGGGTACCAAAAACAAAAAGAACAGGAGAAGACATGAAGGTGGAGGGGAATACCTTATGTGTACCTGGAGGAAGTATTGAGACAGACAGTCGTGGGTGGATAGGATCAAGATGCATTAATTACATGTAAGAAATTGTCAATGAATAATAAAAAGAGATGTTCTGTTTAAAAAAAAAAAGAAAAGAAAGGAAAAATGCAGGCGTGTCTCGAAACAGAGAGAGCAGAAGAGGCAGCAACACTGGGCGGTGGTGGTGCACGCCTTTAATCCCAGCACTTGGGAGGCAGAAGCAGGCCAACCTGGTCTACAGAGTGAGATCCAGGACAGGCACCAAAACCACATAGAGAAACCCTGTCTCAAAAAAACAAAAAACAAACAAAAAAAAGAAGAGGCAGCAACAGATAAAGAAATGATTGGCACAGACGGCTTGTGTCCTGGTTTTGTATGGAGCAAAGAGAATGAGAACTGTACAGGCAGGGTTCCAATCAGGAGTGCTCAGCCTCCCCTAGGGGGCAGGAGTGGATGGAGTAAAGTGTTCCACAAAGATCTTAAAGGATAGCCACATGCCATTAATAAATCATGAAGAAATCATGGGTTGGAATCCAGTAATAGAACATTAGCTACACATGTCTGTCAACCGGAACCAAAAGAAGGAGGTCGTCACCTAACAGAAACAGTGCGCAGGGTTAAACCAGTGTCCCTAACTGGTGCTAAGAACCCCAGAATGTCTCACAGTAAGGTTCGGAGGGCGCCTGCCTCTGGGGCACCACTGACAGAACCTAAACCAATTCCTGGGCTCACTTTCTAAGTCAACAGGAAAGAATCGAGACTTTGTACAGAGAAGTCACTAAGGAACCGCTAGGCACAACTGTGCACCTTTAATCCCAGCACTCAGGAGGCAGAGGCAGGTGAATCTCTATGAGTTTGAGGACAGCTTAGACTACACAGTGAATTTTAGGCCAGCCCAAGCTGCATAGAAAGACGTCATCTCAAAAATTAAGAGAGAGAGAGTCTGCCTTTTCCCAAGATCTCTGTGATTCTTCTGTTTCTGTGTCGTAAGTTTTGAGATGTACTGAGCTAATCACACAAGCTTCAGGAAGACTAGAGAAAATCTGAGACTAGTCAGACACCTGTGACATGCCTGGAAATGGATTAGTCCGATGCACTCACTTGGGCTCCCTGGGTTTCCTTGGTAGCCCTTGGAATCATTAGAAGCCAAGGGTTTAATGACAAACTCCAAACCTTACGAGAATGTCTGAATTTAAGCCCAGGTCCTTATGATTCCCATGCCTTTCTCTCTTGCACAGGGGCATACATGCCCTTTCTAACACTCTCAGAACAGAGTCCTGAGTGGAGCCTGAAAGACTTCGGTACCTGGCATTTTTTCTTTCCTCCTCTCATTGCTGATTTAGCATTCTTTGTACAGAAAGTCCCTTAGGAGTCTGACCCAACAATGTCCAATAAGGTCGGAAGAATAGTTTTTAAAATGTTCAAAAGTCAGGGTGGGTCAGAGATCTTGGTGCTCTGGCAGTTGGCTTGACGGGCAAAGGCCAGCCATCTCTGATGTAGTGTAAGGCAACTGTCCACTGTCCCTGATGTGGCATGGGACAACTGTCCACTGTCCCTGATGCAGCATGGGACAACTGTCCACTAAGAAGCGGGGTCTGGTTCTCTGCTTTCCTTGCAGAGCTCAGTGGCTAAGCTCTGTTCCCATCCCCAGCATCTCCAGAGGTCCTTCGAAACCCAAGCATCTGAAAAGCTCTCCCAACTTTTAAGGTAGAGTAAATGAGAATGTGCAGCGATGCCGTGAACCTTAGAGAGGAGGAGACGACACCCTCCCGTCCTGGCTCCACAGCCCTCACCTCCTCCGTAGGTTCTCTGCTTCTTCAACAGTCTCAGGCAAAGCCACACCCTTGGTCTCTGGAAGAAGGAATGTCATGACCCCAGCAGTCAGGCCCAAAACCCCTACAAATGAAACAGAATCCAAGGAAGAGTATTAGAACATGCTCATGCCCCTTACATGAGGGCAGTGAGCCAGAGAGGGCAGGGAAGACATGCTGTTTGTCTTTGAAAGTTATCAAGAACATCTAGGAAAGAACTGGGAGCAAAGGGGTGATTAGAGAAATACGAGAGTAAGACAAGGCAATATTTGCCTTCAATATGCTTCTACAGAAGCATAAAATTCCAAAGTAGCTAATGTTTAAGTATTAAGGGATTTTTGAAGTTGAATACCTTGAGAAAAATGTAAATATCTGTTCTAAATTGTTATTATAGATAGAAACAAGATGACAGATGACTGATAAATAGATGGTAGATAAACAGAAAGATATATGTATTGGTAGATAGCTAGCTAGGTGATAGATGACAGATAGATAGATAGATAGATAGATAGATAGATAGATAGATAGATAGATAGATAGAGATAGATAGATGATAGATAGATGATAGATAGATAAATAGATAGATAGATAGATATAGATGATAGATAGATAGATAGATAGATAGATAGATAGATAGATAGAGACAGATAGAAAGATATAGATAGATAGATAGATAGATAGATAGATAGATAGATAGATAGATAGAGACAGATAGAAAGATATAGATAGATAGATAGATAGATAGATAGATAGATATAGATAGATAGATAGAGATAGAAAGATATAGATAGATAGATAGATAGATAGATAGATAGATAGATAGAGATAGAAAGATATAGATAGATAGATAGATAGATAGATATAGATAGATAGATAGATAGATAGATAGATAGACAGATATAGATAGTTAGATGATAGGTAGTAGAGAGTAGATAGATGGATGAGAGAGAGATTGACAAATGATAGATGATAAATGACAGATGATAAGTAGGTAGATAGATAATAGATAGATATGTGATAGTCAGAGGACAGATAATGATATGTGATAGATACACAAACAGATGATACATACATGCATAAAAGATGAAAGAAAGAAAAAAGATAGATAATAGAAACATAGATAGAAAGAGCATGCTTCGATCCAGAGACAGTAGGAACATACATAGATGGAAAGAGCATGCTTAGATCCAGAGATAATAGAAACATAGATACAGCATGCTTAGATCCAGAGACAATAGGAACATGCACAGATAGAAAGAGCATTCTTAGATCCAGAGATGGCAAATACATAGGTACATAAGTATAAAGATGGGGATGGGGACAGAGCTGATAGAGAGTATGACCAGCCTATGTGTGTCCCACCTATTACTCTCTCCTCCTCTCCTGCCTTCTCTCCATCTTTCCTTCCTCCCTTCCCTCCTTCCTTTCTTCCCTGTCTCTTTCTTACTCTCTTCCTTCTCTCTCTCTCCAATCCGTTTTCTAACTCTCTCCTTCCCTTCCCTCTCCTTTGCGCTCACCTGTGGCAGGCATGGCATTTTTCTGCACACAGCCAGACCCTTAGCCTTCTGCTGGTGGATGAGCACGTCTTAGACCCCTCCTGCTCTAAGCTGGGGGACAGAGATGGCATTCCTATCCCCTTTACTAGTCCAGCTTTATCAGCAAAGGGGGCACAGAACATTGACTCCCATGAGTCGCCTTTTGTTCTTCTTCACCTCGCTCTCTGAAACGGGGTCTCACAGACAGCCCCTGCAGGCCCTTAATTCTCTGGTTGTCCTCCCTCAGCCTCCACGGTGCTGGGATGACAGATGAGTACCACCACACTCAGAAAGGGATAACCATTCAACACCATCATACCCCTAGCAACAACACGCTCAATGAATAAAAATTAGAAATTGAATGCACAGGGCTGGAGAGATGGCTCAGCAGTTAGGAGCACTGGCTGCTCTTCCAGAGGACCCAGGTTCAATTCCCAGAACCCACTGTCTGTAACTCCAGTTCCAGGGGACCCGACACCCTCATACAGGCAAATCTCTGTACATGAAATAAAAGAAATAAAAAAAAAGAAATAGAAAGTAAATGCACAAGAAAGCAGGAGATTCCATCAAAAGATCATCTGCCTGTAGACTACAGGATGGACTGATGGATTCTGGAGTCACAAGATGAAAATCTCTGGCTACTACATGGGAATTACATCTTTGTCAAGTCTTACCGAACAGAATGAGGGGCAAGGCTTGCCAAACTTCCATCAGCCTAAACACCATGAAGGGGGTGAAGATCCCACCCAGGTCACACAGGGCAGAGCACACCATCATCGCAAGATTCCTGGGAAGACACAGAGACCCAACAGGTCATGTTCATGCTTAATATTCAAGGTGTTCTCAGCATCCTAAGAGCTGAGCACGAAACGGGGTGAGTGCTGAGCACCTCAGAACCCCAGGCCTGGGGAAGCGCTGTGTGGAAAGATGGTATCGGGCGAGAGCAGCTCCAACAGCTGAAAAGGACAGTCTACCTCTGCAGCTGTAACCCTTATGCTTAGCCCTCACACTCCCAGAGGCCAGCTAAGGGCCTGATGGAGAGAAACAAGCATACACGTTCTCTGACGTAAACCTTAGCTCTACCCCCATCCCGTCCCGGGGCTGTGATGTGCTGTCACTTGGGAAGAGAACACAATATCTGTGTGTGGCTACGTTTAGTAAGACCCAGGTTCACACCAGGCGATGCCCGGTATCAACACCAAGTGAGTGTGATGCTCAGAATGTGAGGAGAGCTGCTCAGCTCAGGCCCCCCTCAGTGAGTGAGGGTCCTGTGGTTCAGACAGTCCTTTGAATCAGGAGTGTTTACAAAGTAATGGGTGGCCAAAATGAGTGCCTTTTGCCATCTGCATTTGATTCGGTTGTCTGTAAACACTGGAACTCCCACGGCTCTGCATGCATAGGCATCAGGTTGAATGTTGCTTCTGGGCATCCAGCTTCCTCTCCTACTGTCTAGGAATGCTCATCACCCAGTGCATGGTGGAAAGGGGCGTTCAGGATGGTACCATTCGCCTCCTCCATAGAGGACCAGGCACTTGGTAACTGCTGTTGTTTAGAGGAGCATTCGGATAAGCCTGTGTGCTACACAGCTGGTCACTGGCCAACGGTGCTCTAATGAGATAAAGGAGACGTTAGGAGGTGGTGGCTAACGGCAAGAAGTTGGGTTAGCAGGGGTATGCCTTAAGGGGGAGCTGGAATCCCAGCCCTTCCTCTTCTCTTCCTCCTCTTTGTTTTGTGCTACCCGGAGCACTAACCCCGCAGCATCAGGGTCAAGTGACCACCAACTGAAACCTCTGGAAGCAGGAGTTAAAACAGACCTTTCCCTTTTAAAAGTTGATCACCTCAGGCGTTTTTGTTACAGTAACACATCACACCTTTGATCATTTCTTTGGATCTGGCAGCCATGACAGCAGACTTGTTTGTCCTGGCTATTTCTTTTTTAGAATCTGGGCTCAAAAGTACTGACACAGAAGATCCTTTCTCTCTCTCTCTCTCTCTCTCTCTCTCTCTCTCTCTCTCTCTCTCTCTCTCTCTCTCTCTCTCTCTCATGTTTTGTTGTTCTTACTTGTTTGGGGGTTTGTTTTTTGTTTGTTTGGGGTGTTTGTTTGGTTGGTTGGTTGGTTTTGTTTGAGACAGAGTCTCCTTATCTAGACCTGGAAGGCCTGGAAACAAGTTTTCTCCTGAATTTGTCTTCATCTCCTTGTACTCAGATCGAGCAATTTTTTACAAAGAAGAGTCTAAAGCATTTTCTTTTAATAAAAGGATTGGCAGAGGGAGGGAAGGCGTAGGCTGGAGTCATCTGTGTCTTCAGGCTCACTGAGCTGCAGACATCAGATGAAACTGGAGAGCGGGAGTAGTTCTTAGATGTTTGCACAAGAACAAACAGAGAAGAAATAACTGAGACAAGGGAAAAAAGAATTTAAGGTAAGAAGCCAAATTCTAACCAAGAGCAGGTTACGATAATGACCATTTTTTAAAACTTCAAATAACGTAATTATTAAAGTTATTAAAATAATCTTCACTTCAAGTTAAGATCTCAAGCCTGTAGACAAGGATCAGCAGGTAAAGGTGCTTGCTGCCAAGCCTAGTGACCTGAGTTTGATCCCCAAGACCCATGTGGTGGAAAGACACACTAGCCTCCTGCAAGTTGTCATCTGAATTCTATAGGCAAGCTGTCACACACACACACACACACACACACACACACACACACACACATACACACGCACGCACGCGCACAAACACACACACACACACACACACACACACACACACACACACACACACGATAAATGTGTTTTAAATAACTCCGAAAACTAAGTTCTTAAAATACTGGCAGCAATGAGCTCATGCATCATACTGAGCTACCATGATGCCTCTACCTCCCAAGAAGCCCTCAAAGTGGCCACACCAAACAATGACCTCCATCCCCAATCCATGCCTGGAGGATGGAAAGGGTACAATATTTTTGGAAAACAGGTTTTTGTTGTTGTTGTTGTTGTTGTTGTTGGTTTTTCGAGACAGGGTTTCTCTGTGTAGTTTTGGTACCTGTCCTGGATCTCGCTCTGTAGACCAGGTTGTCCTCGAACTCACAGAGATCCGCCTGCCTCTGCCTCCCGAGTGCTGGGATTAAAGGCGTGCGCCACCACCGCCTGTCGGTTTACTGCTTTTTTTAATAAAGCTAAACACACACATATCTAAGTCTGCCCCTGCAATTCCATCCCTGTATTCATCTGATTCAAATAAAAACACAAATCCACCCTAAGGCTCCTCATGGATGTTGACAGCAGCCACCTCATTATCATCCTATGCTGGCAGCAAGGTCCGCCTGCTGATGGAGCAGTGGGTCCTGGGACATTCGCATTCTGGAATACTCTTCAGGAAAGAGCAAGGCACTGACAAACACAGTGAGGCAAATACAGCTCATCATAATTAGTAACAGAAGTCAGACAAAAGTCACATGTCATGACCCTTCACTTGCTGGTGGTCTCGAGGAGGCAAACCTATTCGGACAGAATGGGGTCTACAAGAGGACTTCCTGTGAGGAGGTATAAAGAAACTCGATAGGGGCAATGTTCTATTTTGGTTATGCCACGAGTCGAAGAGTAATACACATAAATGTACATGTGCACGCTATATAAACATCACCCAAACTCATCAAATTGTATTTTAGAAAAAGCCAATTCCACTCTATGTATATGAGACTTTAAAGTGTGGACAGCAAAAGTGAAAGAGATGTCGGACTGTATGAAAACTTAAAACATCTCTTCATGGAGGCAGCCACCCACAGAGCAGAAAGCAGCCTTCAGAACGGAAGATGATTACACACAAGTCCAATGTCTGATGGGGGGTTGATATGCAGAACGTATAAAGACCCACCACCTGACAACCACCGAGATGACCCCATTGCAGGGAAATGACCTCACTCGCCATGTCTCTAAAGATGAGGAACTGAGTCACTAAGAGTGGGCCTCGGCTTTACAGTCTGATCCCACTTCCTGTTTACTTTCTACTTCCTGTCTGCCAAGGCAATGTGACCAGCCAGCCTTCCACTCGGCAAGCCACACCTTCCCTGCGGGGATGAACTGTACCCCCTGGAACTGTGAGCAGAATAAACCTTCCCCTCCTTGAGTCGCTTTGGCCCGGCATTTGTCAGAACTATGACAGTGACCCATCCCTTGGAGGCACCTTACAAAAACATCTTAGAGATGCTGCTCTCTGTCTGGCGCTCAGGGGGCTAGCTCAGTGTCCATCCCCACGTGTGGCCTCACCTGACAAAGGTAGGGTACAGCTCAGCATTCACCAGGCAGACCATCTGCAATACGATGGTGGCTCCCATACGGCCCAGACAAGCAAGGGTGACATTCAACCAGTGCAGCTCTAGGAAGAAACCAACAGGTGGTCGGGTGAGGGCGCTGCCTACGTGAGCTAGAGTCGGCAGGGGAGAAGCCGGACTGGGCTGGACTGGGAAGGACCGCTGAAAGCCGGGACAGCGAGAGGACTAATCCTCTCCACTTAGGTAAGCAAACTGATGCCTGCGTGACTTGGGGACTTGCTAACGACATGTTCTGGAAGGTTCCATCATGAAGAAGAAAGACTGAACTGCTTCAATCTGTCCTGCCTCCGCTAGCCATGCGGAACAGAAATAAGCAATGTATTTCTTTGTGCCTTGGCTTGCTGAGCCCCCATGGAATGAACATTCACAGCTTGCAGGCGAGACAAGTGCCCAGTCTGCCCAGAGCAATGAAAGCCTGGCTTTTAGTTATTACACAGGACGGTGTTGCTAGCTCAGTACCTGAGACACAGGAGGTGTGGTGTAAACACAGCTCTTGAAGCAAGCCTCTACCTAATCCTATTTCCAACTGAAGAAAGGAAGGTCTTGCACGGGGAGGGAAGAGTGTCACTAACCATCAGCCACCGCTTGGCCTGTCTTGCCACCAATGCTCAAGTGCCCACGGCTCTGAGCCAGTCCCCCTCCCTGAGAAGGTCTCTGTATTTACACACGTGTCATCTTGCCCTGTCCCCAGACACTGACTTGACTGGTGACTTCCCACAGACAGTGGAGGCTGCTCCACCGTCCCCCCCGAAGAAGTTCCACACCAACTGGGGCCACTGAGGGGAGCTGGCATCCCTGCCCTCCGAGGACAGATAAGTCCATCTGTGCTTTAGTCTGGGACAGCCAAGGACTCGTGTACACTGAAGTTGAGCTAAGTTACTCCTGCCAAGGCCACCAGCATTTGCTCCCACTCTAGGGCGAAGTTTGCTGTCTTCAGTTAACTCTGGGCCTCATGCCACCTGCTCCCCTAACTGTCCAACAGTAGGTACTCAGATGTGAATTGTTCCTTTAAGGCCAAGCTCTGCCCCCTGGAGTCCCCACTCTTGCTGGCCCTGCTTGAGCACCCCTTTCCTAGACTCCCACAGGGCCCCTCCCACTCCGCTCAGGTTCGCCAAGACCTCCTGATCTCAGTGAAGCCAATGCCCATCCCTCCTCCTCTTTCTCCTCTCCCCTCTAGGAATCAGCCCACGGCAGGAGCCTTCTCCGTTCGGCTTTCTTCTCTGTTCGGCTTTCTGATGAGGCTCTGGGATCCACAGGTGCCTGGAAGGCCCTAAAATGATTTATAGATGACAAAAAGGACTGCCACAGAACGTGAACCAAGGAAGAGGCCAGTGGAGATGCAAAGGCCAGAAGGGTCCTAGGACCAGCCATGGCCCAGCTCTGACAGGCAGGGAAGGATGGCCTCAGCCCTCCGCACCCCTCTTCCTGGCATCAACGCCATGCCGTTCAAAAAGCTTACTCAGGATTCTAGAAACAGGGAGATGGGGGGAGAGGAGAGGAGATTTTATTTCAGAGTCACAAGAGGGCCTCCTCCCTGCTCCTGCATACACACACACACACCTTTCATGTTCTGCCCAGTATGACTCTTGAAAAAAGACCTTCAGTTCTTTTCTAGAGCACCCTGCATGAGAGACTGCCAAGGTGGCTCACCCGGCTCACAGTGCAGGGCACAGCAATAAAAGGGGAGAGATAGCACCTCAGCATTCACAAGAATCTACTGTTGCCTATGTGAAGGGCAATTTACGTGCTCAAATTAAAACCGCCCCAAGTAACTCTGCCTGGACCCTCTGTGCAGCGTGTTTGTCTCGGGTCGTAGAATTATGAAGCAATGCTCACACCCACCACCCAACTGCCATTGAAGACTTGTAGGACCAAGTATCCCAGAGGGTTTGGGACAATCAGAGCACTCCCATGTTGCTGGGGGAAGCAGAAAGTGGCCCAGCCATCTTTGGAAAGCTGTCCGGTATCCACTTAAGCTAAACTCAGGGGTCCCTGTGGATTCTGACAGTATGTTCACAGATATGTGCCCAAGGGAACAAGGATCCATGCCTACCAAGAAGAAATATATAGCACAACTCTACTCCTCATGGACACAAACTGCAAGCAACATCAGTAGGGGAGATCCCGTGGTGTGATGTCTCTTTGAGGAACAATACAGTATTGAGGGGAAAAAGTAGTCTGTGCAACCATGTGGCAACATGGACAGGTCAGGGGACAGGTCAGGGGGGTACATTCCAGGCGGCTTCCTTTATGTACCTGGGCTAGTCTGTGGCAACAGAGGTCAGGAGAGGTGGTTGGCAAGGCAGTGGTATTGATCGTGAGGACTGGAGGGGACACTAAGGATTGGAAAGCATCCTCAGTCTCTGGGTTCTGCTACTGTATATTTAACAAATTGAGTCACTCACTCAGAATGTGCTTAGTATATGTTTGCTATACTTCAATCCAAAATTGTTTCAAGTCTAGCCAAGGAAACACCCTGCCTTTATTCTCGTTCCAGAAGCTTATCAGGGAGTTACGACACCATCCCCACAATTCGATTATCTGGGAAGTGATTAAAACAGACGACTTACCTTGTGGGATAAAAATCATGACGAGGCAGGCTGCCCCTGCCACCAGATTTGACACGGCCGTTGGGTAGATGCGGCCAATGCGGTCAATGGTGGCGAGGATGATGAAGGCCGCAGGGAATTCCACCAGGGAAGAGTAAAAGAAGTCTAGGTAGAGGTTCCCACCTGTGGCCCCCACATGCATGATGAGGCCCTGGTACAACACCGCACACGAGAACCTACAGAAGAGACCACAAGTCAAAAGCCGGCTCTGAGGACCCCAGCCAGCTGGACAGAAGGACATGTCACTTGGTACAAGATGTGCTAGGATGGCATGAGCAGTGCCCTACTGGGATCCCCGATAGGAAATTGTGTCCCCACAGATGTGACAGTGTGTCTTACAGACATTCCCGAGGCACCTACTTTTAAAACATTTTCCCCCCGGGATATCTGAAACAGGAAGGAGAGACTGCAGCCAGATCCTCCCACTTACTGCAAGCTCAGGTGTCTGGAACTGTGCTGATCCCCACACAGAGTGACCTCGAACACTCCTACAGGCCCACAAAGTAGAAAGCATGTACAGCAACAAGAGCGCACAGGACCAGGTGTCAGGTTGCTTTGTAAGCCGTGTGACCATGGGGACATTGAGTGACTGACTTCGCTTGTCTCCTTATCTGTGAGTGGGGTAGTGATGGCAGGGAGCATATCGCTCTATTGTGAATATTTACGGAGACAACAGACAAAGGAGCCTAGCTCCTGGCACACAGCAAAGGTAGGAATATTGTCATGGGCATCAGATTCATCTTTCCAAAATCAAGAATCCACAGCTAGCAAGGTCTCTGACTTCACAGCGCTGTCTTTATCAGGCACATTCAGGTCCTCTCTTCACCCACCACACCAACTCCATCCATATTCAAGGAAAGCATGGCAACTTCGTGGACCATGTTGCATTGTTAACAAAGACATTAAATCAGCAACTCAAGTCCAAACTTGAGGGACCTCATGTCATTAAGGGAAATGATACTATTCTGGAAGCTGTCACCATTGCATCCCAACTGGCATTGCAATGGTAAGATTTTAATCCATAAGAAACTATTGTTTTATCCCAGAAAAAAATGGCTGCCAGCCTCCACCAGTCACATTTAAGAAAAAACTGTGTAACTAACTGGTCAACCAGTCAGTGAATTAGTGCTGCCATCTGTTGGCAGACGCTGGAATTGCACATATATATGTGTGTGTGTGTGTGTGTGTGTGTGTGTGTGTGTGTGTGTGTGTGTGTGTGTGTGTATATCAAAATGTGCTAAGAAATTCCTGCAGCTATGTCCAACACTGTTGCAGGCTCTTTACACAGATCATTTCACTCATTTCCAGCTGCCTGTGATCTCAGCATGTTATTTCTCACACTGCTGCTGAGTCCCCTATGTCACAGACTGGTGCAGGTACTCTCTTATGGCCACACAGCCAAGATGTCACCACAGGCCCTTTGGATTACCTTAATAAAAAAGAAGCAGGTGTGGGCTAGGGAGATGGCCCAGCTGCTAAAATGCTTGCTGTACAAGCATGAGTTCAGAGCCTCAGCACCTACATAAATAGCCAGTGTGATTGATGGCACATTCTGTAACCTCAGAGCTGGGGCAGAAACAGGAGAATCTCTGAGGCTTGCTGGCCAGGCAATATAGCTGAACTAGCAAGTTCCAGGAACAGTGAGAGACTCTGACTCAAAACATGAGTTGGAGAGCATAGAAGACATCTCATGCTGCTCATAGACACACACATACAAACACACACATATAAGACTAACACACACAATAAATAAATAAATAAATAAATAAATAAATAAATAAATAAATAAATAAATAAATAAATAAATAAATAAATAAATAAATAAATAAGCAAGCAAGTAGACGGCATGGAAGGGAGATAATGGGAGTCATCCTGAGTTTGAGCCACAGGAGGCCAAGTAGGAATGCAGGAAGAATGCACAAGAAGGAATGCAGTTCCATTCTTGTTGGATTCAGAAGCCAGTGGAAGACATAGGAAAGGTTTGAGAAAGTCTGACTGCCTCACAAAGCACAGCCTGAGGGAGGCGGGGTGGGTGCAGGATGCTGCAGCACATGAGATGGCCCCTCGCAGTGTCCCCTACAGGATGGAGAGGACACATGACAAACAGCAGAACTTCATGAACTTTCCAGGTCAAGTTTATATAGAGTTTGCTGAGGGACCAGGCGATGGGAGTAAGAAGATGGAGCTGTGTGTCAGGGCAGAGATGGTAAAGCTGGGCGGGACAGGAGAGCAAGCCACTGTTCCCATCTGCAGTGAGTCACAAGTGCTACACAGAGGAGACACCCTGCTGGTCGGAACGTAGAGTAGACACATGGGTGGCTGTAACACCCATGGCTGGGCACAGGACCCCCTGAGAGAGGTGGAGGGCTCCAAGGCAGGAGAGGAGTGATGAGCCTGGTGTCTAAAGGGGTCAGAGAAATCGGTGGAACTATGATTACTCATTCGGCACTCAGTAAACATTTACCACAGGCCTACTATTCGCCAGGCAATACCCAACCAGCTCTGCTCTTTGTTCCACTAAAAACCTAACATGGAAAAGCAAACAGGGCATCAGGTCAGTTCCTGTGTAAGAGAAGACCCAGAGCACAGCAGCTCAGCCATGGCTGCTGAGGGAATGAATAGCTTAAGATTCAGGTTAAAGCAGCCCTGTGTGGAGGACTGGCAGATGTCCTAGACGAACAGATAGAGTTCTTCCTCATGAAAACAAGTAGGAGTACAATCTGCCCTTGGTGGGCACAGGGACGAGCACGTCTATGTGCTACAAGGTCCTTATCCATAAACCAAGGGTGCACAAGGACTCAGAGGTGGGGTCACAAGATTTTTAGATGTGAGGAAGGATACTTCCTACTTAAAGGCACTGAGCTATTGGAACCTTGTCCCCTACCCCACACCAAGTCAACACTCAGCTGCCCCCAGAACATAAGGCACTTGGACTGAGGTCGCCTCGGAAACCCTTCATGATTCTCCACCCTTCTCAGTGTTGACCTCTCCCCCATTCTTACTAAAACAAGGGAGCCAAGGGGCCCCTTTGAAGACTCAGTGACTGCTCAGCTCCTCTTCATGCTCTTTCTACAGGCTTATTGGCACCCAACACTTGGACAGCAACAGAGCAGCGGCCCACCCCCAGGGGGAGATGTGTAAGAAGAGCAAGCGCTCACCATAGATACATGAGGATAAGGGTGTGCTTCCTCAGGTTGGGAGTGCGAAACAGGTCTGCGAATGAAGGACTCTGCTTTTCTGAGATGTCTTCCTCTGCACAGAGCATCTAGAAGAGAGTCAGTCTTCACTACACTTGGTCTGTGTGCACACGACATTCCCCCTGGGAGAGGTCCCATGTAGATCATGAGGCAGCCCCGAACCCACAAAGGGAAGGACTCCCTTCTAAACTCTGGTACCTTCAGGTCGGCCGGGGGCAGCTTCCCGTTCTTCTGAGCAATTTGTTCCATAACCCTTACTGCTTGGGTGGTTCTCTTCTGGGATAACAGCCATCGAGGGGACTCTGGCACACACCTGCAGACACAGCTCGTAACTGTAGTGCCTTTCCCCAAGAACTCTCCCCACCTCCGCCCTTGATGAGAATGGTGCAGTGGCATGACTCGGAGCATCCCAAGATCCTCCAGGAGGATTGTGATTCCCCAAGGCGCTTGTAAAGGAAGACCTAGGTTGTGATGCACAGTTGTGGCCCATGCTGTGTGGCTCATGCTGTGTGGCCCATGCATGAGCTCTGTAGGTCACTGCTACTCAGGGCCACCAGCTAAGGTCACAAAGCAGAAGGGATCAGGGCTCCCCTCATGGCCTTCTTTTTTGTGAAGTGGAGACCCATCTCTCTTAGAAGTTGGGAGCCCTGTTCTGGAGAAAACACACTGGGTAGGTGCTCCACATACCCCGCCCTGCATATAGCACATGTCTAAGAGGTGCTGAACAAGGCCCATGCTATTTCCAAACTAAGGATTCACTTGCCCTAAAAATGCTATTTCTCCCTCCTTTCATGTTTCTCTCTCTCTCTCTCTCTCTCTCTCTCTCTCTCTCTCTCTCTCTCTCTCTCTCTCATTTCTTTATTTTGAAGCAGGGTCTTATTCTAAGATCATGTGCAGACAGGGTCTTTGTATGTATTCTTGGCAAGCTGGGTACTTACTATGTAGCCTGGGTGGTCTTGAACCCCATGGCAATCCTCCTGCCTCAGCATCCTCCACCCCTACCCCCACCCTGAGTACTGGGATTCCAGGCATGTGTTACCATGTCTAGTTTGAGCTGTTTCACATGGAAAGTTTCAAGTCAGGGATTGAGACTCTGATGCAATGGTCTTCCACAAGTAGGGTATGACCTGGTTAAACATCCACATATAGCCACGGCCCTTTCTCACAGAAAACCCCTTTTCAGTCTGTAAGGAGGGGACAGGCACGTCCCAGCCCATCCATCCACCCAGGTACCAGCTTCCATGTAGAGGCGAGTCTAGCCCAGTATCCCCTGAAGTAAGATTTGACCCCAACAAAATTGATAAATGCTTCATGGACAAGCTAGCCCGTTCCCTGCAGCAGCCTCTCCCCTGCACAGTACAGCCTAGCACTGTGGGTTTGCTTATCACTCGGGTGTGCAAAGCACACACAGCTAATAAGATGGACACTGCACTGGGGGGGTGTTCCTGTTCTGGGATGGCACAGTGTGCACCTTCCCCAGAGAAGGCTACCAGCAGAGCCCTTCTATCCATGATTCACTCACACGTTCTTTTTTTTTTTTTTTTTTAAGACAGGGTTTCTCTCTGTAGCTTTGGTGCCTGTTCTGGATCTTGCTCTGTAGACCAGGCTGGCCTCGAACTCACAAAGATCTGGCTGCCTCTGCCTCCCGAGTGCTGGGATTAAAGGTGTGTGCCACCGCCGCCCGGCCCACTCACACATTCTTGAAGATCAAGTGCCTACCGTGTAGTTAGATGAGAGGCAGGGCGGAGCCTTTTCAACAGAGACATGAAGTGAGACAGGATGTAAGGAGAGGAGATGGGAAACCGAGGAGAGAAAGTAGGCAAGAAAGTGGGGTGAACCAACTTAAAGTGGTATCGCTAAAGGGCCTCTGGGGACTGCAGGATGTAGCAGCCGTGGTAGGAAAGTATCCACTCTTGTCCATCCCCCAGTGTTAGATAGTTTATGAAGACTATTTCCAAGCTTTCCCAGGGCCCCTGGGTAACACACACTACTTGATACTGACTCCCGAGGCCAGTCTCCCTTTGGTTGGCTTGCCTTGGGTTTCTAGAAGAAGGTGTACATGCTTTGAGATGGGCAGGCAGCCTCTGTGCTTCCTTGCAGCATCATTCCTGTCTATCTGAGGGTGGGGTGAATTTGGACACGCTTTGAAGGACAGCAGCAGCCCATGCTGCGAGGAGCCCTGGGGACAGCAGAAGAACGACATGCCTAGCGTGTAAGCACCAGGCCACAGAAGTGAGAGTGGGACTCATGCCTGCTGGAAGGTGGCTGGGCAGTGGCAGAGGTCAGGACAGCCCTCCATGCCCCCAGAGCCTAGCCCTGCGGCGAGCAGACTCAGCGTGGAGCGGAGCGGGAAGGTCACGCAGAGCCACCTTGTCTCTGGCCGGGGATGCATTACCAGTAATACAGCAAGAAGAGGAAGGTGGGCAGGGAGACCGCCAGCTGGAGCCAGCGCCAATGCGGGATGGCGTAGGCCACGCCGGCAAGCCCCACTAGCCCCACCGTGAAGGCCATCTGGTACAGGATCGCCGTTGTTCTTCTGTAGTCGGAACCGACAAACTCCGTGACTGGAAAAGAGACGGTGGACAGAGAAGAGAGACCTAGAGGGGGCTTGCTCCTGACTCCCGCTGCTCACCAGCCACAGCCCTCGCCTCACCCACCTCTGGCTTCCTTCCACATCTGCACGTTTTCCACCTGTCCTTCCCCTAAACCCAGTCTGCACTGTCTGGCCTCTCGCCGGCCTAATGCCACTCTGCCTGAGCCCACAGGTTTACCAGGCCAGCCTGTCACGGGGGTTTCTCTCGCTGCCCCTCTCTCGGCCTTCTTCTTTGCTGTCTAGCTCTCCCTTGCTGTGCTTCAAGGCTCGAGCCTCTGCTCCCCAAATACTCACAGAAACTCCCAGCTGAGCTAGAAAGACTCCCGGGGTTCCGGCAACGTCACTAATTCTACAAGGACCTTAGCATGCCTTCTGCGAACCCGGCACTGCTCTTGGGGTTGGAAGGTAAATGATGCCTCTTGTTCCCAGATGGGAGGCATTCTCCTTCCCCATGGGAGATAGGTAAGTCAGACACTCACTGGGGGCTGTGAGTGCAGAAGGGATGGGTGGGCAGGCGAGTGGCTGGAATAAAGTCACCAGGGAGGGGAGTGGCGCTGCCTCTCAGATACTGGAGGAGCGCAGTCCTGGCGGTAACAGCACCATAAGGTGTGGCGAAGGGACTGTGTGGAGATCCAGGTGGTGGGAAGGGTGTGGTACAAAGACAGAGGAGTGAGGCTGAGTTAGGGGAACTAATCCTGGGAGCTTGAGGGACACTAAGGGAACTTCACTCGTACTGCGGTACCATAGGCAGCAGAGTGCCATGAGTTTATGTCCGCAAAGGCCCCCCTCTGCTAAGGAGTCAAGAACTGAATACGCATGCGGTCAGGAGGTGTACGTGAAGATGGGACAATGGTAGGGCCAGGACCAGTCAAGGTTGTGAAGCCAGTGGGTTCCTATGGGCATATTTTGAAACTAAAGCCAATAACAAGATTTACTGAAGGAATATGGGGATGCAAGGTGGCGGTGGAGTGATGGGGTGGGGAGCCTGAGCAGCTGTTGGGAGAATAGTGTGAGTGACTAAGAAAGGTCCACAGATCAAACAGTCTTGGGGTTGCAGCAGGACAATGTCCTGAGGTCCTGCCATACTAAACCGTCAAGAAAGGAGACTGAGAAAGAGCCACCGGTGAGCAAGAGGGGGTGGAGTAGAGTGTCCTGGAGCCAACAGAACCATCACGTGACAGAAGTCTTCTGAGACTCCTCCCACATCCAGCTAAATCCACTTTGGCGTCTGTCAGTAGGCCTCTCTCTAGCCTTGGGATCCAAGCAGGCAAAAGAGACATGGCATTTACCTTGGAGCCCCTACACCCTACCACAGTGCCCACAGCAGCACCAGCGATGTTCACAGACATGGTTACATGCCCAGCGCTGCTCTGGACCAACTGGATGCCCAGTAACATGCCTATCTCTCACACCCCCCAGGATGAAAGCAACCCTATTATCCTCATTTCCAAAACACTAAGGCACGGAGAAATGAATTAACGCACCTAAAATCCCACAGCTGCTCAGACCTGGAACGTGGATTCAACCCCAAGGTGCCCTTCATAACTGCTCATTATCAGCCAGCGTACAGGTGTCTCAGGCTAACCTGTGCTACCTGAACTTCAATAGTGAGTCATTCTTTCTCAACGCAGAACTTCTTTTTGTCCCCACGTCTAACCATAACATATTGTCCCAGGTTTTCATTCAATTCAGTTGTGCCTGAGGCTGGCTTTGAGGGTTCTTGCTACAACATTAAAATATTCTTCTACCTACCTCACTTCCTGTACATCCCCCTCTCCTCACCAATAGTGCTGCTGAGAGCAAAGGAGCTCATATCTCTACAATAACAGCCCCAGTTCCCCGCCACTCAACTAGCTGCATCCCTTTCCCTAGACCCCACCCCCACCCCCAAACATCCCCTGCTCTCCAAACCTCCATGAGTCTCACACTACCTCACCCCTATCTTTCATGAGCCCAGAGACGCCTGCCCCGCCCCCCGCAAGCCCATGTGTAATTACTCAGGGTGTAGCCGGACACCCAGCTGCCCTTGCTGACCATGCCCTGCAGCAGGCGAAAGAGCAGCATGGACGTATAGTCTGGGGCCACAGCCGTCAGCACGCCTGACAGGGAGGTGACCAGAGTGGTTCCCAGGAGGCACAGCTTACGGCCAAACCTGCAGAGACAGAGGGGTGTGCAGGAGGGATTAAGAATCCAATGTCGGGCATGCCTACCTGACGGCCTTCCTGTGTATCTCATAGGCCATTTAGACACGTTTCCAAACTCCGTGTATCTAAGTTAGAAGGCCTACCTCTGGCATGAGCGCAAGCCCACCAACAGCTGAGACTTGGCTGCTTGCAAGCCAAAACGCCCCACGGCCACCTCCCTGCTCAAAGCATAACATTCTATTTCAGCCCTGCTCCTCTCCCCCGTTTGCACGCCCATTGCCCAGCTCCTCCGCCGCCAGTCCCAGCAGCACGAAGCCCCTACTGTCCGGTCTTGTCTGCACCACCCTTGGAAATCGATCCTGGCCAACCACACTCCTCACCACTGCCCACTCTCCAAAGGCTGGCTCAAATGGACTGCCTTCACATACCTGTCCGCGATGTAACCCACAACCAGGGAGCCGAGGAAGAAGCCCAGGTTCACACAGGATTGAAAAAGGTCAACCTTCCAGGAGTCTCCACACACCAGGTTAAACTGCAGCGGTGGAGACAGAACAAAAGCGAGAATCATGGGAAAGCCAGAGGCCCATTCCCATCCTCTGCCAGACCAAGCAAACTGCCCCTACGGAAGTTCATCCCCCGCACCTCCACCCCCACCCCCACCCCCACGCCCCACCGGCTGGATCAGTTGTGTCTAACACAAGTTCCCAAGACGCAGGAAACATCAACATCCGTCTGGCACCGCCATGCCCAGCTTCTTCCCGACACCCTGGTGTCTGTGAAGATGGCTGTCGTTGGCTTTGCCATTGGTAGTTGGCTGCTGTTGGACAAAGCGTCACTCTAGAAGGAGCAAGAACAGGCAAACATCCTCCGAGGAGTGTGTAGCTGCCAAGGAAGCTCTCCACAGAGAAATACAACCAAGAGCCAGGGAGGTGGCTCAGTGGGTAAAGTGGGCAAGTGTGAAGACCAGAGTTCGGATCCCCAGCACCCACGTAAAAAGCTGGGCACATGCTGGGCGGGGGTGGCACACACCTTTAATCCCAGCACTGGGGAGGCAGAGGCAGGAGGATCTCAGATCTCAGAGTTCAAATCCAGCCTGGTCTACAGAGTGAGTTCCAGGACAGCCAGGGCTACACAGAGAAACCCTGTCTAAAAAACCAAAAACAAAAACTGGGTGCAGCATATGCCTGTAACCCTAATGCTGGGTGAAGGAAATGCGCATCTCCCAGGGTCTTCCTGAGCGGTCAAGCTAATCAAAATATAGAGCTCTACATGCAGAGACAGACCCCACCTCACAAAACAAGATGAAAAGTGCTGGAGGAAGACAGTGTCAACCTCTAGCCTCCACTGGCAAGCACCTGTGCATGCATGCATGCACGCGCGCGCGCGCGCGCGCGCGCGCGCGCGCACACACACACACACACACACACACACACACACACACACACACGGGAATATAACCCAGTACAAAGATATGTAATAAAAGAAATGTAAAGTCAGGCATAGTAGCCCATGCCTGTGACACCAGTACTAGAGGAGAATAAACAGGAAGGACAGGAAGGATTAGTAGTTCAAGGTTATCCTCAGCTACATTGTAAGTTCAAGGCCGGTCTGGGCTCCCCTGTCTCAAACAAAAAAGTCTTATTTTCCAGAGCATGTAGATATTGTGTTAATATCTTAATTGAACTTTAGTACTAAAGGAGCTGTGGGTGGCAATGGAACAGAAGGGCCCAGACAGAGGGGGAACTGGTTTCATGGGGTAGAGCCTGAGAGTGTGGAGAGCCTGCATGTCAAGAACTAGGGGTGAAATTAAGTAGGAGACAGGGAAGAAGGATAGCCCTAGATGTGCTCCTCTGTTTAGAGGTCTGAAGGGAGAGAGGCAGGGGAAGGACCTTCCTGGCCAAAAGCGCAGGCACATTCTGAGCAGGGCTCGAGGTCTGTGTACAGCAGGTCACTTTCTCTTCAGAGCTGCATGGGGCAGACAGGTCAGACACCAGGAGGCTGGGCACTAGGGCTGGATGGGGCCTCTTGCCATCCCCGGTGCTGACATAGCTCTTCTTACCAGCCTGCATTCCCTGTTGCTTTGCTCTGCTCTGCTGTGTTCTGGGCTGTGGAGACCTGGCTCTGGCAGCCTGGAGCAACACTACGGGGTACGGCAGCAACAAGTCACTTAGCAACTTGAGACCCCGGGTTCCCAGTCTGAAGCATTCCTACTGTGTCCCTCCACAGCTGCTATGAGCTCTGGAGGTAAGAAATTGGTAAATGATGAATCCTTTTAACTTAAATACTAAGATTTTATTAGCTATCCGGTGATTCTATACCCTTGACCCGTCACAAGGTCAAACAATGAATCTTAGAGTCATGGTACTCAGCTGGCTGAGGTCTGTGTGACTAGCCTGTGCATTCTTTGACACAGCCCCTCATATTTCTGAAAGATAAATGAGATCATGCATTGCCAGGAAAAAAATGGCAGCCTTGGTATCTGTCAACCTGTGCCCAGACACTATCTGCTGCTCTGGGGAAATGACAAGGCCCTGGACAGTGGTACTCTGGTTCTCTCCACCTACCGCAGCCTAACACACGGCTTCATGAGGCACATGTCTCCCAGACACATTCAGTGTGTTCCTCTGAGGCCCTGAGTTCTCCAGGTTTCCTATTTGTCTTGTGCTCTATCGATAGGACACACTGGGACAAATCAGTCCTGGGTGTCACCTGGGCATCCAAGGCCCCATATCTTCATCCACTCAGCTGTGCCTCTGTAGCTCCACTCTGTGTCCCATGACAATGTTCTGTCTGTCACTAAAGTCACGGGGCAGGGGAGGCCCATGGGACTACTGCCCCTAGGTCTCAATGTGATCCCTTCTTGGCTTTCCATCGGATCTTTGCAAGTTAGTGTTGCTGTGGGACGTTCTGTTCCCTTCCTCACAGGTGGAGATGGCCACTCTACCCTGGGACTGTGTGTGGAGCCAGACACTGCCGTAGCAGAGGAAGCCGGCCCATCTTGACTCAGTCTCACCTCCCAATGCCGCTGCTCCCTGAGGACCAACACTCCCCCAAACTTGTCCAGTATCCGTGTCTAGATCCCCCCACTCCAAACTCCACCCATCTATTGCACCCTAGGCACATTCATGCCCCTACAGAGAGCCCACAAAGGGCAAGGATGGAGAGGGTGGAGGTTTCCTGGGCCTCTCTGCTAAGCCCACTGGAGTTGCCCCAGGACTAGGCAACTTTTCCAGTGAGCAGAACAGTCTTCACCGTTGGCCTCATCAGAGTCACCCAGGGCCCTCGTTCGAACACCCTTCCTCTGTGGGTTCTACCTCAGTGTCTCACAAATGCAAATAAGTCTGGGAAGCACCAGTGCGGCCACCTCAGCTCACTTCTGTCCAAAGGCTGCTTCCGATTGCTCAATGCCCACAGCTGCTGGGGTCAGTGGCTCTCTCTAGCCCGGTGTGTGGGCTGCGGTGGAGCTGGGGCTCACAAAGCCGGTGAGGGCAGCAAAAGCTAAGCAAGATCTTATTCCTCCACCCCACCCCACCCCACCCCGGGGGGGGGGGGGGGGACGATGACTCAAGATCCCAACCCCCAGCCTTGGGATGAGACCTAAACAAAGATCACTCCCCGTCCTCCCCAAAGCAAGTTCCAATGTCCAAGGCGATGGCAAGTTAAAAATTAGTTCCGCAGAAATGAGTAACTACGCTTAGCTCCTGGTCTCTGGTTTGGGATACGTGGTGAGGCAAGTGTGGTTTGAAAGCAGTTGGACGGGAGAGATAAATGGGAGAGAGCACCCATGCAGGAGCCAGTCTCCACCGCCCTCCTGCCCTGCCACAGCTGAGCTTCTTTAGTGTCTGCACACGCACGTGTCACACGTACGTGGACTTGTGCGTGTGCATGCGCATGTGTGTACCTGCACACAGAGGACAGAGGTCGACACTAAGTATCTTCCTCCATCGATTTCCACCTCATTTTTCCTTTTGTGTGTGAAATGAGTGTACGCGTGTATGGTGTGTGTGCACGTGTGTGTGACTACAGGTATGCACATGCCATAATGTACATGTTGAAGTCAGATACCTTGAATGTCAGCCCTTACCTTCTGCCTTAAGACAGGGCCTCTCTCTTTTTTATATTTAGTGTGTGTGTGTGTGTGTGTGTGTGTGTGTGTGTGTGTGTGTGTGTACATCAGAGGACAACTTGCAGGAGTTGGTCCTCTCCTGTCATATGAGTTCCAAGGACTGAGCTCAGGTAGTCAGGCTTGCTGGCGAGGGCCTCTACCAGCTGAACCATCTCACCAGGCCTCTTTGTTGCTTGGCCATTGCGAACCCCAGGCTAGCCGGCCCACAAGGTCTGGGGGATTCTTCTGTTTCCACTTCCCATCTCTCCACTGGAGCAATGGCCTTACAGGTATGTGCTACCTAACTGGCTTTCACCAGGAGCTCTGGGTGTCTGAACTCAAATCCTAGGTGTACACGGGGGTCCTCATGATCACATGAGGCAGTTTACCAGATGAGTCATTTTTTTCCCCACAGCTGTGTTTCTTATCACCCTTGAATGTTTCCAGACGGACACCACTGACTTTCAAACTCAGCCCAGTGCAGCGCTCTTTCTTCTAAGCTGGGCCCTCACTGTCCCTCTGGACACCCCTACACACTTCAGCGTCTCCACCGAGCTCTAGTTTGGGGGTCACTGAAGCCTCCCTCCTACGTGTGCAGATGGTCAACTCTTCCTCAAGTCGCTCTGGCCTCTTGCATCTGTTCCCTCCTCTCTGGCCCTGACACCGCAAGGCACCACCCCTGCCCAGGTGGCCACGTCATCTGGGTTCCTATCCCATCTTCCATAGCTCCCCATCCTTCTCCCTAAGCCAGAACCCTTAAACTAGACACTACTCATAAACCCACACAGTGTCTATACCCCTTACATCCTATCTTTCTGTCCCACAACACCCATGCTGAATGACATTTCTCAAGTCACTTTACCTTTTTATCTTCTTGTGGGTTGTTTTGTTTTTTAACATGGAATCTCATGTCACCCAGAGACATGATATATATAGATGTTAGCAAGGTATGGCAGTTCATGCCTTCATTTCTACCATTTGGAAGCCTGAAGCAAGGGGATCACTGTGAGTTTGAGGCTAGCCTGTGCTACATAGAAACAGTTGTGTTTATCTCAAACTTAACTGGGAATGCTCTCTTTTTAATTGCTAAACATAGCAACCCTACCCTAATGCCAAATGAAAGAGTTCGGTCTGTTTAGGCAGAGTAGCAGTTCTATCTAGACCTGGTGGGTGGCTCAGAATCAAGATGGTGTTCGGGTTGAAGGCTTCACAAGAGGTAGGAGATGACAAGGAGGCCAAGAAAAGAACTCAGGCGGGCATAGGGAATGTAACTCAGCTGGTAGAGTAATCGCATAGTATGTGTGAGGCCTTCTGGGTTCCAGTCCCAGGACCACATAAACTATGTGGGGGTGAAGAAGCACCTGTAATCCCAGCACTCGGGAGACAGAGGCAAGAGGATCTCTGTGAGCTCAAGGTCAGCCTGATCTACAAAAAGAGAAGTTCCAGGCTAAGCAGGGCTACATAGTGAGACCCTGTCTCAAAACAAAGACTGTCAAAGCCAAGTGCACAAAGAGTCAACTAAACGATGCCGTCAGGGCTCTCGGATACCATCACAGCAACTCCCGGGCCACAAACAGTGTGATTCTGCTTGTGCTTGGCGATCACCTTCCCAGTTCTCAGCTCATCCTTACAGTGGGTGAAGTTATTGTAGTCCTGCTTGCCTATGGGGAAACCAAGGCTCAGAGAAGCCAAGTCTCTTACCCAGACATATTCAGCTAATAAGAGCTGGTATCACATAGTCTGACCCGAGCCAAGGTGATTCCCATACTATCCCAATGGCCATTGTTTAGGCCACTTGTCACCACAGAAAGAGATGAGGGGATTCTCATCACAACACCACAACAGCAACCACAGGGGAGCAGGACATTCGGTGAAGGCTGTGGACTCTGAGATGAGTCAGCAAGTTACAGGAGAAAAGGCAAGGCTTGGGCTGTGAGATATCAAAAGGTAAAGGTGCCTGCTGCCAAGCCTGATGGCCTGAGCTCAGTCCCTGGGACCCACAGGGTGGAAGGAGGGAACTCCTACAAGTTGTCTTCTGACCTTCAAACACTTAAACTACACACACACACACACACACACACACACACACACACACACACACACACCATGACACACACATATACATACCCACATACATGGTACATGTAAAGTAAATTTAAAAAAGCAGGCTTCCCACATAGCACCTTGTGCCTCAGTGTCCCCTTTAGTACTCAATTGGTAGGAAGAACACAGAAGTCAGGGCAGAGCCGGCTACTGTACAGCATACAGGAAACTGGACCTCCTTTTCCTGTCTGAAAAGACACTGAACCACCCAGGATTTGCTTTCAGTCTCTACATTACCCAAAACGCAGAACCCATTAGTACCTCAGTGACGATGGAGGAGCCGGGAGTGTCGTACACCCAGCCGTGCTGGCAGGGGCTCAGTGGCAAGTGGCTCCTGTTGGCAGTCAGGCTGGACAGTGGGTCCGCACAGTCAAAGTTGCTCTGGTTCCAGTCCACCTCATACTGCATGCACTGGCTGAGGAAGGAGGCCTCGTCCGCAGACCCCAGGCCCGGCACGGTGTAGTTCATCTCCTCTGCTAGGCTCCAGCCACATCGCTGGCTCAGCTCGGCCACCCCAGGACTCTGGCAATAATGATCAGGAGTGAAGGCCAGGAAGATGATGCCCACATAGATGGGAGCTAAGGAAGCAGAGATGAGGCACAGCAACAGGAAGGCTTGCTTCTGGAACCAGCCAAACTCTCCGACCTGCTCCAGGACATCGTCCACGGTGGGCATGGCTGGGTAGCACCCTCACCAATTAAGCCAGACCTGCTCTGGACTGCCACAGGGTTTCATACGGCGCCTCATTTAAAGTCCTTGGAACTGAGGTGGTTTGAAGTTGCTGTCCAAGCATGATACATCTGGAAAGCAACCAACCAGAAATAACCTTTTGCCCCCTGATACAGGGCAGGGAGTACACCAGGCTTGACCCAAGCCTTGTTTGCTCTTCTGGGAAGTGAGCCAGAGCTCAGGCCCGGGAGGAGGGAGCAGGCAAGCAGGCTGGAGCACCCTCTGTCTCTCAGAACCTTCTGAAGAGCATATCTATGAATGAGCCTTCTGTGGGCTGGGCATGTCAGCTGGTAGAGTGCTTGCCTGGCATCTAGGAAGCCCTGGGCTCAATCCCCAGCAGCACATAAACCAGATGTGGTAGTGCACACCTGTAATCCCAGCAGCCAAGAGACCAGAAGTTCAAGGTCATTCTTGGCTATACAGCCAAGTTTGGGATCGGCCTGGGCTACAGGAGAGCTTGTCTCAAAAGTTAATTAAGGACTGTCACTTTGCAGGGATGTCGGGCCACTGTTAAGTGGCCTTGAGCAGAGCCAACGGTTCCCTTCTAATAGATCAAATGGATAATGCCTCTGTGATCGCATCACATGAGATTGGCTGCCCCACCTTCAGGGATTCTCTCTCCTTTGTGGGCCTCAGGAAGCAAGTAGCCTTGTTGAGAAGCCCAGGTACCAGAGAGGTAAGGACTAAGGGCCCACAGATGATGACCAGTGAGCAACTGAGACCCTCAGCCCTCAATCACAGGAACTGAATCTGCCAGCAGTCAGGTAGGCTCAAAGCCTCCTCTCTCTTTAAAAGCTCAAACACTTTCAAAATTCAGTCTCTTTAAATGTTCAGTCTCAGGCGGGCAGTGGTGGCACACGCCTTTAATCCCAGCACTCGGGAGGCAGAGCCAGGGGGATCTTTGTGAGTTCGAGGCCAGCCTGGTCTACAGAGCGAGATCCAGGAAAGGCGCAAAGCTACACAGAGAAACCCTGTCTCGAAAAACCAAAAAAAAAAAAAAAAAGTTCAGTCTCCATGCTGAGGTCCATGGCACGTACTGACGCTGGAGACCATGAGGAAGTCCCTGACCTATGCTCCCACTGACTGTAGAGGGGAAGGAAGCTACTTTTGCAGTAGAACTGATGGCTGCAGACCCACAGTTGAGGAAGAGGGATCTAGAAGGCTTCCGTGGCAACCCCTGCCCCTATCCCCCTCATCCCATTCACCCCCAAAAGAGTAACAGCCTAGACAGAAAGCCATCAAGGAGGACTCTTAAAAACTGTGATAAGGTTGCTGAAATGTATCTATCTACAACTGATGGTCTCTGCAGGGGTGCTAGTGTGGAAAGATTCAGTTTTCTTTAGGGGGCTGGCCGCTGAAAGTTTGACCATGCTCCACTGAGTATGTGGGCAACACAAATTGGACTTGTTTTTTGTTTGTTTGTTTGTTTGTTTGTTTGTTTCCTTTGGGGGGGACTACAAGGGTTGGGAGACAGACCTGGAGGGATTGGGAAGTGAGTATGGTCAGGGTTCATGCTGTGAAATTCCCAACTAATCAATAAAAATATTATATTAAAAAATAAATATCCAGTCTTCTTTAAAATCCGATGTCTCTGTGAGGCTGGACCTGTTGATACTTCGGTGGGCATCCACTTAGCTTCAGGTTGTCTTGTTTTTGTATAGAGTGGCATAGCATTCTGCTGACATTCTTAGTTGTGGAAAGGGAGGGAGAGGTCAGCTGGCATGAGAAGTGTTTGGATTTTTTTCTTTAGTTAAGTGCCGTAGATTTTAAACTCTTTTTAAGCAAACTGTAGAACTCATCACTGTCAGCAAAGCAAGGAACTACTGCATCAATGAAAGTTCAAGAACCCTCTGTACCTAAATGCAATTTGCAACATTCTGTTATTTTTTTGTATGTTTAGAATGCTGAAATGTTTTTGAAGTTAAATAAACAGTATTACGTTTTTAAAACTGAAATAAAAAATCCGATGTCTCTCAACTGTGGGCTTCTACAAAATCAAAAATAAGTTAAATATTTTCTTATTTCAAGAGGGAAGAGCCAGGCACAGTCACAATCTGAACAAAGCAAAACCAAACTCTGTCTGTAAACAACTCATTGTCCAATGTCTGGGATCCACTCGCCATCTTCTGGACTCCTCCCAGGGCCTTGGGTCCCTTCTCCAGCTCCGTCCTCTGCAGCACACACAGCTTGTCCTCTAGGCTCCGGCTGGCTCCACTCCATCACTGCTGCTGTTCATGGTGGTCATCCCATGGCTCTGGCATCTCCAGAATGCTGGGGTCTTCAGCTGCAACCGGGCTGCACTTTCTCCAGTAGCCTCGCACAGGCTCTCTTCATGATGCCAAGACTCGACTTCTCTGCATGACGCCTTTACTCCTTGGCCTTCAACTGCTACTGAGGCTGCACCTTCACCAATGGCCTCTCCTGACCTCTCACAGTGCCGAGCCTCAGCTGCTCTCCATGACCCCTTCCTGTCTTCAAAACCAGTACCACCTGGGTGACTCTTAGATTACCAAGTTTGGCTTCCAGTGCAAGGTACAACTTTGGCCGTCTCTGGAACACAGGTTTTCTGTGCTGACCCTAAGGAAACACTTCCCAGAAGATTTCACCTCAGTGACGCTGGTCTCTCTTAACCACCACTAATTTCTCAGCTCCAGCTGGCCAGCTTCATTTTCCCAGTAAAGGTTTTACTTTGGTGTTTCTGGTCTCTTGCTACTCATGGCTGATTCTTCAGCTCCAGCTAACCAGAACCACAGACTCTTCACACGAAAGGCCTGGTAGAGTCTCTGCTTCCCTCTGACACTTCACAAGCCAGGGCTCCATCGTCTACACTGTTCTCAGCATTCTTATCTCTCATGCTCCCACAGAACAGCCCACTGAGCTCTCAACTCTCAATGGCTTTTCTCACTTGCATTTTTTAAAGGTTTATTTATTTATTTATTACATATACAGCATGTATGCCTGCAGGCCAAAAGAGGGCACCAGATCTCGTTACAGATGGTTGTGAGTCACCATGTGGTTGCTGGGAATCGAACTCAGGACCTCTGGAAGAACAGTCAGTGCTCTTAACCTCTGAGCCATCTCTCCAGCCCCTCAACGGCTTTTCTAACCTAAAGTTCCAAAGTCCTTCCACAATCCTCCCAAAACAACATGGTCAGGTCTGTCACAGCAGTACCCCACTATCCTGGTACCAACTTGTCTTAGTTAGGGTTACTGTTGCTGTGATAAAACACCATGACCAAAAGAAAAGTTGGGGAGGAAAGGAAGCCTTACATTTCCACATTCATAGTCCATCACTGAAGGAAGTCAGGGCAGGGACCTTAGAGGCAAGAGCTGATGCAGAGGCCATGGAGGGGAGCAGCTTACAGGCTTGCTCATCATGGCTTGCTCGGCCTGAGTTCTTATAGGACTCAGGACCACCAGCCAGGAGTGGCCTCACCCACAATGGACTGAACCCTCTAACATCAATCACTAATTAAAATTATGGCTTGCCCGCAGCCTGATCTCAATTGAGGCTCCCTCCTTTCAGATGACTCTAGCCTGTATCAAGTTGATGTAAAAGTAGCCAGCATACATTGCTCAAATTATATAATTTACAATATTCAAGGACTAACTAAACCTTAGGGCCAGGGACGTACCTCAGCTAGCAGAGAGTTTGCCAAGCATGCATGGAGTCCTGGGTTCAATCCCCAGTACCTCACAAACCAAGGCTGGGGACTCATGCCTGTAACTGAGGAGGTGGAGGAAGGATGATCAGAAATTCAAGGTCATCACCACTCATAGTGTATTCGAGGCCAACCTGGGATACATAAGACCTTGTCTCAGAAAGAGAAAAAAATGTTAAACAAAGCTTAAAATGTAAGTGAAGTTTAGAAATTAAGTGTGTGGGTGTATGTACAATCGTGCATACACGACATACATACACATACATTTGGGGCTCTAGGAGGACACACAACAGTAGGAGCAGGTCGCTGTGACGGTTTAAATGAGAAACACCACCAAAGGCTCATGCATTTGGACACTTTGTCACAGAGCTTTTGCTGGACTGGTTCTTGCCCCAAGGCACCTTTTTTCGATTGTTCCTGCAGTAGAAGAGGCCTCTCCTCGGTGGTGCGAATCTCAGGGTTAAGGTCACAGTCTCTCTCTCAGCCTTGGACTTCCCTGAAGCCTTCAACTTCCCAATTGCCCTTTTCGCCTCCGAACTGCACTTTTTTTCCTTTCCTTTAGTCCCGAGTGTTGCTCTTAATTATTTGTGGAGCTACAAAAGGATCAGCAGCAGGAGCCAAGCTGCAGACTCAGCCAGGGCTATGCTAGCTTGGCGTTTCCTCCACCAAAGAAGCTAGTCCATTACTCTCTAATTCAGCTTTATGTAGCCAGAGTTTTCTCTGGTCCCACCCAGCCCCAAAGTCCACGGCCACTTATAAAATAATCACTCAGAGGCTTAATATTAATTACCAATTGTATGGCCTATGGCAGGCTTCTTGCTAACTAGCTCTTTCATCTTAAATTAACCCGTTTCTATTAATCTCTGTTTTGCCACATGGCCCATGGCATTACCGGTCTGCTGGCATCTTGCTGCTCCTTGGGCCTCAGCCAGGTGTCTCTCCCTCCTCTCCTTTCTTCTCTCCCTATCTCTGCTTGGATTTCCCGCCTGCCTCTAAGCTGCCTTGCCATAGGCCAGAACAGCTTTTTATTTATTAGCCAATGGGAGCAACACATATTCACAACATAAAGATATCCCACAGCAGCTTCTCAGACCATGGGTAGAATGCAGCCAGTTCTTCACCAAAGTATCACAGGAATGGTCTCTAGATCAGCTGCTAACAGAGTCCTTGTTCCTCTCTGAAACCACATGAGCTGGGCCTCCTTTGTCTGCCCTAATGCCTTCTACGCCCCAACTAGAAAGCAACTACATACAAAAGCTGACACACTGACACAACCATGGCCCAACACCAAGCTGGCAGCCACACCCAGCAGTTAGTTGTCCACATGGCAACAGTTTTGGAGGTTAAAAAAAAAATGCCAGATTAAGGGAGCCATAGGTTCTTCCTCCATGGTTTCAGGTAGCCAAGGCAGCTTGTGCCTGGGCCTGCATCTCTTCAAGGAGGCAGGGAGAAGCCATTGCCTGAAGCTGTGAAGGTGAAGCCTGGGTTGTGGTGGAGACCCCAAGATGTTGGAGATGGCAGAGGCATGAAACATCTGCCGATCAGAGCTTGGTACAAGGAGTGGAACCAGCCCAAGAGAGATGTATGTCACAGGCAGCCTTGGAAAGGAGCCATCTGAACCCTTTGAAACTGAAGCCCCGGATAGTAGACAAAGATGTACAGGATTTGGGGTTTTTGTTTGTTTGGTTTTGTCTGTTTGTTTGGCCTTGGTCCAATCTTCCCTCACTTTACTTCCCCCTAGTGGGAATGTATACCCATGCCATTGTCTGTGGGAAGTATAAGATCTGTTGCTTTTTTTTTTTCTTTTCTAGGGGATCACTACTAAGAAACTGCCTTAAGTCTCAGAAGAGACTGAACTTTTGAAGTGTTGAGATTGTTAATGACTATGGGGACTTGTGAAGTTTACAAGTATTTTGCATTATGATAGGACCATGAACTCATGGATGTCAGAGGCTAAATGTGGTGGTGGTTTAAATGAGGACCATCTCCCATAGGGGCATGCATGTGAACCTTTGGTTCCCTGCTGGCAGTGCAGTTTGGGGAGGTTATGGAACCTTTAGGAGGTGAAGCATTGCTGGGGAGAGTATGTCACTGGGGGTGGGGTCTGAGGGTCTGTAGTCTCACCTCACTTCCCGTGTTTTTGCAGATGTGCTCACTCTATGTTCTCTCTCTCTCTCTCTCTCTCTCTCTCTCTCTCTCTCTCTCTCTCTCCCTCTCTCCCCACCCTCCTACCACTACCCCCTGTCCCCTGTAGATGAAAATGTGACCAGCCAGCTCCCAGCTCCCACCATCATGCCTTTCCAATCATGAAGGACTCTATCCCTTTGCAACCATAAGCCAAAATAAACTCTTGCTCCCTTAAATTCCTTTTGGCCATGGTATTCTATCACACCCACAGAAGTAACACAGCCCTACACATGCACACAGGAACACTGAGCAAACAGCCCCACAGGCTACTCAGTGTGTCCTTCTTCCATTTCTCAGATAATATTGTATCCTTCTGGGGCCTTTGATGACCTTCCTTTTTGGAAAAAAAAAGGGAGGGGGAAGTGCTGTGGGATGTTCTGTATGTTAAATGTATTGCTCTGATTGGTTAATAAATAAAACACTGATTGGCCAGTAGCCAAGCAGGCAGTATAGGCAGGACAAGGAGAGAGGAGAATTCTGGGAAGTTGAAGGCTGAGTCAGAGAGGCGCTGCCAGCCACTGCCGTGACAAGCAACATGTAAAAGATGCCAGTAAGCCACAAGCCATATGGCAACTTATAGATTAATAGAAATGGGTTAATTTAAGATATAAGAACTAGATAACAAGAAGCCTGCTGTGGTCATACAGTTTGTAAGCAATATAAGTCTCTGTGTGTTTACTTGGTTGGGTTTGAACAGCTGTGGACCTGGCAGGTGAGAGAGATCTGTCCTGATCGTGGGCCAGGCAGGACTGGGAAAAACTCTAGCAACACACATGCAAGTCCCACCCCAAAGAAAAGTCAAGCGATCAACTCCGAGCAGGGCACTTGTCTTCTCTGAGCCCCCAAGATGTTCACTTCCCTGAGAGGTGCCCTCATATGTCTGTGGACTTGCAAGGTACAAAGGTCCCACTTGGAACACACTAGAAGAGAACAGAAACCAGCATCCCTCACCATCCCCACATTCCCTCCCACCACACTGGGCCCCATGCCCACCTTTCACTTATCCATGCATATTCTCGGCCCTGGTCGGAAGGGGAGCTGTGCTTTCCATTCATTCTGCTGGCTCAGGCCTTTCTTCTATTTGGACCAGGGACCAGGGGTTCTTTCTTAGCCTATGTGGTTCTCTTTATCTTTACCTAGGTCCGTGGTTCCAGTCCACATGCAAATGTCCAGATAGCCCAGGCAGTTTAAATTGCAAGACTCCTTCCTGAGAGGGACCCATGCTCTGATGAATTCCCAGGTTAACCCCATGTTGTAGATGAGACCCCAAAGCCAGAAGGGCAGATGCTGTGGTTTGGATGTGTTCTTCTGCCAAAGTTCAGATAGAATTTTAACTGTTAATGGTATTGAGGTGTGGCAGGACCTTTAAGACATAGTGGGTATTGGTTCTCCACCCCCATGAAGGGATTAAGGCAGTGGTTCCCGACCTTCCTAATGCTTCATCCCCTCACAGTTCCTCATGCTATGGCAACCACCAACCACAAAATTGTTGTTGCTACTTCATAACTGTAATTTTGCTCTTATGAATTGTAATGTAAATCTCTGTGTTTTCCAACAATCTTAGGGTCATTTGACACACACCCCGGGAGTCTCAATCACACATCGAGAACTGTTGGATTAAGGTCATCCCCAAGAAACAGGCTTAGTTACTCCAAGAACAAGCTATCACACGGCATCCAGTACCCTTTGTCCCCTCTCTTTCACGTGCCCACTGGCTCTTCTTTCTGGCATGAGTGAGCAGCATGGGGCCACACCAGCTCAATATTCTTGAACTTTTTCAGCCTCTACTGTGAGTCCAAATTAACTTGTTTCCTTTAGAAACTATTAGTTTCTAGTGTTTTGTTATATGCAAACAGACTAAGATCACAGGTCACCTGCTCTGAGGAATCACGTCATGTCTCAATAAATCAATTCACCAGACACCAGTGACCCATTTTCCAAAACAGTCTATGCATCAGCTCAACTCACCTAATGTCCAACTAGACACAAATTCCATGTGGGTGCTTTCCGCCTGTAAGAAAGTGGACCCCAGGTGCTTGTACCTCCTGGAGCCAAGCAAGGGACGGGAGTTGAAGCAGCCACAGGAACAAGGGTTGTGGGGGGCCATCCCACCCCTACTTTCCCCCCCAGGGTACTCTTGAGCAGGAGCAGCAGGAAATATTAGATAAAAATACTGCTAGAGAGAGACAGAAACATAGAAGAGCCTCGGGAGGGCCTGGATCCTTATCCATCAGGCCCTCACTGTCTCTGGCAACAGGCTGTTAAAGGAATGCCAAGGGGAGGAGCAAAAGACCTCCCCCTAGCACAGCCAAGTGCAGACCCTTCCAACCACCTGGCGGCCTTGCCCGTGGTCAAATCATCCCCTTATGCAGCTCTGCTGTGTCAGGCAAGCTCAGATCTCACAAGGAAACTTCTGTGGACTCCCACAAAGAACAGAGGCTGGGTTCACCCGGAAAGGGAGAAGCCAGGTTTGAGGACAAGCCTGGGTCCTATGAAGTAACTGGCTTCCTAGAGTGTTCTAGATATGACCTAGGGAATCCAGGTGAGCTTCCTAGGTCAGCCCCTAGTAAAATGGGGATGACCTAGTCCTGAAAAAGGACTAGTGGTAGGATTTGGGGACACCTAGGCTGGGAAAAGTCAGCAATGACTCAGCAGGAAGTGGCAAACGGGCTTCCGGCCTGCCCAGCGATCCCTGGGGTGAGCAGTCTCCCTTTGTCCTGTCATTTTTTCCCACATTTCTGCTGTTGCCGCTGTTCTGAAATAGTCTAATGTAACTAAGGCGCTCCTCAAACTTGCTATGCGTGGTAACTGAGGTTGACCTAGAACTTGTGAAACTAGCCCCGAGTGCTAGATGACAGACAAGCACCACCACACCCAGTTTCTTCAGTTTTTGTTTGTTGAATCCATGTGTATAAGTGTGTTCTTTCACGTGTGCACATGGTGACCAGAGCTCAACAGTGAGTGTCTTTCTGTCACTCTCCTCCTTATTAATTTTATTTATAGACAGGGTGTCTCAGTGAACTCAGGCTGGCTCATCCAGCCAGCCCCAAGCATCTCCCTGTCTGCACCTTCCCAGCAACAGGATTACAAGTGGATGCAAACACACCTGGCTTTTAAGGTTTATGTGCTGTGGTAGATGGAGTCGGAGCAGGGTGAGGAGCAGAACTCCTGGGCAGGTTGTAAGAGTTTAAGAACTTTCCAGACTGAAGGCAACTAAAGAGACGAGCCATCTGGTCGCAGCGGTGAGCACCGTCTCAGCCCCCTCACTGTGACAAAGGCCAAACCTCTCCCTCAAACACCCCACACACACACACACACACAGGACTCTAGCCTTAGTGCTTGCACAGTGTAACATGCTCACACTCACTCTAGGAATGACAGGTTCAGGTGACAGTCAGGGACACAACTTCATCTCAAAGGACTGAGAGAAGGCGTTCTTTATCTCGTGTGATCAGATTGCATATGTGCCGTTTAAAAAAAAGACGTCAGATGCCAAAGGCAAGGGCCTTCCTCCCTTCTCCTGTGCAGTGTGTGCATCATTGGCTCCATCATCAACTTCCCCATCTGTACCAGGCGGCTTCTGAAACTGTGGCTGAGACTGCTGCCCGCCCCAGCAGCTGCTTGACCCTCCCAGGGCTCCATGCAAAGGCAGCTCCATTCTACACAAACCAGTGTGAGCATGGTGCCTCTGATGAACACCTTGCCTGCTCCCTCAAGCCATGTGACTACATGGTCCTGATCTGGCATGACTACGGCCAGAACCCACAGGAAGCTCACGTCTAGGGTGAGAGGTCAACAGAGGAGCCCTGGCCAGACAGGCACACAACAGGACGTGGGCAGCCTAAGATCTAGGACTCCTCAGGGGCTGAAATGGGGCTTCTAGAAAGTCATGTTCCCAACCGAGTCTGAGGGCCATGATTCCCAAGACGGCGCAGAAGGGACCAATGGGCTCTTTGTTTTTGACCTTCATCTGCAGGCATTCTAACAAGGTGACTGCAGCCCTTCCCAAGGGTCTGGCTGTATAATGCTGTTTAGTGGCTGAAACCAGGGTTTACAATGTCCCTAATAACTCATTTCCGCTCCTCCGTGATTTCCTCAGCAAGGGTTTGCCTACATCTTCCTTAAATCCCCATTCATCCCATCAGCGTTCAACACTCAAAAAAAAAAAAAAAAAGAGGCACAGAAAACCTTGTTAAAAGCAAAGTAAAATATAAAGGCAGTTATTGTGGGAATTATTGACGCCGGCCCACTAGCCAATTATAAAGGGCGGCTTGGTCCGATGGGCATAGTCTTCTCTGGAGAGACGAACCAGATAAAAAGCCAAGGTGCTCAGGTGTGCTCTCTTGAACTGTGGAGGGCTTGCTGAAGCCACAGCTTTGTGACCTTCCCCGGACCTTTTCCATTGCCCTTTAGGGACTAGAGGAGCGTCAGAAATCAGTGTCATCGTCACAGCTTGGTTCTGTACTGTGAGTGTATTGTATTGATTTCACCTGTTAATAAACCCGACTTGATCCCAGACTCCCATCCCTCAATAGGCAGTATTCTGACCAATAAAATCCTTTCTCTGAAAAGATTTGAATTCCTATTTGCTGTCAGGCAGGTTTTGCTAAAAGATCCTGTACCAGCAGCGGGCAAGGATCATTGACCTATATCCTCCAAGGCTGGAGGGAGAAGGCGGGGCAAAAGCATCCATACCTCTTAGCACCCCCTCTGCCCTGCTGAGGGCCAGAGCTAAGCCCACAAGGCAGGAGCCAGGAAAGCCAATATCCTCCTCCGCTACCGAGCTTACCAACGGGCCTCTGCAAATGCCCGTGTATGGAGCGGAGGGGAGAATGGCTAGAACACCGCCCAGATAGTATGCCCGAGGAATGGGCTAGAGATATAGCTCAGTGGCAGATCTTGCCCCATACCACAAAGCCCTGGGTTGATCCCCAATACCACAAGACAGGAACATGGTAGCACACATCTATAATCCCAGCACTCAAGTGGAGGTAGGATCCTAAAGAATCAGAGGTTCAAGGTCATCTGTGGCTACAGAGCAAGTTCTAGCCTCCACTAGATGGGCTGCTGTCTCAAAAAGGGTGTGGGGGGCAGTTTGTATATGGGTGCCACAGCATTGAAGGGTTGATCTGATAAATGACATGGCCACCGACTACGAGGTGTGTGAGTAGTGTACAGAGAACACACACACTGGACACAGACGAGTCACACCCTAGACATTTGAGTGGGACACACAAGATTTCTTCCCATCACAAATGTACTACTTAAAACACATGAATAATGTCTAGTATCTTCACCTGGTCAACAGAAACTTCAGACAGCAAAACAATGACTATGAAGGAAGAACTAAGGTCAGCTTTCTGCTTCCAAGTCAACTCTCAGTTAAGACAAAGACTGATGAATTTACTCAGGACTGGACTGGACCGCACACAAAGGCTTCACTGGGCACGGCAGTTTCGCTTTGGTAGATGGAAGTGCAGAGGTTTATGTTGGAGAGCGGAGCCCTCAGATCCAGGTAAAGCTGAAGGACACAGACTTAACATACAAGTGGGCCAGCTCCAGGGAAAGGTAGGTAGCTGCTTTGCAGGACACTCGGGCAAAACCCAAATGCAAATGCCTTTTGCAATTTAGACAGAAAGAAAAAACAGGCAATCAGAATGGCCACTAGCTCAGCAAGTTTTCACACTGGGGGGTAAGGGGGAAATCATTTACACCTACCTAATAATTTATTATTTTTTTTATTGAAATTGAATACTTCATAATACAGTAAAGTTGATTGAAAAAAATGAAAAGAAAAATCAAATTTTAAAAATACACTCATGTTTAAATCAAAAAAAAAAAAAAAAAAAGCCAGCCAAATCGGCACAAACCAAGCAATCTGCAGGGCGGTTTGCTTTTCAGTATATAGATACCACCTATGTACAGTCTACAACGTGAGAAGTCACTGAATACGTCAAGAAAAGCCCACACCGGGCCGCCCTTCCATCCTGGGACTCTGCCCGGGCACAGGTCCACACACAACACTGGCCCACTGGGGTTCACATGATGTCTGTAAGTCACCCTGTACAAATTAAGGCTTCTTATAGGTCAAGTGGGTGATAAACACTCTGTCCCCTTAAAAAACGAAAAAGCACAGTAAAGGTGGTGTCGTGAGACCCTGAAGAGATGAGGCCGACAATCCAACCTAGGTGCAGCTAGTCTCCGTGTCTCCTCAACTCCCGTCACATGGACAAAGTCCTTCTCTGGGTGAGCTGCTGGGACTCACCAGCTGGCAAAAGCCACACCCAGGAGGATGCTTGCAAAGAGCTGCGGCTACAATACGAGGCACGGAGCAGGTGGGCCTTCCCAAACCTAGGCACTCGGGGACCTGTGAACATGTGTGCCCTTACAAACTGGAAAGCGGAGAGGAACACTACACTAGTGTGTGTATCAAGGACCAGTTCAGGAGCCACACACAACCGCCCCAGCACACTGCCAGCATCACCTTACATCCCTGCTGGCAGAAAAAACTGGCTTTTTTCTTTTTTCTTTTTTTTTTTTTTTTGTTGTTTTTGTTTTTTGTATTTTTTTTGTGTTTTTTCTTTGCAAACCTGAGTAGTAATTGTCAAAGTCAATAAATAGGAGGAGAGAATTACAATGCTAAATAGAAATGGTTGAACACCCCAGAGTCTAAAGCAGCAAGGGTTTTTTAAACACAGCCCTCTGTTATGAGATGCATGTGGCCTTGGCACCTGTTGGAAGCACACTGCAGCTATGCTTGTAAGTGAGGACCTGGGGCAAAACCCTGGCACAAAGTACCGCCCTTTGGCCAATTCAAGCAACACTTGTTCCATTGACTGTAAACGGTTGTAAAGGAGTGGTGCCCACCTCCCTCATCCTCTCCCCCATTACAAAAACTCTTCCCTTTGAAGCAGTTTTTGTTAAAGGCAAAATGATAGAAGCATCATCAAGTTGAAGTCTTATTTGGTTGGAGGTGTTTGGCTGTCCCGTGGCTCTGCATTCTCCTGTAGACACCGCGGAGTTAGATGTGTAAGAGATCCTCATCGCTGTCATCATGGAAGGACACGAGCTTGGTAGAGGTTGGTGACTTGTGCTGTCCGGGTCTAGGCTTCACTCTTCTGATCATCTCTCCTTGGACCAGGCCCATCCGATCGGCTTCCCTTTCCTTAAGGACCTTGAGCTGTGGGTTTCTCATGGGCTGTGGGCTCTCTACCTCGGCTACTCTACCTGAGTGAACTTTCACCTCTGGGATGGTCAGGACTTCATCTTCACTGTCCTGGTCATCCCCGCGCAGGGAAGTGAGAGCTTCTGCTTTCATGGTCTTGGTGGTGATGTGCCCGTTCTCTTGGCCATCTTTGACTAGTCTTGGGTTTGGCTGCTGGATCTCTTCCATCAGCCATTCCGTTTCATTCTCATCGGCCTCCTCTTCCTTGCTGACCTGTCAGGGAACAACAGCAGAGACCGTGAGACCCAGCCAAGACGTCCGTCTGCTGCTGACCAGCTCTCCTGACACAGCCCACCACCCCAGGGCCTCTCTACGTTGACGTGAGATGAGAGCTTGCAAAGAGCCACTGGCAAGAGCATTTGACATGGCCCGTGACTGGGAAGCAGTGCTGGCAGAGGGGGGCTCTCCTGGGCAGCTGTGTAAAGGGGAGAGGGCATCTGATGTGCAAAAGAAGCCACAGGAAGGGTTTGTATCAGAAAGTCGAGTTTTTAAATTTTATTTCTGTGTATGTTCAAATGTGTATGCACATATGTGTGCACACATAGGAAAACCTTGGGTGTCATTCCCTCAGAAGCTATCCACTTTGGCTTTTTTGTTTTGTGACAACATCTCACACTGGCCTAGAGCTCATCACCAAGTAGACTGGGCTGGCTGGCCAGCAAGGCCCAGAGCACCACGACTTTTGAATTGCCCCTGTGCTGGCATTCTAGCGGGGATCACCATGCCTAGGGTTCCCAGGTTCTAGAGGGCTGGGCTCTGGTCCCCATGTTAGCAAGGCGAGCACTGAACCAACAGAGCCGTCTTCCCAGCCTCAGTTTAATTTAAAAGGTGATCTGGCAGTATGTCTGTGGAATACTCCTTTACACTGTGTGAATATATGTCACTGTAGCTAGGCAGGATTTGGGGGGCAGAGAGAATGCAGGGAAGAAGGGTGGAGTCTGAGGAGTCGGGAGGAGACACAGAGAGAAGCTAGAGGAATGTGCCGTGCTAAAAGAAGGTACACATGGCAGAGGGTAGGTAAGAAATATGGGTTGATTTAAGTTGTAAGAGCTGGTTAGCAACAAACCTAAGCTAGGGACTAATCATTTATAATAATAAGTCTCTGCCGGGCGGCGGTGGCGCACACCTTTAATCCCAACATTTGGGAGGCAGAGCCAGGCGGATCTCTGTGAGTTCGAGGCCAGCCTGGGCTACAGAGTGAGATCCAGGACAGGCACCAAAACTACACAGAGAAACCCTGTCTTGAAAAACCAAAATAAAATAAAAAAAAATTTCCTGGGAGTGGCTGGTGGGACAGGAAAACTCTGCCTACATATGTCTGAGGGCTATAAACAGATCTGTGTCCTTCGGCCTCTTTTGAAAGTCTGTCTCGGAAAAATTACCCAGATGCTTGGTGCACAGAGACTTCATCATCGGGGCTTCTTCTAAGAGTTCCCAAAAATTTGGAAACAGACTATCAAAGGATGTGAAGGAAATCAGCCACAACCATCCTGAGAGAAACTCAAAGGCAGGAAGGCCACAAAACTGGTGTTAGAGTGAGGTTCCCTCCCAATGCCACTCTCCCAGCATGCAGGGAGGCTCGGGCAGCACTGGGAAGTGCCGCAGGGAGCAGCTGCCCCACTCAGTGGACAATACCTTTGAGTACTTGTAGGACACGCCCGCGCTTCTTCTGCAGCAACTGGTCAGCTTGTTTATCACAATTTCCCTGTCAAAATGGAAACTACAGTAAATAGATAGAAGAATAAGCAGAGACAAGGGACCCAGCTGGCTGGCCCCAAGTCCAGTCTGCAACTCTTAAGGGCTGTGTCCCACATACACGCCAGGGCAGGGCATTTGGAATGACTAACAACCAACTGTGACAGCACAGCTGGAACCACTGGGCTCAGCATCAGCACAGAAATGCCAGTCTTGCTCCACCTGAGACTCCCAATGTCAGCAGCAGCAGGAACGCACCTTCTGTGTGCCCAGACTACTCTGACGGTGGCCCCCACAGACGCGAGGATGGCTCTGCCTGAGCCCCATCCCTCCCTCTGAGTTCATTTCTGAGCATGGCTGGCTCTACTCTGTACACTCATCCACTTGCCCAGGACCTCTCTAATGGGTGACATAAAAATCTGACTGAAAAAAAAATACAGTCATATGACAAGCCCTTCACCTGGCAAAGCAAGGCCAACAGGAGAGTGCACCTAACACTCAGCAGGTGCTTAATGCTCACTTTGTGTGATGTGGGGAAGGAGGGTCAGCTGATCAGTAAGAATCTCTTATGGGCATTATTTTTGTAATTTCTTATCAGTCTTTGGACTTCACACAAGGTCCATGTGCCTTAAGACTCACCAGCACCAGTCTGTGATGTGCACACCCAGTGTGAACTTGAACCACATCGGCACCTATGAACAGTGCCAAAGTTCTGGGCAATCTCATGCCATGTCATGGAAATGACCTTTAAAGGCAGTGGTACCCATGCTTAGAATTTTGAACCTAGATGTTTGCTGCTGCCAGGCTCCAAACCCAAGCCCATATCCAAGAGTTGATGAACTGCTAGCCCAGCCCAGCCCCTCCTACCCACTTTACCTTCTCTCCTTCTTATAAAGCAGCACAGCGAGCAAACAGCCGACCAGCGCCACCAGGAGAAGGCTGAGGACTGCCCCGACCGCCTGACTCCGCTCTGAGAGTCCCTTGTACTCTGGCTCAGGATTCTCCCCATCAAAGGCAAAACTAGAAAGACGTCACAAAGAAATGAAGCTATGTCAAGAGCTAAGTATAGCAACACTTCAAGGAACCCAGGGCCCAGGGAACCAGCCCTACTGAACCCAGCCCAGGACCCGTGATCCACTAGGCTTAGAAAATAGCATCTAGAGTGCTCTGAGAATGCGTTTAAGGTAGGGGCCAGGCCTACTGACAGAAAGTACTGCTTTAGACATCAGGAAATACTAGGAGTTGAAGACCAGCCACGGACATCATCTTCTGTGGGTCAGCCTGTCACTGCAGAACCCTGCAAGCCAAGCAAAGGCAGGGCTTCTCCTGTACCAGGCCATCTTAGGATCTAGTCCTAGGGCTTCTGGGTAGAGGGACTATCTGAGACAGACTGGTTAGGTACGAACACTGTAGAGCCTACTGGCTCTAGCCCAGCTGGCCCAAGAACACTACTATGGAATGGAGTAATTCCGTCACACCCACTCAATGGTGCCAGTCCCAGAGGAGGAGGAAGCAGGATGTCCAGGATGCGCAACACGCAAGGGAAGCAGCAGCTGTACATGGACACGGGCTGACTTTCCCTTCTGCTCAGGAGGACTTGACACTTCAGAGCTCTCTGGCCTTCAAAAGTGGTGGGAAAGGGACACGGGCTGCCACTCACCTGAGAGGACAGACAGCCGCAGTGTACCAGGAGAACAGGTACTGGCAGTCAGCAGTCTCATGGCTGAACTCGGGGATCCCTTCCTCCACCAGAGGGTCACAGTGGAAGAAGATGGTGGATGAGACAGACTTGGTCTTATCTTTCCCGCACTTGGAGGGTGAGGTAAACACCACATCCAGATCACCATCTGGAAAGGAGACAACCACAGCTCCATTACCACCCACCAAGTGGATACTTCCAATGTCCCATGTGCAGTTTTAAAAACAACCTGGCATCCCAAGCAGGCAGAGTAAAGATTTTGACCTCATCTAACATGAGGTCTGGCCCTTGTCTTTGGCTAGTGAAAAGATTTACGGTGGGCTGACCAGGAGGTCTCGTTCTACTTGGAAAGTTTTATTGACCACCAGAGACCAGCAATTGTGCCTGGACAAAGGAACCCAGAAGTCCTGAAGCAAGGCTCAGGAAGCACACCTAGCTAGCAGTGTTCCATCACACATCGCGGCTCCACAGGAGAGGCCGGAGGAAGAGCTGTACCTGACTCCCCGGTCCTTCCCATGAGCATCCTGCCATGGGTGGCTGCAATCTAAACCCTCCACTGTAATCAACTGCAGGCACAGGACAATAGCTGCCAGTCAGTCCTGAGACTTCTCGACCAAATTTCCAGAAGGGAGTGAAGCTGTGGGAACCCACTGACCTAGCCCTTGGTGTCAGAGATGAAGGAGACTAGGTGGACCTGCTCTAACCTCACTCTGTCAGCTCACATTCTCTTGATCACCCGGAAACACGACTGTAAAAGGTAACGCAGTCACATGGTTCAAAAACAAATTACAAAAGGTATATGGTGAAAGATGAGTTATTTAAAACAAAAAAGACACATGTGGCCTTCCAGAACATACTTGCGTGATAACGAGAAGGACTCTGGTACCAGCGTACAACCTTCCCACATCTATTCTCACTCAGCTTGGTGGTATTCCTCCACTATTCCTTTTAATCCTTTTTCTTTTTTTTTAACATTATAAATTGTATATGTAAACAAGGGAGCATGTGTGTGTGCACGCATGTGCGTGTCCATACACCTATCATGGAGAATGCCTGGAGGTCAGAGGACAGCTTATGGGGGTTGGTGTTCTCCTTACACCCTTTGAGTCCCAGGAACCAAACTCAGGTCCTCAAGCTTGGCAGCAGGCACCCTTACCCACTGAGCCAGCTCTCCCATGAAACTTCTTCTTCTCTAACTACTTAAAGGTTCTAAATAAGGAAGCAGCATGCATAATGCCAGGTCACAGTCATACTACGTGTCCCTGTCTCCCTGTCTCTGCCCACCATCTCACAAGGGGCTTTGGTTCTGGAATCCGGCTGAGATGCCCAGGCAGTGGGTTTGTGGATGAGCATGCAAAGCTCTCCCTCTGAAGAGCTGCACATGAACCATTACCAGGAAGCAGCAAGTCACCTTGGATGTAGTACTTGGTCATGTCAGAGGTGCCCACTTTCCTGCTGAAGTGCTGGTCGTTGGCCTTCACCTGGCAGATGCTGGCACCAGCGCATGCAGGGTTAGTAGAGCTGGTGATGGAGGAGAGCTGGATTTCATACAGGTAGTTGTCTCCGTTGGCTCGCATGTCCCCAGAGGCTCTGAACAGCCTGAGGCAGAGGAGAGCACAGTGACTTACAAACCTGCCTGACAGTTCTTTTCTCCTGCATACTCAGGCCAGGAAGGCTTCTGTCATCTTCCGGCCCCCACAGTGTCACCTCCTGGAAAGACTACACCTTCTTACACACTGTAGACAGCACACGTATGCACTCTGCCCCCACATGGCCAAAGGACTCCAAGCCGGCTGCCAAGAGATGGGCCTTCACTTTCACCCAGCCCACGGCTCAGCCCAGAAGACTCCTTCTTCCCTACACTTCCTGAGATCCCTGGCTACAGTCCTGGGCTTCCCAGCGGTGAAGGGAGAGGGAGCTGCTCGTTATAAAGACTTGCCATCTGTGGTGTTAAACAATGAGAAACAGCAATACTTTGCTTTGTTTTAAGCACTACTTGGTTACTCCAGTAATAGGAACGGAAACACACACGACTTACCTTGTAGCACTCCTGCTAGGGAAAGTCTCACATTTTTGTTCACTTTGACTACATGTAAATGCCAAAGAGGCAATCTTGCACTTACTTAAAGTAAACATCCCCGAGGTTGAAGCTCTTGCCGGTCACAGGGTTGGTGAGAGTTCCATTCACCATGCTCACCTCCTGAGGCCTGACAGCACAGGCAGCCCGTGAGTCCCAGTGGAAGTAGTAGGTGCAACTGTCAGTATCCACCCTGGAAGGGAGGGGCAGATACGGTCACCACTGGGCTACACACAGAAAGGCTGCGAGACACACAGCTGGAGGGGCCTGAAGGAGCCCAGGCTGGGTTCTGAAGGGTCCTTGCAGTCTCAGCTATAGGTCTCCACAGCACACAGTGAGTGACAGCTCTGGACCAGGACAATTACCTTGGTCACCATGCTCCAGCACAGTAATAAAGGTAACATTTTCCATCATGAGTATGGAAAAGTAGCGTGGATTCGGTGCCTGCTGACCCTGGGAACATAAGCCTGTGATTCCAGCCACTCAGGAGGCAGAGGCAGAAGGTGCTAAGTGCCTGTCACAACTACAGAACAAATATCCAAGGCCAGCCTGGGCACCTTAGTGACATCTTGTCTCAAAAATAACAAAAGGGAGCTGGAAATGCTATATGGGAGCAGAGCACTTGCATGAGGCCCTGGGTTCAAGCCTCTGTATACCAAAAAAACAATCTCCATAAAAAAGTCTTAACAAATAAAGCTGGAGATTCTGGACCTAGACTTTAAAATCTCACTTTTACAAGAGTCTCAGAAGTTAAAAAGTCCTTTAATAGTTTTATGGTTGCCTTTTCAAAGCACAGCTTCCAAAGCAGCAGCTCACATGCTCCCCCTGCTGGCCACACTCCCCCTAGACACCCAACACTGCCTGGAACACACTATGCAATCCTTCAAGAACACCCCAGAACCTGCCTGTGGGTTCTAGACCGGCTGCTGGTGGTGGCCCTTAATTCCACCATGGCATTCATGGGCAATAACCAGCCCTATACTGCCAGGCTAGCACAGGCCGCTCCAAAGCCAGTTCGGGAGCATGTTTCTTAAGGCAAACCGGGCTAAGAGGCTGAGGTGGCCTGGTTATGGTATATCTTGGCATTCGAGTGGGGGTGGGGTGCCTCCTGTGGGGAGAAACATCCGCACAGGACAAGACAATCTGCAGCTCTGGCCTCTAGGCCCCCAGTCTCAGTTGCGGCCAAACACCCTGCCATCTGTGTGCATGTTTACCAACTCCACTGTGGAAACGGGGGAAGGCATCAAAGAGCCATGGTGTGCTTGCACTGGACACTGTCTCACCTCTCGAATGTAGGCTTGCCCACAGTCTTTGCACAGGTCAACTCGATTACAGAGGAGGCGGTCTTATTCCCACCGCAAGGATAGCCTTTTGAGTAAGTGACAATGACTTTGTCATCTGGAATATAAAACAATGAACTGGGGTTATTTCTGGGGTATCAGAGAGCATCAGGATTTAAACTTACTGTGAAGACAGGTGCCGGCTGTCCAAAGGTATCTGCCATGAGCAAAAACAGCACTGGCCCTCACCACCACTGCCACGGCCATAGCAAGACCATGAGCTTCCTGGATCCTCAGCAATGCTAAACCAACTCCACAGCTAGACTCTCGGGTTTGGGGGAATAGGATTCCTAAGACCTAAGTGTGCCCACCAGGGTTCCTATATTGGGGATTTAATTCCCAGAGAGAGGCACCTCTCTGGCCACTTCTGAGACTCGGGCCACCTGTCTGGGGACCCTGCCAATTGGTAGAACCTGGGTTTGTGATTAGCTCATGGTGATTCCCTCAGAATTCTCTCTCCATTTCAATATTCATGTCACCCTGTAGCTGGGTCAGCACAACTCAGAACCCTACTCTAACCTGACAGGCAGGGCAAAATGTCCAAACACCTCACATAGTCTAGTCATTCTTAGCTAAGAGAGTATGGGTGTCCTTTAACAAGCAAATAGATCTTCCTTTCAGTGACCAATGGAAGGTGAGCTTGTATTCAAACTACTAAAGAGTCATGAGTCCTCTCCAAGTGCTTGAGGAAAGACACGCCAACCTGTACCACGTCCTGTGCACCTGTAGATTTCTTAGATGTATGCAGACATAGATTTAGAAAACAGAACATGATCGCCAGAGGTGCTTTAAACAGACAGGCTGGCCATGCCTCAGAGCATACAGAATGGCATGTGCTTTCATGTTCCAAAGTGAGTAGAAATGCTTCAATTAGTCATGGAGAACAGTCTGAAATCTCCACCAGAGCTCACATACTTTCCCCATTACACCAGGGACAGCCTCGCCTTGTCAATCTTGATGCAGGAAATGAATCAAGGACGAGGACCCCAGAGCCTTACCTATGACATCCAGCTTCTGTGTATGAACAAGCCCCAGAACCTGGACTTCCCCGGATGGACTCTTCTTGCAAACGCTGGCCCTCTCAGAGCAGTCCAGGGGCCCTTTATAGACGCCTTGACACAGATTGATAAAGTACCTATGGATGACACGAAGGGGCGGGAAGAGAGGGAAGTGAAATCCCTACCCTGAGACACTCCACACTGCCTTGGAAGGTGACCTCTAGAGCAGCCTTGGCAGAGGAGAAGGAGCGGCAAGTAGTCACAGAAGGCAGCTGCCTGGGCATGCTCGCATGCAGAGACATGTCCCCATGTAGCCCTGGCCCAGTGCAGAGAGGGAGAAGGCTGTGGAGACACTCACCCAAGTCCTCCAAATCACAGTCCTGATCTGCAGCAGGACCTGCAGGGCTCAGGGTGCCTGGCAGAGCAACTCCCACATGGAGCAGTCGGGGTAATTAGCTCAAAAGGCAAAGGCAGACCTAAAGACCTGGCAAAAATCTTAGAAACCTCACACTGCCCTCAAACCTGCGCATCAGGAAGTCCTTCCCAACTGTCAGTGAGTTCACCAGAACTCCCCACACTATGTCAGAGCCACTCAGTGACACTCTAGACCACATCTCAGGCATGTGATGTTCCTATCTGCAAACCTGAGGGACCATGAGCAGTGGTATACTCACGAGGTTCCTTCATGGACTAAGTCCCAGGACCCTGTAAGGGATGAGAGCAACCGCAAGTCATAGGTTTTATGCTTCTGAATGAACTTGCACTCCATCTTCTTCGGAGGGCAGGCAAGTTTTGTTTTCCACTCAAATGTCACTTCACACCCACGAACTTCACTGAAGACTTCTGGCTTCCCGATATCCTCATTTTCGTCACATGTAAATATGATGGCAGACATCCGGTGGCTGTCGGCTGGAGAGCAGTGGTAATGGTCAGACCTAGGGTGGGGCACATACCCGGACCTCTCCCACCTCTCTCCTATCTCCTGGCCATTTCCCAAGTGGAGCCCCGGCCATGGTTTGTCTCACTCCTGCAGATCTATCCACGGAGTCTCAGTTCCCTCACACCTCACAACACCTTAAGATTCTTCCTGGGAAAGCATTCAACATTTGATCACATACTGATGGCGACGACAAGAATTTAAAACTCCAGTGCTACCCATGGGCCACTGTATTATCTGTAACACAAGCCTGGGAGCTAGTCACCTCTCATCAGTCAAACCACTGTCCTTATCACTTAGAGGATGACACAGATGTTCAGGCTTTGGTGTAACTCTTCTTCCATCCCTAAATTGTAAAGCAGCCAAGGTGCTAAGTTTGGCTCTCTATGAACACCACCACCCCACAAGTGGTGTGTTCAGTGACTTGACACTCACTAGCCACACTGCAGACCCAACAGAGAATAGTCCAGCTGAGGAGTGAATCTGAACCAGAGCTGAATGCTGGAATGGGAGCACAGTCACTCCAGCTACTCAGTGGGCCAAGCTGGCCACTCAGCATGCCCATTCTCAGTACAGCTCCACTGTGGTTTACATATACATTTGCCTTGTCATTCCATGGAGCAACTAAAACGCCTTCTGTAACTAACAATAACAAAGCTTGCACAACAGAGGCAGGGCCTTAATTAACTTGGCCATCCCAAGAACAGCTGCCGCCCCCGACCCACAGACTCAGCTCCCCACTTACACTGTCTGCAGAAGCCCCACTCATGGTCACGTTCATAATCTGCAGTTTTGCTACACCACAGTTTTGCCCGTCCCTCCAAAGCACAGTCATCATATCTCTTCCCTTCGTACATGAAGGGAAAGACGCAGGGATCACCATCTTCCGTTTCTGGAAGGAAAGAAGCAAGATCATTTAGATGTATCAACACCTTACTAGACGCCACTGCCCAAAGCCACCCAACAAGGAGTCTAAGAAGCTGTCTCCCAGCCTGACAGCCAGGATTCACCAAACAAACAAGCAGCAGACAACATGCCTGCTCCAGGAACCGGCATTCCTACCAGGGAGGGGACTGTGGCAGGATGTAGTGCTCACAGATTTGAAGCTTCACACTTCAAGTCCTTGAAATGTACCCTAATGTGAGATTTACCTGCAGGGCAAGGATCACCATTCATATAACTCAGAATGACTGCTTCGTCCTGGTGCCTGTAATCCAGCTGCATCGATGCTAGGCGTCCAAAAGACGTCCCTTTGTTCCCAGAGAGCAGGCAGACCCCGCCATCCTTGCAGCCTCCCTGGTCTAGGCCAGCTGCGGTGGTGCACACCCCTATGCTGTATGTGCGAGAGTCCCGAGTAACCTGCACAGACAAACAGCACGCGTGGCTCCAAGTAAACAAAGAAACATGACTTCAGTTCATGGTCCTGTACCTGGACAGCACCATGGCTCCCCCGCCATCTTCCTGGGCCCAAGGCCACCTCCAGAGGCAACCAGGAATGCCTGCTGGCACTCTAGGCAGTTCCCTCTGGCCACTAGAAGGTCACAATCCCCTCACCCCAGGCTAGTCTCCATCCCCGACTTGTTCTCTCCCCTGGGCCCAGGCAGCCAATGGGTACCGCCCCACTGTCCTCTCTGGCCGGATCCTGCTGCTCTGACTTCCAGGCTCTCCCTAGTCTTGAAACTAGTATTTCTTCAGCTGGGAAATAGGGCAGCGTAAGGAATGAGTCAAGTAGCTGAGCAGATGTGTGGTGACATTTTATTTGTATGTTAATAAATAAAGTCTGCCTGGAGATCAGAGAACACAGCCAGCCATAAACAAAAGCTAGGCAGTGGTAGCACATGCCCTTAATCCGATCACATGGCAGGCAGAGTCTCTGTGTGTTCAAGGACACACTAGGGAACAACCAAGCGTGGTGACACATGCCTTTAATCCCAGTACCAACCATAGAGACCTGGAGGCCTGCACAGACAGGCAGTGACAAGGAAGTGAGGTGGCTGGGCTAAAAGCCAATGAGAAGGCTGAACAGTAAGGCAATAAAGGCTCAGGTTAGACAGGAAAAAGCGCTCTCTGGGGAAGCTATGGCGGCGTGGTGAGCTAAGGTTAGCTGGTGGCTCTCACTATCTCTCTGATCTCTACGGCTTTCACCCCTCTATTTGGCTCTGTGTTTCTTATTTAATAAGACTGTTCAGAAATCATCTACACAAATGATTCCTCACTCATTGTGGCCATGTGCGAGGGCCCTGTGCCCCAGGTACAACTCCTGAGAAAAGTTCAGAACTCACCAGCTGTCAGGCACAAGCAGGTACCTACGGTGCTGTATGTAGTCCAGTCCATACACTGGGATGACTTGGCAATGACTGCACCCCACCCTCCCAGACACACGGCTGAAGAGCTCTGCACAACACCACGTCACTCACTATCCCTGTGAATGGCAAACTGCAGTCTCTCTACCTTGAGCTCAGGCTGGCAATTCTCTGTGGATTTCTGTAACCCTACTAATCTTGTCCTGGCCTAGGGGTATGTGGTCCATGCATATCCCCAAGCCACCTTGCCTGTCATCCACCTGTCCCACAGAATTTCACTGCCCGCCTCACTAGTCAGAGCCCTTGGCTACGGAAGGCTGCCTTGCCTTGAATGTGCTCGTGGAGAGGCTGGTCAGGTTGAAGCTGTAGAGCAGTTGCTCATCCGTCACAGCACAGCCCTGTGCCTTCACTTCGTCAGGACAGACGATCGGAGTCTCCCATTCAAACACAAAGTCACAGTCATTGGTCCTTATCAGCTTAGGAGTTCCCTGTGGCCAAGAAGAGCATGAGTCTTAAAAACCAGAGTGTGAGTACAAGATCCACCAGACTTGCCTGGGAGCAGTGAGCACACACACCCCTGCCACACACTGCACAAGCAAGCACACCAAACCAAAGCAGGTCTGCATTCTGCCACATCTGGACACCAGGATACTTATGAGGGTGAGATATAACGCAGCCATGTACTACACAGGCTAACGAACTTTGAATCGGAGCATCTCTCTCTCCCTCACTCAATAGCAGCAGAGGGCAGCCAGTTGTTTGGGAATTCCATTGACACTTGCTGATGAGATCTGTTCTGAGTCCTCTGAGGAAAGAGCTTCTACTACAGAGAGCAAACACTGGGAAGGACAATCCTTCAAAACCTCTCCCAAAGCACCAACCACCTAGGGTACTGGGAATGGCAAGAGTCCCTCAGTGCATCCCTGCTGCGGGCTGCAGGAATATATCATAAGAACTCAGCTGGTTCTCAAAGTCACTACCTGGAGGAATCAGGGAATTCCTCCAGAGAAAGCCAAATCCCAAGGAGTTTTTGGTGTTACTTGGCTTGTTATATATCAGCTGTATTCTGTTATGAAAATCATATGTGCCTTCATAGTTTTCCCAATTGACTTTTCCCTAAGAAGGGCTAACAGTGTGGACTGATCACTCTCTGGACATATACATTCCAGGTATTTGGAGAACTGCCTGAGGAAAGGCTTTCTCTGGAATCAGATATCTCCCTTGGCCACTTTCAAGGACTAGCAGTAATAACAGTCCACATGCAAGTCTCCCGATTTAAGACAAATTTCACAAGGAGACACCACCTAGGTCAGGTGGATGTTCAGTAATAGCTTTACACAATTTAGCTTAGACCCTCCTTTCTTACAGCCTTACTAACTTTACTAACTCCTTACCTAACCACTTCTAGGAATATTTAGATAACCTTCTGTGCTGACAGCTATGCTCAGCCAGAACCCCAGTTCAAGCCTCCCTGTAATTATCATCATTAGCAGCATCCGGCCAGGTCCATCCCCAGACGGAGGAAAGTACCTTATCAGAGATACTTCTGTACTCTCTAAGAACAGACTTAAGCATCCAGGCTACCCATTTGAGAAGGCCTGGCGGATGTGCCAATTAAGCCTTACTTCCTCCTTTCCCAAACCTTACCTCCAGTTCCAGATCTCCCTTTAACTATCACCAGAGGCATCTAGCTGTACACAGGTTGCCTAGCGACTGAGCACACTTCCCCCACCCTGCAGAAAAACGGCAGATAGCTTGGACAGATAGGAGCCACAGGAAAAAATAAGACAGTTTTCTTTTCTCCCATTGACCTCGCAACTATAGATTCTTAACATTTTCTACCAATCATGTTTAAGATTATAGTTGAGCCCTCGTCTTAGATATTACCTGAATTCAGCCTTTAGTTAATTCATTTCCCCATTGGTCACTTCCCTTTGGGGTTGCAAATGATAATTAACGGTTATTGCCTCTCAATGTGATTGCCCAGGACTTCCAGGGCACGGAGAGTCAGAGAAGAGAAAAGAGTATGGGAGAACTAGACAGGTAAGAACTTGAGAGGAACAAACTGAGATGGAGAAGAACTAGATTGAAGGGCTAGAAGAGAGGGCTAGAGGAACGAGATGGAGATGAGGAAGAGCCAGATGGGGAAGAACAAGATGAGGAGAGAGAAGGAGATGGGAGAAAAGATGAGATGGGAAGGAACAAGATGGATGAGAACCTAGAAGGGGCAGAACTAGATGAAGGAATTAAGATAGAACCTAGAGGGGACCGCAGACAAGTGTAGAGAAAAATCAGGCTAAAAATGAGCTAAATATGAGAGCAGAATATAAGCTTGTAACTGACACAGAATAATAAAGTATATGGACTAAGGAGTTTCGTGTACATAGATTCATTTCTTCTCATCAAAGATTAATTATCAGCTGGTTGTAGATTCTTCCCAGACCCTGGGAGGGGACTATCGAGGGGCTGGACCCCCATAGTCCCCAATACATCCCAGATGTCAGTAGTTCAGAGATGAGAACAGTTTCATTTGCTCATCTGGTCCTGACAAATAATAAGGCTATATAATGAATGAAGGTAGGTACCCTTAAGTCTGACCTCCTAATCAGAAAACCAATCACCTTATAGTTTAAAAAAAAAAAGGTATTTCAACCTTGTACTGCATTCAGAATTAGTGCTAACTAAATGTGGCTTCTATCTGCAAAGTTTCCATGTTTTGAGTAACAGGAAGCATTTGTGTTAACTCAGACTTACTCACACCTCAAGTAATGTTGTAAGTGGTTTCGATCTATCACTGAGGCAGGCCCCACAGCGGTGCTGTAGGTAAAGGTAACAGGTGGCAGGCACACTCACCATGCTGACCCCTCTCTTGCAGTGAAAGGCAATGAGCGAGGTGTAGTTCATATACTTGTCCGCTAAGCAAGGAGTAGTGCTTTCAAAGTTCAAGTAAACTTCATTGGCCACAGGATTGAATATCGGAGGACCTGTGACTCGGCCAATGTCCTGGAACAGAAGGAAGCAAACAGTGCTTTATAACCATCCCAAGGGGGGCAGATTAGGAACTCACATGGCACTGCAGTGCATCATCCGCCTTTAAAGCAGCACTTTCTGCTCTCTCTCTGTGACTGTCAAGCAAGCAGGTCGCCAGCGTGCAGACACCAGAGAAGCTTGGATGGGCACCAAGGCTGTTTCCATTCGTGTTCAGCTTCCAGATTCTAAACACTAGGGATTTCTCCCCTCATTCATAGCAAGAACGCCACAGTCCCCAACCCCAGAAGGAGAAAGGCAGGAGCCTTGATGATGTCCCTGCTGGTGTCCTGATAACCACACTGCCCTGAGATTGCTCCTTACTCAGCTCAATGGTGCCTACTGAGTAAGCCCACATAGAGGACAACTCTTGTTCACCATATATCATTGCTCAGGACAGTGGCTGACACCCAGTGGCTCTTCAGTAAGTACTTTTAAGTAAGTAAATGAATGAAAGACAGATGGACTGGAAACATGCCTATATGTATGTGTATTATTAGTGTGTGTGTGTGTGTGTGTGTGTGTGTGTGTGTGTGATAAGTGTTGTGTGCGAGTATATGTATACCAGTTATGATCATGAGTGTGTGCATATGAGCATGTATATGGTAAGAACATGCTTTTTCTCAGGGTTTTATTCTCAGCTACAAAGGTCTTAAATCACCACTATGGGGCATGTTGAGACCACACAATATAATACCTTCACCAATGAAAGAACTTGAGGCAAAACATTAATCTTACAAAGAAGGGCCAAGCAGAAAAACTCATCAGACTGGACCTCGGGAAATGATTCGCAATCAGAATGACTTGTCGGGATGCTACTGAAGAATTTCCTAGTAAAACGTGGTTCCTGCCTTGGTCCTCCTCTGCACAATAGTACACTTCACATCACTTTCAAAGGACATCTGATGTCCCACACAGACTCACACCTGAAGTGACTTTGGAGCTGACAGCACTGAGAGTGCTTGGCAAACCACGCATACATCTGAAACACCCAAATCTACAAACGGCTTTCAAGGCTGTCTTCGGTTATTAGCATAACGGTCTTTGTCCTTCATTCTAACTCATCACTAAGGAAGGAACCTGCATTTCTTAGGTGTTTTAACTCACAAGTATGTGAAACAAAAACACAAGCTATGCCAGTGTTCTCCTGCTGCTCTGTGTAAACATCTCTCTTGGTCAGGTCCAATCCTGAGGCTCCTGACAGAATACATACATAGAAAGCGTACCCGGGAGGCTGGAGGGAAGGCCTAGTGCTTAAAAGTGCTCATTGCTCTAGCACAGGACCTGGGTTCAGCTCCCAGCACCCACATCAGGCAGCTCATACCCACCGTAACTCCAGCTTTCAGGAATCCAATATCTCTGCCTCTGCTGGATACCCATACCCATTTGCATATACCCATACATGGACATATACACATAATCAAAAATAAAATAAAAATCTTGAAAGGAAAAAATGTATCTGGGGTCTGGAGAGACGGCTCTGGTTAAGAGCACCGTCCACACTAACCAAAAGCACCCTACAACACTTTTACAAGCTAGCCCCTGTCATGTGACCACCAACCTGCAAATGTATGAGTGGACTGCCTGCACCTTGAGGATGCTCAAGCTCATGCCTAGCACCAACATCAGGGAAGTCACAACTGCTTGCAACTCCCCACAGCATCTAAATACATGTGGCATACACTCACATATGCACGTATTTTAAAAAAGCTCATCAAAGCACTGTTCAGTCTTCATGCAGCTCAGACTTCCTGGCCAGCACTACTGGTTAGCTACTCCATACGCTTTTGCACTAATCTTCCCGAGCCGTCTGAGCCTACACTCCTCTGGGAGCACAGCGCCCAGCACACAGGCTACAACTAGAAACTTGCAAAGATTCCCAACCCTTCACCTTATACACTTACTATCGGGGGCCCGTCCACAGGAACTTTGCACACTGCGGCACCTGCAGGGCAGGGCACTCCATGCATGGGATTCAGTGGCTGGCAGATGTTGATGTAGAAATCAGGACTGGTATCCGAGGTGCCATCCTCACTTTCATCATATGCTTCATAGCCACCAGTGCGATGGATGAGAGGGGACAGGTCAATCATTGAGCTTCCATTCCGCACAGTACATTCTGTCTGTTAAAAAAAAAAAAAGATTACATTTAAGTCTGCAAATAATTTTTCTCCAGTGACCATGAAGAACTTAAAAAGTTAAAGCCAGGTATAATGGAACATGTCTACAGTCCCAAAACTCAAGGGGCTGAACAGGAGGATTGCCACAAGTTCAGGACTAGCCTGGGCTACACAGTGAGTTGAAAGCCAGCATAGGATATAGTATGAGACTTCCACCCCCAAGAGAAGAAGAAAGGAAGTAAGATTAGCTAAGGCCACCCAGCCTTGGACAGTGGGGGAGCAGGGAACTGGAGACTCAAGCGCGGCTGTGTGACACAGGCATGCTCTGCCTCCACTCACCACTTGCTCACAGGCCAGGGGTGTATGCCAGGAGAAGAAGAGTGTGCACGTCTGCTTGTCCAAAGAGATGAGCATGGGCCTGTTGGTAGGGCCAGCCTCAGGCCGGCACACGAAGCTGATGACACTCTTGTACCTCAGGCCTGACTTGGAGGGACACCGGGACCCTTCCTCATACACCAGCTGCAAGACCTGATCCACATAGGTCAGCCTCTTGCTGGCCTTGCCCACACTGATCCTGGTCTGTCCAAAGCAGGCCCCTGCACCACAGAGAGGGACGAGGAAAGCACCGTAAGGGGCCAGGGGCTCATTTCCTAGGAAAACTTCCTGCAGATCCAGTTAGATCTCAGCACTGGCATCCCAGTCTGGCGTCCCTTGTCATGCAGCCCCATGCCTCCTAACCAGTGCGAGGGGTGGCAGTGTGGGTCTCAGAAGTGGGGAGAGGGCTGAGGCCAGCCCTAGGGACAGCAGGGAGGGACAACAATCAGGCAGAAGAAGCTACGGCACTCACCCACACCAGGACCGCAGTTCTCATTCTCATCACAGATGCTCATGTAGACCAAGCCCCTCTCACTGTAGGCGGCCGTGACACCAGTCCTGCCACTTAAGGAAGTCAGGTCAAACAGATGGCCTGCACGGTAGAGGGGAGTGAGCTGAGACTCAGGAGGGTGTTGCCTGCGAGCTCAAGTCCCACCAGCGGGGTCACTCTCACTCCTCAATACCACTCCTGCACACCAAGAGTACCCTCAACCATTCCAACCAGCAGCACCGGTCACCTGACTGCCAGTCTCCAGATCCAGGAGAGGGCCTGTGTGTGCCAGAGCAACCACTCGGGTTCCCGAGGGCCTGACGCCTCTCTCTGACCGTCAACAGCCTGCCACCCATGTTCCTCTTGTCACTTAGCAAAAGGAAGGGCAGAAGCCTTCTAGTAGCTGCCCCATTGGCTGAAAGGTGCCCGGCCCTGCAGGCCGTAGCACCAGTGGAGCCAGCAGTGACAGCAAGGCCAGCCGGGAGCACAGCACAAAACAAGATGGAGACTGGCTTCCGGAGGAGCAAGGGGCACGAGGTAGCTTCCTTCTAGAATGAGCACAAGGCTCTGGGAAAAGGTCAAAGATGCCCGAATATCATCAAATGCATCTCCTAGGTCCCTCCCTAGGCAGGGCTGGTGATGCCTGCCCCTCACCTGTGCTGGGGTTGGTGACTTGGCAGTCATCATGTACGTTGCTCTTCACAGGACAGGCAGCGGGTGTGGGCCAGGAGAAGGTGTACTCGCAGTCCTGCACTGCGCTGATGAACAGAGGCCTGGAGCTCTAGGGTAAGCAGAGAGATCCCATTAAAGTAGCTGGTACAGCAGAGGTGCCTGCCCATGCCCCAGGAAGGTTGCTTGGCAATGTCAAGCACAGTAGGTCCTAGGGTGTCTCTATGGGTAAGCACAAGTCAGGAAAAGTAAGGGTAAGGTACCCGTGGGCCTCAACTAACAAGTCAGCACAATACCAGGGGCAGAAGCCAGCTGAGAGAGCTGACATTTCCTAAGGATAGCCCCAGGGAACCCAGGCAAAGGGACTCTGTGAGCAAACACGGACCTAACGCTTAGCTAGAGAACTGATGCCTGTTCCAGTCAAAATAAAAGGATCCACCAACAGAGTGGGCCACTAACACTAATGCTTCTGAGGCACTGGCTACAGCTCACTCCTGGCCTCAGGCATTTCCCACCATTATGGAACTGAGACCACTCACTCGACTGTACCCTCCTCTTTCCTGTACAGCTCTCAGCACTGACACATAGAGGCCCCACCACCCTCCAGTGTATGCTGGGCCATAAGGCATTTGCTCCCTCAGAGATGAGAAGGAACCAAGCAGGAGGCCTAAAGCTCCCCCAACCTCCACCCCTCACTCCCTTTGCCTGCACACACAGATCCTACTTCCCCAATGCAGATGTGCCCCATCATACACAGGAGCACAGGGAGTTCCTCCCTGTCAAAGATAAGCTCCCCATGGCATCCACATCTGCTGGATGCCAACACCAGGCAACCAGGGAAGGAGGCAACTCAGAAGACCAGCCCAGCGAGGCATGCCTAACACCTGACACAGGCACTTCTGGTCTCCTTTCTACATCTTGTTGACAAACACAGGACAGATAGATAGCCAAGTGTCAGCTGCCCTTCTGATCTTTAAGGAACCAGACACGACTCAAAAGAATCAACTAACCCTGTGCCTGGAAGTATCTAGGTAACTGCCTACGGAGTCAATGAGGAGTCACACGTTCCCAAATCACAGGCCTTCTCAAACAGCGTACACCATAACCATGCCACCTTGAGCTCTTCAGCTTGCGCCCAAAGGAAGCCTGGTAGTGTCAATGGCCCATGATCCCACGTTCTTCTGGAAGCCATTAACTCACCACTTGGCTGTCACTGCAGGTGAAGCGGATAGTGGTGGACCTTTTCCGAATCTTGTCTGGACACAAGTCGCCGTCCACATACTTCAGGACAGTCACACCAGCTGTCCACTGAGGACCATCCTTCACCTTGCCAAGGTTCACAGGCTTGGAGCCATCCAGCAGCAAACACACAGCTGCCTCTGGAGGGCACGGCTCTGCAACAAAAGACACAATCAGTGTCTCCTGGGGTGAGTGCAGTAGAAAGCGAAGCTTCACCTGAAGAGTGTTCCAGAACTGCACACTACCACCACCACCCCAAGACGACCAGCTGTGTCCTCCACCAGTCACACAGATTTGACATTCATTTTTTTGCTCATTTAAATGCAGCATAACCATAAATGGGCTGGGGCCAATGTGAGGTATGGTGTACGTAAGACCAAGCCCCCTCCCCATCATTTCTAAACACCATGTATGATAAGGCCAGGGCCTACAGTCTCACTTCTTAGTCAAGATCTTACTAAGAACTCTACTGACTTCCTATTCTCCAAGCACCTGGGCCCTGTACCCTGAGGAAGGGCCAGCCCTGCACCAGAGTCACAGGCTGCCCAGAACAACACAGCAAGGAAAAGCAGGCCATGGCCTCAGCATGCTGAGGATGAAGTTCAAGAAGCAGCACCTGAGGTGACAGCATTTGTGCTGTGGGTGAGGCTGTAGCTCACTCCCCCAAATCGGTGGCCTTCACCTTCAGCATTCCAAAGAATTCCCTGGGAAACTATTGGTCACACAGTACCCTCTAGTCTCCACTCTCGTCCCAGACCCTGGGGGAGCTTACCCTAAATGATACAAGTACCCTGTAGGATAAACAATGGGCCACCTAAGGCCCCTCCCATCTCCTATCCTGCTTTCTTTCCACCCACAGCCATGTCCTCATGATCAGAGAGGTTACTATGTTCCCTGCAAAGTCCTTGGCATCAACCGAGCCTGGGCCACACGGAGATCAGTCACCAAGGCTCTCAGCTCCTCTCCCTGCTGCTTCTAGGCCAAAGTCCTCCCACCGAGGCCTCTTCTCTCTGTCTTCTGTCCCAGAAGGCTCATCCTGGACCACCACCTCACAAGGGTTCTCTTATTGCTCACCACTGCCAGGCTGTGGAGACAGAGACTTGCACACATTGATGAGGTAGTGTTCAGTGGCCCCAGTCCTGGTCACGGCCTCCCAGTTGTCACTGTATCTCGACAGTGAGGAGAGGTCAATGGAGTTGCCAGCCCCATCCCTGCAGGGAACAGAACACCATGGTTAGGGTCCAGTTAGCTCCAAGGACATGTTTGGCACTTTACTCAGAAAGGCTCCAGCATCAGTCTATCCCTGATGTCCTGTGAGTCAAACTTTACTGAATGAAGGACAGAACTTTCTCTCCGTATTTATACAGAGTGAGCAAAACGCAGCCTTGAGCTCTGACGAGTCAAGGTTCCCTTCAACAAATGAACTATCTGAAAAGCCAAGTCTGGAAAATACTGTCCACACACAGGCCAGTGAGAAGTGGACATCAGTGGTCAACAGAAATCACCAACTGACACTCAGGGCATCTGCACTCACAGACGTTCCCAGGAGCTGCCCCACCAAGCCACCTGCGATCTAGACCTGAGGCCACCAATGGCTGGAGATGAGGACGAGTTTGTGTGGACCTTCTGCCTGGATGACAGTCCAGCACTACACACCTAGACACAGGAAGCTATGGAAAACTGGCCAGGTGTCACATGCAATACTAATGTAAGCAAGATAGGGCACGGGGGCCACAAGACACCAGGTCTAGGTCCAGGTGAGGACAGGTGAGCACTAGTTCAGGGGATCTCTATATTCAAAGGAGAATGAAAAGGGCCTGATCATCCAAAAGTAAAGGCTAAGCCAGCAGAGGTGAGCAAAACAAAACAGACGTAAAGGGGCCACTCTTACAGCGTTACACAGGTTATTAGAGAAAAAGGCTGCAGATAAGATCTACATTTTAAATAGTAGATGACTCAAAGAGCTGAATGGGGGTGGGGAGGGAAGAAGAGCAAGGAGAAGGGATGTAAGTTTGGAGTTGGTTCAAAGTTTAGACAGGGCAGCCAGACAAAGCCCTTTCCTTGGGGGTAGGGGAAGTATACCTGTTCACCTATGTTTGTATTCATATAAATGTTTGTGTGTATATGGAGACCATAGGTTGACAGTGGATATATTCCTTGACTGTTCTCTATATTTTCTTGAAGCAGGGTGTCTTGCTGAACCCAGAGCTCAACGATTTGGATATACAGTTAGCCAGCTTTCTCTGAGGATCATGCCTCTGCCTCACGTGCCATACCCACTTGACATGTAGAAAGGTACTGAGGATTCGAACTCAGGTCCGCAGGCTTGCCTGGTAAGTGCGCTGTACCCAGAGAACACTCTCTAAGAGGGTGATCTCTGAATGAACCTGAAGCACTCAGAGCAAGCAGCACCCTGAAAACACATATCACAGCAGAGATGCAGCCAGAGCAGAGGCCCCGTGGCACTGAACGCCCGTCATGTCTAAAGAATGGGAAAAAGTAAGCATTGTGGTTGAGCTGAGGGTGAGAAAGGGAAACAGCAGGAGCTGAGGTCACCACCAGAGGAGCACCATCGTGTCGGCTCTTGAGTTCTGGGAGGAACTGCAGCCAGCAACTCCTAGGAGATGACCGCACTGCAAGGCAGCCTCAGCCACCAGTCTGGTTGACACTGTCAAAGGACTCTCTCCTGTTCTATCCAGGGCTTGGAAAGTGCTGTGTGGCAAGTACAGAAGCAGTAGGGACCATTGAGTGGCTATGCAGAGCTACAGACAGTGGAAGAGAGCAAGAGCCAGCCAGGAAGTGAAGGGACAGCCAAGGAAAACAGCCGGAAGCAGACCTCAGTGCAGTCCAACAGCCAAACAATACGGAACTGGAGAAGTAACAACAGAGGTGGCAGGCCTGAGGCGGCAGGGTCAGGTCAGTGGGTTACGGTCAGCCCTGGAGATCATGAGCTCGACTCGCTGTGAAGTCAAGACATCCAGAAGACAACCCTGTGCTTAACAGACTGTTTCTCTTGTCACCAACCCCTCCCCGGTGCAGTGCAACTGTTAGGAGGAGGAATGGTTTTCTTAGAGGTTCTACACAGCCCAGGCTAGCCTTCAACATAGGATTCTCCTGCCGAGATGACCTATGTGCGCCACACCACATCACTCTTTAGAGTGTAACAATTATTTAGCCAGCACTACACTGTATAGAGTATCCTAAGTAATCTAGAAATGGCTTAATGTATACAGGGGACGTACACAATACTTCATATGAAACGTACACATCCCCAGATACCACAGGGGTACTCTATATATGAACTGCTATTTTAATTAATAATGGAATTTCTTCTGGTTTCATTTCTACAGAAGTATCTTTAGGAAGAGCTTTATATGCTCAGAAAAAAAAAAATCACAATTTTACTCCTGGAAAACTAAAGTCAACGTCAAATGGCAGTAAGAAACAGTACAAGCATCCTGGTGTCTGCACGAAAGAACAATTCACGTCTGTCAGAATACAAAGTGCTCCAATTCGGTTCACATGAAAACATTTTGCCATTTAAACCAGAAAAGGTAGCATTGCCAAAACAATGATTTTGAGTCATACACAAAACTAATGAATGTGTGCATTTACATACTCTGAAGCAAATCACTCTAGCTACATAAAACAGATTGATAGCCAGGGCACGCGAGGGAAATAGAGAGAATCAGCCTGTCCCCAGCATGTGGGGATTATGCAGAATGGGAAGGACCCAATGTGTTCCTAAGCGAGCCTACAGAAATTCAGTTGTGAGGGAAAACCTCTCCCTAATCTTGGCAGCATGCTGGAGTCACAAGAAACCAACTGATAGAGACCAGGAGGGGCACCAAGAGCCAGCAGGACAGAGCTCCCTCACCCACCATGCACCAATGTGTGTGGTTCCCTCCATCCAACACTGTAAGGGTCGAGAAAGGGCCCACTGTCACCTTGGCCCTGGCTCCTGACATGAGCAGTGTCTTGAGGAATAGGCAGACAAAGAGCAGTGGACCACTCTGTTCCTTACAGCCCCAAGAACCAGGAAGGCTTTGAGGCTCTGCTTCTGTCCCTGTCACCTCCCTATGTGTATCTGGTGCAACCAGTCCCAAATGTGGCCATCTGGAGCCAACCTTCCCAGCAGGAAAAGACGTGAATGGACTAACCTACACACCAGCTGTGAAGCCAAATTTTACTGAGGTAGGCTGACTCAAAGAGCCAACAGACACATGAACTTACTGGACAGAACACTCCGTCACGCTGAAAGGTGGGCAGGCATACTGTGTTCGCCACTCAAACAAATAGGAGCAGTCGAAAGTCTCCTTCAGAAACACTGGCTGCAAAGGTTAAGGTGAACATATATAAGCATGGGAGCACAAAGCAAGAGTGGCTATGCAAACGAGAATTCTGTAAATAATGCATCTTAGGCTCTGGGAGTAGACCAGCCCTAAAAGAATAGCAGCTGGAGTGGGGAACAGCAGACTCCCTGTGTGCAGCCACACAGGCTCACCTTCTGAGTAGTCCGGTCACAGTAGAAGTAGATGGTGGTGGAGCGCTGATACACCTGGTGGCAGGTGTCCCCCCCAGTGTAGTTAATTTTCAACAGTCCATTTTCGTAAGTCAGCTTCTGAGAAAGGAGCCCTGTTCCAGGAGAAGCACATCCGTGGGATTGGTGACAAGAGCCCCGGGCTGTCACATCACACACTCACGGTGCTGGACTACTCATCCTGCCCACATTACATGCAGGAGGATTGAAGATGGCTGCCCACAGGCTCAGAGTAACCACAGACAAAGTGGTGTGTTGTCCTCTACAACCTGAGAGATGCCACCTTCACTATGGCTCCCATGAAGGGCTCCTGTTGCTCACAGCAGCCGTTTCTGCCTCTTTTAAACATTGTTGAGCTGATTTAAATCTCATCTATCTGCTGAGATGGCTTAAGAGACTTACCAGTTGTCAAACAAGGGGTGGGGGGATTGTTGGCTAACTGAGACAGGGTCTCACAATGGATCCTAAGCTGGCTTCCAACTCAAGAGTCTGACATGTCAACTCTTTAGTGTTGGAATGACAATGGCAAGCAGGCACCACCATGCCAAAACATTCTAATCAGTTTTAGATTTATTTATTATTTTATCAGTGTTTTGCCTGCATGTATGTCTGTGCATATGCATATCTGATACCCTCAAAGGTCAGAAGAGGGGGTCAGTACCCCGGGACTGTGTTACAGATGGTTGTCAGCCACCTCGAGGGTGCTGGGAATCAAATCCTGGTCCTCTGCAAAAGCAGTCAGTACTCTAACCACTAAGCCATCTCTCCCAGTACAACCTTGTCAGTTTTATAGCTAAGCCTTCTACTAAATAATGACCCCTTTGAGGCAGCCCTAAGACATACTGCTTGCAGATACACATTACTGTCTAGTTCAATGTCTCCCATAAGCTGGCATAAAGAAAAAACTATGGGCTTAAGCCGGGCAGTGGTGGCTCACACCTTTAATCCCAGCACTCAAGAGGCAGAAGCAGGGAGATCTCTGTGAGTTCAAGGCCAGCCTGGTCTACAGAGTGAGTTCCAGGACAGCCAGGACTACATAGAAAGACCCTGTCTCAAAAAACCAAAAAAAGGGAAAAACTATGGGCTTAGGGTCAGAAATACCATGTGGTAGTCCCATACAGAGCCACCTTGCAGTTCACAGCCCACTCATCTGAGTCCTAACTCAAAAAGGCCTAACTTTTACTTCTCCTTTCTCTTTTACAAACAGCTAAGCCCAGGCCTGCTTTCCCACTTGCTATGCACAGCTGCCTGCCCGCCTGCCTTGGGGCCGCTTTCTAACCCTCCATTGCTGAGTATGCCAGCATAAGGCAAAAGGCACAGATTGCTTTCCTCTTCTCCAATCCCCTTCTCCTGGCAATTGCCACGATTTCCAGCTTGCCTCAACCTGTTTTTTTCTTCCAAACTCTAATCAAATTGTCTTCAGTAAGCTGACAAGGTGGCTCAGTGGTTAAGGGCACTTACTGTCAAATCTGATGACCTAAGTTCAAGCCCCAGGAGCTACAGGGTAGAAGGGGAGCCAACTCCTGCAAACTATCCTCTGACATCCACTTGTGTTCAGTGATACCCATCCTTCCTCCACATAAACTGCCCATAAGCTAGGAAGGGAGGAAGGGAGGGAGAGAGGGAGGGAGGGAGGGAGGGAGGGAGGGAGGGAGGGAGGGAGCTAGTTTGCTTGGTTGTTTGTGTTCTGGTTGGAGTTGGCCCGTTCGTTCCTCCCGTGTTAGAGAAATGTGATCTTTGGTATTACATCTTGATATTTTATAACTCAAGAAGAAAAAACAATAGTACCTGTCACTTTCTGAAACCCCTGTGGTCCTTTCTTTTCCTGGCATGATGAGACTACCATGGATCCATCATGGACAGGACAGACATCTGAGGACAGCTTCCCACAGACCCGGAAGTAGTAGGTGTACTCGCCAGCCGTGATGATGGTGTCATTGAGGGCCAGGGGCCTCAGGTCATAGACATTTCCATGCCTGGGGTCTTTTACCTGGCAGTTGTCTCCTTCAAGAACACACAGGAAGCCAAGAGAAAATGCTATCACACATGCATTCCTATTTCCAAGGGGAAAGAATTTCTTTTGTAAATAAATTTCTTACTTACTTTGCAGTACTGAGGATTGAACCTAGGACCTAGCACACCCTATGCAAACATTCTATCACTGTGCTACATTCTTAGCTCTATTTACTGAGTTGAGATTGTGTCTCATTAAGTTACCTACACTGGCCTCAATCTCACTTACAGCCCAGGGAGGCAGGCCTTGAATTTATGTTCCTCCTACTTCAACCTCCTGTGAAGCTGAGATTACAGGCCTGCACCACCAGACCTGGCAAGCATCAAGAAGTGGACTACCTCCATGCTGTTTTGTTTCTGTATAGGACAGATGACAACTTTGGAGGGAGGCCTACAGACATTACCAAAACTCAAGAACCCAAACCCACCCTCTCTGCTTTACTGGTTTCAAGAGAGACCAAAAATCCAATCCAAGTACAGGAGAGAAAGGCCAGTGGTAAAAATTAACAAATGGCTTAGAAAAGAACTCAAGGAGAAGCAGTTATCCACCCACCGGCACCTCGTGGCCCACTGGGAGCCACCATTACAGGGCTTCCTATCTGAGACGCCACAGGTTAGCGTCTACTACACCACATGTTCCTAGCAGCCTGGGGCAGGGGCCTGGGGCTCACCTTCCTCCCTGACCACAGGACAGGCCTCCACTGTTCTCCACACAAACACATATTCACAGTCTTTCACGAACTGGAACACGGGTGACCCCTGCAACAGAAGCCAACAGTTTGCTTTCTTTTCTACTTATTTAACAAAAAACAAGAAAGAGCCTTGGTTAATAGTCAATCTTTCACTTGCTTAAGCCAAGTATTCAGTATTTATGGAATAGAAGACTCGAAGATGACGGGGAAATGGAGAGAGAAGAGATGCTGCACGCACACTCACCGACATCTGGGTACACTCGAATATTATCCTGGTGGAGAAGCGCTGGTTTCCACACCTGTCGCCATTGACATACAGGATGCTGAGGGATCCATTCTCAGTAGCTTGAGGACTGATCTGCACCACACCCAAGCTCAAACTTTGTTCCTCTGACAACAAGCAGGACCCCACTGCATTGCCTGAGTGAACAAGAGTGGTTAATGAGTAGGGCTGACACTGATTCATTCAGACTCCAGGAATGTAACAGAAAGAGGACTCCAGCTCACCATGGCATCGGGGGATGTAAGGGAGAGGAGTGCAGACACTCAGGTAGAAATTTCTCTTCTTCCCGTCCAACGAGGTGTCCACAGCGGTCCACGGCTTCCTGACCGTGCTCAAGGCACTCAGGTCATACTCGTTCCCAGCTGGGTCTGGAATAGAAGGAAACACCATGGAAAACCTGTTTCCTGTTTGTTCTGGTACCACTTTCCCCACCACGTAAAGACTGCCAGGATGCAGATGGAGCGCCTTTCAAGACATAAGGAAAGGCACAGGAAGCCTGCCCTACAGAAACATACCATTGTCTCTGCTGGAAAAGCTATCACAGGGCACACAGCCAGGTCAGGGCACAACTAAGAAACTCTTGGGTCTTGTGTCTTTTTTTCTTCCTTGTATGAATCTCTGACATACACATCTGTATTTGATTTTCTTTTGTACTTGAGTTTTCTTCTCAATTCCTATGAGCACCTGACCCCCAAACCATAATTTAAACCTTAACTGTATGGGGGAGGGGAGTCTCTTCAAGAGAAGCATTTACATCACTAAGCAACACTTAAAAACACGCAACAATGGCCATATTACCTATGAAGCAAAGCATACAGGCCCCATTTACAAATGGTTATCTTGCATTCAAGCACGTAGACACTCACAGACAAATAAATATAGACACACACACACCCTCTCACTCAAACCCAGCCTGCTAACTCCTAGGCCTCACCAGTCACTTGGCAATCTACTCGAGAAGGAACACAAGCCAATGCAGTTTCAAACTCAAAGTAAGTGTTCCGGATCCCTCGTGTGGAGTCGATATCCTGATGCAGAAATTTGGCGGTTCCTGGGTAAATGTCATCGTTGCAAATGAAACGGATGATGAATGCTGTGCCTGTGGAAGAAGAAAGCCACTATTCAGCAGGCATCTCAGACTCAGGACAGCAAGGGCAGCAAGAGGCTTCATAGCCATCCCTGGACCACACAGCAGGGTAGCTAGCTGATGAGGGGCCTGATCAGGGGATCAGAAAGCACTCACATCTCTCATCAGCATTATCAGTCCATCAGAAGACAGAGTAACTTTTATTTCCTGATTTTTTTTTTTTCTAGCAAACCCTACATACCTAACCTACTACTCCCCCTGCAAGGCTAAAAGGAACAGAAGGTGTACCCTGAGTGAGTACAGAGACCAGGGCTGGGGTAAGGGAGACAGCACAACAGACCTTCGTTTTGCAAAATCATACAGAACAACAAGACCAGATAGGTAAAGCGAAGAGACCATTGCACACCACTGTGAGTGTGCTGGCTTCTACTCTGGGCACAACAGGGAGCCACAGGAATACTCTAGCTGGGAAGGAACTCATCTACTCAAACATTTTAAAAACATCACCGCTGCACTGAATGCAGACTCTTATGTGAGGCCCACAGAGGGAAAACCAAGGCAGCTGCTGTGGCGAGGTGGGTGGGGCGCTCACCCCAGCATTCCAGAGCTCTGTGCTCAGAGCAATCAGTGCTGAGCTCCCACAAAATTGGCTTCAGTGTCTGGGAGCAGCTCCACCTCTACTTTCCGCGGTTAAAGAGTAAGAACAAAACTAAGGAAGAAGCTCAAGCAAGGGGACTGAACCCACAGCATTAGCCCAGGCCTAGAGTCTCTCTCACAGCAGTCCTTAGATGTTCCCCAATGTTAATACAGCTGGGTCAGGAATAGTTTTGAAATTCAAGCCTGGAAAGAATATGATAGGAAAATGATTACCCAATATTATTTTAAACCAGTGGTCTGCAATCAGAGAGCAAAGTAACTACAAAATGAACCACACTGTGGCCTTGTGGCCACTGAGGCAAAACAGATGCTCACATCCTAACAGCTTTCAGAGACTGCCCACTCAAGAGAAGAACCATGATCCCTCCAAGCTGAGCTTCCCTCCCAGAAAACTGTCCAAGGCTCTAGCACTAGCCCCTTCCTCTCAGTAAAAGGATTGCAAGAGCCCTTCTTGCAAGGCATACTGAAGCAGTGCTCGCTGGATGATCATGTGCTCACACAGCCCTTCAAAACACCCATGTGGAAGACACTGAAGGCTGGCCTGGTCACCGCCCCCCCCCCCCCCCCCAAGGCAGCAAACATATCCTCACACTTTGTCTAATTCTCTTCCCTTCCAACTCCAGCCCATCGGTCCATGCCATCTCCAGCCCACCTCCTTCTCTAGTAGAACCCCTTCCAGAACAGGCGCTCTCAACCCTGCATTTACTCTCCAAGTTTATTTGAAACATTTTCAATTAGTTCTAAATTTATTTTTATTCCTGACTGCCACACAGTAACCTCGCATTCACTGGATACACAGTCACATTTCAATCCAAGTATACGACAGGCAGTCATTAGAACAGAGCAACTGGAGTACTTCATCATCTCCTCAACCAATTCCTCTCTGTTAGAAACACCAACATCCCTCTCTACTAGCTACTTAGAAATACAATGGTGCTGTCAACTTAACTACCCCTCTGTGCTGTACATCATTCCTCCTCACCAACACACTCCTACACCCGCTAGCCAAACTCTGTCCACACCTCCCTACCCAGACTCTGCTAACTACACTCTACTTCAGGTGTAACTCTACACTGCTTCAAGATCAAGTGTTTACCACAGCTCCCACACACAGGTGTGAACAGCAGCATTTGTCTGGGTCTGACTTACTTAAGATTTCTAGTGCCATGCAAACTACTTCAAATGAAAGATTTTCACTCATTTTTAGTAAAAGCCACTGTATACACATTATGTATTTATGTGTATACACCCATCTTTCGAAGAAAACCATCTTTCATAAAACCCATACATGGGCTGTTATGAAAAGGCTGTAATAAATGCAGTACTGCTATATGATGTCTGGGTTCAGTACCCCTGGATATATAGACCACAGTGGGACTGCTAATACAGACACTGCTTCTGCATAACTACCTGTCTTGATTTTTGGACTTGAGTGTTCATTATTTGTGTGTGACTGTGTGGCTGTGTACGCCTGCCACGGCACACGTGGGGAGGGCAGAGAATGACTTGATGGCATCAGTTTTCTCCTTCTCCCTGTATGTAGGCTCTAGGGACCAAACTCAAGTCATGAGATTCACAACATCTGACAGTTAACGAGCTGACTGAGTCAGCCATCTCACCGGCTCAAGGTACTGGGGTTCTGAGAACAAGATCTCACGTGTGTTCCAGGCTGGCCCCAGACATGCAGTCCTCCTCCCTGCCTACCAAGCACTGGGCATTGCAACCACACCTAGTGCTCTACTTGCAGCTTTTTAGGAATGTCCACACTGTTCCCCGAGAGCCTGACTACCCTACCCTTCCCCTGCATCAGCTGCTGTTCTGTCCGAGTAGCAGCTCTGGCTGATGAGAGGACATATGACTGACCTTTCACTCTGCATTTCCCCCATATACTTATTAACATTTCAATGTCCTGTTCTGATCCCTGCCCATTTTTAATCAGATTGATTTTTGCTGCTGAGTTACTTACATGTTCTGAAGACTCCTTTGTCAGAAGTAATTGCAAGTGTTCCACTCCACCCAATTGATTCTCCTCACTCTGTTAACTATCTTTGTTGCACAAAAATCTTTAAGTCTGATGCAATGGATATGTAGACTTTTCCTTTGTTGCCTAAATTTTAGGGTTTTATTGCTCCCCCCCCAAAAAAAAAACCTTTGCCCAGGCCTGTGTTCTGAAGTGTCTCCCTCATATTTTCCTCTATTAGTTTTGTTTCCAATTTGACACTGAAGTTTTTTACTCATTTATTTTTGTGTAGAGTTAAGACTGAGGCTCAGATTCCTTCTTTGAACACAAATTAATAGGGACTGTCTGGTTTCTCTACGTATATGCTCATGCCGTCTTGGTGAAAAATCAGCTGACCATAAATAAACATGGGGCTTTACTCTGGGTTCCCTCTGCACCACTACTCTGCATGTCTGATGGCTTGCCAGCCCCACACTCCTGATGCAGGAACTGCCATGCCTCCTGCATTGTTCCTTTTGCTCAAGACAGCTTCGGGTACGCAGGGTCTTTTGTGATCCGACCCATCCTCCTTTTAATGTGTGTGTACCCACCTGACTGGTTATATCTTGTACCACATGAATGCCACTGCCCATAGAGGCCAAGAGGACATCAGATCCCTTGGAACTAGAATTACAAGTAGTTGTGAGACGCCCATGGATATTAGGAACTAAACCCAGGTCTCTTTCAAGAACAGGGATTGCTCTTAACCCCACTGGGCTATCTCTCCAGACCCTTTTCCTTTGTTAAAAACATTGGAATTTTTATTTAAAAACAATTTTTATTTAAAAAAATATTTATTAAAAATTTTTATTTAAAAAGATTTATACTGAATCTGTGGGTCATTGGGATCCATGAATATGGAGTGTCTTCTCTCTTGTGTATGTCTTCAATCTCTTTCCTCGGTGTTAGAGACTTTCACTGTAGAGGCCATGTACTTCCTTGACTAAATTTATTCCCAGGTTTGGTTCTGTTATTTAATTTTTATGCTGCTTATGAATAAAACTGCTTTCTGGTTCCTACTGTCCAGCCATTTCTTCCAATAGGAAACATTTTTCTACTGGAAAGGGTAGAGGCTCTTGAAACTCACCAATAAGTTACAAGCTTCACAGAGCCCCTAGCTGAGGCTACAGAGAAGTAGCAGTTGAGGCACAAGGTTCTCCTGTAGAGCTTCCTGTAAGGTGTATAGCATCTCCAGTGATGCAGCCTCCCCAGGTCCTGGGTCCACTCATCAATTCCAACAGTTTTCTGAGGGGGCTGAAGTTTTTCCCTATGTAAAATCACCCCTGCAAATGTGACCTCACATCTGACACCTGGAACTGAGTGTCAGCACTGAGTAGTATTCACTGAACATTCTGTCTTATTCCTGATTTTAGAGCTAACTATTTCAGCTTTCCCATTCCACATGGTGTAGCTCATGGGTACCTGCCTCTATTTCTACTTTTTTGGGTTTTATCATGAAGAAATGCTGAACTTTGCCATACACTGTCCTGCACTGAGATAACCACGAGTCTTACTAACAATGTAGCTAACAATGTATCATAGTTCTCAATTTGCACCATGCTGAGCCAAACTTGACTTATGATAAGGACACGGTTTTTAGGTATTGTGAGATTTGACTTGTTATTATTTTGTTGACAATTTCTGCATTGTGTTCATCAAGGAGACTGGTCTATCTGGTTCTGCTGCTGCTGCTGCTGCTGTCATTAGCTTGTTTACACACGGGAGTGCTGGCCTAGCACAATGAATAGGCACAATGAATAGAAAGTGTCCTTCCCTTTCACTCTGCAGCAGCTTGAAGTTCTTTCACAGTTTGGAAAGGTTCAGTGTGGAACAATCTGGTCCTCACCTCCTATTTACCAGAGATTTCTTACTGCTAATCATGTCACCCATTACTGGTCTGTTCAAATTCTGTGCCTCACGGTCCAGTCCTACCCAGTTACAGTACCCAGAGCATATCCATTCCATCTAGTGGTCTGACGTTGGTTGGCACAGTTGTTCACAGTAGTCCTTAATGCTCACTTGTATTCTGTGGTATAAGCTGTTGTTACAGTGTTGCATTTCCAACATCTATGAACTTGAGATGTAAAGTAGAAAAAAGTAAGAAGATAGACTACAGTCTTCAATGCTTTAAATAATCTAGGATGGCATACTCCACTCCTTCCTGGTGTCCCCTACAACGGCTGGAGCATGTCAAGCAACCCAGCACACAAACATCACCTCAGTGCACTCAGATTCCAGTGATGGAAAGGCACTGATGTGGGGTCAGAGGGTCACTCTGCTGCCTATTAAGAGTGTGGCCTGGGAAGTAACCACACCCCTGGGGCCCCTTTCCTCATCTGTAAAAGAGAAACTCAACAGGTGGCAGAGCCGAGAACAGAACCGAGACCAGCGGGTCTCACTCCGACGCTGTTCCCCATGGACCACAGGCTCTGTCCCAGGCACAAGACCCTTCTGCCTTCCGGTACTGCAAATGTACAAAATGGCAGTGACTAAGTTTCACAAAAGGAGGTTAAGTAAGACAGGTGTGGTGGCCCAAGCCTTTGATCCTGGCAAGGCAGACACACATAGATCTGAGTTTAAGGGCAGCCTGGTTTACGTAGCCAGTATGAGGAAAGCCAGGGCCACAGTAAAGAGCCTGTCTCAAAAGGAAAAAAGAAAAAGAGGAGAAGACTCACAGAGCTGGCATGAGAACTGACCAGAGAACATATGTAGTGGGTAGCTATTCCAGCTTTGACCTGGAGGTCCTAGCCCTAGTGTGGCTTCCGGTAACTGCCATGCCTACCTATGACCCACCCCTGGGGTGGGGCCGAAGATGGGAGCCCTTAAGACCCAAGATCCGGACGTGCCGGCCCTCTTGGTTCCTCATGATCCTGAATGCTGGATGGTAGACCGAGCAGAATTCTCCAGAGAACCCCGCTGGACTGCACCTCACCTCTCCTGGATCCTGTAACCAACCCCTTTACTGGCTGTAAGTTACCCCAAAATAAACCTCCTTTTTAACTACGTGGAGTTGCCTTGTTAATCCCCACAATAAACATACATATAGCATCTTAACCAAGTTGGTACACTTCGCCTGCTGGAGCTCCACAGACACAGCTGCTGTCATTACGAAGGGCTCAGAATTGACCTTGTACTTAACAAAAGACGGTGACGATTAAGTACTAACAAGTGTACCGCATGCAGACTGTTAAACAAGAAACCATACCGCCATGATCGTCACCCATTGCTTCTTTAGTACCTGAAGAAATGCAATTAATACCCCACCTCTGAAGAACTGGTGTGCAAGATAAAAAGAAGAGATGGGCAATGTGTGTGTGCAAGTACCCCCAAAGGAGGAAGTTGGTAAGCACTCTGTGAGAGAGAATGCCAACAGAGGATTCAGGCACAGACTTGCAGGACATGAATCTGTTCATGACAAAGCCACAGGCCTCACAGCTCACCTTTGTCTGAGGAAGCAGCCCCTTTGTAGGTCAGGGTGAGGAATCCCTCAGTAGACAACTGGAGGCTCTTCTCCATTCCAACTAGCCTTTCTGGTTTCAAGTTCTTCAATTCTTCTGTCTTGGTTCCTGCCTCACAGCCAAAGGCTGGCTTTCCCGCCATCATCCCGCAGGCAGGCATTGCACCACAGATATTGAACTGGAAGCCAGACAGGGAAAAAAATCACCCACTTAGAGTCCAAGACTTACCACAGACAAGAACCCTAGAACCCAAAGTACCACTGGGCTACATGTCTGGTTATCACAAAGTTTATCAACTTTGGGGCAGCTAGGTCCTACACTAAGAAAGGCAATAAAACCCAAGTCCAAATAGCAATACCTATGCAAATTTAAAGTTTAATGCATAGTGTTCTGCGGTCTTATTTATACAGCACTCTATCTGTAAATGTAAATACTGCAAGTAATTATGAACCATATACTAGAGAGTGATACAAACCACTCTACAGTGTCTTTAATCACGTGGGAAAAGTGTATACAGCTGAGTCATAACTAAAAACAAAGCGATGCCCCTGATTTTTTAAAGATGCTGATTCTATTTAAGAAGCAGATATGTAGTTATGTAAAGAAAGCAGCTCTGGGAGAGAGGCCACCAAATGTGCAGGGCAGCTGAACCCAGCAGGATGGGGGACAGGGTTGGACAGTAAGGGGCAGGAGTCTGTAGCCCTGGCTGTGATGCCAAGTAACTGGCCGGTGGGCAGTGGTGGCCCCAGCAGACAGGTGCTCTTCCAGGCAGCTCACTTCTACTTGTTACCCACTGGCCTGCTACCCAAGACCAAGAGCCACAACGGGACACATGCTCCTAACAGCGTAGTTCGTGCAGAGGCAGGGCCTCTCTGGCTTGCTTCTAGTGCATTCTTTAGATAGTGCATGGTCATCTCTCTCAGCACATTCCCTATGTGGTTCAGCACCTGCCTCTCACACTAACACAGCTCTGAGCTGTTGGAACCCTAATCAACGTACCACCTGGTATAAACCACACACCGCACAGCCAAAAAGCAAGCTACACTAGAGCTGACTTGAACACCGAGACCCTTCCACATTTCTTAGCTGAGTGTGGACTGCAGAGAGCCCTGTGGAAACATGCAGGACAGTGGGGAAGAAGAGAACAGAGCCTAAAGGACAAATCCTGCCCAGTTTTCCGGCTGAGACAGTTGTCAGAATCCCCCTGGGCACTAAGCTATTGTAGGGCACTCTCATCCCACCCTCCTGTTTTCAAAGCTCCTCGACTGCCAGAATGCAGACTGGCAGAAGATATTAGAGCCAATGTTTTAGGAGCTTTCTCCCTTCATCAGTTTAAATGCTATCCCTGGGAAGACTTTCCATCTTACAGCTCTGGGCACACTCAGAAACCATCTGTAAGGGAAGAGTCTAGAACCCAGCCCTCCAGGTAGCCTCCCTGTTACAGGGCAGTCTAATCACATCTCTTCTTGACCAGTGTGTCTCAAACTTCAGTGGGCACCAAAATCATCTGATAGGCTTCCTGAAGCCGACTCCAAGCCCACCACAGAACTGAGTCAGGAGGCCTGCAACAGGGCCAGGAAGCTAAGTTTTAACAAGGTCCTAATTAATTGTCACTCTGCTGCTGCTTCTTGGAAACAAACTTCTGGACACACAGCAGCAAGTGAGGATTGGTAACTGTTCCCATCTAACTGTATCAGGACCATGGTGAAGATGTCACTTCACTGCCCACCCCCAACCTGGACAAGCACTAAGGATGCCTGATCCCAAAACCCCAGCTGAGGTGCCTTGAATACATTTAGTCTTATTTAAAGCAAACTACAAGTTGACTGTATCACTCTTACCATAAAAGTCTTTCCAATGGCAGAGACCACGTATCCATCAGAGTTGTTGAGTGGGTTAAGATTAAATACAAATCCAGTGTTGGGATCCCTGATAGAGCAAGCCTATTAGAAACAAGAAAGAGAAAGAAATGCATTCAAACCAGTTCTCCAGGAGCAGAAGAAACATGCAGGCTCCAGAAACCCACAGCTACACTTGGTGAGCTGTACTTGCCACTCACTTTACAGGAGCAACAGTGTGTTCATGTACTGTACCAATGTGCGATGTGTGTGCAGAAGAGTGGAACTCACCTCATGAATGCGAAGCTACTACAATACCCAAATAAGACCACTGTTAATCCTAAGGTAGGTGGAGCTATAGCGACCTAGCTGTCATTTTTACATTCAAAAAATAAATAAAACTTAAGAATTCTCTCTCGTTGCAATGAATACGTCGATGGGATATGATTGGGTCAACTCATGGACAATTTCCTTCCTTCTTCTAAGTGTGCCCTCAGGCTCCAATGTCCATAAAGTACAGGCTAGCAGTCAGAGCCCTAACCATGGACAGGGTGCATGGGATGCCTATTGGCCCTGACCTGAGGTCATCACTGTGTGTATCAGTCCAGGTGTCTGCTGCCAGACTCTGTAGTCTGGTAAGAAAACAGAAGGATGGGGAGTGAAACATGTCCCACTGTAAAGAATGCACACACACTACCATAACAACAACTCACTGCAGTAGCCCAGGAAGGCAGCAAAAGACTCGAGAGCAGTGTACTGCTACACTGCACAGGACAACATGAAGCCAGGAGAAGCAGCCCAGACAAGAGCAGCCAGCAGTGGAAAGATGCTGAAAGCAAAGAGCTAGGGCCTTCAGCAAAGGATAAGTCATCTACCATAGAGACATCAGCACGAGGCACTGGGATACCCACTGCAGGTGAGGGAGGGCACAGCAGACATACACGCTTTATTCTGTGGGTGAGGTCCCAGCAGAACACGTGTGCTAACTCTAGGAAGGCAAGGTCCCAGCAGACGCATGGGCTTTACTCTGTCAATGAGATCACATGAAGCACAGGGCTCCATCCCATGGACAAGGTTATAGACTTCATGGGTTTCACAGTATCAGATACTGAAATGTTCTGAATGGAGAGCCCACTAGGATGCACTGGCATGGGGAAGGGACAAGAGGGGTTGTAGTGAGCCAGGCGGTGGTGGTGCATACCTTTAATCCCAGCACTCAGGAGAACTGATCTACAGAGTGAGTTCCAGGCCAGCCAGGACTGTTACACAGAGAAACCTTGTCTCGGAAACCCCCCCAAAAAAGAGGGTTGTAGGGAGCAAGGAGTAAAGCTGGAGGTCCTGGAGATCTAGATGCCAACAGTAGGGAGGACGCAGAGGGTGGTGACTCGTGGATCAGAAAGCAGGGTAGGAGGCAACGCAAAGCCAGCCTCAGCAGGAGCAAGGTGACAACACACATACCTGGTCTGCATCTGTGATCGTCTGGATAGGGCAAGCAGCCTCTGTGTTCCACAGGAAACTGATCACACATTCCCAGCTGTATGTGAATATGGGGTGGGTGTTCTGAAAGGTCACAGGGCAGAGAGAAATCAGCAGGACATCCGCACAGCAGCTGAGCACCAGGGCAACAGGCTAGAGCACACTGACTGTCTACAGTGGGTCTGCACCTAATGTGCATTTCCTCCCTGCAGCACAGCGTTCTCACTATCCCGTAGGAGAGAGCGGTCATCTCATGTGCCTGGGCCTTAGCACAACTGAGCTCTCCCAGCAGTAAACGGGAAAACTGGGGTCCAGATAGCTTGAATCCAAGCTTGTATACCCAGAGTCGAAGCAACCAGAAAGCTACTGTACACAGTTGTAGACAGCAGCTGTATTTAGGCTTGTGTGTCAGGGAAAGGGCTGAGAAGCAACAGGAAGGACCACAAGGAGAGCTTCTAGGTGGGGCACATACTGTGTTTGTGACTCAGGTCCTGATTAACAGATGTGCTAATTTGTGGCTATTACTGGCTTCTAATTTGTGGGTTTCAGTGAGAAATCTCCTCCACGAGCGGAGCCGAGAGCCGTGACCCCTTCCTTGAGTGTCACCTCCGTCACAGGCGGCAATGGCTCACTGTTAGTGGGACAGCACACCTGAGACTACATGGAGAACTTTACTGGTATTTTGTAACTGATCTCAGCCCACAGCCCACATAACAACACTCTCTACCTGTAGGCCCCACCCACACTCTCCCCTTCAGCCCTAAGAGCAAAGCAGAAGTACCCTGGTTCCCCACGGTTAAGAAAGTTCCAGGCTTTAGCCTGTGGTACACGCTGTGAACCTGACCTCTTATTTCCTTCACTAGTCTTGCCCGGGCCCATACTGTACACCAGGCCCACAGGCATGACCAGCTCAGCCACTGTGGGAAAGTACTTGGAAAACTAAGAAGGATCTGAAAGAATTTTCTGGAACTAAATGGCATTATCTAAATGACAGCAAAAAAAGAAAATGAGTAGTCGATGATAGGACTCCCACACATCCGGGACAAGGGCTCATGGAGATCAAGGGAGTGTGTCTGCAGCCCACGGATCGACACTGTCCTGAGGGACCACAGGCCCAGGCTCAGCCAGCCAGTCATTTCATACCCTCAGAGATCTGAACAAAGGAGGACAAACTTCCTGTCTGTGGGATACCTGGACACCAGGCCTCACATCCACTGGACTAGGCTCCAGCAGAATGGGCTCCAGCAGAAAACAGGAACATCCAATTCCTATCAGCAAATCAAACTCAAGACTCATAGCGAGTTTCAGGACAGCCTGTGACCCTGATACTCCCCACCCCTCCTCCCCCCCCCCAAAAAAAAAAAACATGGGAGGGAGAGAGGGAGGGAGGGAAGAAAACTAGCAACAAGAAGTTTTGGAAAATAAAACTTCTAGATATAAGACAGGCACTACAGCCCGCACCTTTAACCCCAGCACTCAAGAGGAAGAGCTGCAGGAGTTCAAGGCCAGTCTGACCAGCCAGAGCCACACAGTGAGACTCAAGTCTCAAACAAACAAAAGCTGATCAAAAAAAGTTCTAAACACTTGATGACAAGTGAACAACACTAATGATGGACAAAATGTTTTGGTAACTCAAAAATGCCTAAAATGACGAATTTTATGCCCTAATATTTTTATGCAGAATTTCCTTACAAGTATAGAACTGCACACACTGCCCCCCAGTGTTTTTCTGCAGGTCTCACCACACCCCTGCACAGCACTCACCACGATACCCCGACCACAGACAAGATGGATCCTGGAGCTATAGGTGGTTAGCTGGCCATCGCTGGTGGTGCAAGCAGAGCCGTTCACATATTCTAAGACGAGGCTGCCACTCTCCTCCACCACAGGGCCGGTCTTTGCAACTCCCAAGTTACTGATGGATACAGTCTCAGCCAAGGAGCCCTGCAATATAGTGTGCATTAGGCTTCTCCTGGAAACAGCTGGCTTTATTCCTCAGGAAATCAACGTGATACTCACAGTAATTAGAGTCTATGAAGTCACCACTAACAACTGTGTGAGCGGGCAAACAAAACTGAGGAAGGCCTGAGCAGGAGGGGCAGCTATACTATGTGGCTGCCCATGCAGATACAGCCTCAAATGCCTCTGAAGCACCAGAGCACATCACTAGCATGTGCTAACAAAAGCAAATCCTCACACTGTTTCTGCAGATGTCAACTTCTGGAGTCCATGTACAACTTTCATGGCCCACCACATATGAAGACCACAAGGAAATACACAAAAGTCCTACCAGTGAGAGCAATCAACCACAGATGGAAGCATTCAACAGTCAGAGTGACATTAACCCATGCACCTGTTCACTCCCAAGCAACTCTTTCAAATCCATTTTTTACACAAGTAATCCTGGAGACCTTTGGGTGTTGAGGCTATGGATGTCTACAGAATGACTCGGGCACCTGCATTCAGGCCAGAGATCACCACCAAGAGCTTCTTCCTCTGCCATGTATGGATCAAAGGTGACCAGTGGACATTTTAAGACTGAACAAAGACTCAAAGCCTGTGCAGGAGGCTCATTTTCCGCGGCCACTCTCCTCAGAGGCTTCAGCTGCACAGCAGGACTGCCCTCATCAAGAGCTACAGAACAACTATCTTCATACATTAAGCCTCAGAATCAAGAGAGAAAACATTTGCCTAGCGAGCGCAAGGCCCTGGGTTCGGTCCTCAGCTCCGAGGGAAAAAAAGAGACAGAGAGAGAGAGAGAGAGAGAGAGAGAGAGAGAGAGAGAGAGAGAGAGAGAGAGAAAGAGAGAACGTGAGAACGTCAGACACACCTCATTCTTTTCATATTTCATCTGGCAAACAGATGCATATCGATCACAGCCTGGCACAGGGTTCAGAGGCCGACACACATTGATGTAGTATTTCCTCCGTGTGGTATAGTCCCGGGAGTTTTCCATGGCGTACCAGTTTCCTCCACGGCCGCCTTCAAATTTCACTAGACTAAAAAGTTTCAACACAAAGGTATGCTTTTAAAAATCCGAACCAGCTAAGGCTGGGCTGTTAATGTTTAGTCATTAGAGAATTAAAGACATTCTCAAAAGAGACACACTTGAATCAAGCTATAGATGGTGACTGACCCACAGGACATGTCATAACATTGACATTCTGAAGCCCTGCACACAGAGGACCCTCCACTGAGCTATTGTTTTAAACATGAAGCTGCACACTGAACCTTTGCTATGACAAAGATCAATTGCTGTCACAAAGGTGACGAGGTCAGACCACATCAGTCTCCAACACAGTACCTATCACCATCAGCTCAACCATGTGCTCACCAGTGAACACACTTGAGGAAGGGCCAAGGCCAGCTGCTGGCTCTGCTCACCTGGAGAGGTCATACTGTTCCATCATGGAGGAGTCTGTCACCATGCACTCCAGGGGTTCTTCTGGGCAAGCATAACTGGTGTACCACCGGAAGTTGTAGGTCGAGTTGTCCTCTTCCTAATCCCAGAACAAGAAAGAAACATGAAAGACAGCACGGACATCTCCATCTGGAACATCTCAAAGACCACACAGGGAACCCTGGTCCCTAGCTGAACACTATGGAGAGTGACACAACCCTCACACATGCGCACAACAGAGAACCACTGGAGACACAGCTCAGTGAGGGGTAGCTCTTTGTTCCTTCCTTGCTCTCTGGTGCTTCCTGGCTGTGTAGTAAATGGTTGTGCCCCACCTCTCACTGTCAGGCCCACAGCAATGAGTCAACCAACCATGGACTGAAACTGGGTGGCAAAATAACCCTTTCCTAAACGAAATACCTCATATGTGTTTGCACTAGTAACAGAAAGCTGAGAATGGAAAAATAAAAGGAGATAGTATGCAAACAGCTCTTTAAAAAAAAAAATAAGATTTTAAGTAAAAACTACATGAAAGAAAGTTCGCTTTCTCCATCTCCTTTCACGGAGCTAAGACGACAGCCTTGTCAAAAACTATAATGAAATCTGGCCGTGGGTAAGGGAAATAGGAGGGTAATTTTTTTAAGCCTCTGCATGTTTTCTAACAGAACAAACAGGGCTGGGGACTAGTGTTAAGATAGATGGGCCTTTGAATAAGCAGCTTAACAAGTGACTAAATCCCACCTGGGCACCCTGGAAACTGCAAAACGACCAATGACGTGACGGTTTGGCCAGAAGACCAGACGAACAGTAACAGCTCAGTTTCTACTGACCCAGGTCTGCCCAGGCAAAGTACCCAGGACCTTTCCCACCTGATATTCTGGGAAGCCCACTCCAGCGTCTCGGTCACATAGGAAGGTGATGAGTGTGGCTCTCGGTGTGTGCTTTTCGTTGTTATAGGGTGTGCCGTCCTTGTAGCTCAGCTTGATCATCCCATCATAGTAAGAAAGCTTAGCATTACTCACCCCCAAGTTCCAAGACTTCTTATCTCTAAAATGAATACAGAAATGTCACTTGGAAAGTGTCAAGGAGCAGGAGCTCTCCAAGGTTGCACAAATTGGGGCAAATGCATGCTCAGGACCAAGATACTGCAGTCCCTGGGGATCTCATATGCAGCTCTCTTGACTGTAGAAGGAAAAAGGTAAAACACACACACACACACACACACACACACACACACACACACACACACACAGGAGCCCAACTTTCTCTCAGCACTACTGGCTTACAGTGCAACTCAATTCATTACAACTAACACTACTCAGTAAGGAGAAATTCACACATAAATATGCAAGAACTGCAAAGCTCCAAGTTCACAGAAGAGGGCATCAAAAAAGCCCAGACCTCTCTCCACCCCCTCAGATAAGGCTTGCCCCTTCTCTGGGAAGTTCAGATGAGACCTGATGAGGTCTCCTTCTCAGTATTTAAATGCTTGTCAAACAATAATGTTCATGGGAAACCTAGCTATTCCTTAATGAAACACTCACTAGCACAAAATACCAGAGAACAAAGCCAGAGTGAGAGATCACTTGCCTTTTTGCTACCTGGCAGGCCCCTGAGTTTGGCTGACAGGGCTGCACAGATACAGGGCCACAGACATTTATGTAGAAGTCATACTTCTCTGTCCCAATTTTATAAGCACCATTCTTCTTTGTGAGGGGCGTCAAATCAAATGAAAACCCTAAAACAAGACAAGGGATGCACATCAGGTCCGTCAGAACACCGGAGACAGGTGACAGCAGAGCGAAAAGACACTGAAGAAGAAGGACCCTCCTCCGCCTTAGCCTGCATTCCTGCAGCGACTGCATCTACTCCCTGGGACACTGGCCTCGCCACCGCCCTTTTCATTGTGCTGCAGCCCCATTCGAACCTGTAACTCCAGGTCTCACCAACAGCACAGCCAAGCAGCAAGATGACCAGACTACGAAGGCCTTCTTGTAAGGTCCCCTAACAAGGGGGTCTGGCCTAGGACTCATACAAGTCTTTCAAATGTTATGTGTGGATCCCCTTTGGCTCAAGTAAATCCAGCCCAGCCACAAATTCAAGATGGGCTCTGCCACAGCTCAAGCACACAACAAAAGATGCTTGGAATTCTAATCAAGTGGCATTAACAGAGTTCTAAAGCAGGTTACCTCTAACAGTCATAGAAAGTGTTTAGCTATCTGTGGTCCCAAGTTACACGACACAACAGAGGCATTGCTGAGGCACACACCTGCCTGGGCATCAAGGACTGTGCAGTTCTCTCCCTCTGTCTTCGACAACACACAGGCAGCAGCTGTGTGCCATTCAAATTCATAGAAGCAACCATCGGGTCCAGTAGTTCTCAACACTGGGGCACTTTCTAGATCACCTGTCAATACAGGAAAAGGGAGGCGGGAAGAGATCAACACTAATCTGTTAGCTCTAAGAATTTTCCCTGGTCTAGCTATTTTAAAAACCCTGGGAAAGACAAGGTTACAAAATGGTCCTATGGAGCCAGGAATGTGGTTCATTTAGTGGAGTATTTGTCTAGCATGCACACAGCCCTGTGTTCAATCCCCAGCCCTGCACAAAGCAGGCCTCGTAGCACACACCTATCTATAATGCCAGTACTCAGAAGATGGAAATATGTCCTAGCAAAATAAAACAAGAAACCAAATAGTCCTAGTATGTGACCTTCTCCCGTGGCTGGGAATTTATACAGAGGAAACTTTACAGGATGGATATAGAGAGGATGTGAAGCAGCTGAACTCCCAGCGGTGAAATGCTTTAAAATAGTAAGAATGTGCCACGTCAATAGGAAATCCCTAGAAATTATAAATACAACTGTGAAGCATAGAATACACAAATAAGGGCATTCTGAGAACACTAAAATACATGCGCAGATGCAGATCTTAGCAAAGAGGGCAGAAACTTATCAGTTCAGTGAGAGATAAGCACACTTGAGATGGTGAGATACAGGAAACATTTGAAGGCATTTATGACCCTCTGGAGGAAGTTCAGCATTCCACACCCTTATCCTCTCTCAGACCTTAAGAACAGGATGTCATGCAGAGACTCACGACTCCTCTGGAAAACTTCAACACAATTCCCTGAGGACAACATATGGTTTCTCCATTTCTAGGCTGAAATCTGATCGACTTGATTCCCATCAGCAGAGACTAGAACCGGGGGTGCTCAGCACTGCCCCCCCTCCATCCCACCCCACTGCAGAGATGATGGAAAATGTGCGCAGGCCTCTTCTTCTGCGACAGTACCTGGTTTGCACACGAGTGTGATGTTAGTTGTTATTTTCTTATTACTACCACAGTCATCACCATCAGAATAAGAGAGCTGTATGTGTCCTTTCTCTTTTGTAGGAGGAGAGACAAATTTTCCAAGGTTTTTACTTCCATTCTTATCTGGAAGAAAGAGAGAAGGGAACAGAAGATGTGCTGGAAAAGTATCATCATGTAGACATTAAAAATTATACCAAAACTCAGCCAAATGCCATTAGGTCACCATGCTCTCTTCTCAGCCCACCTGACCGACTGGGACAGAAACAGGTTTTCTTGAAAGAAAGAAATAAACACAGTCATCTAAGGCCACCTCCTGCCTTAGCAGGGACAGGTGGGGACTGGCATGCGGGATCCCCCAAAGGCACCTTTTGGTCAGGCTGGTATGTGTACCACCACCGTCTGTAAGAAACACTATTCCACGCTCAGGGCCTCAGCTACCCTGAGACACAGGCTAATGGGGAGCACAGTCAAACCGCAGGCTTTATTCACAACCAAGCAGAAACACACACATGTGGCATCCACACTGAATTACTGGTCCAGATGCTTTTCAAACATGTTTATGCCTGAGTCCTTAGTAAGACAAGAACAGACTCCACTCACTTTGAGACACATCCCTGGTTCTGAATGCCAAGGGTAATCCCCCAAATCCAACAAGCCTCACTAAGTCCTCGTCTACGTTCTTCGTACAACAGACTCTTCATACCCTCCTCCTGGCATTTTCAAATTGTGCCTTAACTGACACACTCCGAACCTCAATGTCTCTCAGACAAACACTTCTGTGTGATACACAAGATCAACAGTGACAGCAAGAAAAAACTCCAAGACATGTTGCTCAGCTGAAGGCTCCTGTGGATATTTGACTTCCCCAAGTGTGTGTGACCAAGGGCTGCTAAAAATTCAAAATTAGTTTTACAAGCACTGGTAATATATTATTCTTCAGGTTACAAAATGAAGACAGATGGTCGAGCATTTTCCAACATGGCTCTTCCTGCTTAAGTTACACCTCTGTTGACCACAGGACCTCAGGGTACACTGGTTCTGACACTGAAATTGTAGAATGCTTTATTGTCCTTAGTAGTTACATCCAAAGGCAAGAGGCTTAAGCAAGCCACATTCTAAGTCTCTCCCAAGGAAGCAGCTAGAGTCCACACACCCTTAGAAAGAGGGTTCCCCTCTGCCGTGACTCACCCACAGCACACACAGCAGCATCTTCAGAACAGCGCCTGGCCTTGCCCTCCGGCAGCACTCGGTGACAGACGTTGATGAAGAAATACTTCTTTTCTGATTCAGCCTGGCCGCCACCCACTGCTTCCCAATTCTTCTCTGATTCTGCAACCAAACCCAAAGTCCTTTAGTCCTTGGTGACTTTTTCCTTGTGGTCACATCTTAAAACAGTAACTAAGCCAAGGTCAGACAATCCTAGCGCTCCCTAGAAAGTCATGGCGTCCTCACTTCCTCACTGAGTGTGTCAGGGACAGGCCATTCCCAGTGTGCTTTCTGAAGAATGAAACCACACGCTTCTCCCACACCCTACAGCACAGAATCAAAACTGAACCACACCACAAGGCCAGTGGCTGTCTGGAGCCTGGTGGAAGGGAACTACTGGTCACACGCTCAGCTTCCGGTCCCACTAGGGCCTGTGCAGCTAAGAAAGCTACTGCCTCTTCTTGTGCACAGGCTGACCGGAGAAGGACAGAAAGTTTGGCTCACAGAAGGTGAGGAGGATTCCCCTGATTGCAAAAACCAAGTGAACAGATGCTGATGGGAAATGGGGGGTAGGAGGGGGGCAGTGCTGGGTGTTAAGGACACTAGGCAAAGAAGAGTAGTCATGAGAATGTCCCTACCATCCCATAAACTGGCACTGCAGGATACACAATGCCAGTTTATGGGATGGTAGGAATATTCGGACATTCTTATCTGAAATATCCCCTTGGCAAGTTGGCAGCCAACACTTAGAAGTAAAAGGCCACAGCTTGCCAGTGACAACACAATGCTTCTGGAAAGCTAGGTTCCAAAGTCTATAACCTTGAAAGACAGTGTGTGTGCCCAAGTTTCCCCCAAAGCACTGTGCATTTGGCTGGAGGGGGGTGTGGGCTGCAGTCTCCAGGGTGGGACTTTCTGAAGCAGCATGGAAGATTTCAACTCTCAGCTCACAGCATCCTCTGGTCTATCTGGTTGCAAATGCTACAAAAAAACTCCAGATTCTTCAAAAGCCAGGCTGTGGCACAAAGTCTGCTAAGTGAATTAATGCATCTCTGCATCATCCTTCAAGATCCCAATTTGTCTTGTAACCACACTGATACTTAAAACTTCTTAAAAAAAAAAAAAAAAAAGTGTTCCTGACTGCAGGTGTGACGTGACCAGTCACCCATGCTCCTGTCGCCACTATGGACTGCATCCCTTCTTGAACTATAAGCCAATATACCCTCTTCCCTTGAAAAAAACAAAACAAAGAACAACCAGAAAACTTCATGGGGCTATGTGTGGCTCAGAAGTATAACACATGAGATGGAGGAAGGGGAGGGAGTGTTGACTAGAGACCTCCTCCCACCACACTCATGCTTTCTTTAAGATTCTAGAGCCTGGCAATCTTTCTGAAGCCCACATTGTTGGCTAGAACTACAGAAGTCTTAGTAGGGTTCTATTCCAGAGATTACAACTTTTTCCACATTGCAGAAACCCACCCTTTCATTAGCACACATATATGGGATTCAACCTCGGCTTCCTGAAGCTATTTTAACTCCTGTAGAAATTTCCTGTGTTCCTACAGCTTCTAGGACACTTAACAACTGAACCACGAAGATGACTAACTGCTGAAGCAGTTAGCTGACACAGATCATTTACTATGGACCCTGAATTCCTCCAACAGCACTTTTCAAACAGATGGGCCTCCAAAGACAATGGGATAGGTAGCTACAGCTGGTACTGGTGCAAGTTAATTCTACCTTAGGAGATACAAGGCCCCTACAAAGCTACTCTAGAAATCCCCTAGGAGGGCTGGGTATTTCTAGGCATCAGCTCTCATTCCTGCCTCATCTATTCTCAGCAGGATGCCACCCATGAAGGTCGCTGCCAGTCACTAGCCCCATCCCAGTGCTTTCCACATGACAAACGCTCCGCCAGTCTCCAGGATGGACACCCTCACATTGGCACACGCTGTGGTGCACAGTGCAACCCATGCTGGACAACCCTCCCAGATCTAGGGACCAGGAACATGCTGATCGCTTTTCAGTGAAAGCAAAGAGGCAGCCAAATAAAAGGGCAGAAGCACTGGGTGTAGACATTGTGGACCAGCTCCACCAGCCTCCTCAGTCCCTGTGCTAAATGCAATCCCCGCCTCAAAAGGCTGCGAGAGTAAACTAACTGTCTCTAAGCCCAGAGCACGAGGCCTGGCACCACTGGTCCCTGGGAGTTCTAAATGAACTGGGAAGGTGAACCAAGACAACACAACTAGAAAAGGGGGGCTCAGAGGCAGGTAGTCCACCTCTTCACTCAGTGTTCCTTATTGTCTGTGCTACTGCTAGATGGGAAAGGGGGCCATGACCCCAAACCACTGGGTCAACTATCCTGTGGTTCCCCAAAAAGGAAAGCAATACCTGAGTGTCGAGCCAACACAGACAGGTCATAACGGTTTTTGCCATCCATGGCCCCGCAGAGGAGATCTTCCTTCTCTTTGACACAGGCATATTTAGTGTCCCACATGAAGAAGTAGGTGCAGTCCACTTCACCTGTGAACACAGGCTCTCCTCTCCCGTTGTTACCTACACATGCAATGCCACAGGAAAGCATACAACTCAGTGACGGGACCCAAAGGCAGGAACTTTTGAAGAGCCAGGGAAGCAGCAGACATCAGGATGAATGGCAGCTGTCTAGCTGGTTGTCCAGGGATTAGAATATGACTTCATTGAAGCTGGCAGGCCACATCGCCCACAGGCTTTACGGAAAGCTGCTCATAGTATCTCAGCGAAGAGATGGAAAGAGAACTTTGTGGGGTAACATGTACAAAGAAAAGAGGACAGAGACCAGAGCCCCAGTTCCAAAAGTACAGACTAATGATGAGCAAGACCTGAGGTTCCCCAACACCTGCACCATGGAGGCAAATGGAGGCAAAAGCACAGGCATCCTGTGCAGTTACTTCAGCTAAAGCATGGCAGTATCTCACATTACCCCACAAGTTCAAGGCACTAGAGTCAACACCACCCCGTCCTCCACCCAGAGGCCCCATCCATTGCCCAGAACAGCATAGCTCTACTCTTCAGAGGCCACTTCTTCTGAGCCTAGGATGGGGCAAAGCATTGCCCCTCCCTCTAGAAACCCTATCCCTTGGCCTTTCCCAGCTGGTGGGCCACTGGCACAAAGCTGCCCTTTTTTCTACCTTTAGTTTCATAATCCCAGCTAGCTGCACCTCCCACGTGTCTGCCTGCATCCCTGAGGTGTGGTGTCTGGGCAGTTTTATGTTCTGAAAAGGCCTTTGGCCATGAATTCCAATCTTAACTCAATCTCAGCTCTCCACGGTCAGAGCCTCCAGTCACCCAGGACTCCTCCATCCTCCTAGGTCCTCTGCTGACTCATCACTCCACCTTCCCAGCATCCACAGTGAGGGCAGCCTGTGCTTTAAGACCTCAGCTCAGGTGCAGTGAAGGCCTGAGCAGAACTATAGGAGCCCCCGACAATGTGATTGAAGCCAGAGGAGAGGCCGGAGGAGCTGGCACCGGCCTGGTGTCTGCTGGCTGAGGACACAGAAGTAACAGCAGGGCTTCACGGCCCGGGGATCAGGGACAGAATAGGATCCGGAACTAGGAGAAAGTTGCCTAAGGCCCATCCCGGGAAGGACGGAGAGCAGAAGAAGAAGGGATGCGGGTGTGGGGAGGCACCCAACAACCGCTCTATTTCTCTTACTCAGCCACAGGCACATCACAGCCCTACTGAGGTTCCCCGTGACTTCACCCTACATGAGACGGAGTCAGCCTCTCTGCAACACATGAACTTTACCAGCCTTCTCAGGCGCCTGTCTAGGCAAGTAGCCACAGGCCTGATCACAGCTCCCTAGTCCATGCCTTTGAGGACCCCACATCCTGGGCCCTGCAGCCATTCAGGCACCAGGCTCACTGTCCCCATCCTGTAACCTCTGCTCTGGCTGCTCTCCTACCCCACTGACCTAGATGACCTACAGCCTCCCTGGGTAAGGGCAGATAACAATAGACTTTAGCTTTAGTACTTTACCCCATACTTAGCCATAAAAACCCTTATCTCTGTTTTCAGTCTGTTTACTCCCTGAGAACCATCTGTCACCCTCAGGCCCCTGTGGAGAGGGCCTTAGCAAACAGGCATGGAAACATGCAAGCACTGTGAGTGATAAGAAAGAGCCAATGAAAGACTCCGGTGGAAGAAGAGGGCCCCAGTGACCCACAGCCCTCGGGGCCCTTTGCTTAGAAACTAGCAGGTCTATGAGAACTTAACTCCAGGCACCGTGGTTGCTCCCAGATCCTACTATGAATCATGCAGGAACCAGCCATGATCAAACCACCCGAGACTGACCATAGAAACATACAAAACAAACACCCTCAAGGAGCAGCCCTGAGAGCTTGGGCCAGTTGCACACAGATGAGAATGGAAACCAGGCCCAGTTTCAGGAAGAGAGCCCAGTACGGAAGCAGGTCAGCCAGGGGTGCCTGGGGCATAGCCAGAGGTGCTTGAACAAGACAGATCTCTAAAAACAGAGCCTTATCTCTCTACCGGCGCTAGGAATGTCTGAAATTAGGATATGATGAGCACACAAGCCAGTGATCAGGGAACCCTCTAGTCACCCAAAGGGAGTCACGCCTTCAGCTGGGACTCATCCAACAGCACCCCAAAATTCCCAAGTTCAAACTCTACCGATCTATCACTCTGTAAAAATTCGTATGACGAGAAAGAAGTGGCTCACACGTGAAGCTGCTAAATGAAGCCACCTCTGCTCTGCTGAACGAATGGGCCTGCTCTGCTGAACGAACGGGCCTGCTCTGCTGAACGTGCCTGCAGCAGAATTTAAGACACAGACTCTCTTCAGCAAGCCCAGCACTGGGCAGATTCCCAAAACAAACATGGAGAGCAGAGGACGATGGAAACAGGATGTATGTATGCATCCTGGAGGGGAGTGGGGGCAGGGAGGATATTCCTGTAACAAGAGAAGCCTGGGGACTGGAGGCAGCCAGGCCCAAAGGCAGCCAACTCACTCCCCTGTTCAGAATCGACTTCCAAGAAAAGACACACACGTACACACGCAAGCCCCTTAACACAGGGCGGGGGTTGGGCAGCGCACACTCACTCACCTGCGGTTTTGTTGCACCCAAAGTTGATGACACTCATTCGCTGGAAGCCGGAACTGCACTCATCACCTCCAGAATAGATCAAGGTGAGGTCTCCATCGGAGTACCTAGATTTTCATGAACACACAGTGCTTTACTGAACCAAGAAACTTGAGGTTTCAAAAACTGCTTTGTTAAGCCTTTTGCACACCACTCACAAATCACTACTGACATAAAACAGCAGGCTCTCCAGCCAGCTGGGCAAGCGTCCTGCGGAAATGAGTTCCAAATGTTCAGGCTGTCGGCCTCTTGCTGTAAAGTAGTAAGGGACCAGAGGGAGGGAGGCCACTTTGCTGGCAGCAAAAGACTGCTTTGGCTGTCACTCGGGGACTTTATGCAACATGAATAATGTCCACACATTAAACAGCCTCGCTAGCAACTTCCAAAGGCGCCATCTCGACAAGATCTGGTGTAAGACTCAATTTCAGAAAACTGCCTCTTCTTACTGCTTTTGGGAAGCCAACTGCCAAGTTAAGGTCCTGAGAATTACATTAAGTGAGGTTTTTAGCTCCTTAAAACTTGTATATAATGCTAATGGTATTTCAGGTTCTCAAACTGCCAGAGGAGATTTAAAAAAGAACAAGAAAAAAGAAGACTTATCAGAAACACAAATTCCAAAAACAATAGCCATATAAACTGTTAACTACCTAAATTCCCTACACTATGGTTCTCAGAAACAATACATCTACAAACCAATAGTTCTAACAGATGTACCCTTATCAAAGGCAGGAAGCTGCCCAACTGCTCAGGGACCAATGGCAACTTGCCCACATCTCACAGGAAGGCGTGCTAGGCTCTGACTGTCTTGTGCTCTGGGAAATGGGAAGAGGAAGAGGGAGGGGAGAGCCATGGGCCACAAGTACACACAATGCACTTGAGAATCACCCACCGGAGGGTCTGGTTCTGGTGTCTTCCTGCTATTTTGACTTGAGTGGAATCTGTCTTCTTCACTTGACAAACAACAGCATCTTTGTTATTACAGTGTGGGACCTTTGTGTTCCCACAGACATTCATGTAAAACGTGTACTCTCTTCCATCAGAAACATAGAGGGACCCTAGAGAAAGGACAAACAAGGGAGTGTTTGTTCACACCCGTCAGAAAGTGTGGCATTTCTTTTAAGCAAACCCAAGCCCATCTCTGCCCTCTCCCAGCTGGGCTCCTCCTGTGAGGCACAGGACAGAACAGAGGTAGCCACACACATACCCTCCTGTTGGGCCAAGGGACTGAGGTCAATATTGATGTCATGCTGCTCACTGCTCAGGGAGCAGGTTTCACTCTCCAAGTAGTCTCTGTGGCAGGCATACTCGGTGACCCACTCAACCTCATAGCGACAGTTGGAGTTGGCAGTGAGTTTGGGAATGGTGCCCTACAGGGAGCAACCAGAGTGTTAGAGGCAGTTCACAATCACACCTTCCATGTTCTGGGAAAGCCCAAAGACAGGCTGCTAGAACTTGGTATTTTTCTGTTCCTTGTCCCTGGCACATTTTGAACGTCTAATTCTATTTACTTTTACTAAAACTCAGGTTGGAGGGAGGGAGGCATGTATGTGTGCAGGTACGCTCACCTATGTGTACATTGGGAAGCCACAGGTCAACTTCAGATGTCTTCCTCTATCAATTCACACCTTGTTTTTTGTGGGGTATTTACAGGCAGAATACCAGATGAACCTGGGGAGTGCTGCTCTGCTAGACTGGTTGGTCAATGAGACCCAGGGACCTACCTGTCTCCTAACACACCCAGCACTGAGGTTACAGAAATGGGTATTTGGGGTTCAAACTAAGATCCTCATGCACAGAAAGCACTCTGCCCACTGGGCCATCTCAGCATAATCTAAAACTTGTTTTTAACCTTTTTTCTCCATTTGACTTGGAACAACTGTACTCACTTATAACCCTACATCCTTTCTTTCTGATGACCGTTGAGGGACACACAAGCTTCGGTTAGCAAGTCCACTCTAAACTCTATCATTGGAGAATCAGTACAACCCTGGTAAGCATTATGGGGGGTTCCAAACCGTAGAGCTGAGGGAATACTGCCATCCAAGAGCACCATTATCCATTGCCCTCAGAACTTCTCTGACCAGCTGTGGTCCTGCGTACCTGTTACGCACGCCAGCACTCGAAAGGCTGAAGCAGAGGCATTGCAGACTTAAGGTCTGCCTGAGCTGACCTACATACATGGCAAGACTCTCTCAAAAGAACAACACCTGGGCTGGGAAACAGCTCAGTCAGTAAAGTGTTTGCTGTACAAGAAAGAAGCCCCGAACTGAACGCCAAGACCATGGACCAAGCCGTGTGTGACAGTGTACACTCTGTAATCACAGTGCCGAGGAGGAAGCATCCCTGACCTGAGGCCCAATGGTTGGCTAACCTGGATGAATCTGGCAAGTCTCAGGTCCCAGTGAAAGATCCTTTCTCAAAATAACAGTGTAAACAGCTCCTGACGAACAATACCCAGGTCCTCTGTCCGTCATACACAACACTGCGCACATCACATGCATGCCTCTGTCGCTGACACACACACACACACACACCTCAAAATGTACACTTAAGAAGTTTTTCTGGGGCAGGTGGGATGGCTCAGCAGGTAAAGGTGCCTGCTGCTAAGCTTGGCAGATGCCCTGAGTTCCATCTCTAGGACACACATGGTGGAAGAAAACCAAGTTGTCCTCTGACCTCCACATGTGACCCTTACACAGGCATGTGCAATTAAACAAATGCAATTTTAAAAATTCTTTTAAGAAGCTGCTCTGGCCGGGCGGTGGTGGCGCACGCCTTTAATCCCAGCACTCGGGAGGCAGAGCCAGGCGGATCTCTGTGAGTTCGAGGCCAGCCTGGGCTACCAAGTGAGTTCCAGGAAAGGCGCAGAGCTACACAGAGAAACCTTGTCTCGAAGAAAACCAAAAAAAAAAAAAAAAAAAGCTGCTCTGGATGAAGCTCAGATTTCCTCAGCCACAGCAAATGTACTCTGCCATCTTGTGCTTTGATCTTTGGTGGGAACCATGGAGGATAGCTAGCAGGTTCCCAGCTCATGAGTCATACCTCCTTCTTACCCTTGAGAACACTGGTCCCAATAGCAGCTGCTCTAGGCACCTTAACCCCTCAAGTGTTTTCTGCACACCTGATGGAGGCCAGTCATGGTTCACACTGATCACATCATGAGTTGGAAGAACTGCAGCCACAACCCTCCTCTGCTTGACTAAAACTTGATGCTTCTTCCCACCATTAGGCTCTGTACAGCCTGCCAAGGAGCTGCTGAGAGTCAACACCAGAGACCTACACACTACACAGTTTCATTCATACGAACTATCCAAAAAGGGCAAACCACGGACAAAAAGCAGACTCATGTGGTGTGTACACTGTGGGAAGAGGAGGGAGAAAATAATTAATTGCTAATAGGCAAAAGCATTGGGGGGGGGGGCATTTCTACAATTAGATTGTGATAAAGGATACACAATTATGTAAAAATACTAGGATCCATTGAATTGTATAACAAAACAGGTGAACTTTACAGTACATAAATTCAATGATCTTTTTAAAAAAAAAAAATAACAAGATGAATGTTTATTAGATATCAGTTGCCAAAGCATTCAACAAGCCAACAAAAAAATGCATAAACAAACTTCTCAAGGGCAACACAAGCACACATTCTGTCCAAACAACAGCTTGAAGAACCACCTCCAGGCCCACAAACAGCACCAAGCAATGCCTTGGATCTCTTGGAATATGAAGGCGAGCAGACTTCTGGTAGTTAACCATTCTGGTGGAAGCTTTCTTTCCAGAATCTAGCAGCATATCTGCCTAGAGCATCTCACCAGGATTAAGATTCCATGTCTACAGATACAACTGCAAAGTACACATGAGCCTCCCTCAACATACACTCAGAATGCCAGAAAGGTACCCATTAAGCTGATAGCAACAGGAAAACCAGATAGAGGTGCTCAATGGTAAACTGAGCCTCGACTGGCTCAGTGACCTCCACGCATGTACCAAGCAGGCCAGTGACTGGCCTGAAATCAGAGCAAACTCCAGGTTTGCTCAGCAGTAGAATTCAGCCCTCTATTTCTACTACAAAATAGTAAAAGAAAAGATCAGGTGACCCACACCAATCGGGGCAGAGGTCAAAAGGTCTGCAAAGATAAGACAAGCCTCAGAAGGGCCATAAAAACCCAGGCTTCATTCAAAAGGCTCAGCAGATGCTGGTCTCCAATGCACCTCAGCACACGAGAGCCATACAGGTACTCTAGCAACAAGAGACCCTTCGGGTGACCAGTCTCCCCAGATCTCCTGCCGATGGGCTGGCTCTGACCCTGTGGGGGTGAGTGTCCGGCACCCTGGCTGACCTGACTAAGCACAACTGAGACTGTGTCAGCTGGCCGCCGACACCTTCAAGGGACATCTGCAGTGGAGCCAGCGTCCACTCACTGTCCTGCCCACCAGTGGGTGTGGCCGTGGGGGTTTGTGAGCACTGGGCCTTCAGACTTGCAACCTGCTTGGTGCCACCACCTCTCCCAACTGTCCCCGAGTGAACTCTGCCTCTGAGTCTCGGTGTCATCACTTAGAGCTCAATTGTCAGGTTGTTGGATTTATTTCACCTGAGGTGCTCCCCCTCTTTTGTGATGTATGGACAATAAACTATGCATCTGAAAAGGACACCTGACTATCTGCCTCTCTCCAAGGTTTAAACACAGCTCACCAGTAAAATAGCCGCTGGCATGCCCAAAGCCCTGATTCTTAACCCCAGCTACAAGCAAGTAAATAAATAAAATGAAAATTAAAAGCAGCCAAGAGACAGATTTATGGCTGTGAGTGAGAGGGATGGCAGGCAGGAGAGGAAATGGGAGCAGAGAGACAGTGACTTTCTCCCTACAAGATTCTCAGGCTTCAGAGCTAGGAAGATAGCTCAGTATGTAAAGCTATTCCCATGTCATTTTCATCTCCAGAACCCACTGTGGTGCACACCTGTAATCCCAGGACAGGAGGGGCAGGCAGACACTGTGGTGCACACCTGTAATCCCAGGACAGGAGGGGCAGGCAGACACTGTGGTGCACACCTGTAATCCCAGGACAGGAGGGGCAGGCAGACACTGTGGTGCACACCTGTAATCCCAGGACAGGAGGGGCAGGCAGACACTGTGGTGCACACCTGTAATCCCAGCACTTGGGAAGCTGAGGGTCCACAAAAAGATCCTGTCTCTAAACTAACACACACAAGGAAGAAAACACTGGCCGCCACAGGCAGCTGAAGCTCTTAGAAGCTGTTCCCTACCGAGAGTCCAAGGTCCCTTTAGTGTATCACCCTTCCCGGCACCCACCCACGTGTCTCAAACACAGACACACGATCGTTTGGGCAAGTCTGGCTGAGGATCACATCTTCAAAGTCACTTAGAGACAAGTCACTCACCTCTCTCCGCTCAGATGGGCACACAAATGTTATCGTCACTGCAGGGCTGTGACCATTACAGAAGTCTGGCTTTTCTGCCTCTTCCTTCACGTAACTCAGAACAAGCCTGCAGAAGCCATGTGGAAAAATTGTATTACAGAAGTGCAGATTACATTCAAACCGCTGCATTGCCCTGAGCAGTCAGTACATTTGAGGAATGGAGTACAGAGGAAAATAATAAAACGGCATTGTTCTATTTCCATTTTAAAAAAGCAGGAAAGTATAAACTTCAGAGTCTCTTCCTGTTGAAAGTCAAATGAATATGATGATGGGTATGCAAACTAAACACCCTAAAGGAAGCTGTCGACATAATAGAGACCACTTTCGTAAGAGACCTAATAAAGTAAGATCAACACAGCTGAGAGGCCTAACACATTTTTCCTCACAAGGTTCCATGATCTTTCCCTAACAAAGAGCTATATGTCAACCTGTCAGCCTGTGGCTGGTCAAGATGGCGGGCACAGCAGCCACAGACAGGTTAGGGTTGCTGCACCCAAAGCCCAACCCCTGTCTCTACCAAGGAAGCACTCACAGTAGTCAGCAGGCCCCTGCCTCACCTGTGGGCCATGCCCGTGTCTCCACGCACCACCACACAAGTGCTGACTATAGACAAGCCACGCTCTGCATGGAATCCTACATTCCCTGAGCCCTCAGCCACCACCTGGGGCCCTCAATCACCACCCTGTCACTCTGGACAATCCCTCCCAACTCCAAATAGCGCAGCCCTGACAGACATGCTCCAACAGGTGATTACTAGGCCACAGGGACATTAAAGAGGTTAACAAATGATATCCTCATGCTACAGTTCTGTTGTTGAGAGGATATGAGAACGCAGACCAAAAGACTTTGTGAAGCTACAGGGAAAAGATGGCCTCTAACAGAACAAGGAGATAGGCCACATAAGAAACCAACCTGAGTTTGAGGACAGCCAGAGCTCTTACACAGAGAAACCCTGTCTCGGAGAAAGAAAAAAAAAAGAAAAAAAAAGGGGGGGGGGGAGAACCTGACTGGAACTCTTAGTCTCTGAAATTGCAGCTGAGGAAATAAATTCCTGCTGTTCAATGCCCCACTCTGTGGTATTTGCTTATGGCAATGTGAGCAAGTTGATGCAGACACAGAACACTCTCAGCTTTTTTCCAATTCAGGTCCTGCTTTAACAGTACAAGTCTGCAGTCTAGTATTGCATCAGTTCCAACAGGTCAGAGAAAAAAGTCATGCCCCTGAAGTTGAGGCCGCAGGCAATACAGGAACCTGTATACATAAGAGAGTGGTGGGGGAGGGTGTGCACCGTGTCCCAGATAGAAAGAAACTGCGTGCAGGAGGGTCACCAGCAAACTGCCCCACCTATCTCTCCAAAAGAAAGGCTACAGATAACCTGACGAGTGACAGAACCTGAGCAGGATCAAGAATTCCAAGCTACTTTAAGCTACACGGCAAGACTGTCTCACAAAGCCAAATGAATGTCACCTAGTAAATAAAACAAGTGAGCACCATGGAAACCAGCTTGAGACAGGACAGTGACCAACCAGCCTGCTGGAAATAGGGTGTGCTTCCCTGGCTCCTGCAAGCCAGGTTCTTTCTGTTTCTCATCTTTTACCAGTATTAACTTACCAGTTATTAATTGTACATAACAACAGGTCTCACAATGACATTTTCACACATACACACAGCATACACTTTGATCATGCCAGCACCCCCACTACCAGGCTTCCATTCCCTTCCCTTCTCCATTAGTCCCCCTAAAAGGCAGGCTCTTGCTGAATAAGCCAAGGTGGCTACAGACTGACCTGTCCTTGCTTACTAGCTTCAGCCCCTCCTTGGGCCGGCCAACATCAAATGCCTGGTTTCCCTTCAGCAGACAGGCGGCAGCACCAGCAGGACAGGCTCTTAGCTGCGTGCTTGGGTCTCGAACAGCGTCTGCAAAACATCACAGACCACTTTACAGCAACAAAGTTGGAACTCATGGGAATCCTTATGTCCAGGCTTCTAAACCAACAAAGGGACTGTCACATCCACCCATCATGTTCTGAGATTCCATATAATATGTGGGCCAAGAAGCACCAGGCACTACTCTGCTTGTCAGACATTCCTTTGTCACCTGTGGTTACAAATGTTCACGTGTGCCCTTAAGTCTAACTTTAGCATTGTCCCTTTTTAAGTTTGAGATGCTAGAAAATGAGGCATTCTAGGGACAAGACTCTGTAATGGAAAGAAAGAAGCCACAGACAGGTCTGGGCTCACATCCTAAAGGATGACTCCCTCCTTCCATTCCTCCCTCACTCCCTTCTTCTCCCGGTTTCCCCTTTCCCCATTAGACCTTGGACCATACTGTGTTTACTCCTCCACTAGGTACTTCCTCCTCCCCAGCCCTAAGCTCCAGAAGGCAGAAACTTTAGGATGATAAAGGCTCTGATCGAACCACTAAAGTAGCCAAGCCATAGCAAATTTTAGTTTTTTGTTGTTGTTTTTGGTTTTGTTTTTTCAAGACAGGGTTTCTCTGTGTAGTTTTAGTGCCTGTCCTGGATCTCGCTCTGTAGACCAGGCTGGCCTCGAACTCACAGAGATCCGCCTGGCTCTGCCTCCTGAGTGCTGGAATTAAAGGCTTGTGCCACTGCTGCCCGGCCATAGGAAGTTTTGAACACTACTGCACAAGTAAGGAACCAGGAGCACCTCCCCAGACTTCAACAACTACCTCAGTCACAGTGGGAGGGCACCCTGCCTCCTGCCAGCCCTCCAGAAACCCAGCCCACCAGCCACGTACTTCCACACACAGCAACTGCTGTGCTGGGCTACTGCATCACAGGGGCTCGATGTTGGATACTCTGCCTCCTGGCTGCTCCCCAAACCCAACTAGAATCAAAACAGCCGCTTGCTTCCACACATAGCAACTGCAACGAGGGGCAACTACTTCAGGGAGCTGTGATGGCAGGCAGACTGCCTGCTTCCCAAAGGCCAAGGAAAGGCAAGTCAGTAAACAGCAGCCACGGGGCTAGGGGCTAACGTGGACATGAGGCTTTAGGGACCTTCAAAGTTAGTGTGAGGCAATTTCCTGGGGCTAAAGAAGGAGCAGCGGAGGACACAGGACCACCTTTAAAGACCATAAAGGCTGTTTTCTCCCAAACTGCCAGAAAATTGGAAAGAAAAACTAAGGTATTTATTGAATTAAAATAATACTCAAAGGGGGTTGTTTTTAAGGAACACAAATTTGTTTTCCAAATAGGATTTAAGAACTAGAAACTTCAATGTTTTCAAAACTGAAACATCACATTGTTGCAGAAGTTTACAACCCAACTTAAGTTACTGTAACCTCGCATGAAAAACTTGAAATCACCACTGGTCACTGGCAGTCCTAGGTGGAGTCTAATTATTACTGTAAACTGTTAATCATAATATACAAGTAAGATGGAATGTGTCCGTATACAATATAAAAAACTGTAGACCAGTTATATACCCACCACCCACTAAGTGTCATGCACTGAACTTGGTTTTTTCCCCAAAATTTTTCTAAGACCAACATCTCATAAATATTGGAAAATAAACATAAGGAAAACAGAAAAATCTGGCCTCTTTCCTTCTTTCCTTCCTTTTTAAATTTTCTTCCTTGGCAGTACAATTTCTTTATGGCACAGTTGCAGCCAACACAGCAGAATGACCAGTCCTGATCTATAGGGCTCCCAGTGCTGAGACCATGAGGGAAGCACAAGAGGCTTAGCAAGTAATAAATAAATACACAGTACAACTGTACAGCCCTCTGAGATAAAGGCCTTCATTTACAGCCTTGGGTTATCAAGGAACGATATGCTGGCCTCTCACAGTTCTACAAAGAAAACCAGAAGTCATTCCCATGCCAAGCACACATCACAGACACATTCTCAAAGCCTGTGTTATCCCTCAGCCCCTTTTACCCAGCCTCCACTCAAAGCCGCAGGGCTTGAGTAAACACAGCAAACTGAAACAAACTTCACCATGGAGCCCCAAACCCCCAAGTATCTGGCAGAGAAAACCTCCACAGAAGCAATAGCTTGAGTGGAATTTGCAGGGTTGGAAGAGGGTAGGATCAGCCTTGCTCAGGGAGATGAATGCAGCTGTCCAGAGGACACCTTCAGGACAACAGCTTTCTTAGAGAACTAATGGCGACGTGCATGTCAAAGGGGCCAGGGCATGTAATGACCAATCCCCACCCTTCCTCCTAAAAAGACTCTTACCTATGTCTCTACACACGTTGATGAATAGAGATGTGTCAGCATCAGAATCGTCTACCAGGTAGGCACCACTCAACCTGATCAGTGGGTTTAAATCATGCTTCTTTAACTTGTCATCAAATGCATAGCAGGGCACCTGAGGAAGCAGAGGACAAGTGAGTCAGCCTTCTTTTGTCCCACAGCTTGGGGCTCGGAGATCACACACTTGTGATGGACACCACACAACAGTGATTTCTATCCCTTAAGTACAAAATAAACATGGTTCTGTCAGGTGTGGTGGCAAAACCCTTTAATCCCAGCACTCAGGAGGCAGAGGCAGGAGGAACTCTATGAGTTCGAGGCCCACCTGGCCTACACAGTAAGTTCCCAGGCCAGCCAGGGCTACACAGTTGAGACTTTGTCTCAAAAACCAGTTCCGTCTTCCATACCATTTCTAAGGTTTTCGTCCCTTCTTAAGGCTGTGTGTCCGTAACTACCTCCTCTCACCTACCATCACTCATCTTTAAGGCTGTGTGTCCGTAACTACCTCCTCTCACCTACCATCACTCATCTTTCACCAGTCCAGGTCACTTCCTTCAGTATGCTACAAAATCCACAGCCTTACAAGTGTCTCTCCTCATTGCTGAATCCCCCTCAGCTACCTTCCCATGTCTGCAGCTTAAGAGAAAACTCCTCAACTGCCCCTGTCCTTTGTCTCCTCTTCTAGCACTGTTGTATCCAGTCCTGCCCCTCACCCCACCAAAGCCATACCTGCCCGGTGAGTTTGCCTATTGCCAGAACTGAAGCTCATTTCTTAGGCCTGTGATAAATGACCATAGCCTGAAGCCCTTCATTCCCCTTTCCCTTTGATGCCTGTCCAGAGGAACCTGTTTCCTGCTGCTCCTCCCCCCACCACTCCCAGCCCCCACCCCGGGGGCATCCTGGAAACCTCACCATCTTCTGACTCTAAATGCAGAGGTGGTTCTAGTGTGAAGGCTGTCAGGGGAAGGCGCTTACCACACAAGCCTGGCTGGAGACCCGCCTTTAATCCCCGGAACCCACATAAAGGTGGAAGGTGTCTCTTCACAGCAAGAGAAACCCTCAGACGGAGGCTTGAGGTATCCTTATTCCAGTCTCATTGACCACCATTCTCTCATCTCTGGGAGCTAATGACTATTTTATAATCAAATATCAAGGGGTCCACTATTGTCAGCAAAATCCTGTCCTTCGGAGTTTGACTCTTGCATAAACAAAAACATGCAAGTCTAAAGATGTACCCAGGAGTGAAAAGGCCAAGGGAGTAGCTACTGATAAGATTTTATTGGAAATTGCACGAAAAGAATGTATCCAAAAATAATAACTCTTTCCTCCCCAAGCTGCTACTAGTCATGGTGTTTATCACAGCAACAGACAGCAGACTATTACACTGCCCAATGAAATGTTCTTAAAATTCACATTCTCTACAGTCATTTCAAAGTACATTCCCTGTAAGAAAACTTTCTAAAATTGTATCTCTTAGATGGCAAGGGATGGTACAACAGTTAACTGCATAACACCCAGCTCTCAAACCTGCAGGAAAGTTCTGTCCACTGATCTTTTCCCTAGACTTGACTTCAGAGATTTCAGAAAGAGCTAAGAGATCATATCAAACCCCACACTCTTCTACTTCACTTTAGAGTGGCAAACTCTAGCCAAAGATAACCTTAAGCAGTCTATCATAGCCAGGACTCTCTGATAAAGGGGTGGGGTGGAGGATCCTGTGACTGGAAGGAACAGGCAGAGGGGAACTCGAGCTGAACACCACATTCCCCTAGAAGAAATAGCAAGAAGGTTGCCTAACTGGGTTGCAGTCAAAAGCAACTAAGGTGCTGACATCCCGTGCTCAGAAGGCTGTAGAAGGAACTCCAGACCGCTTTAGAGGCAGAAAGAACAGCAAACCTGCACCCACAATCCAGTGTCACCACACAAGCAAGGGAGCACAGAGACATTCACTCAGAGGGCTGTGAGGATGGGAAACCAGCAGCAGCCCTCCAGCCAGGTGAAAGGAAACCCGTGGCAAAGGAACAAGATAGCAATGAGTGGAATGGAAGGCAGGCAGGGGTCAGGCTGGGGGAAAACCTGTCCCCAGAAGCCTTAGGGGGGTTCTGTTCAAGAGGCTCTACAGGCTCCCCTCAGGGACGCTAGCCATCACTCCATCAAGGCAGAGAAGACTCCCTAGCAATGCTCCCCAGAACTGGAGCGTGGCCAGAACATTGGAGGGGTCTGCTGGGGATCATCCCTACCTCTTATCCTACCTATTACCACACTGTGCAGAGTGATGGAGGCATGCTAATGCACACATCAGTCACCATGCAGCCTGGGAGGAGGCAGTTTTCAGGCTTCCCACTGAGTTAACACGTAGGTGTTGTTTTGTGTCCTATTCACCTCCCTTTCCGAACTCTAGCCAGGCTCTGCAATTTTTATGTCTCCCAAGGTGCTAGGATAGGGGATTCGGAGACAGAATGCTTGAAAACTGTCTTAAAACCTCTACCAGAACCTACTGGATTAGGCATTAGTCTAAAAGGCACCATTTGGGCCAGCCGCCCGCTGGCTGAGGAGACAGCTCCAACAATGAGAACACAGCCAGGTGCAGTGGCTCCCACCCATCTGCAGTCCCAGCACTCAGGAGGGACAGTGGTTTAGTTACCTTCCTCATCTCTGAGGCAGCCTAAGGAGGGAGGGGTTCATTTGGCTCTCAGCTCAGGGCTGTAGAGAAGAGGAGTGTGAGGCCACTGTCACATCCCATCCACAACAAGGAGCACAGAAAGACAGGTGCTGGTGCTCAGTCCACTAAGCGCAAGAAACAAATGCTCCCACCCACATTTAGGATCTGCTTCCCCACCTCAGTTAATTCAATCTAGAAACCCCCAAGACATAGCCAGCAGGTTCATTTCCATGGGAATTCTAAATCTGTCAAGCAGACAGTCACGTTTAACCACCCCATGAAGGCAGAAGGATTACAAGTTTAAGGTTCTCCTCAGCCACATACCAAGTCTGGGGCCAGCCTGGGCTACATGAGACTCTGGCGATAAAAACTGGCAGAAAAAGAATCATCAAAGTGAGATCACCATGGGTAGGGAACTGGCGCAGGGGAAGATGAAGCGGTCAGACCCCAGGGCCCCAGAGGTGCAGGGCAAAACCTCAACGCAGGCCTGACTACATGTGGAGTGTGCACCACCAGAAGCCAGCCTGGCAGACAGTTTTAACAATTAAATCTCAGAGCATCTCTGTGCAAATGGACCCCGACATCCACAAAAATAGGCTTTCACCCCAAGAGACTGCAGTAAGTATTTGAAATCTCCCACTGCCCTCGGTCACAATCTTCTATGAAGTTTTTTTTCTTTTATTGAAAAAAAAATTTTCATGGATTGTTTGGATCATGGTTCCCCTCCCCCAACTCTCCAAAATCTTCCCCACCTCCTCTCCCATTCAAATCCACACCCTTTCTGTCTCTCAAGGTCTCCAGAGTGGATTTCATAACCAAATAGTCTTGGACCCATTACCTCTTTATTAGCTTTAAATATGTCTTTCTTGCAGGCTGCAGTAGTCCTCCATTCAAAGTAATGCACACAGCGTGTGGCAGTTACAAATTCGGGAGTTCCCTATTAAAAAAAAAAAGTCACCATACCACTTGATAATACAAGTTTTTAAACTTAGAATACTGTAAAATCCAGTGAAACTAAGGGTGTAACATGAAGACGTGTAACTGCTTTACATCAACAAGGTTACCAAGAACCTCCCCGCAAACGGAAAAGTTGGGAGAGGAGAGTCTCCAGACATCCTGTCTACTGACTGCCCAGCTGCCCCACTTTCCCAGGCAGAGTAAACTCATGGGAAGTTATCCGGCTTCCTCTCAAGAGCCCAATGTTCTCTAACCAAAAATCAGCAAAATCAAAGCCAGAAAGTATGATCTCATACATCCTGTGAGGAGGCCCCTAAGGAGCCCATAGCATCTGAGCCTGTGCAGACTCACAGCCCCTGCCCCAGGCAGCCCCTTCTGGCAGCCAGGGATGACTCAGATCAGTTTACCCTATGTAACCCTGCACATCAATAATTAACTTCTACCTCCCCGAGCCATGTGCAAAGCCCTAGGTTCACCTTCAAACCCTCTTTTTCATACAGTGAATATCAAACCCTTAAGAGCAATAAACAGAAGTAAGTCAGCAGCTAGCTTACTCTGCAATATTACTTCCACAGTTTATGCTGCCACAGAGATTTTAAGATCTCAGTGTGTACAATGAGCAGTCGTGGGTTGATCCAAAATTAATATTCATTCTACCTCAAGTTTCACTTCAATTCTAACCATGTTTAAGATTTGCTTACTTAGCGGTTCTGGATGGTGGTGTGATAGGAATGTGAACTGGTGTCTGTGTGTTAATTTTGGCCATTTATTCCTCCAGTATCAGGACTTCTCTAACAAGCATGCCAGAAAGGGAGAATATTCATAACAAGAAGCTCGCAGAGGGCCCCACTCACCAGGGTCTTCCCACACAGAAATGTAATACTGGTCTGGGTTTTGTGCTGTGAATCTGAAGGCCGGCAGTCCGTGGTGGTGTTGAATTCCAGGAGGGATCTGGATGAACTTTTCAAAAGTGAATCACCTATTTGGAGAGGGTGAGGATGAACATACAGTGAACACACATATGGCATATAGGGTCTTCTGCTTACAGATAAGCACTAGGCAAATCAAGAGTGTTAAACATGCAGGATTCTCTCTTCAAATGGAGAGAGATACCCTGGCTTCCGGCCCAAAAGGCTGGGAACAGAGGTGGTTAATAGTTTGATGACTTCTGTACTATCTGTATGGCCAGGCCACACCAGCTCCCCAGACCCTTATCCTCAGCATTATTTACCTTGAGACTGCTTCCTTAATATATAGATTAACTCATCTTTATGGAAGATGCCACTTGCACTTTACAAGAGTTTCAATGTAGCCATGTCTTAAGCTTTGTTATGCACACAGGATTGAATTAATTATCACCAGAAAACTTTTTTTTTAAATTGTGTTTTGCTTAAATGTGCCTAAAATTAACTGTAAGGCCTTCAAAGTTTGAACCAACACCAGTTTCTGCCTAAAATTTTCTGGTCTTTCCCCAAATCTTTCCTGACCAGCTCAATGGGCAATTTACATAAACACTTTCAATGTTGTGGAAGAGCCCTGGAAGACCACCAACATCATCAGGCTCCAGGCCAAGAGGTGTAGGGTAAAAGGGCCAGCCAAAGAAACACACTCTGACCCTGAGAACATAGTGAAAGAAACACACTTTGGCCCTGAAACCAGAGCCAAAGAAACACACTCTGCCTTTGACCAACTCAGCACAAAAGCCAACCAATCCATGAGCAGGAAAACTAACCAATCCGTTGAGCACGAAATCCAGCCAATCTCTGAGAGGTGAGGTGGGGCAGAGCAGAGGGGTATTAAGTGACACAGTTGCGGTAGAATTTAATACTCTCCACCCACCTACTAAGGCGCCAACATTTATCTATCCCTCCTCACTCTTAATGTGGAACAGGACAGACAGGACTGCCTATCACCAAGCAGGTACCCTGCGGAGCTTGCAGCACAGAGGGACTGTGGTAGTTTGAATGTAATTGTCCCCCATGAACTCATAGGGGGTGGCATTATTAGGAGATTTTGGCTTTGTTGGATCAACTGAATCACCACTGAGTCAAGGAAGAAATAAAGATATGAAAGACTTGTAGAATTCAGTGAAAATGAATGCACTATGGGACACTATGAAAGTAGTACTAAGAGTAAAGAAAGTCCATAGCACTAAGTACCTACACAAAGATTTAGAGAAAGCTCACACTAGGGACCTCCTGAAACTAAAAAATGTCCTGTAAGGCAAAGGACATGGTCAATAAGACAAAATGACAGCCTGCAGAATAGGAAAAGTTCTTCACCAACCCCACATCTGACAGAGGGCTGATCTCCAAAACATATGAAGAACTCAAGAAACCATACATCAAAATACCAAATAATCCAATTTAAAAAATGGGGTACAGATCTAAACAGAGAACAGATCTAAACAGAGAAGTCTCAATAGAAGAATCTCAAATGGCCAAGAAAGACATTTAAGGAATTGCTAAACATCCTTAGCCATCAGGGAAATGCAAATCAAAATGAATCTGAGATACCATCTTACACCTGTCAGAATGGCTAAGATCAAAAACACTGATGACAGTCTATGTTGGAGAGGATGTAGAGTAACGGGAACATTCCTCCACTGCTGGAAGGAGTGCAGACTTGTACGGCCACTTTGGAAATCAATATATGGCACTTTCTTAGAAAATTGGGAATCAATCTACCTCAAGACCCAATGATACCACTCTTGGGCATATACCCAAAAGATGCTCAATCATATCACAAGGACACTCAACTATGTTCAACTATGTTCACAGCAGCATTATTCGTAATAGCCAGAATCTGGAAACAACCTAGATGCCCCTCAACCGAAGAATGAATAAAGAAAATGTGGTAGGTACATTTCACATTCAACGGTTTAAAAAAAAAAACCCACAATGAATGACATGAAATTTGCAGGCAAATGGATAGAACTAGAAAAAAAAATTATCCTGAGTGAGGTAACCCAGACCCAGAAAGACAAACATGGTATGTAGTCATGACTCATAAGTGGATACTAGATGGAAAGCAATGGATAACCAGACTATAATCTACAACCCCAGAGAAGCTAGGTAACAAGGAGGACCCTAAGAGGGGCACACATAGAAGGAGAAATAGAAAAAAAAAAAAAAAAAAAAGGGAAATAGATAAGATCTCTTGGGTAAACTGGAAGGGGGGAGTAGAGGGAGGGGGTGGGGGAGGAACAGGGATCAGGATGGCCAAGTTGGGGGAGGGACGGAGAAGGGGGGGCAATAGAAAGAGGTATTCTTCCCCCCCCCCAATACCAGAAAGAGTTTCTCTGTGTAGCTTTGGAGCCTGTCCTAGAACTCGCTCTGTAGACCAGGCTGGCCTCGAACTCACAGAGATCTGCCTACCTCTGCCTCCCGAGTGCTGGGATTAAAGGTGTACGCCATCACTGCCCAGCTTAGAAAGAAGTATTTTGATAGAGGGAGCCATTATGGGGTTAGGGAGAAACGTGGTACTAGGGAAATCCCCAGGAATCCACAGGGATGACTCCAGCTAACACTCCTAGCAACAGTGGAGAGGGTGCCTGAACTAGCTTTCCCCTATACTCTGATTAGTGACTACCCTAATTGTCATCATAGAACTTCATCCAGTAACTGATGGAAGCAGATGCAGAGATCCACAGCTAAGCACTGGGCCAAGCTCCTCGAGTCCAGTTGAGAAAGGGAGGAGGGATTATAGAAGCAAGGGTGGGTCAGAAAAACCAGAGAGAGCAGATCCGACTTAGTGGGAGCTCACAGACTCTGGACTGATGGTTGGGGAACCTGCATGGAACCGAACTAGGCCCTCTGAATGTGGGTGACATTTATGTGTGGCTTGATCTGTTTGTTGGGCCCCTGGCAGTGAGACCAGGGTTTATCCTTGGTGAATGAACTGGCTTTTTTTGGAACCCATTCCTTATGGTGGGATACCTTGCTCAGCCTTGATGCAGGGGGTAAAGGGTTTGGACCTGCCTACACTTGGTATGCCACACTTTGTTGACTCCCCAAGGAAGGCCTTACCCTATCTGAGGAGTGGAGGGGGGTGGGGGAAGCGGGAGAAGGGGAGGGAGGGGGGAACTGTGGTTGGTATATAAAATGAAAAAAAAATTTTAATTAAAAAAAAGAAAAAATTGGAACTTTTATACCTATGATTTTATGAGGTTGGAATTTTATGAAATTCAAAATGATATATGGAAAATGAAAATTCAAATATTCAAAAAGTATCATGATGCAAAGAAAAAAGAAAGAAAAAGAAACTAAGACAGGGGCATAGGGCCTAGAGCCTTTGTCAGGCGAGGGGTCTCGCTGAGTAGCCACACTGGGCAAGCTGTGCTGCCCCAGAGCCAGGCCTGCCACCCGCTCCCCTGCGGGGCCGGGCAGCTGTCGGGAACTGACAGGAATTGACACGTTGTTCTTCGGCACCCTTTGGCACTGGCTGCGTTGTGTAGGGCAGAAAGGCGTAGGGCAGGGAGGCCCCCCCAGCCCCCCACGGCGGCCAACCCTTGCCTGCCCCAGCCCGCCCTGCTGGCGCCACTAGATTCGCGCCCTTCCTGACTTGTTCCCGGGTGTCTCAGGCCTCTCCGGTCCCGAGTGAGTGCGACGCCTAGTGGCAGCGCCAACAGCCGCGGCCACTCCTAAGGCCCGCAGCCCACCCGGTCCTGGCTCTGGGATGGGTCCCAGGAAGGGCCTCACGGTCCAATACCAGCCTCCCAGTGACCAGCCCTTGGGCCAGGCGGGGCTACAGGCTGGCCAATCAGGAAAGGGTATATCCCACAATCCCACCCCCCTTAAGACGTACCCAAGCCTGCCCCGACTTGCTCTGACGTGTCCAAAGATGGTAGAGCCAATCAAATTTAAGTACTGCTTGCTTAGCCAATCACGTTCAGGGTGACCTCATTCCCCCCAACCCCCTCCTAGCGGCCTATAAAAGGAGCTGCGGGCTTCCTGGCAGACCCCTGAATGCTGGACTAAACAAGGTTCTTCTGCTGACTGCATACATCAGCAGTTTGTTTTCTGGGGTGTTCTGCCGACTCTTAACAAGGGGACAAACTGAGCCGCAGCCAGCAGCGCGGAGAGGGAACTGGGCAGAGCCGAGCCGCGCGAGGGACCAGGCTGGACCTAAGAGACTAGCAGCGCTGCGGACCGGCGAGACAAGACGTGCCGTGCAGACCTAAGAGACTAGCGCGCAGACCGGCAGACTGAAAAGACAAGCCGTGCTGCGTGGACCAATGGATCAAAAAACTAGCTGCGCTGCGCGACCGGCAGACTGAAAAAGACAAGCCGCGCTGCGCGGACCAACGGACCACAAAGACTAGCCACCCTGCGCAGACCAACGGACCAAAAATATTAGCCGCGCTGCGTGGACCGGTGGACTAAAGAGACCAGCCACGCTGCGCAGACCGGTGGACTAGAGACTAGCCGCGGACCGGTGGACTAAAGAGACTAGCCGCGGACCGGTGGACTAAAGAGACTAGCCGCGGACCGGTGGACTAGAGACTAGCCGCGCTGCGCGGACTGGTGGACTAAAGAGACTAGCCGCGGACCGGTGGACTAGAGACTAGCCGCGCTGCGCGGACTGGTGGACTAAAGAGACTAGCCGCGGACCGGTCGACTAGAGACTAGCCGCGGACCGGTGGACTAGAGACTAGCCGCGCTGCGCGGACCGGTGGACTAAAGAGACTAGCCGCGGACCGGTGGACTAGAGACTAGCCGCGCTGCGCGGACCGGTGGACTAAAGAGACTAGCCGCGTTCCACCGACCGGTGGACTAAAGAGACTAGCCGCGCTGAGCGGACCGGCGGACTAAAGAGACTAGCCGCGTTCCACCGACCGGTGGACTAAAGAGACTAGCCGCGCTGAGCGGACCGGCGGACTAAAGAGACTAGCCGCGTTCCACCGACCGGTGGACTAAAGAGACTAGCCGCGCTGAGCGGACCGGCGGACTAAAGAGACTAGCCGCGTTCCACCGACCGGTGGACTAAAGAGACTAGCCGCGTTCCGCGGACCGGTGGACTAAAGAGACTAGCCGCGTTCCGCGGACCGGTGGACTAAAGAGACTAGCCGCGCTGAGCGGACCGGCGGACTAAAGAGACTAGCCACGCTGAGCGGACCGGTGGACGAAAGAGACTAGCCGCGGACCGGTGGACTAGAGACTAGCCGCGGACCGGTGGACTAAAGAGACTAGCCGCGGACCGGTGGACTAAAGAGACTAGCCGGCTGCGCGGACCGGTGGACTAAAGAGACTAGCCGCGTTCCGCGGACCGGCGGACTAAAGAGACCAGCCGCGCTGAGCGGACCGGCGGACTAAAGAGACTAGCCGCGCTGAGCGGACCGGCGGACCGAAAAGACAAGCTGCACCGCGGACCTGAGGACTAAAGAGACTAGCCGCACAGCACGGACCGGCAGGCCTTTTTGAAAAGATGAGCCGCACTGCGCGGAGCGGTCGACTAAAGAGACTAGCTGCGTTCCGCGGACTGGTGGACTAAAGACACTAGCCACGCCACGTGGACCGGCAGACCTTCTTGAAAAGACTAGCGCGTGGACTGGTGGACCGAAAAGATGCACCACGCACGTGAGTGTGTCCCCATCCCTCAGCCCCTCTAAAGGCAATTAACCTTCATTGTGTGTGTGTGTGTATCTCCTGTATGTGGTAGCCAGTGGAAGTCAGGGTATCACAACCCCTGAAGCTGATACAGTTGTGAGCTATCATCCAACATGGATGCTGGGGGGGGGGGGGGGGACGACAACACAGGTCCTCTGGAACAATTGTGTTCTTAACCACTGAGCATCTCTCCAACCCTAAATTAAATTTACCATTTTTAACTATTATAAAATTCACCTAGGTGTGGAAGAGATGGAGGCTTTCTATGAAAGCATGGCCAGCAGGTTACACAAAGTTCAAGCCTACACAGGGAGAACACCACTTTTTTAAAAAAATTATTTATTCATTATATATATAATACATATTATATATATATAGCGCATTATATATGTATATGTGTGTGTGTGTGTGTGTGTGTGTGTGTGTGTGTGTGTGAAGGCACCAGATCTCACTGTAGATGGCTATGAGTCACCATGTGGTTAGCGGGAATTGAACTCAGAACCTCTGGAAGAGCAGCCAGTAGCCAGTGCTCTTAATCTCTGAACCATCTCTCCAGCCTGAGAACACTTGTCTTTAATTTAAAAAGAAAAAAAAAAAATCTGGGCAGTGGTGGCACATGATTTTAATGCCAGCAGAGGGAGAGAAAGGTGGATCTCTGTAACTTTGAGGCCAGGCTGGTCTACAAAGAGAGTTCCAGGACAACCTGGGCAACACAGAGAATTCCCGTCTTGAAAATCCAAAACCAAAAAAAGAAAAACAACAAAAAAATACCTATGGACTGGAGAAGTGGCTCAAGCACAAGCACTTAGCCCTCTTCCAGAGGACTAAGTTCAGTTCCCAGCACCCATGCATGCCCGGGACTCACAACCACCTTAACTCCAGCTCCAGGTGATCTTACATCTCTTCTGGCCCAGCAGGTACTTAGACCCGCAGGCAAACACACAGACAAAATAATCTTTTAGAAAATGTCTACTATTAGACACTATATTAACAATCTATATTATATATAAACCATACAGTTGTGTCCACTGTTATAGCCATGTAGTATGTTTACGTAATGGAGCTTTACTTACCCACTGATCGAAAAGTTTTTGTCTTTAAGTCACACATACAAACAGCACTTGTCGGCCCACACCCGGGAAGATCCACATTTCCACAAACACTGATTTTATAAACAGCATTATTTTTGGAATCAACAGCTTCCCATGTGTAGCTGGAAAGGAAGAAAGACAATTTGTCAATGTCATTGATCTGACAATTTCTCTCCAGTTGGAAATTCTAGCCGTATCTGCTCCAACTACTATATATAAGGCGGCACTTTCATTAACTAAAAATACCAAGTCAAATGTGGCAAACATTTTAAAAAGTGGCCAGGATAGAATCCACCAAGTGCCACCTGGCTACTAAAACCTCAGACTGCTCAAATCTATCCTTATTCTAAGAACATTAATTCATTAGAGCAACTACTTGAGTCACACTGTGTGAGATGGGACCAGTCCAGTCACTCCAGAGTGCTGAAGACCCAAAAGACTGTTGCGTTTTGTTTTGAATTATTATTTTATATGTATGAGTGTTTTGCCAACATGCATATCTGTACATCACATATGTGCAGTGTCCAAGGAGGCCAGAAGAGGATTCAATTCCTCTGGAACTGGAGTTACAACTTTCGGGAGCTGCCATGGGGTGCTAGGAATCAAACCTAGCTAGGTCATGCCCTAGAACAGCAGCCAGGGCTTTTAACTGCTATGCTATCTCTCCAGTTCTTCCAAGGGATTGTCTTTAACTCTGAAGCTTTTTACTTTTTTTTTTTTTTTTTTTTGGTGGAACTTCTGATGCCCCTGTCTCCATCTCCTAAGTGCTGAGATCACTGACTTGCACTACCACACCTAGACTTAACGTGGTCAGGGGCCAAATCCAGGCCCTAGTTGCATATTAGGCAAGCACGCCACCAACTGAGCTCCACCCCCACCTCACGTTTTTTATTATTATTAAAACTGGTTATAATGTGTAAAGCAGGCCTGCTTCTGACAGACTACAGTCTGGATCCAAACTGACTCGCAGCTCTGCTAAGAGCTGTTGTCGGCCTCACAGTGAGACAAGGTCTACTTGCAGGCTGATGAGCTACTATGCTATAGAGCTCTGCAGAACCCACTCTGACTGTCTGCTATCACAACCTCAACACCTGGAACAAAATCTTTGGGGTTTTTTGGTTCTGCCCCAAGTAATTATGCTAATCCTCTACTCTTTCCTAGGAGAATGCTTTGCCCATTTTATAAACTGGGGTTCATTTCCTCAGCAAGGGTAAAAAGAGAAAAGGGAGAGAGTAAGAAGTTTCTTGAGAATGTGCTTCAATACGCAGGGCAGTGGTGGCACACACCTTTAATCCCAGCACTTGGGAGGCAGAGGCAGGTGGATCTCAGTGAGTTCGAGACCAATTTGGCCTACAGAGTGAGATCCAGGACAGCCAGGACTGTTACACAGAGTACCCCTGTTGGGGGGTTCGGGGGAGACACACACACACACAGAAAACCCTGGTTAACTTTCAACAGTTCTGATGAAAGGAGGGAAGAAAGGCTAAATCGGACTTGCCAGGATAAGCCTACCCAGAAGGAGAGAGAGGTTCAGGTGTGAGACAGCTTCCACTCATTTCCAGTTGACCATATGTGACCATGTGAATAATGCCTCACAGAAGTACCCAGAGACGTGCCTAGGGTTTCCCCATTCCCAGGCACCAGGGCAAAGGTTACCCCAAAGCCACCAGGTACTGTCCGTGCCCTTCCCTGACTAGAATTTACTGCTAGGTAGCACTCCTAGCATCATGGACAAGGAACTCACTTAACCTTGGGCCTGGGGTCCAGTCGGAGCCCCCTGCCCCAAAGCAAGGGTGTGTAAACATCTGGCAGGTGACAGAGTGTCCTGGGAATCTGTGGCCACTAAGCTACTACAAACCTGAAAAACTGGTTACTTAAGTGGCAGGCCTTTTTAAAGCAGTGATTACTCAACAAACAGATTAGTTACCTCCAGAGCCATGAGGATCATGCATGAGAAAAATCACTCAAGCACGCTGGCTGGCCCAGAGAAAATCATCAATAAAGCCTGTCTCTTCTTCCTCTGGCTAGGGGTGGGGGTGGTAGTGGTAATTTGTTTCATAGTGTATCCTTCTGTCTATGTATCCCCTATACCCCAGTGCTGGGGTTACAGAGGCCCAGCCACGGGGGTTTCCTAAGTATTCAATAAGAAAGGCAACAAGGTATAGAATGACAAGAGTCCCGGGCCCCATGGAGGGCCTATTCCGGCCTATTCCGGCAGGAAGGAAGGAAAATAAGTGAACATATGCACAAGACAAGCTCTGATGGAAACAGTCGGTGAGGACAAGCCAGTGGACCACTAAGAATATGGCACAGCTCAGTCAGGCTGAGAAATTACTCTGAGCCCTGACAGACAAGCAGTAGCGGCTTCAGGGATGGAGGGGGAAGAAAAGGAGAGAGCAACTTGGCCAAAGCTGGAAGACTAAGAGGTCAGCAGCAGGTGGGGAAGCCACAGGTGGGGACAGCCACGCCTGTCCTGAAGTAAGCAGTCTTGATTATACTTGAAAGTAAAGGTCACAGAACACAAACTTTCCTTAAAACTTTTAGCTAGTAATTTGCAGGATATTAGTACATTTTTATTATGGTGAGTTATAGAGAAAATGCTAATCTCTCATTTGGGAGCTGTGATTAGTTTTTCCAAGCTGGCAGGCAGTTCATGGAAAACCTTAGCCTGACATCATTACTGCTCCTCACAGCTCAATGACTGAAGTACCTATGGGTACCACAGAAAAGAAGTCAGCAGTGAGAATCAAATCGAAAGAAATCCAGGCAGAGAAATAAAAAGGGGAAAGTGAACTGCACAGAAGTCAGAGAGAAAAGGCTGCTTTCTGAACGGCATGCTTTTTTGTATTTCGTACAAATTTATCAAAATGGAAGTGGTGATGTAAATAGGGAGGGCAGATCCTATTACCTACTCAAGTCTTTGAACAGTTTCTTTGGAGTTGATTTAAGGGCTCACAGGCGGCAGCCCTCCCCATGCAGATATCCTCAGCCATCAGACTCAACCCACAGCTCCTGGGAACATGTGCTAGCTCAGCTTAGTCACACCACTTAGGAGCACAGAAACGGTCACAGTGTCTTCTGAACTGAAACCAAACGATCTGCAGGCTGTTAGCACTTGAGAAGGTCTAATTCAGCGAACATTACAGCTGCTTAAAACAATCCAACAGGCCTGGCACCTGTGCACTGTCGCTCAACTGAAATAGCATTCCATGAAACTCTCAGGAGACCAGTTCTGCAGTAGAGTGAAAGTGAGCTAACATGTAGATAATGTGACCTGGTACTATTACTTTAAAACTACTTTATAGTTCATAGAGACAGAAAAATTAGATGTTATCTCAAGATGGAGAAGAAAGGAATACAGAGCAATGATTTCCTAAGTACAGAGTTTACCAGTTCATCTCTGTCAACTGGGCGATTGCGTAGATTCAGAAAATAATCTGTCTACTGTGAAGGAGAATTTGTGAAAAGAAGCTATGTCTGCAAAGTCTTACTGACTGACTGAAACCTCAGTGCCCGGAACCTAATTAAAACTTATCTTGGGCTATCTTTAGCACCCTCAGGAGCCATTCCTTGCACACCACGGTGTCAGAACTAACCTCCTGAGATAAGCAGATAAAAACCTTTGGAATGTATCTACTTGACAGAACCTTATCTCCACCAAGGGGCTAAACATGCTATTAGAGACCTATAGCTTTCTCATGTTTCCACCAATGTATTTTTAAATGCCTTGATGTGTTACTTTCTTTGTTATAAAAAACTTCATGAAACTGCTTCCATGGTGGACCATGCTATTTGGGGAGATCCAAATCTATGTTCCTGGGCCATGGTCATTCATTTTTGGCTCCAGAATAAACTCTTATTCCCTTAAAAAAAAAAAAAAACAACTACTTTATAGTTAGCCTGAGACTGGTAGAAATGCATGACAGCATTTTTCATGTGCTGTGTTTAACAAGGAGGGGCTGCATGTTTGAAGACAAGTGTGATGGTGCAGTGATGCACACCCAGGCAGCCAAGGAAGGAGAAGCAAAAGTTAAGGACAGAATTGGCTACAGAGTGAAGCCTGGTCTCGCCTAGACTAGCTAAGAGTCCGTTTCAGGCCACACACAGTGGTCCATGCCTTTAATCTCAGTGCTCGGGAGGCAGATCTCTGTTGAGTTTGAAGCCAGCCTGGAACAGTAAGAGTTCCAGGAGAGTTAGGGCTATAGTGAGTCCTTGCCTCAAGAACAAAAAGAAAAAGAAAGCAAAAAACAAACAGTCCAAGTCACATTTAAAATTTTAAACTTAAATGAATATAAATTATTGTGTGATATTTTGATTGTGTTCTGACAAATAAAGCTTGCTTGCAGTCAGAGGGCAGAGCTAGCCACTAGCTGACCTAAATTAACCATAAAGATTTGGAGGACTGGAGACAGCAAATAGTAAGGCGGGCCAGAGAGGCTCTTGGCCCTTTTGGACTGAGGAACGGTAGAGATAGGAAGTGACTGTGCCTGCTCCCCTGTGTCTTTGATCTTTCAGGTTTTTAATCCCAATATCTGAGGCTGCAACCATTCTTACAGTGGAATCTGTAAAAAGCTGAAAAATCAGCATGGTTGTTATCAAAAGTACCTGGGAATGAGGGCACTGGAGACTAAAGTGTGCAGTTATATCTCTGAGGGACAAACTGGTGTGAAAATTTATCTTTTAGAAAAAAATTCTATTTGAAACAAATATGGATAGCCAAAATTAAAATTCCAGCCCACAGCAACAGTTCACTGCTAAACAAGAAAGGCACCGTAAGCTGAGAGGCCCCCAGAAGTCCACCCTTTACCAAGTTCACACAAGTGAAGACTAAGAAAAGGCAGGCAGGGCGGACAGTCCATTAGCCTGAAGCCCAAGTTCTGAGGACACGGCCATCAGCTATGTTCACCAGAGGTCTCCATCACACCTGAGTAGTGCACAGACCGCTTCAGCAGTGCGTGTATCCCGACAGGAGTGAAGTCCAGGGGCCATGCTCACAACTCCTCTACTGTTTACTCACAGTCACGGGCTCCTCGCTGAGTTCCATCTCATTTGAGGGACTTCAATGGGCAGTGAGAAGGTGGGGCAGGGAAAAACAGAAAGGCCAGGGATGCAGATGGTCCACTGAAAACACAGCCTGGAATCTGCCCGCTGCCCCCCCCCCCCCCATTGGAAGTAGAACTGCCCCTCTGGGCACTAAACTACCTAGAGAAACCTTGGTTTTGAAAATCAGCAACAGTGCCTGAAGTGGGTAGTGCACACCTACAATCTCAGTCGTCGGGAAGTGGAAGCAAGGGTGTTGCCACAATTTTGAGGCTAGTCAGGGCTAAAGAGCAAGATATCAGTTCAAAAAGAAAAGGAAGAAAAAGTTTAAGAAAAGCAAGCCAAATCCCCAATTTCCCATCTCACTGTAAAAACTAGTTTATAGGCTCACTCACCTCTGAAAAGCCCCAACTCTAGACACCCCGTGCCACAGTGGCACTGTTAAGCAATGGCATGTGAGTGGGGTCCTTAGCACAGCTTCGCAGTATCTGTGACCTGACACATGTTCTCTAGACTATAACTCCTGCCTCCGCAACCCTAGCCAGCAGGGACACAAATAATCTACAACCCCTTTTTCCAACATAGTATTTATTTATTTCTTGTACAGAGAAAAAAGACCGACTCGGCCATCACTCAGCTGCTACAGTGCTTACCTAGCATACTGTGTGGTGTGCTGCAGTGGTTTGAATGGAAAATGTGCCCCACAGGCACATGCACTTGAAGATATGATTCCTAGTTAGTGGTGCTCTTGGGTGGGCAATGAAACATTAGGAGGTGGAGCCTTGCTGAAGGAAACATGTCACTGGGGGGACAGGCTTTCAGAGTTCACAGCCACACCCAGCTTCCAGTTTGTTCTCAGAGCTCCCCGCCTGTAGATGGAATGTCTGTAGATGGAATGTCTCTTGCTCAACCATCTACTGCCATCTTCTCCCACCATTACAGAGTATCCCTCTAGAACCTAAGCGGAAATAAACTCTTCTGTAAGTTGCCTTGGTCACAGCAACAAAAAGTAACTAATCCAAAGGCCCTGAGTTCCATCCCAAGTACCGTATATAAACCAGGAATGGAAGTACATGCCCCGTTAACCCCAGCACGTGGGAGATAAAGTCAGGAACTCAACACAAATTGCTCCATTACAAACAGGACGGTTCTGGGATACAAAAACTGCTCTCTTCAGTTAAGTTCTGCCACAACCACCTGAAGGTCACCTGTACTTCAGTTCCAGGGAACTACTACTTACAAAACCATTAGGAAGGAAACAGGGGGGCTGAGGAGACAGTTAAGGATAGAGCCTGTTCCATACTAGCATTCATGAGGCCCTCCCTCCAGGCCTCAGTACCAGGGAACAGGAGGGAGAGGGGGACACCAGGCCACTGGGCTGTGTGTCTCAGTACAAGGCTCGTTCTCCCAGCACCAACCCTAAGTGACACCCACCCCAGCTCTGGCTCCATCTTCAACTCTTCAGTTCCTCAGCTTAGGAAGCAAAGCACAAGACTCAGGTAAAGTCTTATTTCCTCCAGTGCCACCTAGCTATGCAGTGGCTAAGCCAGGGACAAACCCAGGTTAGCTGAGCCCCAAGAATAAGAGCTGTACCACTAGGGTCAACTGTCTCAGATAGTCTAAATTTTTAATGTATTTTAAATCTTCCAGAAAATATTTAGTTTCAATAACAACACTGAAAAGCTCTCTAAAACTTTGAGTTCAACTTTGTCTCACATATGTACGCACCCATGCATGCACACACACACAAGCCATTAAGATGACAGATGTGACACAGATACTTCCAAGTTCCTGTTTTACCTCATAGCCAGCCATGCACAGTACCATTTTATTCAATAACACAACATTAAAGTCATCCTTTTATAGGCACACCCAATATAACTCCCTTTCCTGTGTATGTCAAAACTCATGTGGACCTCGGAGGGAGGAAACCCTGGGTGCAACACTAAGCCCAGAGCACACGGTGCTAAAAACAGCAGGCTCCGTGTGTCCTGGCCGAGAGCTGCCAAACTACACAACGGACTCCTCACCCCGGCAGAGGTGCTTCCCTCTGGCCTGGTTATTGGGGTCTAAGCTAGCAGAACTCTGAGCAGAGAATGCATCCTCTCTCCTGCTCTCAGACTCACGCAGGCCCCTTCCTTTAGATGGACTATATACACACAGCCATCAGTAACTTGGAAAAGGGCAGACAGCACACACATGACTTTGATGAGCTATCTCTGATTTAAAAGTGAATGTGGTGTTGGAAACACCTTCCACAGGAGTGGTTAACAAGTACATGGGCAGAGTGCATACTTCACTAGAAAAACTGAGCACAGTTCAGTCTGGGAGCAACAGTACTCTCCTGAACTTGCCTAGCAGTCTCAAGCCACCTGTGCCTCAAGTGGCTATGAGGTTCCACTTTAACCTCATTTGGTTTAAATTCCAGAATATCCTCAAAGATGTTGCCAATCTACAGACTGTCAAGCAAGGCAAAGACAGGAAAATGTTCCTACTACTCTGGCAAGTGCCACCCATCAAACCCACCCAATGGTGGCCAGGCAGCCAAGGGCAGCAAATCTACCCAGGTGGCACTTGAGCCAATTCCACATGCCTGCCCAGGAGCAAGAAGGATCCAAAGACAAGGCTTGAGTATGCTCTGAAACTCTGATGGTAGTAGGATCATTGCAGGACGACCCCACACAGATAGACTCTTAGGAAAAAAAAGTCCCAGAAGCACCTAGTGCAAGTGTCAACACCTCTCCAGGAGATAGAGGCCTAGTATACACAACAGAGAAACACAAGAACCTTGTCAAAACTAGAGGGAAGCTGGGCCATGGTGGCGCACACCTTTAATTCCAGTACTTGGGAGGCAGAGGCAGGTGGATCTCTGCGAGTTCGAGGCCAGCCTGGTCTACAAAGTAAACTCTGTCTCAAGAAACCAAAAAAAAAAAAAAAAGAGGGAAGGCAAGGACACCCGAGTTTCTCTCTTGACCTTTCCATCTGCATACCTGTACACACACAAACACAACAGGGTAACTAGTGTGTGTGCACATGAATACTTCTGTAGTCAAGCTGTTTGCATGCCAATCCCTTAATGAAAAGTCCCTTAGAAACTTAGTGGGTCTCTTTCCTGTGAACTTGGTCTCTTCCTCGTTCACATCTGGGTATCCTCCTAGCTCCCAGCTCCTATGAGTCTTGAGATGACAGTTGACAGTCATGTAGCTGGTAAATATTTAATCACTGGCTTATAATTATCAGCACACAAAGCAGGTATGACAGAATTGGTCATAAAATTAACAAGCACATAATGAAACTGTAATTTAAAAAAAAAATGTTGGTGATCTACACAGCAAGACACACATACAGTGCTGGCTAGGGTGCTTTTCTTAATCCACAGTGAGCACAGGTCTGACTCATGGAAACTTTCCAACCTCAACTTCCAAATGTGATTCTGCTTTGGAGGTATGTACCCGAATCCTCCAATAGAGTGTGAAGGCTGTCACCTGTTCACCATACCTTATCACGTCTCAGCTCACACATGCAGCACACTGGCCCCAAAAGCCAGACCAGGTCTCTTCTGAGAGATCAGGAAGAGACACTGTCCCAAGTGGACGTTGTGGGCTGTGTACCTGAAGAGACAAAATCTGGCCTGGCAGGGTGATTCACCCCTGACCAGACGGTGACACTGGGAAGCACATGAGTTTGACACAGCAGGGCTCAGGATCATATAGGAAGTACTTCACTTCCTATTCTAACCAACCACAAGACTGTGGATCAAGATAGGAAGCCTGCTCAAAAAAAGAGAGGGTGATCATGGGAGTGTCAGGCATTAGTCTGCTTTAGAGCTACACAGGATCTAGAAGCAGGAATCAATAGGGTAAGGAAGGATCCAGACTCAACCCCTAAATCAACCATGACACCTAAGTCCATTTCAGAGGCTAAGGGACCAGGGCTGGCAGGCAACCAGGGCCCAATAATGTCTTTGAACCATGTCATAGTGAGTTATAGCAGAGGCAGGGTGAGAGAGAGGAACCTCTGAAAAAGAACCATGATCACAGTGAAGACCACACAAACCTGGGCTCAAATCCTGTCCCTGCACTCCAGCCTGTAGGCGGGTAGAATTCATATACTCTCTGAACCCCAACTTCCTTGTCCACAAACCAAGCAAACCCAAAAGGTCACGAATAGGGAGGAACCTAGATGAGGAACAGCACTTGAGAGCTGTGATGTAACAGAAGGCTTCAGATTGCTTAAGAACTGAGTTCACGTTCACACACACACACACACACACACACACACACACACACACACACATACACAAAGACAACTGCCACATGACACCGGCAAGGGGCTGAGGAGGGAAGGGAAGGGCAGACCCTTGTCCTGGGCCACACCCACCAGTATGCTGAAGAATCTAAGCCTCCAGTTAGAACTCCAGGGGCGCTGAGACACGGCACATACATGCACATACATGCACATACAGTGCTAGTTAGCCTGTGCATGACTGTGACAAACATGTGAAAGATAATTTTAGAGGGAAGATCTACTTTGGCTCTTGGTTTCTAAGGTCTCAGTACATGGTCAGCTGTCCCACTGCTATGGCCTAAGCTGAGACCAAACATCACAACAACAGGAATATGTGATGGGAGAAACTACTCACCTCATGGCATCCACAAAACACAGGGAGGGGAAGTGGGGAGAGGACACACAGGCCTGGGACAAGATGGCCTCCAAAGATGTGTCCCTAATGGTATACTTCCTCCAACTAGGCACCACCTCTGAAAGTTCCTATCCTCTCCCAATCATTCTATGAAATTATGAATGTATCTGTGAATTAAACCCTTGATGAAGTCAAAGCCCTGATGTAGGCAGAGTTTCTATGTCCCAGCAGCTGTTCCCAAGTTACCACTTAGAAACTTAATATGAATTATAAATGCTCAGCCAACAGCTCAGGCTTATTACTAACTAGCTCTTACAACTCAAATTAACCCATTTCCATTAATCAATGTGCTACCCTGAGATTCATGACTTTTACCTCTCCTGCATGTCCTGCTTTCTCTCCATCTGGCTGGAAACTTCTCTGACTCCGCCCTTCTTCCCAACATTCTCTTTTCCCTGAAAATCCTGCCTAGCCACCGGCCAATCAGCTTTTTATTAACAATGAGAGCAATACATATTTACAGTGTACAAAGATTGTTCCACAGCATCCTGATAAACCAGCCACCTCTCAGTGACTTCATCTACCACTAGAGACCAAGGTTTCAAAAACATAAGCCATTGGGGGGAAGGGAGAAGGGACACACTTCATACCCAAAACACACACACACACACACACACACACAAACACACACACGAAGACACCAGACCACAGAGACAGACAGACAGCTTCTTCCTGTTTTTCTCCTCAGGACGGGACAGCAGCGAGCCTCCTCAACCCTCAACTATCTAAATCCCAGCACTAGCAGCCACCACCAGAGTGGCCAAGTCAACCTGAACTGCCCAGCAGCACAGGAGCTAGGACTCTGATTCTTACCATTTTCACTATAACAAATGACACCAGCCCTCCAAGACACAAAGCCACCAGGAACTGCTCAGAACGTGGGTTTGCCCAGCTCAATTCCACCATACAGGCTGCAACATAGGGTTGAGTCCTCAGCCCTATTCCATGTTGGTTTCCTGTGTCTATGTAAATCAATGCATTCACCTGTAACTAGGATTGTGTTCTCATCCCAGACAGTAAAGATCTGGATGCTCTCTTGCTTTACTCCTAACTTCAAGGAGGAAAGAAGGGTGCAATGGAGCTGGATTAAAGCTCAGTGGTAGAGCATTTCCATCAATGTGTGATAGCCTAGATTTGTCCTCAGTACCCCCCCCCCAAAAAAAAAAAGATCTGTGATGGGAAATGGTACACAGGATCCTAGTTAGAAAATAAGGAATCTGGGCTGGAGAGATGGCTCAGAGGTTAAGAACACTGGCTGTTCTTCCAGAGGTCATGAGTTCAATTCCCAGCACCCATATGGTGGCTCACAACCATCTGTAATGAGATCTGGCGCCCTCTTCTGGCCTGCAGGAATAATGCAAACAGAAAAGAAGGAATCTAGGGATGTTGCTCAGTTGTGGAGTGCTTAACTACCATGCTCAAAGCCCTGGTTTCAGTAATGCCCAGCACAGTATAAACAAGAGTAGTGACATACAACTGTAATTCTAGAACTGGGCAAGTGGAAATAAGAGGGTCAGATGTTCAGGGTCAACCTTGGCTATATAGCAAGTTCAATGCCAGCCTGGGTGACAGGAGACTATCTCAAAATGACACACCTGGGGCACGCCCTTCGAGACTTGTGAACATAATCACTTAATCCTCATTGTTTCCCAAGGAGCACACAATCTCCCCCATTCTTAGAGAAACTACAGAGCATGGATGTAACTTGGAATTGCCATGCTCTCTGCCCCAAGCATAGCCACTTCCCACTGCATCCTGGCAGCAAAACTGTCACCAACTTTGGGGACCTGAAAGACGAGCCACTGCACAAAAGCAAACCCATCAGACTTTTGGGGTTTGGGTTTGTTTCTGAGACTCACTCCTTTCAGTTCAGGCTGACCTGGAACTCAGGGCAATCCTCCTGCCTGAGCTTGCCAAGTGCCACTGTGCCCAGCTTCGTAATTTCCATATCCTCTTGATCCCCCAATAGCTCCACAGTCATTAGTCACCTCTGGGACCTAGCCTCAGGCTAATGCCATCTCTCCTGCACCCAGCTACACGGGATTGAGCAGGCTGCTCCCACCACACTGACCCCTTTGGTCTCAAATAGGCAGAGTCCTGCAAGGCTCTTTCTTCCCTGTTAGATGCGGGTTACCCCCTCACTTCCTTCCAGGCTCCCTTTACATTATCACCTTTCAAAAGAGCTTAGGCACAGTGGACCCTTGTCTCCAAGCCCTTTCAGACCCCCACCCCTTGCTCCCCTGTGAGCCCCTCAATCCTCTCTCACATTATTAAGAATGCCAAGGCCCATGGCACCACCACTGGCCCACACTGCCTCCTCTAAGAGTCAACAGGAAGAAATGTTGGCTTTCACTTCAGAATGGAAAGTAGCACATCCACGGCTGGTCAGGTGAGAGGAGGGAGCCCGGGGAACAATGACGATGACTCAGTGGGTACTGCCCTTGTCACTTCTGAGAAACCCTCTTCTGTGTCAGTTCTGGTCTGGTGGCTTGGTGTGCTATCTGCAGGCCAGGCGGAGGAGTAGGGAGTTTTTCCACACAAACCATCTGCTTTAAAATGTGTGGCTGATAGCCAGGCCTGTCAGCACAGACTTGTAAAACCAACTGCAGTGGAGGCTAAGGTAGGGAGATCACAAGCTTGGGGGTTGTCTCAGGCAACTCAGTGAGACCCCTGTCTCAAAGTTTTTGTTTAAAAAAAGGGGGGCGGGATTGGCAATACAGCTCAAGGGCAGAGTGCTTGCCACCTTATAATCCAGGCCCTAACTTCAAACCCCAGTATTGCCCAAAAAAGGGAGTGAAGACTGATTTTGGAGTCAGCTGGAATTAGAACAATCTTACATCCAGTCAAACCCACTCAGTAGCCCCATGGAAGCTCTGCTATAGCACATACCCAAAGGTTCAGCGGAAAAGGCCACCTCTGGACTTACCTCTGGACTTACCTCTGGACTTACCACTGGCCACTGGAGGTGAAGCAAGCGGGAGGTCCCTGTTGACTGGCTGCACACCGCCTAACTTTCTCTGGTGTCCCCTACCCTAGATCATAGCTAGGCCAGCAGCTCCAACACCTGCATGTCAATCAGGCCCTGAGGAACTTGCCCTCCAGCACTGACTGAGCAAGGGGAAACTCCTGCCAAAGGCCAGTGGCTGATCTGGAAGGCAGGTTTCACACCCATGGGGACAGGACAGTGACATTTTCCTCCACGCTATCAGAGACCAAAATAGAACATGACATAGTCTTTGGCACCTCAAAAACCTTGCAGTTGTAGGCTAGGTGAAGTGACCAGACATTTTCTCACTAACTTCTGGGGCTCTACCTACAGCAGACAATCCCAACTCCCAGGGAGCCAGGAAGTCCAGATGATGGCAGGGGCCACTGGTGGGTACCTAAGTCAGCCAGGCCTTCCCGCTTCCCACTATAAACAACCACAGGGCTTGGAGGCTCATGCCTTTAATCCCAGCACTTGGGAGGCAGAGGCAGGCTACCTTGATCTACACAGAGACACTAATTAAAAAATAAAACAAAAAACCACCACCTCCTTCTGCTTCCAGGAAGTGGGATAAAGCAAAAAAAAAAAAAAAAAAAAAGACACAGGGCCCAGCCCAACAATGGGGCACCTGGATCTGGCACCTGCCCCAACCCCACACCTACTGTGCCAGGGAATAGCTTTTTTGTGTGCTGGGAAATAGCCTTGCAATCTGCTAACTCAGATCTCAGAACTCTTGAGTGTGAGGTGGGACTGCAGAACCACAAACCCACAGTTTAAAACCTTTTCAGAAAGGATCCTTTTCTTGCGAAAAAGGAAATTTCGACAAGCAGGCACTCACTAACTGAGGCAGAAACTCCTGGGCCACTAAGGGGTACCACAGAGACAGTGACTTCTAAAAGTGGCTTCCAGCCAAGCATGGCAGCTCCTGCCTGTAATCCCAGCACTCAGGATGCTGAGGCAGGAGGATCACGAGTCTGGGACTACAAAGAGAGCCAGTCTCAAAACATAAGTAAGGTAACTAACTGTGTGTGGAGGAGGAAAAAAGACCCAGAGATGGCCTGACACCAGGTCATCATGCAGAGCTGTCTCAGGCAGAGCCTACAGACTGCCAATAAGCAACACCAGTGCTCTACCAACTGTCAACGGGGGTCAGCAGCTGCCTCCTGGCAGGAACAGCGCTACTGGTGGGTGTCCCACTGGAGAATAAGAAAAGACCTCCTCAGGCTCAAAGACAGACCGGTCCCTGGCTTGTTCTACCCATCTCCCATCTCCCCCAAAACAATTTATAGCCAAGTTCCAACAAATGCTCCAGCCCTGCCTTGAGCAGCTGCATGGGACAACAGATGTCCAAGATGAGATCTTCAGTAAACAGCACAACCAGGAGCCACCCAGGGTCAGGGCAACATGAGCATAAGACAATAACCAAAGAAAAGGCCCAAGGGGAAAAAGATAGAGCCAGGCAAACTTGGCATGGTACTACTTGCTTGTAACCCCAACATGCAGGGGTTGAGGTAGGATCATGAGTTCAAGGCCAATATGGGCTACATAGTGAAACCAGGTCTCAAAAATAAAAAATAAAAAAATTGCTGGGTGATGGTGGCACAAACCTTTAATCCCAGCACTCAGAGGCAGAGGCAGGCAAATTTCTGTGAGTCAGTCTGGTCTACAGAGTGAGTTCCAGGACAGCCAATGGTTACACATGAAACCCTGTCTCAAAAAAACAACAAATAATAAATAAATAGATAAATGGGATGTTCAGGAGGCAGAAGCAGGTGGATCTCTGTAGGTTCGAGGCCAGCCTGGTCTATACAGTGAATCCCAGGACTGCCAAAGCTATGTAGAGTGATCCTGTCTCAAAAAGGGCATGGGGTGGGGTGGGGCAGCCAGAGAGAGGGAGGGAGGGAGGAGAATGAGGTGAGGGCAAAGGGCTGGGGATGCAGTTTGGCTGGTAAAGTGCTCCCCTAGTGTGCACAAAACCCCAGGCGTGGACCCCAGCCCAGCATAAAACCATAAACTAGGTGTAGTGGTAAATGCCTATAGGAAGAGACAAGAAGATTAGAAGATTTAAGGTCATCCTCAGCTACATATCAAGTTTAAAGCTAGACTTGGTACCCAAGACCTCATAAAAGATAGGAAGTTGTGAGTCTGTCTACATGACAAGGGAGTTGCAGAGCCCCTAGGCGACTGGCAAACACCAGAGCCATGAACAAGGTGTAAACAAGGATCAAGTGGAGCAGGAATAACTGAAGGCGGAGGAAGCTGGGCAGCACAACTAATAACTCTGACCTGCATTCACTGGCCACAGTGGAAAAGATTAATAAACCCTAAAATTCATTTATTGACTTGTCAGCACACTTTACCATAAAGAAATGACTGAGGCAGGCCAGATTCTGGCTCCTAGTTCTGAAGATCTGAGGCCAGAGCACCAGTTTCCAGTACGTGCAGTGTCACACTCATCAAGTATGGGGGTACACATGCACCTGTGGTTATTCCTCAGTCACAGGCTCCACACTAATGATCTCATCTAACCCTAATCACCTCCCAGAGGCTGCACCTCTGAACACCACCCTCCTAACACCTCACGATGGGTATTTACATTTCAACAGTAAAGCTTTGGAGACCTAGACCTACATCTAAAGCACAGCACTTGGAAGTCTGTATAGGGTTAAATACTAGAAAATGGAATCATGAAGTTTAAAACCTCTAAGAGTGCTGTGAGCCTCAGGGGTTAACACAAAGACAGGTCTTTTTCTAACATTTCTTACATTTTATTGTTTTAGGTGTATGTATGCATGCCTAGGTGTGTGTGTATATGTACAGGTACCACACTGGATCCCCTAGAGTTGGGAGTTATATAGACGGTTGTGAGTTTGCCTGCTGTGATTACTGGGTGTCAAACCCACATCCTCTGCAAGAGCAGCAAGTACTCTTAAACAGCTATTTCTGTAAAGCCTAAAGACATTCCTTAATATAATGTAAATTAATTTTAAAGATTTAAGTTTTTGATTAAACTAAACTAAACATATTAGTTAGAAAGTTAGTGAGTGGGTATCAACAAAACAGAAAAAAGGTGATAATAGTGCATGAAACAGAATACTAGTTGTGGTTTGAAAAAAAAAATGGCCCCCAAAGGGAGTGGTTTTATTAGGAGGTGTGGCTTTGTTAGAGTAGGTATGGCCTTGTTGGAAAAAGTGTGTCATTGTGGAGGTGGGCTTTGAGGTCTTATATATGCTCAAACCACGCCCAGTAAGACCACTTCCTGTTAAGATGTTGTAGTCTCAGCTACTTCTCCAGCACTGTATCTGCCTGCATGCCATGTTGTACCATGATAATGGACCAAAGCCTCTGAAAGTATAAGCCAGCCCTAATTAAATATTTTCTTTATAAGAGTTGCCATGGTCATGGTGTCTCTTCACAACAATAGAAACCCTGAGATAGAAGTTGGTACCAGGAGTGGGGTATTGCTGTGATGGGCCTGACCATGCTTTTGTTTGAAGAAATAGGGACCTTGGGACTATGAATTAGAAAAGCAGTTGAATGATTTAAGTGCTGCTTAATGAACCATCCTAGTAGGAACATGGAAGACAGTGATGCTATGAGTGATTTGAACTGTGGGGAGGCTAGTTCAAGAGGTTTTAGGGGAGAATTTTAATATGTTGTTTAGAGATCATTCTTGTGATATTTGGTGAAGAAAGTGGCTGCTTTTTGTCCTTGTCCAAAAAGTCTGCCTGAGGCTAAAGTGAAGAGTTTTGGATTAATTCCATTGGCAGAGGAAATCTCAAAACAGCCTAGTATAAACTCTGTCGTGTGGTTATTAGTGTTAACTCTGATAAAGATTTATAATGAAAAGGAGCAAGCTAAACAAATAAAAACACAAAACGTACAGATTGAGAAAAGGAGAACCAGGAAGTGGAACAGAGCTAAATCCTGTGTTCAAGGAGATAACGGATAAAGAAATGGAATAAAGGAAGTAGTGACCTCAGGGCAAGATCCCACTCACCTATATTTCCAACTTGTAAAAAGGAACTAATGAAAAGCTTACAGCTAGGTATGGTGGTGCACACCTTTAATCCCAACACTCAACGAAGGCAGAGGCTGCAGAGTTTGAGGCCAGCCTGGTCTATAGAGCAAGTTCAAGGACAGCCAAGCTTAGGCAGTGAAGGAAACCATGGAAAACAGAAAGCTGGTGAAGATGTAATTGAACAAGGGGACCATGTTCTAGCTCCCTATAGGAAGCAGCAGAACTTGGCAGCTTCAGCCACATGGTTCTGGCTTTAGAATTAAAGATAGAAGAAAAGGTCTATGGAATTTGCTTCTGAGACTTTGGAAAGCCACTGAGGCCAGGCATGTGTCAGGGGTGTGTCCCTGAATGGAGGCCCAGAGAGGTCATTGCATGAAACTGTGAAGGAGAACCCTAGATTGCCTTGGAGACCCCAAGATATTAAAAATGCCAGAGTCATGGGATACCTGCCAAGGAAAGCTGCTAACAGGGAGTGGAACCAGCCCAAGATAAAGTGTGTTGCGGTCAACAAAGATGAAAGGAATTGGAGATCTGAAGAGCACTTTGACATCAGACATGGAGATGCAGAGTTTGGAGTTTGCTCAGCTGGTTTTCAGTCTTGCTTTGGTCCAGTATTCCATCCCTATGCTCTCTTCCCTATGTTTTGGAATGGTAATGTATATCCTGTGCCATTATATGTTGGAAGTGTGTGATCTCTTTTTATTTTTATTTTATAGAGGATTACAGTAGAGACTGCATGAATCTCAGAAGAGACTTTGAACTTTGGATTCTTAAATCAAATTTGATACTATGATAGACTATGGAGACTTTTGAAGTTAAACTTTTTTGCATTATAATATGGCTATAAGCCTTTGGGGGCCAGGGAGTGGAATGTGGTGGTCTGAAAGAAAATGCCCCCCAAAGGGAATGGCATTATTAGGAAGTGTGGCTCTGTTGGAGTAGGTATGGCCTTATCGGAGAAAGTGTGTCATTGTGGAGGTGGGCTTTGAGGTCTTAATATATGCTCAAACCACGCCCAGTAAGACAGATCACTTCCTATAAGTCAAGATGTTGGACTCTCAGCTACTTCTCCAGCACCATGTCTTCGTGCATGCCACCATGTTGTACGTATCATGATGATAATGGTCTGAACCTCTGAAAATGTAAGCCACCTCAATTTGATATTTTCTCTTAGAGTTGTCATGGTCATGGTGTCTCTTCAAAGCAATAGTAATCCTAACTAAGACACTAGTTCTTCTGAATTGACTGAAGTGTAAACAAGCCTTTGGTAAATACAGTGAAGGAAGATGTGCACAAGTTAATGTCAAGAATGTCTTAGGAGCTGGAGAGATGGCTCAGTGGTTAAGAGCACTGGCTGTTTTCCAGAGGACCCAAGTTCTATTGCCAGCACCCACACGGTGGCTAACCATTGTTTATAACTCCAGTCCCAGGGGACCCAACACCCTCTTCTAGGAACTCTAAAGACATTAAACACACATGGTGCACAGACATATATGTAGACTAGACACCTCATACACATAAAAATTTTGAAAACATCTAAAAAAAAAAAGCTAGGTGTGATGACAAAAACCACTGACTGCTAGCACTTGAAGACTAAAGATGTGGATCACAAGTTGGACAGCCTAGGATAGACAGCAAGACCCTGTCTTTAATTAATTTTTAGAGAAATTTTGAGGATGAGAAGATGTCTTTGCCAGTAGAGTACTTACCTTATAAGTGTGAGAAGGTAAATTAGAGCCCCAGAACCCACGTTAAAAAGCCAGCAGCATACTGATAATCCCATAGATGAAGGGGATCGGAGTAGAGGAGGCAGGAAGATCTCTGGAAGCTCAGAGGCCAGCTTGCCTGGGTAGAATACCACTCAGTGAGAGAGCTTGTCTCAAAGAAAAGATAAAAGGCACATGAGGTTGTCCTCTGACCACACACACATAACACCATAGAGGCAGGCAGGCAGGCAGGCGCGCGCGCACACGCACACGCGCACACACACACACACACGTCATAGACACAATACATACACATGCATACACTTGCACGTGCCCTTTCCCTCTCTCCCTCTCTCTTCATCTCTCCCCATCTCCCCTCCCCCCGCCCCTAGGAAAACACAGATTATCAAAACTAGCTCAAGAAAAGACAGGAAATCTGAATAAACAAGAATGTAAACCTAAAAGGTAACAAATGCTTGTGACTCCAGAGACTGAGGCAGGAGGATCCCAAGTTCAAGGCTTGCTACTCTACACAGGAGACTCTGCCTCAACATAAATAAATAACTGATACCATTTTCAAGCTCCTCCCCATATTCTACCCCTCCTTCCCCAAAGTACCAGATTATTAGAACATTACTGCTAAGTTCTACCAAAATGTATGGAATAGAAAATGTCTAGTTCATACAAAAATTGATCCCAATGCATTTAAAAAAAAAAAAAGTTGACTGATTCCATAAAACTGTCATATTCCTGATAACAAAAATGAGTTGAGAACACAGCAAAGAAAAATTACAGCATACCTTTAATCCCAGCACTTGGAAGGCAGAGGCAGGCAGATCTCTGTGAGTTTGAGGCCAGCCTGGTCTACAAATCGAGTTCCATTTCCATTACACAAAGGAACCTGGGGGGGGGGGGGCACGACTTAGCCAGCATACCACATCCAGGACAGCAAATAAAAAAAAACACGTTCAGGGGGAAATGAACCCTCACCTTCTCCTCACAAAACAAAAAAATTTAACCAAGATTCTAGAATTAAACACTGGAGAAAAATCTCTGTGACCTTGGGGTACCCAGTGATTCCCAAAAGGAGAAATTTTCATAGTTAGGGGGTTCATCTGAAATATCTGGAGACATTTTCCTCTATGTCACCCAGGTGAGAGTAAAAAGCCTTGGCACCTTCTGGGTCCAGGCCAGGAGGGCTGCCTAACACCTTGCAATGCACAGGAAGGCCTTCCAACAGTGAAGTTCTGCCATGAGGTGACTAGAATGAGAATGGCCCCCATAGGCTCTCACAGTGACTACTTGATTCCTAGTTGGTGGTGACATTTGGGAGGCTTAGGAGGTACAGCCTTGCTGGAGGAAGCAAGGCAGGCTTTCCTTTCCACTACAGTTAAAGCCAAGATAAACTCTTTTAGCTATAAACTGTCTTGCCATGGTGTTTTATCACAGCAACAGAAAGGGAAGGGAGGGAGAGAGGGAGAGAGGGAGAGAGGGAGGGAGGGGGGGGAACAACAGTACACATATCTAAGAAAGGACTTGACTCTAAACACCTTAGAAACTCTTAAATTTCTGTAAGTATGTGATAAAAACAAACTGCTAAGGGGTCAAAAAACAAATTATGACCTACAAAATAAATAAATACATACATACATACATACATACATACATACATACATACATACATAAATATGCTGTTTTAAGATCTGATAGAAGGTAGAGGCAAATAAATAAATAAATAAATAAATATAAATAAATATAGATGCTGTTTTAAGATCTGATAGAAGGTAGAGGCAAAAGGACCAGGAGTTCAAGGTCACCCCCAACTACACTACAGTGAGCTGTAGTGAGGGCGTATGAGACCCTGTCAAAAAAAAAAAAGAAAAACATAACGTCATCATAATTAACAATCCTAGCTAACACACACTTATGGTTAAAAGAAATGCATGCACACAAATGGATGTGATCCAGGCTAACATGTGGCCCAAATTAGGCATATAAGCATTGTTCTTTTGGAAAAATTGCAGGAGGGAAAAAAAACAAACTCCCTAGAGATAGTAACTAAACTGACTGCAACTCCCAGCTGGCTTCATTATTCTCTTGTCCTCAATATAATAAAAACTCTCCAGCATTCATACCCAAACAATTTGGAGAAAACACATCCTGTATAAATTTTTCAAAGTAGGTACCCACTAGGCCAAGCATTTTATAAGCAGTTCCAACTGTTAAGCTTTCCCCCATGAAGAATACTGTAAACACCTGAATCAAGGGTGGAAACGTGCATTGAACATATGTAACATGGCATCCTGCAAAGTTGAAAGTAGCAAGAGCGTTCCTCGGTCCCGTCTGGTGGTTCTGCATGGCCTGGCCGCTGTCCCTCTCCTGTTCTCACCCTGCCCCACTGACCTTCACATGTTCCCTACACCAGACTATGCAGGTCAGTGCCACCAACAGGCCTCACAAAGTAAGCTTTTTACACACGAGCTCTCTACTAGCACACCACACCCTAAGAGACCGCTGAGTAACTTCTTCCACAGCACATTGTCCTCCAGACATTTGACAAGTATGAATTATCAACCAAGCCAAGTCGTGCCTGGAATCCTGGCTACCGGGGCAGGAGGATGGCAAGTTCAAGACCAGCCTGGGCAACTTAGAAAGCTTTTGTCTCAAAAGGTAAAGGCGAAGGGCCGCAGCTGGCAGATAAAAGACATCCCTACCAGGCATGAGGCCCGAGGTTCAGTCAGGGCCCAGTACCAGTATGTGTACGCACAGTCTCTTCAGAGAGAAAGCAGTTGTGAGCCTCTGCCATGTCTGCTGTACACACACATCTCAGAGCAGGCCTGCCTGTCCACTGTACAAATATCCAAGACCTGCTGCTTAAATGTTCCCTCCACTTGGGTCCCTTCGCTCCTCCCCAAGACTAAATGCGGTAGGAACTACACCCCATCCCAGTGGTCAGAGCACGAGCTCATCTCAAAGCTCGGAACCTGACACCCCAGAAATAGGCCAGGATTTCCCTACTGTGCTCTGAAAATTAGCCTCTCTTGGGAGAGGCTGAGAACCTATGGCTCGAGCTTAGGAAAGCCCCGTGATGCCTGGGCATGCCAATACCTTCACAGAAATAACAACTTCAGGAATTGCCCTGGGCACCAAACCATACCACGTCCATTTACTTACTTTTTTATTTATTTATTTATTTATTTATTTATTTTAGAAAGGAAAAAGTAGTCTGTTTCAGTTGGTTTACAAACACCTGGAATAGTCCTTGTGACCAACTATAGGAGTCTACTGTTCACACTCAGGAGACCTGTGTGGGCTACTTACATCTCAGCCATGGAGCCTGTGAAGAGAATAAACAAGCGGACCAACACACCATGCTCCCTTGATACTGATGTGACTTATACTGGATTTAGAAAGAATTGCTAACCTCCTTCCTTATACATGTGATCACCTTAGGGGACTTGAAGGCAACTTTATCTCACAGTACTCAGGTAACTGCCCACATTCCCAGAAAGTGGTTAAAAGCATGAAGAAATTCTAAAGGGCTGTGGGTATAGCTCAGTAAGAACACATCTGCCCAGCTTGTCCCAGGCCTGATCTGATCTCCCAGAACACAAAACTAAACAGGAACACACATCACAAAGTACATACTAAGTTTGGAAGAAACACTAAAATTGGTTCCAAGCAAGTTTCTACATACAAATGGAGCATAGTGACAGGCAGGGACAGATGTGAAGGACTGGGAAGATCACCCTCCCTGAGGAAATCTAGAGGAACAACCTTAGAGATCGTCTAAGACTATGGCGGGCACCTCTAACAAAGCCTTAGACCATGGCTAGCACTGGCAAAGCCATGCCACAGTGATAGTGGCCCCGGTATGCGGACACAAAGGCCATTCTACCAGGTTAAGTACCAGTACTCCCACCCCACCCACCACCCCATGAGATGAATGCCAAAAGCTCAAGATAGTGAGATGGCCGTGCACAAGAGTGGCCCTGAGACACCAGTGTCTGTCTGTCTTATCAGTTCTCCTAGACAACTTTTAACCTATTAAGAAATAAACTCTAGGCCAGGTGGTGGTGCACACCCTTAATCCCAACACTCGGGAGGCAGAGGCAGTCGGATTTCGAAGTTCAAGACCAGCTACAGAGTGAATTCCAAGATAGCCAGGGCTACACAGGGAAACCCTGTCTTGAAAGGGGCTGGGGGGGGGGGGGGCGGGGGAGGAAAGAAAGAGAAAAGAAAGAAACTCTAGGGTGCTGGAGGAGAGATGGTTCAGCAGTTAAAAGCCCTTGCTGCTCTTGCAGAGGACCCAGGTTCAATGCCCAGAACCCACATGGTGCCTCACAGCCATTTTTAACTCCAGTTCCAGGGAACCTGATCGCCTCCAAGGACACCATGAAGGCATGTGGTCAACAGACATACACACAAACAAAATACGAATGCACACAGAATAAAGTAAAAATAATTTTTAATTTTTTTTTTTTAAAGAAATGAATTCTCCTATAGCCAAGGAGTGGTCTGGAGACGGGGACCCAAGTTCAATTCTCTGCACCCAGACAAGCCACTCACAACAACCTGTAACTCCAGCTCCAAAGGATCTGAGATCCTGTTCCGGCCTCTGCATGGCAGATACATCTCTCTCTTTCTCTCCTTCTTTAAAAATAATAGTGTAAAAATAGAATCCTAAGGAAAGGCTGTAGGTCAGTGGTAGATTACTTGCTTAGCATGCCTGACCCAGGTTCGATCCTCAGTACCACCCTCCTCAAAAGAAACAAATTCCAATTAACTAGTAAGACCACATCCACAGCACTAGCCCAGCTGTGTTAATTCTTAGTCACAGCAGTCCTTAATCCAAAATTTCCTGTTCTAAATGCCCCCCTATTGTCTAAGGGGCAACCTTCCTCCACATTATGAAGTTACAGGGACAGCAATTTCTCTTCGGGCAGCTAATTGGTCTATAAACCGCAGTGCAGCAGGCGCTCCCTCCAAATACTCTCCAAAATGGGAAAAAGAAGTCTGGTCTGAAGTCTGGTCTGCCTCATTCGCTCTACATTAATGATTCCTACAAGTTGTGAACTCCAGGTGAGAACGAAACTCTCTGATACAAGGGGGAAAGAGAAGCCTGTAACTAACATCAGAAACTTGAAGTTTGGCTCAGAAATATCTGACTCGCTTATGAAAGTCAAGGGTAAAAGCTGGCTTCAAGATTTTCAGCCCGCTTCCTTCTTAGCCAAGTTTTAAAAACAAGAAAAGGTTTGACTTCCCATCACCCTAAAGAGTACAAAGGAGGCCCTTCCCTAACTCCTGGTATTGGAAGTTCCCTAGGCCCACAAGTCTGTGTCCAACACCAACAAACTTCAAGGAGACTGGAGATTATACAACCTTGATTCCCAGAGCAGAAGACTACTAGAATAATCCACTCTGGAGACAATGACATCATGTGAGCGAGCAACCAGACAGGAAGCTGACTGGGAGAACTGAAGGGTAAAGTCTTGAAAGCCAACACAGATGACCACCCCTCAACCCCCATCAAAAGAAGAAAAAGCATCACCCACTGACAAAGAGCGACTTTAAATAAGGAAAAAGGAGAACTGCCATAGACGGGATCTATCTGAAATCACCACAACCCAACTCCAAAGCCATCGCGTGGGCTCGCGCTCCCTGGAGAGTCTGCACACTGGAGGGGACATCTCCGAAGCCCCGCGGCTGGAACTTCAATGAAAACGTGCGTGCAGTGGGACAAAAGCCCAGCCGCAGCTCTGCTCCCTGCAACTTCCGAGGGGGGAACACCCGGCCGCGGGAGTCGCACAAAGCCGCCCGACTTATGACAGCCACAAGTGGCCGGGCACGGGGCTCCGTGGGTTAGCGCCACAGCGGCGGGTCCCCGCGCGTCGCCCTGCGGCGCCGCAGCCGCCACGCGGGCAACTTTCCCGCGGGGGCGGGGAGGGGCGGGCGTCTGCGTGTCCCCCGGCCCGCGCCCGCCACGCGGGACACCCACCTGCACAGAGCGGCCAAGTCCGGGGCCGGGGCCTGGGCCTGCGCGGAGGCCGGGGCCACCACGAGCAGCAGCAGCAGCAGCACCGGCAGCGGCGGCGGCAGGAGCGCGACGCGCGGCCCGGAGGGCACGGGTCCCGGCTGAACGGCCCGCATCGCTCGTGGCGTGGGGCTCACGGCGGCTGGCCGTTCCAGGCCGCGTCTGGGACACGGTCGCGCCGCAAGAGCGGAGGCGAAGCTGCAAGCAGAGCGGGAGAGCGAGAGTGAAGCCTAGGGGGAGTGCGGCGAGGAGGCGCTCCGCGGTCGCGGCCGTCACGTGAACGGAGACGTCCCGCCCCTGCCCCGCCTCCTTCCACGTGACGTCCTTATTCAGGTAATCTCCGCCCAGCCCCGGGTCACGTGAGCTCCGCACCCGCGCGGGACAGGAAGTGTTGCGGGCCGGGCGCGAGCGCCAGGTACCTACTCAAGGCCTGGACGGCGTAAGGGGTGTCGCCTCAGAGCCCAGACCTCAGTTTCCCCGTCTAGCACCCTGGTTGCGTCGGCGCGTAGGCGCTTCCTAACTATCCCTTCTTCATTCTGGACCAGTACGGTGGCCGAGATGGAGTTAGGTGGCAAGGCCCAGGTTGCTGCTTAGTATTGCAAGTCGATGCGAGGTAACCGGTCAATTTTTCTAGCATCCTGCACGGGAGTTTCCGGCTCACAAGAGCTCTGTGGAAATGTGATTTCCCAAGCAGGGCTCTCTGCATCAAGTTAGGCGACAGTGATGGATCAGTATGCCGTGTACAGTAAACCGAAGGGTAACAAGTGACACTCAAAACTTAGAGACTGCTTCACTATGTGACTCAGGCAGGACTGGAATTCAGATCCTTCTACTTAAGCCTCCTGAGTGCTGGGTTTGCAAGCGTGTACCACCAGTTCAGTCTATAAAGGTTTATTATTATGTTCAGATAAATCTGCCCATATTATGTACACCAGTGACCTAGTGAAAGTAAAATATTTAAATGTGGGGCTTAGGAAATGGCTCAGACTGTGAAGCGTTGCATTAGAATGAGGGCCTGAGCTCCAGCCCCAGCACCCGTACGATAAAGTCTGTGGCTGAATGCAAACACACATAACCTCGGTGGAGAGACAGAGACAGACAAAGGGATCCCTGGAGTTTGCTGGCCAGCCAGTCTTGCTGAATCTGGCAGGGTCCAGGTACAGACTGTCCTGATAAGATGGGAAGGCAGACAGAACATGGGAGCATGCAAACATACACACAGAAAATAAGATAAATCTGCTGGCTGTGGTGGCATATGCCTTTAATCCCAACAGTTCGAAGGCAAGCATATCTCTGTAAGATCAAGACTAGCCACGGCTACATAGTGAGACCCTGTCTCCAAAGGGAAAAAAAAAAAAAAAAAGATAAGCTATACCGTATGGCCCAGAGCTCTCCAGACGTCTACTGTGATTATCAAGAAGTGGCCCCTGGGTGGAAAGACTTTCTGGCTGTGACATATCACCTGCATTGACCACCTGGTTGATCAGCTGATCTACCTAACTAGGCAGATATTCCCCTTTCCTTCTCCACTCCATGTGCATCCCTCCTGGAGCTACCTGCGGATGGAAGAGAATGACTTGCCCCTGACCAAGGAGGACCGATCTTGAGTCAAGGGTAGAGGCGTAGGTGCACTGCCCGCTAGAAGCTGAAGTTCGGGGTTTGGATCTCCAGTGTTACAACTGATGCAAGCCAGGGTGATCACTGAAAATGTTAAAAGTTACTGTGGGCCAGAATGTGTGCTTCCTCTCAAAGTATCACTCCAAAGTACATTTTCTTTGGATAGCTAATGGAGCACCCCAAAAAGGCTGTGGTGATGAAGGCTTGCTCCACAGGTGATGACACTACTAAGAGGTGACTGGGTCATGAAGACTGTAACCTAATCAATGGAGTAATCTTGCCTTACCACAGTTTCAGTGTTCTCGTAGACCATCTCAGATTAAAAATATTAAATTGAGCCGGGCGGTGGTGGCGCACACCTTTAATCCCAGCACTTGGGAGGCAGAGCCAGGCGGATCTCTGTGAGTTCGAAGCCAGCCTAGGCTACCAAGTGAGTTCCAGGAAAGGCGCAAAGCTACACAGAGAAACCCTGTCTCGAAAAAAACAACAACAACAAAAATTAAATTGACAGTTCCAGAATTAATAATTCATCAGATTTCAATAACATTAATATATTGTTATAGTTGTTTTAGTTTATGGGTATGTTGTGCTCTTATTGTACCTGTTTTATAAAATAAACTTGGGGGCTGGAGAGGTGGCTAGTGGTTAAGAGCACCTGCTCTTGCAGAGGACCCAGGTTCAGTTCCCAGTACCCATAGCAGGTGGTTCACAATCAAGTCTTTTTTTTCTGGTGGGGTGCGTGGGAGCACGTGTTCTGAGAAAAGGTTTCTCTGTATAACAGTCTTAGCTGTCCTGGAACTTGCTCTGTAGACCAGGCTGGCCTCGAACTCACATAGATCTCCTCCCTCTTCCTCCCGAGTGCTGGGATTAAAGGTTTGCACCACCATGCCTAGCCCAAACCTAAACATTGTTTTAAAAAAAGACAGAAACAAGCTGGGCGGTGGTGGCACACGCCTTTAATCCCAGTACTCGGGGAGGGAGAGACAGGTGGATCTCTGTGAGTTCAAGGCCAGCCTGGGCTACCAAGTGAGTTCCAGGAAAGGCGCAAAGCTACACAGAGAAACCCTGTCTTGAAAAAAACTAAAAAAAAAAAAAAAAAAAAAAAAGAAACATTATTTTAAGCCCAATTTTGGTAGCACACACTTGTAATTCCAGCACTCCAAGAGGCTGGGGAAGTAGAATCAAAAAAAGTTCAAGGCCAGTCTGGAATACATACCAAGACCCTGTCTAAAAACTCCAGATGTGAGTCCAGAAATGATTCTGGGCTAGAGACTGAACCCGGGGCCTAGTACACACTAAGTACACAAACTTTCATTGACTTCAACTGCTAGATTCTCATGTAATCCAGATTCACCTGGAACTCAACTGTGGAGCCATGCATAGCTTTGGCCTTGAAATCTTTTTCCTATTTTCACCTTCCATGTGCTAGGATTACAGGTGCCATCACTCCTGGCTCCAGGAAATTCTTACACAGGAAAATTTTAAAACAGCTGTCCTAAATTAAAGGAGACTGAAGATGCAGGACAATAAAAGTCAGTTCAGCATCCTTACTTGGAGCCTAGAACCAAAATGGAAACATTTTAGTACTATTTGTTGGGCATAGTAATCCCAGCTCTGGTGCAAGCAGGAGAATCAGACATTCAAGGTCATCCTTGGCTACATAGCAAGTTCCAGGCCAGCTTGGGCTATATGAAACCCAATATCAAAAAAAAAAAAGTAAGACAAAAATCATTAGAAATGTCAGGCGTGATGATACATGCCTTTAATCCCAACACTTGGGAGGCAGAGGCAGGCAGATTTGAGTTTGAGGTTAGCCTAGTCTACAGAGTGAATTCCAGAACAGGATAGACAGGGCTACCTAGAGAAAGCCTGTCTCAAAACCAAAAAAGAAAAATGCTGTCACAGAGAAGTCCGGAAGAGGTTAGCACACAAAACCCTCTTTTGTGGGTTGAATTATGTCCCCTACTAGCTACTAGAGCCTAAGTCTTCTACTGCTCGGAGTGTGTGTGTATTTGAAAGTAGGGCATTGTGTTGGATTATCCGAGATAATGTCTTAGAATAGGCTGGGCTCTTCAGGAAATCTGGCCAATGTTTTGTAAGAAGTGGGGAAGAGACAGACACAGTGAGAACAAACTGAAGATGACACTCGGGAGGGGTGATGCCTCAGGTCACTGGTCACCCAAGAAACTCAGAGAACAGCCTGGGACCAATATCTCCTGAACCTTCAGAGAGCCAGGGCCAGCCAGCACCTTCATTTTGGACTTCTGGCCTCCCAAACCAGAAAATAAATGTCTTGTTAAATCTCCCCTCCCCCAATGGCTCTCTGCTGTTACAGCCCTAGGACACACATAGTCGCTCCAGCTCACAAACAGGCAGGCTCAGAATCCAGGTGACCCAACCACTGTATCATTATGCTGGCTCAATCTTTTTGTCCCTGCCATTTTGGCCTGACGCTAGAAACACAGCTCAAATGGCAGATCACCCCAGTTTCATGTGGGGGGCAGTAGCAGGGGCAGACAAAGCTAACAGTTGCCCCCGTGGAACACTATAGCCCCAAGCCGTCAAGCTGACTGTCCAGAAGACCCTGAATCTCAAGCAGAAGCTTAAAGAAAATTCCAGAACACTGAGGAGGAAGTTGATTCTGCCAAGATTCTCAAAGCACTTTTCCATTCCATTGTCATTCCTTGCCTATGGTGATAAGTGAACCATTTCTTCAAAACATTTGAGGGCAGATGGCATAGTTCAATGGTACAAAACTTGCCTAGCATGTATAAGACTCTGGGTTCAATACCCAGCTTTGTTGTGAAAATTATATGGTAGGTAATATTTCATCAATGTTAGTGTCTGGGGTGAGATATTAGTATTTTGCTGTGCTGAAGAGTGGCCATGTTCTTAGGTGATGATTGGCAACTTTTGAATGCTTTAGAAAACACACATAAACAGAAAGCAGATCTTAAGAAATGCTTAGAGTTCAATGTAGGAGAAACTTATTGGTGACCTTGTACTGTCATGTTGCCTTTTCTGAAGGTTTGACTTTTTATTTTTTCAAATGAGAAGTTGTGAAGAAGAAAAAATCTTAGTGCAGAAGAGATAGCTTTGGAGATGAGCCCAGGAGAGCAGGTTGAAAATATAGAGAAAGGACATTGCAGTTGAGTGCAAAGTCACAGGGAAAAAAAAAAAAAAAAACATGAAAGACTTGTCTTTTATACAAGGCCTTTAACTTGAGAGAAGTCACATGGGAATAGAGGGAAACTATTTTTGGCCAAAAACAGTGCTAAATCCTGATCTTATAAAACATAATCCTTTCCTCAAGCCGATCAGGTTCAGACGATAGTCCATTTAATATAAATTTGGGGGGAAATGTATTCTAGCTGTTCCTAGAGGCTCTAGCTCTTTAATAGAGTGCATTTAATTAGCCATAAAGTGCAAACACTGGCAGATGACAGTGATCCATATTGAAGGCTCTGATACCATCACTGCAGATGACAGTGATCCAGTGCCATGGATCCTTTCATTCTCTTCACTTAACTTCGGTTGGTGTGAGGCTTGAAGAAGCTGACCACCTGGCCAAGGCTGTACAGTCGGAAAATGACGGTTTTCTGCAACTCACCAATTTCATCTTCCGAGAGAGACCCGAAGCTCTTTTGCTGGGTCTGTGGACACACCTTTAATTCTAATCTGAGTTTTGCCTCTAATCTAGAGGCCTAGTCTCTTTAATCCCAGCACTCAGAAGGCAGAGGCAGTCGGTCTCTGAGAGCTCAAGGCCAACCTGGTCTACATTCCAGGTTAGCCAGGGCAACAAAGTCAGAACCTGCCATAAGAAGAAAAGAAAAGGAAAAAGAAAAAGAAACTTGTGAGAGACTCAGAGCAAAGAGAGAAATGGCCACTGGGATGAAGAGCCATCTTGTTGCAGGATTGACTGAAAGCTGCTTCATTAAAAGGATCAGGATTAGCAAGGTATGGTGGGCATTCTTATAATCTGAGTCCCAGTACACCCAGGGTGGAGGCAGGAAGATTGCCTTGAGTTCAAGATCACCTTGTGCTACACAGTGAATTCCAGACAAGACTAGACTACAGCATAAAACCCAGCTCAAGCCGGGCGGTGGTGGCGCACGCCTTTAATCCCAGCACTCGGGAGGCAGAGCCAGGCGGATCTCTGTGAGTTCGAGGCCAGCCTGGTCTCCAAAGCGAGTTCCAGGAAAGGCGCAAAGCTACACAGAGAAACCCTGTCTCGAAAGAAAAAAAAAAAAAAAAAAACCAGCTCAAAACAATAAACAGGTGTGGTAGCCTACACCTCTAACCTCGGGAGGGAGGCGGGAGCCAGAGCAGCAGAAGTTCAAAATTATCCTTGGGTACACAGTGAGTTTGAAGCCAGCCTGGGCTACATGAGACCCTGTCTTTGAGAACAAAAAACAAACTTGCTGGGTGTGCTGGCGCACGCCTTTAATAATCCCAGCACACGAGAGGCAGAGGCAGGCGGCTACACAGTGAGATACTGTCAAAAAAAAAAGTATAAGATTCCTTTAAGTGTTTGTGTGTGTATGTGCACGCATGTGCGTGCGCACAAATATGCCATGGCATACACATAGAGGTCAAAGAACAACTCTCAGGAGTCAGTTCTCTCCCTCCACTGTGGGTTCCTCAGATCAAATTCAAGTTATCGGGCTTTCAGAACAAGTGGTCTTACTGGCTTATGCCTGTTGTCAGCCCAAAACTATCAGAATTAATATGAGAAATGGAAGCCAGGTGTGCTGACTGTTTTATGTCAACTTGACACAAGCTAGAGTTAGCTGAAAGGAGGGACCCCAACTGAGGAAATGCCTCCGTAAGAGCTGGCTGCTGGGCATTTTCTCATTAGTGATTGATGTGGGAGGGCCCAGCTTATTGTGGGTGGTGCCATCCCTGGGCAGGTGGTGCCTGAGCAAGCTATGTGGAGCAAGCCAGTAAGCAGCACCCCTCCATGACCTCTGCATCAGCCCCTGCCTCCAAGTTCCTGCCCTGTTTGAGTTCCTGTCCTGACTTCCTCCAATGATGAACAGTGATATGGAGGTGTAAACCATAGAAACCCTTTCCTCCCCAGCTTGCTTTTTGGTCATGGTGTTCTGTTTCATCACAGCAATAAAAATTCTGACCTAAGTCACCAGACATGATGGCTCACACTTGCAACACCAACATTTGGAAAGCTGAGGCAGGAGGATTTCATCAGGTTCCCATGCTAACCTGAACTACATAGTACTAGGCCACCCAAGGATACAAAGTGAGACCCTTTCTCAAAGGATGAAAATGTGAGAATAAAGAGTCAGCAGCCTTTTCTTCTCCAACAGCATCTATTTCCTACTTGGTAAACCTCTGGCTAGGACCAGAATCTTGGTCTGTAGCATGGAGCGGAGAGGAGAATGGGCAGGCACAGCTTGCTGCCTTCCTGCAGAACCCTTGTCCCCTTTGCAAAGGGCACCTCCAGATAGACAGTGTGTGGTCCTTGCTTCACAGCCATGCATACAACCAGAGCCAAGGTTGCTGCCCCATCCTGACAGTGTGACTTGGTAGCAGTGATCTGGGGCCTTCTGTCAATTTTTTTTTCTCCAATAGGATAAGATACAAGAGAGTGTGTTATATATACTAAAGAACTTTCTTGATCAGACTGGCCTGTGAGCATGTCCCTGTGGGCGTTTTCTTGATTGCTAGTTGAATGTAGGCAGTACCATCCCCAAGGAGATGGCCTGCAGTACGCAAGACAAAGGAGGGAGCCAGTAAACAGTGTTCAACCCTGGTTTCTGCTCCAGGCTCCTGGCCTTGAGTTCCTGCCCTGATTTCCCTCAATGAAGGACTGTGACCTGGAAGTGTAAGACAAACCCTTTCTCGCCAGATTGTTTTGGGTCATAGTTTATCACAGTAACAAAACCAGAACTAGAACACCAGCCAACCAAGTGGTAACAAAATGGAAAACATCAAAGTCCTGGCCCACAATGCTGACCACTTCCCTCAAACCTTGGAACCTCGGAACCTCAGACCAATAAGCAATTTTTGCCATGCAGGAGAATCAGTACATTTGCTGAAGCCACATGTGCCGGTAATCAGCTGCCAATACACCCCTCATGGCAGATAGTAAACTTGCTTTTAGTTTACCTAAAGGAAGATGATGTTAAGCTTTCTAGCTTTCCAAGGGCATCGGACTTGATGCTACACAGTGGCTGTTGTGTGACTTTTCCTGACAAGATGTGAACAAATTTCTACTCACCCCAGGTAGTGCACTGAGGGACAAACCAAAGAAATTACCTGAGTGCAGCTTGGAGAGCCAGTGACTTAACAGTGGTGTTACCTACAGAACCTGCGTCACCAAGCACACTCCACCATGAAAGCTGCATCCCTGGATCTTCCTGAAAAACACACAGGCAGCCCCACTGGACAACCCTCTCCCTGAGTCTGTTTACTGCTTGGAGGACCCTGGGGTGGGGGCCTTATGAACCTTGCACGGACCAGAGCTCCCTGGATCTTAGGAGGCCCCATCCTTCCTCCAGGAGGGAGTTTGTCAATGGAAGGAAATAGCTAACAACAGCGTCTACTGCAACCACGGACCGGCTCCAGCACAGTTGATACAAGGCGCTTCTGTTCCATGTTAGGCTAAACTACAGCTTCCTGTGAGATCTGAGCCCCTTCTACACTGTCCATTTCTGGGCCACCTCTCTGCACTGTGTCAGGGGACCCACATAAAGTTTCTCTGTATCTTCATACATACTCCCCTACTAGTTCCTTTCGTAATGATTTATTTATTTTTATTTTATGTACACTGGTGTTTTGCCTGCACGTATATCTGTGTGAAGGTGTCAGATCCCCTGAAACTGGAGTCACAGACAGTTGTGAGTTGCTATGTGGGTGCTGGGAATTGAACCTGGGTCCTTTGGAAGAGCAGCCAGTGCTCTTAAGCATTGAGCCGTCTCTCTAGCCCTCTTCTGTTAATAATTCCGTCTTTGGGGACTTTAAATTTCAAATGAAACACGACTTTAGTTCAGTTTTCTACTCGGGTTTCAGTTAGGTTGTAGGGTAGAAAATTCTCATTCAAGCTCTGATGTTTAAGGAGACAGTTGGCATCTTCTTCATATCTGAAAATGTACTATGTAAATAGTTAATAATTTGCTATTAAACTTTCCTCAGCCAGGGATAGTGGCACATGCCTTTATCCCAGCACTTGGGAGGCAGAGGCAGGCAGGTCTCTGTGAGTTTGAGGCCAGCCTGGTCCACAGAGTGAGTTCCAGGACAGGCTCCAAAGCTACACAGGGAAGTCCTGTCTCGAAAAATGAAACAAAACAACACAGAGGCAGGTGGATCTCTGTGAGTTCGAGGCCAGCCTGGGCTACAGAGAGAGTTTCAGGAAAGGTGCAAAGCTACACAGAGAAACCCTGTCTCAAAAAACCAAAAACAAAACAAAACAAAAAAAAAAAAACAAAAACTATTGATTTTTAGGCCAGGCAGTGGTGGCACATGCCTGTAATCTTAGCACTTGGGAGGCAGAGGCAGGTGGATCTCTGTGAGTTTGAGGCCAGCCTGGTCTACAGAGCTAGTCCAGGACAGGCTCCAAAACTACAGAGAAACCCTGTCTTGAAAAAAAAAAAAAAATACCTTTCCTCAGGAAGTTTTCGTATACCCTTTACCTAGCTTCCCCCAATGGTACCAACTCACATAATTACATCATAACCACAGTTTGGAGCATAGATAGTAATAATATCTACAGATCTTTTTCAAATTCCCCACCCAGTGTTTGTGTGTGTGTGTGTGTGTGTGTGTGTGTGTGTGTGTGTGTGTGTGTGTGTTTCTGACTCCTGGACTCCCAGAACTTGGGAGACTTAGGCAAGAAGATCAAGAGTTTATTCAAGGCCATCCTTGACTATATAGTGAATTTGAGGCCAGCAGGGATATCTGAGACTCTGTCCCAAACAAAGCAAAACAAAAAACAGCTGAAACCCCTCAAGGTTCCCTTTATGACCACTTCCCCCATCTCCTGCCACATCTCTAACCTCTGCTTACCACTATCTGCTTTCCATATCTAAGGCTCGGTTTTCTGAAAACCATTATGCAGGATGAGCAGCGCATACACGCAGTCCCAGCTACTCAGGAGTGGAAGATGAGGGGAATCGCTCGATCCCGTAAGTTTGAGATGAACCTGAGCAACACATAGTGAGATTCTGTAGAAATACATATGTACCAGTAGAATCATAGCATTTTCAATATGCCTTTCTAGACTTGCTTTTCCCACTCAGGAGAATTAAGATTCACACAAGTTTTCACAGGTATCAGTAACTCGTTCTCTTTTATTGCTGAGCAGGTGTTCCATGGTGTGGATACACTGTGGTTTATTCATCATCTTCTCTCTTGCCATTACAAATAAAGCTCTGTGAATATTTACGTGCAAGTTTTTGTAGGTGCATAAGATTTCATTGACCTGGGGCACCCAAGAATCACATGGTACACAAATTTTTTATTTACTTATTTGTTTGTTTATTTTTGAGAGAACACCTTTGAGTAGCCAAGGCTAAGCTGCAACTTACTGTGTAGCCCAAGATAGCCTCAAACCCATGATCCTCCTGTTTTGACCTCAGGCTAGGACTACAGGTATGCATGCCCACATCTGAAATGAGTGTTGTTTTATAAGAAATTGCAATTTTTTTTATTTATGCCTTTCATTGTGGTGCAATCCTATAAACCCAGCACTCAGGAGGTAGAAATAGGAGAATCAGAAGTTCAAGGTCATCCTTAGCTATATAGCCTGTTTAAGGCTAGCCTAAAGTACCTGAGACCCTGTCTCAAACCACTTCCCACAAAAGAAATTGCGAATCTGCATGGTGGTATATGCCTTTAATCCAACCGCTTGAGAGGAGAGGCAGGTGGATCTCTGTGATTCAAGGCCAAGAGGCCAGCCTGGTCTACAGAGTGAGTGCCAGGACAGCCAGGGCTATGTAGAGAGACCCTGTCTCAGAAAAGAGAAAATTAATTGTAAATCTATAATCAAATACATGTAAATTAAGACCTTATATATCTAATACACTGTTATCCCTGTACAAATGGAAAAAATAAGTTTTAACACTTCTAGACCAATAAAATTATGGTACAATATCAAATCAACATGGTAAACTGGGAGACTTTTTTCCGAAGTTGACAGTGTAGCTATAGTTTCTAGAAAAAAAATGTTTCTCAGAGTAGCAGTTCTGACATTTGTCCTAAGGAGCAGTGTATGACATATTCAGTTTTTCACATCCTTATCAGTACTGGGCATGTTTTTTGTTTGTTTTGTGTTTTTGTGGTTCCTCAGTTTGTAAAACTCCCCATCGTGGAACCCAGGAGCTCCCAAGGGCAGATCTGGAGAAGATACCTCCTGAGAAAACTTGCTCACAAACTTTAGCAAGAGTTAGATGATGTATTAGACCTCCATACTGACCACCACCATCTCCTTTATTTACAGCAAAAATCGTGGGCGTCGAGAGAAGCCCGTGGGGCTCCCTGAGCGACCACAAGCTGAAGACCTAAGGGCATTGTTTCTGTGCTTGCAGGGTGGCAAAGACAGGAAGCCACGCCCCCCTGAGAAACTCAACAGGTCTGAGACAGAGGAGGGAACAAGATTGTGCCAGGCAGGTCGCTTGAATAATTACCCACTGGGAAGGCAGGGAGACAGCCACCTATAATTCTAACTCTTTCTGCAGGAAGCAGAAGGATTCCCAAAGGAAGTGTTTTTATCTGGAGGAGAAAGACTGGAAACTTAATCTTTAAAACTTCATGAATAAGGGAAAGGGAGATGACTTGGTAGGTAAACACACTAGCCACCAAGCCTGACAAATGTTGGTAGTGTATGTGTGTGTGCGCATACTGGGTACAGACAAGAGTTGGGGCACGGTAGAGTGTTTAGGAACTTGGAGGGGTTTTGTTTGTTTGTTTGTTTGCTTTTTGGTTTGGTTTTGTTTTTTCAAGACAGTTTCTCTGTGTAGTTTTGGTGCCTGTCCTGGATCTCCCTCTGTAGACCAGGCTGGCCTCGAACTCACAGAGATCCGCCTGGCTCTGCCTCCCGAGTGCTGGGATTAAAGGCATGCACCACCACCGCCAGACAGGAACTTGGAGTTTTGTTAAAGGAAGTGAAACCCTGGAGACTTAGAGTCAAGTCACCACATAATCCCATTTTCACTGTAAGTAGATCACAGTGGCTTTGAGGTCTCTTCTCTCCGCCGACTAGCTCACTTGTTCTCGGGTGCTTTTTTCCTAGAGTCTTGTCCCCTAACCAGATGTTATATATAAGTTCCACTGACCTTCAAGTGATACTGAGGTTCCAAGCCCCATGATGTCAGAAGGTGACTGTATCAGTTGCTTGCTGTGGCTGTTACACATATTCTGACCAAAAGCAGCTTGACAGGGGAAGGGCTTATTAAAGTAAAGCTCATGTAAGTCACACACTCGATCTCTGAGGGAAGTTGACAGCAACCTGGAGGCAGGAACTAAAGCAGAAGCTGTGGAGGAACGCTGCTTACTGGCTTGCTCCCCAGGGCTTGTTCAGCCTGCTTTTTTGGTTGTTCTTTTTGTTGTTGTTGTTTATTTGTTTGTTTTGGTGGCTTTTTTTGGTTTTTTGTTTTTGTTTTTGGTTTTGTTTTTTTTTTTTTTTTTTGAGACAGGGTTTCTCTGTGTAGCCCTGGCTGTCCTGGAATTCACTCTGTAGACCAGGCTGGTCTTGAACTCAGAGATTTGCCTGCCTCTGCCTCCCAAGTGCTGGGACTAAAGGAGTGCATGAATAAAACTCAGGACCACTTGCCCAGGAGTGGTGGGCTGGACCCTCCCACATCAATTCATAATAAAGAAAAATATCCCACATACATGCTAAAAGGTCAATCTGATGGAGATATTTTAATTGAGGTTCCCTTTTACTAGATGATTTTAGCTTGTATTAAGTTGACAAGTAATAATAATAATAATTCTTTAAAAACTAACCAGCAGCCAGGCGGTGGTGGCACATGCCTTTAATCCCAGCACTTGGGAGGCAGAGGCAGGTGGATCTCTGTGAGTTTAAGGCCAACCTGGTCTACAGAGTGAGTCCCAGGAAAGGCTCAAAGCTACACAGAGAAACCTTGTCTAAAGAAAAAAAAAATCACAGGAAAAAAAAAAGTAACCAGCACTGTGACCTTATTTGGAAACGTTCACTAGCATGAAAAAAGATCCAAACTCAGTTCAAAGTATGGCTGGGTTTGGCACCCCCTATCTGTGAACCCAGCACTGAGGAGGCTGAGGCAGGGAGATTAGAGTTTGGAACCAGCCTGGGCTAAATAGCCAGACCCTATCTTTAAAAACAAATAAACAGGGGCTGGGGAGATGTCTTAGTAGGTAAGAGTCCTTGTTGTGAAAGCAACAGGACCCAAGTTCAAGTCCCCAACATGCATGTAAAAGCCTGATACAACCACATGTGCCTATAACCTAAGTGTTGGGAGATAGAGAACAGAGGATCTTGGGAGCTTGATGGCCGTCCAGCATAGGAAAAATGGGAGGCTTCAGATATTTGCACACGTACACACACCCAAACAGAGAGAGAGAGTTAGACAGACAGACAGAGACAGAGATAGGTGTATATTTTATCTCAATTATTTATTGAGGAAACTACTAGATCTCCTCCTCTGACCTCTGTGTGGTCTATGAGCATATACTCATGGGCATACACACACACACACACACACACACACACACACACACACAAATTAAAAACAAAATTGGAAGTCACACCTAATCTCAACACTTAGGAGGCAGAAGCAGATGGAATACAGGCCAGCCTGGTCTACATCATGAGATCCTGTCTCAAAAGAATTTTTTGGAAGTGTGGTTAATACTGAATATATATTGTTTTAATACTATCAAAATAAATATGGGTCAACATTTCGTCTATATGAAAATGTTATATGTGTGTGTCAGTGTCTTAAATGTAGTAGCCCTGGCTGGTCTAGAACTCTCTACAGACCATGCTGGCCTCAAACTTGGAGTTATCTTCCTGCCTCTGCCAGGATTACAGACGTGTACCACCAGATAAAGTCATTTTTTCTATCTCTCTTTTTATCCCACTGGTTATTGAAATGTTCTGACGGTCCAGTTGGTGTTTGTATCTTTTGAAAATTGGGTGTCAGTACCTACCTGCCCCAGTCACTAATTTAAACAGTGATGTCCTACCTCTGGGCCATGCTCTTAGAACCAGGCACATGTAAGCCTGCGTGTATGAAATGAGGAAGAACATTAGTGGAGTCTGTGGGTCATGGTAGACATCTTTTCCTTTTCCCTTACCCTCTCTCAGCCTCGCTGCTTTTTAGATTCATTTATTTTATTTTATGTGTTTGAGTGTTTTACCTGCATGTATAATTGTACACCATGTACATGCCTGGTGCTTAAGAAGCCCAGAAGGCATCAGATCCCCTGAAACTGGCATAGTTATGGATGGTTGTGAGCTGCCCTGTGGTTACTGGGAACTGAACCTGGGTCCTCTGCAAGAGCAACATGTGCTCTTAACCACTGTAACCACCGAGCCATCTCTCCAGCCCCCTTTCATACTCACACGAGTCTTTTTCTCCTGGATGTCTGGATATTTTGCCTGCATGTATGTCTCTGTACTGTATGCATGACTGGTGCCCGAAGAGGCCTGAAGATGCCCCTGGAATTTGAGCTACAGCTGCCATGTGGGTGCTGGAAATAGAACCCTGGCTCTCCAGAGGAGCAGCAAGTACTCCTATCTACTGAGCCGTCTCTCCAGCCCCTGAAGTAGTTGTTTCTAAGTGCTGGATCAGTTGTTGCCGCCATTTTTTCCCCACAAGTTTAAGTCAGCAGTATTCTATTTGTTAGGCACTATCGGTAGACATGGCAAAAAATGCCAGCTCAGTCAAAGAAAGTCTCCTGGCAGACCTGGGGACAGTGAGTATCTGGGCTCCCGTCTCTGCCCTGGCAGATCTGGGGTTGGGGTATCTGGACTCCCTTCTCTGCTTCCTATCAGTCCTTTGACTTTGGACTGGTTGTTTAACTTAATTCCTTTGCTTCATCCAGAGCAAAGGCCAGCAAACTCATCAAAGGGTTGGTCAGACCATAAATTGTTTAGGCTGTATGGGGCGTACCGTTTTTTGTCATCCTCAGCTCTGCCCCTGTGGCATGAGAGCTGCCATCAGCAATGTGTGAGCATATGTGCGTGGCTGTGGGCCAAGAAAACTTCACTTTTGAAAACAGCCAGCCTGCCAGATACAGTCCCATGTCTGTAGCTTGCCAACCTCAGATCAGATGACGCCCTCCACCCCCACGGAAGAATGTGGAGGACATTATGGTTGACTGTTCAATGTCTGTCACACTCAAGCTGATAGCCTAAGCCAAATGAAGATGTTCCAACCCTTGAGCACACTTAAGCCTGTGTGTGAGAGATGTGGAGAGAGGATTATCTTCTGGGAAGATAGAATTCGAGCTGCCATGGGAAGCTGACCTCTCCCATGACAGGCATGGGCAAGAAGCTGACAGAGCTAGAAGGGACTGGCACTTCCATCCGCCTTGGGATGCTTTGATCACAGGACTAGCAGAGGGGAATCTCCCTGGACCTCTTTTAATGTGAGCTAGAGAGCCTTCACCGTCTCTCCATTAACTCGGAATTGGGTCATCTGTTGTTTCCGCTAACAGCATCCCTGGTGGAAACCACGTTGGAAGAGTAGTTATGAGATCCGATGGGAAAGTGTGTGACTGTGGCATGCTAATTAAAAAGCCTGCCACTGAAATAATCAGCAGGCACCTCACCACTGAGGCCATACGCACGTGCCTCTAACACACATATCCCATTGAAATGGAAGCCTTTCATCTCTCTTCCATAATTTTTCTTTAATTGCAAATTCTTGGTTCTCTTTGCTTGAAATTCCCAAGCCACATGAGAAATAACGTAGTGGGAAGAAAACAATGATTATTACCGTGAGGAAACAGCGTTGACCTAAAGGCCACCACAGGACTTTTTCCTCCTCTCTCCCTCTCCCCTCCCTCCCCCACCCCCAGATTGGCCTCTAGCTCACAGAGAGTCTCAGATCTCTGCCTCCTGCACTCTGGGGTTACAGGCATGAACCACTGCATCCAAGTCTGACTATCAGATTTCTGCTTCTGAATAGTCCAGCATAATGTCAGCTCTTTTAAGGAGTTTTTTTCGCTGGATGCCATTGTGGATGACATCATGGCAAAAGTGTGTAAGATCTGGCCAGACAGGAAGCCTGGGAGGGAGACAGGCCCAGGCATGTACCTTTATAATTACACTCTCTCAAGAGCCAAGCAGAGTATCATGAACCCTACACAAATTCCTTCCTTGAGCACCGGCCCCCATGGTAATATATAGATCCCACCACATCTTAAAAGTCACCACACTAGCTCCAGGCTCCAGATTTTGTGAATTGTCACTCATGATGGTGTGGGCTTGGTGCTGTAGCTGTCTTTGAGTCATTTCTACTCTTGCAAGAACCCCAATAAAACTTTGTTTCACCAAAAAAAAAAAAAAAAAAAAAATCACCACACTAAAGACCAAACTCCCACCATGTGAGACCTTCAGGAACAAATCAGATCCAAACCACAAGAGACTGAGGTTGCTTATTGACCCAAAAAGGTTAGGTAAGCCAGGACTGGTGGCAGTTGCCTATAACCACGCTCCTTGCAAGGCTGAGGTAGGAGAATGGTTTCAGGTTTGAAGCCAGGCCGGGCTACATAGCAAGTACCAAGCTAACTGGGACTAGAACCCTGTCTTACTTTTCTTTAAAGGAAAAAAAAAAAAAACAATAAAATGTGCTAAGTATAAAATCAAAATACATAGCCCCACCCCAGAGGTTTAGCAGGGGGAAAAAAGTGTTGTTTTTTTTCCCCCCATTTCTTTTAAATCTTTCCATAATGACCTAGATCTATGGTGCTTTAAAATTTGAAGCAAGGAAATAAATCCAGCATAATATGTCATAACTTGCATTGCTTATAACTATGTTGGACAGGTCCTATAACCAGGGATGAAAAACAAATCACAACTCCAATTCAGTTTGTCAAACTCTTCAAGGTAACAGCAACCTGGGTGCATGGGTGGTTGACAGTCAAGGATACATGCCAGGGATCGTGACCTTTTCCATGACGTTTCCCACAAGTTTGAACCACTCCTGTGAGGATGTAGAATAAGGAGGTGGAGGGGTCTGCAGTTGTATCCAGGACCATGAGACTTCAAAGGCATTTCAGAAAGCTCATCTCAGAGCAGAAACTCTGAGGAGTGGGGAGCCTGCCAGCCCAGCTTGGTTACAGAGCCCTGTCAGCTGCAGAACTCAGTTCAAGGGTTGGGCAGGGTGTGGGAACCTATAGAGGCAGCTTTGACCCTTGAGCAGTGACAAGCCATCCAGCCAGTGAGCCTGCAGAAAGAGCTGGGGTCAGGGCACAGGACTCAGGCCACCTGTCTTGGTCCCTAGAGGAGGGTGGTGCCAAGCTCCAGTTCACCCATGTCTGATTAACAACAGAATTAACCAGTGGAATCCTACTTTCTGACTCACAATTTCTTCTTTTCCACAAGCTCACTCTCTCCCTTCAAGCCCAGCGCGGAATGCTTCTCCTCCATCTTACCCGTGTAAGCCCAAGGCACTCATTTCCATCACTTGTCACCCACACTGGCCACACAAGGGTCAGCAAGTTCAAATAAATCACCGGGCACCTGACTGCTGTGCAGGAGAACAGGGTCTCTAACCAGGGTGCAAAAATAAACCTTTCCTCCTCTGGATTGATTTAACCCTGGTACTTTTCCACAACTTGACAGCACAACTTGGTGTTAACCTTGTGTTCTGAGAATCTGGGGACTTGTTTAACCAATGTGAACAGAAATTTGCTCCTTTTTTGTATTGTTCACGACCTCACCTTTGGATTTCTTTCTTTCTTCTTTTTTTTTTTTAGAGTCTCCACCTTAGACTACTAGCAATAGTGGAGAGGGTGCCTGAACTGGCCTACTCCGGTAATCAGACTGGTGAATACCCTAACTAATCATAGAGCCTTCGTGCAGTAACTGATGGAAGCAGATGCAGAGATCCACAGCCAAGCACCAGGCCGAGCTCCAGGAGTCCAGCTGAAGAGGGAGAAGAGGGATTGTATGAGCAAAGTGGGGGAGGGGCCCAAGATCATGATGGGGAACCCTACAGAGACAACCAAACCAAGCTAGTGGGAACTCGTGAACTGGACCAACAGCTGTGGAACCTCCACGGGACTGGACTAGGCCCTCTGCATAAGCCAGACAGTTGTGTAGCTTGACCTGCTTAAGGGGCCCCTGGCAGTGGGATCAAGATCTGTCTCTGGTGCATATGTGGGCCTTTTGGAGCCCACTGCCTATGGTGGAACACCTCACATGGCCTTGAGGCGGGGGGGGGGGGGGGGGGGGGAGGGGGGGCTTGGACCTGCCTCAACGGAATGTACCAGGCTTTGCTGACTCTCCATGGGAGGCCTTGCCTTGGAGGAGGTGGGAATGGGGGGTGGGTTGGGGGGAAAAGCTGGGGGGCAGGAGGAGGGAGGACAGGGAGATCTGTGGTTGGTATGTAAAATGAATAGAAAATTTCTTAAAAAAGAATAATTTTTTTTAAAAAATAGAGTCTCAAGTAGCTCAAACTGGCCTCAAACTCACTATGTAGTAAGAATAACCTTGAACTTCTGATCCTCCTGTCTCTACCTTCCAAGTGCTGACATTATAGCATGTACACCGTTCTTGGTGTGTATGGTACTGGGAGCAAACCCAGAACCTTGTGCATGCCCAGTTAGCGCTCTACCAATGGAGCTTCATCCATAACCCTTATAATGCATTCTTCTGGTGAGTCTAGGTGAGTCAGGCCTGTCTGCAGTCCTCCTAAAATCATGTTAAAGAAGCAAGGGTAGAGGGTTTTCACCAGGACAGACCTACAGACACTTTCATGGGAAAACGATGTTCTATTTAATTTTTTAAAAGAACTATTTCTTACATAGATACGTGTGTGTGTGTGTGTGTGTGTGTGTGTGTGTGTGTGTGTGTGAGCCTATGTGAGTTTATGTGCACCACCTTCATGCAGGTGCCCGTGGAGACTAGAAGACCAGGGCTTCAGACCCCCTGGAACTGGAGTTGCAGGCCACTGAGAGCCACTAACCTGGGTGCTGGGAACCTAATGGAAGCTCTCTGGAAGAGCAGTGAGTGCTCTTAACTGCTAGGCTGTCTCTCCATCCCCAGGATTTTTCTTTCATCTCTACGTATGTAGCACAAAATGGTCCCTGCAAGCACCTAATTGCCTCTTTCTGCACCTGGGAGCTGCGCTTTGCCGTCAAGCAATTCTGTCCTAGGGCTGGTGAGACACTCCAGTGTAAGCACCCAGCCGTCCTTCAGATTTCCTGTTTCCCAAGAGCATGCGGTAGGGGCAATGGTTACAGCTCCCGCAGGGCTGGGGCAGGGAAGCTGATGACCCCTGTGTCCTGAGTCTTTTCTGTCCACAGATTCCATGCAGATGGTGAGGTTGTTCCCATAGCAGATCTGCCACCAAAGGGACAGGAAATCTTGGCAGGAGACACTTGAGCGCCAGGGAAGAGTCTCCTAGTGACCTTGGCCTCCAGCCAACCATTCCCCCTACTGAATAAGGAAGGCATCTTAAGCAGACTCTGTCAAGATTGATGGGACTCAGGCCTTCCCAGCATTGGAACTTAGGGTGAAAGAAAGAAAGCAGACACATCTTATCAACTGGAACAAACCGGCTTTGATGCCGTTTAATCATTGACAAGAGAGTCCCCCTTCCTGGAGCCTCATAGTCACACAGGAGACCAGCTAATCCGGGTGTGTTTACTGAAGGCATTCGATTTCTCTGGCAAGATGCTATCAAGTTAACTAAGATTTCCATGGAATGAACAGTGCTTGACAGATGAAAAACAGAAGCAAGAAGACCCTAAAGTATGGGGAAGACTCATAGGGCTGGCATGTAGTTAATCACTTGCACAAATATGTAGAACTGGTCCCAGTGAGGCCCAGAAGCAGTGGATGAAGTCCCTGATTTAGAGGTGTCTATTGAACAGTGGGGTCCACACAGGCAGAGCAATGGATGAAGTCCCTGATTTAGAGGTGTCTCTACAACAGTGGGGTCCACACAGGCAGAGCAATGGATGAAGTCCCTGATTTAGAGGTGTCTCTACAACAGTGGGGTCCACACAGGCAGAGCAATGGATGAAGTCCCTGATTTAGAGGTGTCTATTGAACAGTGGGGTCCACACAGGCAGAGCAATGGATGAAGTCCCTGATTTAGAGGAGTCTATAGAACAGTGGGGTCCACACAGGCAGAGCAATGGATGAAGTCCCTGATTTAGAGGTGTCTCTACAACAGTGGGGTCCACACAGGCAGAGCAATGGATGAAGTCCCTGATTTAGAGGAGTCTATAGAACAGTGGGGTCCACACAGGCAGAGCAATGGATGAAGTCCCTGATTTAGAGGTGTCTCTACAACAGTGGGGTCCACACAGGCAGAGCAATGGATGAAGTCCCTGATTTAGAGGTGTCTATTGAACTGTGGGGTCCACACAGGCAGAGCAATGGATGAAGTCCCTGATTTAGAGGAGTCTATAGAACAGTGGGGTCCACACAGGCAGAGCAATGGATGAAGTCCCTGATTTAGAGGTGTCTATTGAACTGTGGGGTCCACACAGGCAGAGCAAAGTAGCGTCAGGACAGCCACTGTTGGTCTTGGCCTCCAGACCAGCCCACCTACAGCCGCTAGGGAGTTTGGCCCACTTAGAGCTGGGGGTGTGGCTCAGGTGGCAGACTGTTTTCCTAGTGTTCATGGAACCCAGGGCTCGAACCCCAGGACTGTGTAAACCGGCTGTGGTAGCGTGTACCTGTAATCCCAGCAGCTGTAAGTATCCCAGGCTGGCTTCAAACTCCCTAATGGAGTTGAGAATGGCCTTGAACTCTCGATCTTCCTGATTCTATTTCCTAAGTGCTGGGATCCCAAGCATGTGCCACCATAGTTGGGTACAAGAAGCTAAGGTGTTCTCAAGTGGGCTGTCCTGGTCAAGACACTTCCTGATGGAAAGCCTCATCTCAGAGTTCACCCTCAGGCTACAATAACCCTGAGGCAGCAGCATCTCCAGGGGCCTGTTGTTGCCTCTGCGTTTTTCTCTTTCCCTTGTGTATCCTGGACTCTGTCACGGATCTCCAGTTTGATGTCACCTCTCACTCAGACCTCTGCTCTACTGGGATGTTTTTCTGGAGTCCATAGTTAAATTTTCAGATTCCCAAGGACAGACAAACAGGGCCTGATGGGGCTGAGGGCCCAGTTCATACAGAGCAAACTCATGCTCTTTTTCAGAAGCCCGCCTTTCCTGTATTCACTTTCAGTCAACGTTTCACCACATTTATATTTATTTATCTTTGTGTGTGTGTGTGTATGTGTGTGTGTATATGTGTATATGTGTGTGTATGTGTGTGCTTATGTGTGTGTGTATGTTTATGTGTGTGTATGTATGTGTGTGTATGTGTGTCTGTGTATGTGTGTGTTTATGTGTGTGTATGTGTGTGTGTATGTGTGTCTGTGTGTGTGTGTGTTTGTGTGTGTGTATGTATGTGTGTGTATGTGTGTCTGTGTATGTGTGTGTTTATGTGTGTGTGTGTATGTGTATGTGTGTATTTATGTGTGTGTATGTATGTGTGTGTATGTGTGTGTTTATGTGTGTATGTGTGTGTGTATTTGTGTATATGTGTGTATGTGTGTGTGTGTTTATGTGTGTGTGTGTTTGTGTGTATGTGTGTTTGTGTATGTGTGTATGTGTGTGTTTATGTGTGTGTATGTGTGTGTGTTTGTATGTGTGTATGTGTGTATGTGTGTGTGTGTGTGTGTGTGTGTGTAGAACACTGACAATGCTATGGGATGCAGGAATAAAACTCCATGGCTACTGCTCTCACTATGTCATCATAATATCTTCCTTTCCATCTGTGTCTTAAATTACACACGCTGAGTTTTACAAATAAACTATGTTAACAGGGACAGTGGCCCCTAATCAAAAGCTTCTGTGCCAACCCAGAGGTGTTCTGCCGCAGGACCCTCCTATGTGAGACTTAGTTTTGTTTCTATGACAGGGTCTCATGTACTCTAGGCTAGCCTCCAACTCACTATGTGCACAGACTGGCCTTGAACTTCTGACCCTCCTGCCTCTACCTCTGGAGTCTGGGGTTTCAAGCAAGTACCACCATGCCCCTGTTTTCAAAGGAGGCTGTGGTGATTCCCTAGAACCCAATGCTGTATTCCTCGGTATCGCCCTATTTCCAAAGTATCTCAATGTCATTCCGTTTATTCAGATCTCTTTATGTAGCATACACATGCTTTTGGTCTTGCAATTTAGATTTTTTTTTTTTTTTTTTTGGTTTTTCGAGACAGGGTTTCTCTGTGTAGCTTTGTGCCTTTCCTGGAACTCACTCTGTAGCCCATGTTGGCCTCAAACTCACAGAGATCCGCCTGCCTCTGCCTCCCAAGTGCTGGGATTAAAGGTGTGCGCCACCACTGCCAGGCTAGATTTTTTTTTTTTTGAGGCCAGTGTCATTATCTAGCCAGGGCTGGCCTCAAACTCATGATGCTCCTATCTCCACCTTCCTATTGCTGGGGTTATAGGAGTGTGCCAGGCCACCATAGTAGGTGTAACTGTGTGTACAAATTGTCCTTATTTCAGCTTTGTTTAAACTCACTGAGAGCAGGGATTGTATTTTCTTTTCTCTGGAAGCCTAACATTGCTACACATAGCAAACAGACAGTTATTGAACATTTGAGGTCATCACGCACACAGCACCAAGACTGATCTTTGTGGTTTTGAGACAAGGTCGTGCTATGTAGCCCAGGCTAGCCTTAAACCATGAGTCTCTTGCCTCCATCTCCAAGTGCTGGGGTTATAAGTGTGCAGCCTCATTCACAGCTTTAAGATTGACCTAAGAGGCTGGAGAGATGGCTCAGTTGTTAAGGGCTCTGGCTGCTCTTCAAGAGGACCTGGGTTCGATACCCAGCATCTGCATGGCAGCTCCCAACTGTGTGTAACTCCGATCCCAGGGAATTTGATGCCCTCTCCTGGCCTCCACTGGCAACACACACACACACACACACACACACACACACACACACACACACACACACACACGGTACATACAGGCAGGCAAAACACCCATGCAAATAAAAGAAAAACATATGTACTAAAAAATTGATCCTAGTATAACTTGCTGTTTGTTTGTTTTGATTTTTTAGAGACAGGGTTTCTCTGTGTAGCTTTGGCTGTCCTGGAATTCACTATGTAGAACAGACTAGCCTTGAACTTGGAGATCTGCATGCCTCTGCCTCTCAGGCGCCAGGACTAAAGGTGTGCACCACCACCACTGGGCTTGTTTGTTTGTTTGTTTTGAAACAGAGTCTCACTTATGGAGACCAGGCTGGCCTCAAACAAGCCTCCGTCTCCTGAGTGCTGGGATTATTGTAGCATGAATCTTAGCAGATCTTATTAAAACAAATCTCGAGCCAGGTATTGGGGTGAATGCTGGAAGATCAGAGAAGGAGAACAAGCCACAGCTACCTCACCTCACCAGCTCCTCAGCTGATCCTGTTTCCTCAGACTGGAAGCCTCTGAGTCCTTATCCAAATGAATCTCAGCTGAACTGCTGCTCAAAAGCCTGAAAGCTTAACCAGCCAAAATGCTTCTAGTTTCTGGTTCTCATGCCTTATATACCTTTCTGCTTTCTACCACCACTCCCTGGGATTAAAGGCGTGAGTCACCATGCTTGGCTGTATCCTTGAACACATGGATTTCTGCCTCTGGAATGCTAGGATTAAAGGCGTGTGCTACCACTGCCTATACTCTATGTTTAATATTGTGGCTATTCTGTCTCTGACCCCAGATAAGTTTATTAGTGTACACAATATTTTGGGGAACACAATACCACCACAGATTATGGGTATGTGCTGCCACATTCTGCTATAAATTGCTATTTGAATAATCTCTTCATAGAGTACAATGGTTATTAGTAAAGAATCCTGAATGTTTGTTCTTTTCACAAAAAGAAGTGACTATACAGGTTCCAGTCCAAACAAACAAACAAACAAATAATAAATATCCTGATAATGTGATTACCACAAGATGGCAGGATAATATCACAGTTCAACCTTATTGTAGGCTCTTCCTAGACATCACAGGCTACTCAATAGACATTCTCAGAGATAGTCTCACTCCACAGCCAGTGTGGCCTTGAACTTGTAGTCCTGGGGTTAATGACATGTGTCACCATTGCCGGATGGAAGTGCTTTTTGGAAGAATGTGTGTAACACGAATCTTAAAAGGTCTTATAATAAAAAACCCAGAGCCAGACATCAGGGTGAAAGCTGAAAGATCAGAGAAGCAGAACAAGCCAGCCACTAGCTTACATCTACGAAATCCTCAGCCTCAAGAGAGCAAGTTCCTGTTTCCTCACGCCTTATATACCTTTCTGTGTCCTGCCATATTACTTCCTGGGACTAAAGGCCTGTGTCACCACTGCCTGGTTCTGTTTCTCTCTTGTAGCCCAGGCTGGCCTGGCCCACGCCTTTAATCCCAGCACTCGGGAGGCAGAGATCCGTCTGGATCTCTGTGAGTTCGAGGCCAGCCTGGACTACAGAATGAGTTCCATGAAAGGCACGAAGCTACACAGAGAAACCCTGTCTGGGAAGGGGGGAAGGTGTGTGCCCCCACTGCCTGACCTCTGTGTCTAATTCAGTGGCTGGCTCTGTCCTCTGATCCCTAGGTAAGCTTTATTGGGGTACACAATGTATCACCACAAATGTGTGTTGTAAAGGGCCAAACTCACTCCCTTTCTACTTCCTCCCATCACTGACAGATGCCCAAGGAGAGGCCTCTCTCAGAATGGGAGCTGCAATGAGGAGGATGGACCTAAGGACCTGTCCTCTCCAGACCTTCTTTTCAAGAGAAAGGACCACCAGGGCAAGTGCCTCCTTTCCTGAGGAACAATAGACAAGCAGTGTCCCAACTCTCCATGATGGCGTCATTCAGTGGAGACTCTGTGCTCTCACTCTAAAATTTAATCTTTCCACAGATTAAATCTCACACATTTAATCTTTCCAATGACCCTGTGACCTGAGCAACTTATTGTTTGAGACAGGGCCTCACTTTGTAGACCAAGCTGGCCCTCAGCTCTTCAAGTAGCCCAGGCTATGTTAATATTCTAATTCCTGCTGTTTTCAGAGTGGCAGTGGTTAGCCAGGTTGCTATCTAGGATATCTTCAGAGCTCACATTGCTGTACAGAAAACACAAATTTGTGCCTAAGAAGAACACAAGGTCACACAAGGTTGACCCAACCAACCATGAGCCATGTGGATGGGCAACCAAGAGACAGCCATGAATGCTGAAAGCTGAGGAGCTCTGTCCCCAGCAAGGACAGGATGTCAATTAGCACGAAGTTCATAGGACTACTGCCCCACCAAGACTCTAGCTAGATAAAGCCTTCTCATTTTAGAAGCTACCCCGAAGAAAGGTGCCAAGGAGAATAACTGGCTTCTACTCTCCAGTAGGTTGAGGCTTAAAATAGAAATTGAATTCAGTACCATAAAAGAAAAGGGGGAAATGGCCTTGGGAAATGGCTCGGTCCATTAAGTGCCTTGTACAAACCAAAGGACCTGAGTTCAATTCCCCAGGACCCACACATAAAACAAAGCAAGGCATGAGATCATGTGCTCATAATGGCAGCAATAAGAAGGTGAAACAGGAGATTCTCTGAGGTTCCCCAGCCTTTTAGATCAGCCTTTGGCCTCCACAAGTACACATACACACACACACACACACACACACACACACACACACACACACACACACACAAGAAAAGAAAAAAATTCCTTGCATATCCAACTTGGGAGAATGAAACTATCCTGAGAATGACTCTTAACATTTGGGAGGACAGTGGCAGGTTTAAAGCCCATCTGGGCTACACAGTGTGAGTTCTAGGCAAGCAAGGATTGATAACAAGACCCTCATCACAAAACAAGAGAGGCAGAGAAGCAGAGAGAGAGAGACAGAGACAATATGTGGACCTGCCCTGTAGATGCAGATGCCGGGGTTCATAATCTCCCCAAACCAAGCCCATACATGCAGGGCCCAAGGACTTGTGACTGCTGAGCACATGCTAGCCCTAGTGTTGATACTGCAGGGCTCGGACCACACTTGTGCAATAGGAAATCAGCCTGCCAGGAAGCCCTGGAGGCTGAAGACGGTTTGTGGATCCCCTACGGAGAGGAGAAGCAGCACAGCTAAGAGACTGGCAAGCCTCTGGACATGCCGCCTGCACTCTGCTGTGTGACACACCCTCACTATCTCGCTGACCTGACCCCTCTGCAGAAGGCTTAGAGGCAGAAACCCCTCCTGCTGCTGCAGCCCCCTTTGGTCTGCAGCTTTTGGCGTCATCTTATCTTGTTTTGAGAAAAGGAATTTTGTAATAAAAATTTCTTAGCGGTGGTTCAAGTGAAGAATTTTCTTATTATCTTTTAAAAAGCTTTGAGGGGTGGAGCTGGAGAGCTCAGTGGTTCTCTTCCAGAAAACAGGCATTTGATTTCCAGCACTCACAGTGGGTGGCTCACAAATCACCTATAATTCCTGCTCCAGGAGATCCAATGCCCTCTATGGCCTCTGTGGGCATCCACACATGTGTCCATTCCTACAGGTAGCTACATACACATGGACAGAAACAAAATACATCTTCAAAAATAAAAATAAGCTTCAGAGGACTATGGAGATGGTTCAGTGGACATGCTTGCTTGCTGTGGAAGGGTGATGATGGATCCCCAGCACCCACGTTAAAAAGAGCTCAGCCTGGTCCACACAGGTGCTGGGGAGGCAGAGATAGGGATAGTTGGAGCTTGCTAATCATCGTCTAGTAGAAAAATGAGCTCCAGGTTCAGTGAGAGACTATCTCATGTAAGTACTATGAGATAGTCGATTGCATTACCAGAGCTCTAAGAAAGGCCCTGCCTCAAAAAACTAGGGTGGAGAGTGATAAAGAAGACAGCCGACATGTGCATGCACACACACACACCCACACCCAAACACATTTGAACACATGCACACACATACAGACACATTCAAACACACACATTTGGGGGCTAGACAATGTAACTCAGTAGAGTGCTCCCCTAGCACCCAGGAGGCCGTGTGTTGATTCCCAACAACGCATAAGCTGAATGTGGCAGTCCTCCCCCAATCTCCACCAAGCAGTCACTGGTATTTCCATCACTGTCAAAGAGTTTGCATTTTCTGGAGCTTCATATAAACAGAATCCTATACCACTGTGTAGTCCTCTGTCTGAGTTCTTCCACTCAGCGTAGTTCTGTTGAGGTTCTCCTTGCTTGTGCTAATGGCTCACTCATCTGTATCACTAAGTAACTTCCCACCATGTGGATGTTCCAGGGTTGATCCCTCTGCCTGTCTTTGGATATGTACTGTCTTTTCTTTGGACTGATAACCTGGAATTGGGTAGAGTGAGTATATGGTAGACATGCCTAAGATTCTGCTCCACAATGTTACCTTGAAGAAATGTCACACCATTTTTCATTCTCACGATCTGTACATGAGACAGAGCTTTTCCACATCTTTGTCAGTATGTTTTAATTTCACTTATCTTAATGAGGGTATAGTGGTATTCCATTGATTTTGGTTTGCATTTTATTTAATTATGTCTAGTATTGAATATTTTTATTTGCCATCCATATATCTTTTGGGGACAGTAGCGTTTTTTTTGTTTGTTTTTTATTTTTTTGTTTTTTGTTATGTTTTGTTTTTTTGAGCTGAGGCTCAAACCCAGGGCCTTGTGCTTGCTATGCAAGGGCTCTACCACTGAGCTACATCCCCAACCCTCGGGGAAGTAGTTTGAGATAGGTTTTACTATGTAGACTAGCCTGGCCTCAAATGTATATTAATCTTCCTCCCTTAGCCTCTCAGGGGCTAGGGTGACAGATGTGTACCATCATGTCTAGCCATATACCTTCTATGGTGAAGTATTTGCTTAAACCTTGCCTCATTATAAAATTAGATTAATAATGATAAAAAAAAAAAAAAACCCAGCTCATCCGGCCTGGAGAGATGGCTCATCAGCCAAGAGCATTCACTGTTCTTGCAGAGGACACACAGTCAATTGCATTACTCTGTACAACTGGCACACTGTAATTAGAAAGCCTAGAAAGCGTTAGACAAAATGCCAGGGAAGTGGGGTTTATAGGGACTTCTAAATGATCTGTACAACTTGCCAATGAGCATACAACTGGTCTGAAATGAGAATCTTTAAAAAAATTAAAGTAGCCATTTAGAAGACCAGCCAGGGAAAGTTTATTGCAATTGCTGTAAAACACTCGATTCTAGAAAACAGCCGTCCCTTTTAAAATCTTCCTAACCGCAAACGGCCATTATCCTTCCACCTTCCAGATGCTCATGTCTGACTGTGAATGTGTGTTTATTTCTTCAAGCTGTAAAATGGTTCTGCCGGGGCTCCATGAAGCCGAAGTGTGCTTAGGTCCCGCACCCACCCACCCACCCTTCTCAGCGCACACACCCTCTCGTGTGCTTTTCTTCCCCGCTGACTTCGGCCAGGCCGCTTTCACTGGTGTCAGAGAGACTGCAAGTCCCTTTGGAAGAGAGCCTGGTCAAACTTAGCGTCTGTGGGCTGTTTGAAAGCATGGGGAGAGATTTACAGATCTCAGCCGTCTCCTGGAGTGGCTGTGCTTTGTGTACAAACGGAGTACGTGTGCACATCCACCCAGGCACTGAGAATTGGTGCCCTGTTAACAACAGCGTTTCAATAACACCCATCTCATACCTGGGATGAAACCTCAAATTCAAGAATTCAAAAAGCCCAGGGCTCTGCTCCATGTGGACACCAGTTAGGTTTCCTGGGTATAGCTTTGCCCAGGAAGACGGCCACCCAGTACACACAGTGTTAAAATATCAGAGTACCCAAACCCCAAGCACAGCAAGGCTTCTAGCTGAGTGGAACCCATGACATGTTAGTCTGCCCTGGATCTCACCACTGGGCTCGTGACCACAACCAAACAAGGGACTCAGGATAAAATCAATTCAGAGTGTAGGACAGGCACAGAGCCATCCCAAGCCTTGGAGGTGCTTCTCGGATGGACCAGGAAGACATCAAGTATTGTCCAAATCCATCTGTCTGGCCAATGCATCCATCTATGACAAAGGTCCGGGGGAGAATTGCTGGAGGGGCTAGGAGTGGCCCCTTGGACACCCACCTCTGGAGTGTGGGCGGGATGTGTGACCCACTGTGCCAACAGTCGCTGCCAGAAGTGACAGAGAGTCTTTCCATGATTAGGCATCCACGTAAATAAGACTCCATTTTGTGAGCAGGCTTGCAGGACTCTCCCTCACGGGTCTTGAGGAAGCTGCTGTGAAACGGCCGCAAGAGAGAAGGCCTACCTCTTTACCATGGCAAGGAGTGACTGAGAGCTGCTTCCCATCAGAAGCCAAAGCTGCGGCTTGAGGCTAAAAAGGAGTGCCCTCGACCTGCAGGAGCCCGGAAACAGATCTCCACCTTCGAGCCTGCCTCGGATGAATAGCAGCCTGTGTCAAGGCTAGAGCCCAGAACCCAGCTGAGCCAAGCCCAGGCTTCTGGTTACAGAGACACTGAGGCACCAGTGTGTGATTGTAAGCAGCTAAGTGCATAATCATCTGTCTTGTGGCAAGAGCTGTCTAGTAAGGAGAGGAAGAAATAACATGGTCTGCAGGTCTCACGCTTGCACCCACCCTCCTTCCTCAGCTCCTCAAATATTGGTATTACAGGTATGTACCCCCCTCATCCCCCCAGCCCCTCCAAATCCCCCCCCACTCCCTAACCCTCCACCCCTCACCCCCCCCCCCCCCCCGCTCCTGGCTGGGGTTTTTCATTTTGTTTTCTTTTTTTCTTTTCTTTCTTTCTTTCTTTTTTTTTTTTTTTTTTTTTTTTTTTGGTTTTTCGAGACAGGGTTTCTCTGTGTAGCTTTGCAACTTTCCTGGAACTCACTCTGTAGCCCAGGCTGGCCTCGAACTCACAGAGAGCGCCCCGAGTGCTGGGATTAAAGGCGTGCGCCGCCGCCGCCGCCGCCGCCACCACCACCCCCCCAGCTTGCTTTGTTTTCTTACACAAGGTTCTGCTATGTAACCCTAGCTCTTTTTATAACCCTCCAACTTTTTATGTAGACCAGGATGGCCTCCAACATGGCCATCCTCCTGCCTCTGCCTCCCGAGTGCTAGGACTGCAGGTGTGCCCCCTCTCCTACTCCCACTGTCAGGGAGCAGAATCAGAACTCTGAAGGTCCCAAAGGCACTAAGTTATAGAGTAAGTTACAGAAACAGGGACAGGTCCTCAAAGAAAGTGTGGGGTCTCGTTTCCGTGAGTAAAAATGAATAAAACGAGTCTCCAAACAACACCAGGTAATAACTGCCCACCCCAGGGAGGGCGACAGCTTTCCGAGTCGCCCAGCCACAGCAAGGCTGAGGTGCCGCCGCCAACCCCCTCCCGTGAGCACGTGGTAGGATTACTGTGACTAACGTTCCTGGATGGTTTTCACGGCTCTTTCCTTTTAACCTCTTTAGGAGTGTTGAGCAAGAAAACGTGAAACCAAAGTTAAATAATTAACAAAGACAAACAGAAGGTTTTGCTTTCTTTTTAATAATTTAACTGTGGAATGAACCTTGTTATTTGGAAAAGAGGTGGTTACTCGGCCGTCCTTTTCCAATGGGCTTTCGTATAGTTCCGACTGAATCACACCCTCTGCCTCCCGGGTGCTTGGATTAAAGGCGCCTTGTTTTGTTTTGAGACAAGGTCTCGCACCATAGTCCAGGATAGCCTAGAAATTACTACGTAGTCCAGGCTAGCTTTACGAACTTTGGCCATTCTTTCTGCCTCAGCCTCCTAAGTATTGCAGTCATCGGCATGAGCCACCACACCCTCCTGTGTTCTTCAGATTCCTATGGAAAGCCCCCTTTGATCATTTTTCTCTAAATAAACAGAGATGCGGGGAATGGGCAGTTTGACTCTTGTACTCTCACTGATCACCACCACCACCACCACCCACCCCTACTGCCTGGAAGACGCAGCATCGGCAAGGGCTATTTGGAAACAGTTTGTGCTGGATTTTGTTTGTTTGCTGTTGTTTTTCAAGACAAGGTTTCTCTGTGTAGAGCCCTGGCTGTCCTGTAGACCAGGAACTCACAGAGATTCTCCAGCCCCTGCCTCTGGCCTCCGCGCCACCACTGCTCAACGTGCGCTGGAGTTTTTAAAAGTTTTTTTCTTTTACATCCTGACCACAGTTTTCCCTCTTTCCTGCCCCCACACCGCCCACCCCACCCCCCCATCCATTCCACATCTGTTTCTGTTCAGGAAAGGGCAGATCTCCCGTGGGTATCAGCAAAGCCTGGCGTATCAAGTTGCAGCGAGACTAAAAGCACCTCCCCTTGTACTAAGGCTGGGAAAGGCAACCCAGTATGAACAATAGGGCCCCCAAAGCCAGCCGGAGCGTTAGGGACAGCCCCTGCTCCCACGGTTGGTTAGGAGTCCCACAAGTTAGACCAAGCTACACAGCTGTCGGGGAATCCTGCCGAAGAGAGGGAGGAAGGATTGTGCTGCCCCCCCCCCTCACAAACCTTGCTCAACGCTGATCACATGGGTCCGAAGGGAAGCACTCTCCCTGGTGGCCCAGTGGAGGCATTATTGCTGTAACTGTAACAGATGCAAAAGGAACAATGCCAGAATGGACCCTTCATTTGCGTGCTGATCTGAAGGGATCGGTGCACACATCCCTCCTCTGGCTACACAGGGCAGGTTGTTCAGCTCACCTGGTAAGCTGGCTAGGAGACACCCTTCCTCAATGCCCCCCCCACACACACAAACAACAATAGAGCCCATCAAAGCCTTCTCTTGGGGCTTCTTCTCTGTCTTTTCTTCCTTTTCTTTTAAACAGAGGGTGTGTCATATAGCCAAGGCTAGCCTCAAATTCCTGATCTTCTTGCCTCTGCCTCCTAACCGCTAGGATTGCCACCACACCTGACTTGGGCAGACTCTTGTCTACTTTTTGTAGTGCAGGCTAAGGAAAAAAAAAAAAAAAAAAAGCAGAAATTGAATGCATGGGTGTCACCGGTAACTGCTCCTGTAGAGGAAATTGCAGCCACCAGGGTGAAGAAGCATGACTGAGGGAGATAGCCACAGTCAGGGTCATAGGCTCAGCAGCAGACGTGGAGCCCAGAGGCGGCAGGCAGGAAAGACCATTTCCTTGACTTCCTCCAGCCTTCTTGCAGACCCCACAGTTAGCAAGACTTAAACCCCCCGTAGAGCAGAAGACAGACTCAGAGCCTCAGTATCACATGTCAAGGTGCAGAGAGCAGATTGTTGAAAGAGGGTGACTTGAAGGCCAGCACCAGGCTGGGGCTGGGGCTCAGGGAGAAGGACACTCGTCTTGCACGTAGCCGGGGCCCTAGGTTCAAGGCTCAATCTCTAGTACCACACACAAACCAAACAGAACTGGCAGCCCTGGCTGTCTGGACCCTGGGGCTTAAGCTAATCCATGCCAATTTAACTTGTCTGTTTGGGAAACCATATGCACCTGAAAGATATCAAGCATTGTCCTAGGTATATCCCTGGGATTCAGAATTTGGTGTTTGGACTTTGCCGTCAACCTTAACCTTTTAGTTTGGGTGTGGCTTTAGTATCCACAGGTCAGCAGAATCGAGCGTTCACATGTTGTGTGCAACCATCACCATCCATCTTCAGACGTGCTCACATGGAAAAATGAAAACTCTTGGCCCCTTAAACACAAGCTCCTCATCCCACCCCACCCCTGGCCTTGGAGGCACCATTCTGCTTTCTGACTCCATGAGTCCAGCCACTCTGGGGAATTCAGGTAAATGGAATCATACAATGTTCGTCCTTTTATGACTCACTCGTTCCGTTCAGGATTCCTTCGGAGTTCGTCTCCAGTCAAGCACATGTCAGGACTCCCCTCTCCTCGAAGGCTGACTCTGTATGTATATTAGAAGCTGCAGTTTGCATCCCCCACGGCACATACGGACCACATCCTGCTTACCTGTCCGTCTGTGATAGGCACCTGGATGTGAATCAGGATGCTAGCAACACAGATGTATGAGCATCTCTTTGGGTCTCTGCTCTCAGTCCGTTAGAAAATGGACCTAGAAGAACTGCCGGATCACATGGTACCCTAGGTTTAACTTTTTGGGGGACCCGGCAGGCTGTTTTTCGCAGTGGCTATATTTGTTCCTATTGCTATTGTTAGCTGAGCGCTTGGGCACACCAGGCTGCAGTGGTGTGGGCAAGCAGGGGTGACGGGGAGTCTATCTGGACTGTAAGACCCCCAGCTCATTGCATCAGTGACAAAAAGAACCCCAGGATGGGAACATCATTAGCCTGAGACTTTTCCTAATTAGGAACCCTTTTCTTTTCCTTGAACAGTTGTTTCCTAATGAGCCAGAGACGACCCTGTGTAATGGTCTTCAACATCTGTTGTTTATGCCCGTCTGCCAGGCTAGGACTCAAATACCACCGCTACCAAACTGAAATTCTTGCATGCTTTAAGTAAAGGCCATACAAATATGTAGAGCCAGCCTACTTTACAAAGCCCATGAAACCGTGCCCAACATCTGCTAACCCTACACAAGGCAAATTCTGTTCTGTAAGAGACACTGTATTAGTCCGGCTTCTCCAGAGAAACAGAACCCTTAGGATGTACAAACATGTGAACATACAATAGACATGTAGACACAATATATTGTATATTAGTATAAGTAATTACTTGACTCAGTCAGCAGGCACATAATTTCATGCAGAGACATCCTCATACAGTACAGATTAATATTTGGCTAAATGCTCCAGCTCCTCAAGAGTGGATTCCACCAGTCAGCCTCCATAGGTTCACAACTGCCCTGGTCTTTTGAAATGCTCTAGCCTAGAGCCTCCCCGTGACAAAGGCAGTCTCCTATTCTCCTTCTCCCAGGGAGTTGCCTTGCGCTCTCTTGGAGTGGCTGCCCTGATTACAATCCCAGAAGTTCCTTTGTTAGGAGCAGCTCTTTAGCTAGCCCTGCCCCAGCACCGCCTCGAAACTTGTGCAGCAACAGCGCCACCTTGTGGTCTGCCTTCTTCCCGCCTCAGCCCCGAAATCTTCCCACCCCATCCACGTGCTTGAGAATAAGCAGCTCTCAAATCACCGTGTCTTCTGCACCAAGTCTGTTCTCAAGCCCCCTGGATTTATATCCTTGTCCAGGGAATTCTGAATCAAGGCTGGGGAGTGGGCACACACACAGGGCAAAGGATAGCCTGAAGTATTCATGCTTAGCACAGTGCATGGCGTGTAGACCACGCTCGATGAACGTCTGAGCTAACCGAAACAGGCACGGCAAATACTATTAGACTGACCACGGCATGCGAAGGATGGATTTTTTACCCCAGCAGGCCCGGTGATTGCAATAGTATGGTATGAAAGACACTCAACCATATTTATTTCTTTATTGTTTCTTTTTAAGCAAGACTATAAAGCTCTGGTTTCAGTAAAACTTGGAAGAAAAAAAAAAACCAGGAGAGGAAAAAGTTCCTTCCTAACCAAACAGTCAAGATCTCTAAATTTAAACAGTGAGTTTTCCCCTCCAATCCCTATTTGGTAGGAGGCTGCACTATTATGTAACCTTGCCTGTTGCCAAGACAGAATGTAAATTAGCAAAAGGTAAAAAACTGTATGTTTAAAAAAAAAATCTTAATTCTTTTTGATCCTGGGGGAAAAAATGAAGAAAGCAACTGCTCTTCTAATCTTTCATTTGCCTTTTTATTATTAATATGTACATTTGGAATGCTTTCCCTTCACGAAAATATGTTAGAGGGAGAGTTAATGTTCTTCATAAGATGACAGGCAGAACCTGTCAAATGCTATTTACAGCAGAGAGCCAAAGAATAATTTATTTGGCTTATTAAGTTCTGCCTATGCCCAAAAGCCAACGAAACTCCCAACCCCTCAAATTCTGAAATGTCAGAACCCTGTGATTAAATGTCTTGATATCCACCATCTGTCTGAGGCTATCATCTGTGAAATGTGTTTGCGTTGCCAAATGCAATCTGCCCCAATACTCTGGGTGGTTGGGATTTACTCGTGGTCCAAAGTTATCTAGCATCAAGAGGCCTCCTGGAAGGATGCACCCGAGCAAGACAAGGCTGACCAGAGATAGACAAGACTTCCACGCTGCAGCTCAGGCTCAGAGGGGCTCAGCTCATTACCAGACGCTACACACACCACCAGAGATTGTAAGAAACCGCCCTCCCTCGAAGACTTCTACATAGCCTGGAGATCGGTGGACTCCTCCAAGTGTCCATGAACAGGGTTGCATTCCCATACAATTGATCTCTTTGTAGCCCCCCGGTGTATTTTTGTGGATTCCTAAGAAGGAGTCCACAGCCTTCAGTCGCTGAACAAATGATCAAAGGGGTCGTGACAATTATGATACTTAGTGTCAAGGATTCAACCCCAAACTATCATCCATACAAAATAAGGGGGGATTACAAACAATACAAGCCCATGGAGTTTTGTTCACTGTGGACACTTAGGAAGCACAATTCGTGAAACAAAACATGAGCACTTTTGGAGCAGCAGTTCTGGCTTCTGCAACCCCAGTAGGCTAGGCTCGGCCACCCATCTCTAAGGCTAACTGGTGAACAATGGTAAAGCTCAGAGAAAGGAGATTTGATCAATGCACAGTGGGGAGGGGACAAAAGAGAGATCTAGTGACTCCAAGTTCATCTTCTGAGTGTTGGCATGAGCTTTGGAGTTATCTGTTTATCGCTTTCTCCTTTATATTTTTCTTGCCTTTTTTCATAGTCTCTTAGTATACATTAAGTGCCACCATGCCTGTTTTTTTTTAAAAAGATTTATTTATTTACTATGTATACAGTGTTCTATTTGCATGTGTCCTTGCAGGCCAGAAGAGGGCACCAGATCTCATTACAGGTGGTTGTGAGCCACCATGTGGTTGCTGGGAATTGAACTCAGGACCTCTGGAAGAACAGCTAGTGCTCTTAACCACTGAGCTGTCTCTCCGGTCCACCATGCCTGTTCTTATGCACGGCTGGCGAGGGGACCCAGGGCTTTGTGATGCCAGGCAACGACTCTACCAGTGGAACTGCGTCTCTGGCCCTCAGGTACCGTTATCTTTGTGCCTTCAGCCTTGAAGGAGAGTGAGATAGATTGGGCATTACTGGTTCTTAAGTAGACACACCTTGAGTGACTGACACGCCTATCTGCAGAGGTGAGCAGGGGACCCTAAGTGAGGGAGTCAGGTGCAAATGGAGACAGAGCACCAGGCTCTCATCCTGCCTTCAGTTATCCTCTGGGGCCAAATGAGTCGCCAGCGGTCTTTGTTTTTTGGGTTTTTCATAGCAGAAGTAATTTCTAAATGTGTGTTTTATCACTGTAATAAAAAAAATTAGAACACACTTAGAAATGCATCTCACAAAATATGCTCAAGACCATTAGAAAACTATGGAAAGATTTCATATACATGTATAAAAATACCTAATATCCTAAAGACGTACTTCTTCCCCCAGAAATGATCTGTATTTGTAATACAATTCCAAACAAAATTTCAACATGATCTTTAAAAAACAAAATACGGCTCCTCTCCAGGTGGGACTGGATGGCATGATGTCTCCCAGAAGTCTCTGCTGGCAAACATGGTGTCTGGGGAAGTTTGCCTCAGAGGACACCAGCGGGCATTGCGTCAAAGCTAAGTGCTTTCCCAAGTCTCTCTGGGTCAACAAGCTGGATTGACCTGCTGTTTGTTTGTTTGTTTGTTTTGTTTTTTGTTTGTTTGTTTTGTTTTGTTTTGTTTTTCGAGACAGGGTTTCTCTGTGTAGCTTTGCGCCTTTCCTGGAACTCGCTCTGTAGACCAGGCTGGCCTCGAACTCAGAGATCCGCCTGGCTCTGCCTCCCGAGTGCTGGGATTAAAGGCGTGCGCCACCACCGCCGCCGCCCCCACCACCCGGCTTTGACCTGCTCTGTGCAGGAAGTTAACAGGTCTGGCTCCCAGGCAGACAAGAAGGAAGTTGTCTGGGAGCACCACACAAACACCTCCATGCCGGTTGCAGGCAGGTGGGCTGTGTGGGGCTCCTCACCCCAAGAACTTCCAAGTCATCTTTGCCGTGCACGTCAGCAGCAAGGGCAAAGGGCGCTTGTGTAAGAACTGGTACCGGTTTAAGAAGGCTTTCACTAGACACCGCAGCGATGTGAAAAAGGACTTTGCAGCACAAAGTGCTTCCTGGTCACCCACGGTATTGCCCACACTGACGCGTGCGCTTTCTTCTTATCCACCAGAAGAAGGCTTGCCTGGAGGGGAGCCAGGTAAACAGGGTGCTGTGGTGGAGAAAACCTAGACTTGACCTGGAGAGGCAGGGTGGGGGCAGGGGTGGGGGGCGTGCCACAGAGTCTCCAAGAACAAGGTGCTCACACAGGATGAGATGATTGGTGGCCTCAGGGTGACCAAGAGCAAAGGCCACAAAGGGGTCACCAGTTACTGACAACCAAGGGCTGTGCCCAGCTGCCTGTGTTGGAAGCTGGCACCCTGCCCTTGTGGCCTTCTCTAGCCTGAGCTGAGCAAGAAGGCCTACCGTAGATTGGTCAGGGCTACCATTTCCCGGATGGCAAGCTGATCAAGAACATGCCCCACCAACTCTGATAAGAGCATCAACCCACCAGGCAGCTTTGACAGTGACCGATGTCTTTGTCACACTAAACACTGTGTGATGGGGACTGGTAGGTACCTGTGTACCTTAGGCATGTCCTTAACGGTGCAAATCAAGTAAATTGCCAGCTCTGTAGAAGATCGATCTCAAGTTCATTGACACCAAGTTTGGCTGTGGCCACTTCCGAGATATGGAGAAGAAATCATTTGTGGAATACTTCAGAGAGACGGGCCTGACTGGGTAAACAGCTGCACAAGTGTGAGGACTGGGTCTGAATCCCTAGAGCCCACATTAAGGTGGGTGAACCCAGTAGCAAGTGTCTATATGCCGTTGTTATATACGGAGAGATGGACCCAGGAGAATCCCCGGAGGCTTAAGGCCAGCTAACCTGTCACACCCCACGTTGAACAACAAAGAGACCCTGTGTCAAACAGTGACGGCAAGAATTCACGCCCGAGGTTGTCCTCTGACCTCCATCCACACGGTGACAAACATAAGCCCACGTTCACACACATAAATGTTCACATGCGGACACACACATACATACACATGACTTTTTTTAAGGGAGAGAGAGAGACAGAGACAGACAGAGAGAGAGAGAGACAGAGAGAGAGAGAGAGAAGATTGCCAGGGAAGCAGGTACTTAATGTCAGGATCATGTCGCACAGCTGGCAGGAACTCAGTGTTTTTATTCCTCCCAGAAAGGAAAAAAAAAAAAAAAACCCACGCAACTTTATTCAGATATAATTCACACGTCATGATTCACCACTAAAAATATGCAAGAGTGGTTCTCCAACATGATTTTCTCATAACCTGAAAAGATTCTAAACGGTCTGTGCAATGGAGACAGTTCAAAATAGGTTGGCTCCCTCCCGTCGAGGCTAAAATGGCGTGTGGAGAAGTTTTCCCGGCAAATCGGCAGTGATGGAGAATGGAAACCCGTGTCGGGGGTGCGGGCAGAGCTCGGGAGCCTTGTGCCACCTGTCATTAACTAAAGCTAGCGGGGCGAGGGGGGACTTCCTGAAAGCAGCACCTACATACAGCTCCAGTGAGGAAGGTAGACACGATTCCAAAAGGAACCGGTGGTGGGGCTGGAGAGATGGTCCAGCGGTTAAAAGAACTTGATGCCCTTGCAGAGAACCCGGGTTCGATTCCCAGCACGCATATGGCGGCCCACGGCTGTTATCTTAGTTCCAGGAAGTCTAGCCCCCTCTTCTGGCTTCCACTGGCACTGCACACATAGGGTCCACATAAATACACGTAGACAACACTCAGACATATAACACATGAAATTTTTAAAAAGTAAGATTTTTTTGAACTTGCAGGGGGGGGGCACACACGCGCGCGCGCGCGCGCGCGGAAGTGAAGGTGCTGATTAGGCCAGGCTCACTCTTACAGAGCTCCAGGAGTGCTGGAATAAACACTGCTTACTATTGACTTGGTCCCCATGGTTTGCTCTGCTCGGTTTGCTTTCTTATACACACACCCCAGAAACATCTGCTCAGGGATGGCACCACCCACAGTGCTCCGGACTCGCTGACATTAACTGTCAATCAAGAAAATGTCCCACAGACGTGCCCATAGACACATCTGTTAGAGGCAGTTCCTCACCGGAGGCCTCCTCTTTCCAGCTGACTCCAGCTTGTATCAAGTTGACAAAACAAGCGAACAACAGACAGCCTAACAACCGGCATGCGAATCAATCCAGTGAAGCATTATAAGTCGATAATGGTAGAAAGATGTCCAGCCTCTTGAGTGAACTAGGAAAAGCAAATAGAGTTCATAGCAAGGAAGCTTCAACCATCTGCACAGCCAATCACGGATAAATGCAGAGAATGTTTAACTGCTAGGGTAACGTATTATATGTGGGAATGACCTGCCCACTTCGGAAAACACTTTGGTTTGGCTTTATAAATCTGACCCACAATGCTACTCCTAGGCATCAAGAAAAATACTGATGCAACCGTTCAGGAGACACCCGCGTTTCCTAAATGCAATGTTTCTAGTTTTAAAACACACAAAACTGAACACAGTCCACTGAGAAGATAAATGAAGTAGGGTACATTTACCTAGTGGGATAACATTTCAGCTGGTGAAATAGAGGAACACAGCAACATGGAAATCAGGCTGGGTGTGGCTCTCAGTGCTTGCCTAGCAGGTGGCAAGGCCCTGAGTTCCAGATCCAATACTAGAAAGGAAAAAAAAAAATGAGTAATCACCCAGCATAATGCTAAATAGGAAAAAAATTGCAGAAAACGACAGATTATAACCAAATGTCACTTGCATGTGTGACACAATATTGATTGCAGGGGTGATAAGAAAAATATGGGGCCCAGGCTGAGCGGTGGTGGTGCACGCCTGTAATCCCAGCACTCGGGAGGCAGAGGCAGGTGGATCTCTGTGAGTCCAGGCCAGCCTGGGCTATAGAGCTCGTCCAGGACAGGCTCCAAAGCTAGAGAGAAACCCTGCCTCGAAAAACCAAAAAAAAAAAAAAAAAGAAAAAGAAAAAGAAAGAAAGAAAGAAAGAAAGAAAGAAAGAAAGAAAGAAAGAAAGAAGGAAGGAAAGAAAGAAAATATGGGGCCTGGAAATGTGGCTCAGCTGGTAGGGTAACTAACTGCCTCGCATGCATTAGGCCTGTGATGGTTTGAATAAAATGGCTCCCATAGGCTGATATGTCAGGAGGTGTGGCCTTGTTGGAGGAAGTGTGTCACTGGGGGTGGGCTTTGAGGTTTTAAACGTTTATGCCAGCCCCAGTGTCGTTCTCTCTCTCTCTGCCTGCAGCCCGCTGATCTCCAGAACTGTCAGACGCTCTCTGGCACCATGCTTTCCTGGCACGATGACTGTGGACTAAACCTCGGAACGGGAACGAGCCAGCCCCGATTAAACGCTTCCTGTTAGAAGAGTTGCTGTGGCCCTGATGTCTCTTCACAGCGACAGACACTGAGACAAGGCCCTGGGTTCCGTACCTGGCACTGCACACTGCAGAACACCAAGGCTGGGGTGACATGCCTGTGACCCTAGCGCTGGGGAGGTGGAGGCGGGAAGATCAGGAAGTTCAAGGCCATTCTCAGCGACATAGTGAGTTCCAGGCCAACTTGGGATACGTGAGACCTTGTGTCAAGGAGCCGGAGGCCGAGCGTGTACGTGTGTTGGGGATGAGTGGGTGGAGATTTAGAGTAATGGTTAATGCATATATAAGTAGATTAAAATTTGTTATATTTATTTTGTGGGGTTGGGGTATCAAAGAATGACTTTGGGGGAGTTGGTTCTCTCTCCCACGTAGGTGCCAGGGATTGAACTCAGGTCATCAGGCTTGGAGGCAAGCACCTTTAACCTACCGAGCCACTGTGGTCCATAGCAACATTGAACAAAGACGTTACAGATGTCTTGAATCTTCAAAACCACAATTTTAGTGTGATATATATAATAATAAAGAGAGTTAAATTGTTTGTTACTAGGTACTTTTTTTGTATGAAGAAAGTTTCCTTTGTTAGTTCATTCAACATTTATTGAGAGATACAGGCTGTTAAAGGAGAGGCCCCTCCAGAAACTAGCTACTTCAGATCAAAGGTGGATGCCTGTGGATCACCGCAGCACAGGAAGAGGCTCCCGAAATAGAAAGTGCCCAACGGTCCTTGAAGACTTTATGGTTGGTTTAAAACACTTCAACTTGCTGGTAAAAGGTACAGACATGAGCTAATTATTACATAATTCACTTTTATTCATAACTCTGTGTACTGTGCTCCTATCTTTCTCAAACTAATTTCATTCTTCCTAATTCGTTGTTCGAATTTTTTTTTCATGCCCATTAGCCTTCTGTTTCAGCATCTAATTTCTTTCCTTTTTCCAAGATGCTTCAGGACTGCCCTTCATGTTTCCAGCCCCATCTGTCTTACAGTTTCATTCTGTTCCCTTCGTCTTGCCAGGTTCTGCTCCGGAACACTGATGTCGTTTACTTCCCTCGGGCCCCAGGCCCCGGGATCCAGTTTCAGTAGGAGCAACCTCTAGGAAAATATGACCCACAAAACAAGGGTGTTCACACACCTCCCAGGCCCAGGGTCCAGGCCGCAGAGCTCCACGCTGGTATCTGCCTCTCCTCCCGTTTGTGGGCAGGAGTAGTAAGTACAACCTCCCTTTAGAACCTGAGAAAAGAGCACTGGAGCGGTCCCCATTCCACCTCTTCTCCAAAGTTTAACCGCAATACACCCAACTGCAGCAGCTGGGCTGGCGGAGGAAGGCAGGGGACATGGAAAGCACCAGAACATCGAGGTTCGCTTTGCTGCTCAACACCAGTTATCTCTCTCTGGACGATACTAAGCTTGAACGGACAGCTAAATGTGTCCCCAGGGACCCCCTGAGTCATCTGTGTCACAGGTACATTTCTTATCTTCCCTTTCAAGATAAATGGGAATTAAAGCCTTGGTGGTCAGCACAGAAATGAATCTGGTTGAGCAAAACAGAGCGGGGGAGCTGGAGTCAGACGGTCACGGTTTAATTGTGGGATATTGCCTTATGAGGCGGCGATGAGAGCGCACGCTTGCAAAGCTGTAGATATTAAGTGAGCTAAGCATATGAAGCCTGGAGAAGAAGGGCCTGCAAACAGGAAACAGTCCCCCAGCAGCCCCACCTTATCCAAGGAGGATCTGCTCTGATATTCCAGCAGCCACCTGAATACCCAGGTATTCTGGACCCTGCCATGTGGCCAGAGTCAATCCATCCCTCCATGTTGTCTGCACTGCAGACTCTCTGTGCACTGCTCTTGTGTTTGGGGGCCATGAATAAGCAAAGTAAGTGTTACTTGGACACACGCACCACGACGCCCTGGCAGCCAATCAGATGACTGCGACAGCTATCTGATGGGAAGTGGCATGTATGGGGAGGATACACTGTAGGAAGGAATAGTGAATGTCCCATATGAGACGGAGACAGACTGTGCCAGATTTCACTGTGCTACTCAAAGTGGTGTGCAATTCAAAACCTGTGAATCGTTTACTTTCTAGAATTTTCCATGTAGTCTTTTCAGACTGCGGTTGGCATCAGGTGACTGAAACTAAGGAAAGCCAAACCTTCCTTAAGAGGCGACTACTGTCATCTCAGGGCTGGGGATGCAGCTTCACATGTACAAAGCCTGGGATTCCATCCCCAGCACTGGACAAAGGAACAAACAAGCAAACACCCCCAGACAACACATAGTAGACCATTGTAATCTCTCCCTCTTACAAGGTAGTAAGATTTTATCTGCACGTTAACTATTTATGACAATTAAACCTTACACTACACTAGTTGGTATTGCTTCTGAATCTATACACATTCAGAAAAGAATATCAGCCAGGCGGTGGTGGTGCACACCTGTATTCCCAGCACTTGGGAGGCAGAGGCAGGCAGATATCCATGAGTTTGGGGCCAGCCTGGTCTACAGAGCGAGTTTCAGGACAGCCAAGGCTACACAGAGAAACTCTGTCTCAAAAAAACAAACAAAAAAAGAATACTGTGTTAAAAGATATGGAAAAATCATAGCATGAACCCTACCTCCCCCTTCTGCTTAAAGGTCCAAGGCAAACCTGAACCTGAAGCAGCCCAGGCATGTAAACAGTAAGGAAGCTTGAGAAAAATCATAGGTTTGTAAAAGTGCAGACAGCCTGTCATTATATAACTCATTTTTATTCATTGATTCATTTGCATACAGATTATGCAAAAACTGTACCATAGAATTCACCATATTTGATGTATGTATCTTGTCAACAGGATGGGAAATAAGTGAAAAAAAAACTTAATTTTCTTTCAGAGGATCATTACCAGGATGATGAACATTTGTTCTGCTGGCCTCAAACTTGCTATGTAGTTAAGTCAAGGATGACCTGGGGATCCTGATACTCCTGCCCCCACCTCTGGATTTATGGGGTGCTGGGGAATCGAACCCCAGGCTTTGTGCATGCTAGGCAAGAGCTCTACTACCTGAGCTCTGCCCCCCTGCTCCTCTCTTCAGTTTGCTACTTCTCTTTAACCCTAAAGAAAGAACGTCAGAGCAAGGAAAGCGGGGAGAAAGGGTCAGCACCCCCACCCCTGGTCTTGGATCTAGATGTGACGACTAAAAACAGTGAGCCAGAAGAAGCAGGAAACAAGAAGGCGGGGCTAACCTAAGGACAGAGAGCTTGCATGTGAGACAGGCAAAGGTATGGACAGAACAGACCCTTGTCATCTGTGGAAGCCCAGCTCACGCAGGGAGAGGAAGGCATAGATGCCCCTCTTCCTGTCCACCACAGCCAGGATTCAAGCATGGACACTGACATTTCCAACTGCCCCCTCACCCAGCACTTTGGGAGAACAAATAAATGACTAGAATGTCATCGTGGTGGCATTCTGGGGCAGCGGCGGCGGCAGTAGCCCAGTCTCCAGGGGCAGTGTGGCCAGCACCAGAAATAGCAAGCTGGCAAGGCTGGCTTAATGGGGTGACTCACGGTCCTTGGGACAAGTCCAAGAGTTTCCCTTTCTGTAGGTCTCTGACTGCTTTTGTTTGTACTAAAATCGTACAGCGGAACACACGGTACACCACACTGAACACGGCAGACAGACCCCCAACAAACTCAATCTAGAGACCAGGCATGGTGGCACACACCTTTTATCCCAGCACTTGGGAGGCAGAGATGGGTAGATCTCTGAGTTCCAGGCCAACCTAGTCTCTATAGTGAGTTCCAGGACAACCAAGGATACACAGTGAGACCCTGTCTCAAAACCAACAAAAACCTCACGACAGCACACAACACAAGACAATGTGACATAATGAGTCTAGTTTATGTCTGAAATGTCCCCAAAGACTTGAAGACTTGGTCCCCAGCATGTGGTTCTAGGTAGGGAAGAAGGACTCAAAAAGCTGAAGCTGGCCGGGCAGTGGTGGTGCACGCCTTTAATCCCAGCACTCGGGAGGCAGAGGCAGGCAGATCTCTGTGAGTTCGAGGCCAGCCTGGGCTACCGAGTGAGTTCCAGGAAAGACGCAAAGCTACATAGAGAAACCCTGTCTCAAAAAACAAAGCAAAACAAAACAAAAGCTGAAGCCATAGGGTCACTGGGGCCCTGGGAGTTCAACACCAGCCTGGGAAACAGCATGGCCCTGTGTCCTAGATAGGGTTATCATTGCCATGATGATGCAACATGACCAAAAGCAAGTTGGCGAGGAAAGGGTTGATTTGGCTTACCTTCCATAGCACTGTTCATCATGAAAGGAAGTCAGGACAGGAACTCACACAGGTCAGGAACCTGGAGGCAGGAGCTGGTGCAGAGGCCATGGAGGGTGCTGCTTACCAGCTCACTTTCCATGGCTTGCTCAGCCTGCTTTCTTACAGAACTCAGGACCAGTTCAGGGATGGCACCACCCACAATGGGCTGGGCCCTCCCCCTCCCTCATCAATCACTAATTAGGAAAATATCTTATAGCTGGGTCTTATGGAGGCATTTTCTCAATTGAGGTTCCCTCCTTTCAGATGACTCTGGCCTGTGTCAAGCTGACATAAAACTGGTTAGCACACCCTGCCTCAAGAAATGAAGAGGTGGGCCCAGTTACAGGAAGCTGAATCACTGGAGTTGTATACCCTTGAATGGGATACTGGGATTCAATGGGATACTGGGATCTTATTATCCTACCCCCCACACAGGGTGAACAGTTTCCTGTGTCAAGTGTACCCATCATGGGGTACCATACATAGGTGGAGAAGTGTTTTCCTATTAGTTTTAATTTCTGAAACTTTGAAGAAAATTTCCCTTGTAAAATATAATAAAAATGGAGGATTAAAAAAAAAATGAAACTAAAGGAGGTCATATAAAACTCAAGCCAGGGCTGGAGAGATGGCTCAGCAGCTAAGAGCACTGCCTGCTCTTCCAGAGGACCTAGGGTTCAATTCCCAGCACCCACAAGGCAACTCACAACTGTCTGGAACTCCAGTTCCAGGGGATCTGACACCTTCACATAGACATACATGCAAACAAAACAGCAATAAAATGAATAACTTTTAAAACAGTAAAAAAACAAGCCAATATTTTAATTAGGAAATTCAGTAGGTATTAAATCACTTTGTCCAACGACTACAAACATATCTATATGCTCACTCCCACTCATCACTCACTGTGGCTAGCAAGCAGTCCAGGGGCCTCTGACCTCAGCAGGGCACCTTCTCTGGATCAGCCCGTGTCCGGCCTGTTGGCCTCTAACTCCAGCTCCAAGAGGACCCAACAGCTTTAGCATCCACAGACATCTGCACTTATGTACACACACACACACACACACACACACACACACACACACACACACGATTTTTAAAGTAATAAAAAAATGTTAAAGGAAATGAAACTTCTCACAGTTACAGAGGCCAGAAGTCCAAGATCAAGCCTGGGGAATAGTTGACTGGCAGTCTATTTCCTGGTTCATGGATGGAAACTTCTGACTGTGTCCTGGCTCTCTAGGTCCTCTTTTATTTTATTTTAGGCTCAGGAGCAATTTTATGAGAGAAAAACATCAGGGTGGGCCGCTGGGACCGAGTCGAGTCTCTCTCCTTGAAGAGAGAGGAGAAGGGCTCCGTAGCGTTGACACTGTAGGACTTTGAAGCTGTAACTGTTGGCAGCTGTGGGACCCAGGGGTCTGGATGAGAGGGAAGGAGAAGCCTGCAAGGAGGTGCATGGGTGAGAAGGGGCCTCCAGAGAAAGATGAATGCCCAGGTGTCAGGGGACTCGTGCTTAGGGTTTAGGCTGGTACCTACCCCCTCCCTCCATCCAAAAAAAAAAAAAAGTCACACCTTTTAGAGTTGGAATTTAAGAAAACAGGCAGTCGTAGCAAGGAGTGTTTATAAGCACCTGCTTGGGTTCCTTTTTTTATCAGAGTGCTCATCCTAACCACACATAGTGGTACATGCCTTCAGTCCCAGCACTCAGGAGGCAGAGTTGACCTCTGAGTTCAAACCCAGCCTAGTCTACAGAGTGAGTTCCAGGACAGCCAGGGTTACACAGAGAAACTCTGACATGAAAAACAAAACAATAGGGCTGGAGAGATGGCTCAGAGGTTAAAAGCACTGGGTGTTCTTTCTGAGGTCCTGAGTTCAATTCCCAGCAACCACGTGGTGGCTCACGACCATCAATAATGAGATCAGTTGCCCTCTTCTGGCCTGCAGGTGTATACTCAGGCAGAATATTGTATACATAATAAATAAATAAATAAATAAATCTTTAAAAAAAAGAAAAATAAAACAATAAATAGATAGATAGGTAGATAGATAGATAGACAGACAGATAGATAGATAGATTGATTGATTTATTGATAAAAGAGTGATCACCCTATTCATGACAGCAGAGGCCTAGTGACCTAATCGCTTCCTAAAGGCCCCACCTCCAAAGACCATCATGGGAGGGGGTAGAATTTCAAAGTGTGAATGATGGGGGACACAAACCTTCAGACCCAAGCAGTTTGGTTCAAGGTTGGTGTCCTAGTTAGCTTTAATGACTTGACACAGCCTAGAGTCACCTGAGAGAAAAGCCTCCGTTGGAAAAAGAATCGCCTAGATCACTTTGAGCAGGTCTGTGGGGGATTGTCTTGATTGCTACTTGATGCAGGAAGGCCCAGCCCACTGCAGGTGGCACCGTTCCCTAGGCAGGTGACCTAGGACTGTATAAGAAAACTTGCTAGTCATGAACTAGCAAGCAGCATTCCTCTGTCACTTCTGATTCAGCTCCTGTTTGTGTTCATGCCCTGACGTCCCTCAATGATGGACTGTAACCTGGCAGGGTTTGCCAAATAAATGCTTTCTCTCCCAAGTTGCCTTGATCAACATTATTTTATTATGGTAACAGGAGGAAATTAGAAGAGTCAGTAAAAGAAAGCAAGCAGGGTCTGTGTAAAAGCGATGATACTTCAGGGGTCACTGTGAAGGGTGTGGAAACATTGATCTCCACCGTCTCAGAGAAGAGTCTCAGAACATGGCTGACAGAGAAGGCCAAGATGCCCCACCAGACTGACAGGCCAGCCTTGTCCTCTAATTCTTATAGCTTGTGCCTGATAGAAGACCCTTCCAAGTTTGAAATTCACATGGGAAATATCCTTGTCCTTGATCTCTGGGAGCAAAAGACAGGTCTGGAGGTGTGGAAACCTCCAGAAATCCAGCACTGTTATGCACTGGCTAGAATAGGGAGTCCCTGAACCAGGGAAAGAAAAATCACCATGTGGTCCCTCAGGCCTCAGCTATTCTATCTCCTTGAAAGGAGACGGATGGGATCAGTAGTCTAGTTTGATTCCCATAGACACTGAAGCACATGCGAGCAGCATGAGGGGACTGATGGGTTTGAAGGGTGTTTCACTGTGCCATTGCTTCATAGTAAGCACTTTGGGCAATGTTTTAGCATTCTCCATTTGTCCAAGAGCAAATCATCCTAAGAGTTGCATCTTGATCAAAAGCACGCACCAATAAATCAGTGTGGTAATGATTGACCTGAGATGTTTATGCAGTGTGGTAATGACTGAGCTCCTGAGATGTTTATGCAGCCGCTCAGAACGACGCTTCCATTCCCTGCTTGGGGTGGTGAAGGAGCAAATTTATTTATCATTTCAGTTTTTATTTATTTTTGGTTGTTTGGTTTTGTTGTTGTTTTCTGTTCTGAGACAGGATTTTGCTATGAAGTCCAGGCTGGCCTTTAACTACTGGTGCTCCTTCAGTTCTATCCTCTTCAGTGAGGGGATTACAGGCCTCGCTCACCATGACATTTGGCTCTTTCATTGTGTCATTGAGACAAGGTCAAATGTAGCTCAGACTCCCCTAAAATATTCTGTGTAGCTAAGGCTAGCTTTGATTGATCTTCTCCACCCACTCTGACCTTTTTTGAAACAGGATCTTATTTTACTTGTTTTGTTTGTTTGAGACAGGGTTTCTCTGTGAAGCCCTAGCTGTCCTGGAACTCATTCTACAGACTAGGCTGGCTTTAGCTCATAGAGATCTGCCCACCTCTGCCTGTTGAATGCTGGGATTAAAGGCGTGTGCCACCACTGCCCACTTTATACTATAATTATCATAGCCTGGGCTAGCCTGAAACCTACCGTGTAGCCCAGGCTTGAACTTACTCCTACCTCATTTCCCTGAGTGCTGAGGTCATGGGCATGAGCCACCACATCTGATTTAGGTTTTGAAATTTTTTATTACATTTGTTTATTGTGTGTATGTGCACACACACACACACACACACACACAGTAGGTATATATGTGGGAGACATACATACCATGGCACATATGGGCAAGTCAGAGAACAACTTTTAGGAGTCCATTTTCTCCTTCTACCCTGTCGGTCTTGGGAATCGAACTCAGGTCTTCAGGTTTGGAAGCACCCACTTCTATCTGCTGAGCTGTGTTTTTGGACCTGGTTTTAATCTATAGTTCACTTTGAGAATAGACTGAAGGGATGAGATAGAAATTTGTCATTAAAAATACAGAATTCCAAATCCTACCTCTTTACAAGGAATTGATTGTTGGGAAGTTAGGGGAATGTTCAAACACATCCATCCATTCAGTTTCCTTACCTCATCTGCCAGAAGGCAGCAGAGTAGGGCTTCTGCCAGTTCACAGTGTTTTCCTTGGGCTCTGCATCCTCAACAGTGTCCACAAAGCCCCATGTGTAAAGGCTTGGCCATGAATGTGTGACTCCATTGGGAGATGCTGGGACTTTGAGTCCTTGCCTTCAGTGGAAGGAAGTAAGGACATTGGAGGCGTGCCCTGGAAGGGGATACTGGGATATATGGATGCTGGGGTGCTGGGATGCTGGGATGCTGGGATGCTGGGATGCTGGGATACTGAGATGCTGGGATACTGGGATGTTGGCATGCTGGCATGCTGGGATGCTGGTGAAGAGCTCTTCTCTACTGCATGCTCCTGGCATGATGCCTCATAACACTACAGACTCAAAGGAACAGGGCCGGGTGACTGTGGACTGAAATTCTGAAGTGATGAGCCAACATAAACCCTTCTTATTAATTGTCTTAACTCAGGTATTTGCCATAGCGACAGAAACTCTTTTGGGGTGTGATGAGACTGTACGTGGCATCCAGGAAACAGCAGAATCAGAGAGGAGCCAGCCTGAGTGGTATATTCCACTTTTCCCTAGTACAGAAACTCTGCTTTCAACTGAAAACAAGACCATTCTAAATGTCACCACGCTACACCCCATCTGGACTCCTGAACACAAGCTGCCTTGCTTCTGAATCAGATGTCATCACCCACTGAAAAGAAGTCTCCTGCATTTGGCTAGCAGCGGGGGGGGGGGGGGGGGGGGGTGTCTCAGCTTGGTGGGAGAGACTCACACCTCTCCACCAGCAAAGTGGCCCTAGGTGACTGGCATTATTACTTCTGAGACAGAAAGAGGGTGGAGAGGGCAGCCGGGAAGAGTTGTTCCTCCAAAGATCATCTGACCCTACAAAGGACAAACAGTGGAAACAGGGACTGATGGTCCACTTACTGAACATTTGCCCACATGAAGAACCAAGCAAGTGCTGCCCCTCAGTGAGACTCCCGGAAGAAAGGGCGGGAAATTAGCATCCCAGTGTATTAGTCTATAGGCTAAGACAGTATTCGGTTAAAATCCAATATGTGTGGTCTGGGGATGGTAACTCAGAGCCGACAGGAGACAGAGCTTGCCTGAGCCAGTACTGAGTGGAGAGGTCGGTCTTGGGGGAAAGCATCCAGAGCCCTTCAAGATGCACTGGCATCCTTTTTAGCTCCCACCGTGAGCCTCCTTCTCAGAAGAATGAAACAAAAAAGCAGGAGGCTGGGGCAAAACACTTGCCATACAAGCATGAGGATCAGAAGTTGGATTTCTTAGTGGCCACACAAATACTGAGTAGTGGGCATGGTAGCCTGTCTGTAAGCCCTGTGTTTAGAAGGTAGAGACAAGGATTCTCTGGGGGAAGCTCGTATGTATGTTAGACTAGCCCAGTGGTGACTCTGGATTCCCTGAGAGAGCCTGACTCAATGAATAAGGTTGAAAGCAACAGAGGAAGACTCCCTGCTCATCCTTGGGCCTCTACAGGCACACACACATACATGCACACCCACCCACCACAAGTTCAGCCACACATATTCACATGTATGTGAGCTGCATGCATGCATACATGAGTGCAGGCAAGAGTGTCAGAGCTATAAATAACCCATCTCTTTGAGGGAACAGGTCTTCAAGATCACAATAGTTCTCAATCTCCCGAATTAAGTTGCATTTGTGAAACTGTATACACAGTCAAAAATTTTCAAAACTTAGACTTCCATTCCACGTGATATTCCCCAAGGAACAGGAAGCCATGGGAGATTCTTCCAAGAGGGGACAAATGTTTGTTTCCAGAACTTAAAACGGTATCCCATCATGTGACTGCCTACCTTGTAACAACAGCTGACATTTTGGCAGAGGTGTTATACCATGAAAAGCTGTCGTGCTACAAGCCAAAAGACCTTTGGGAATCTACGTTCAACATTTAAAAGCACAAGACAATATTTGTATGAGCACGTTGTACTCTAGCAGCAGGATGAAGAGAGACGGGCGTTTATTGAACTTTGACAACGAGCCGGGGCTTTGCCCACCTAGCCATACTCAACAATAACCGGCACAGTACAGAGCGTTACCACTTCCGCTGAGGGAGGAAATGAGGCTTCCCAAAGTGGCTCGTCTGAGGTCACATAGGAGCAAACAGCAGTCACTGCATGGCTTCCCTAGGTTCTCCAGGTCCCGTTTGGGATATTTCCTGCTAGAGCAGTTTTGTTGTTGTTGTTTTTAAGATCTATTTATTTATTTATTTATTTTCAAAGCAGAGTTTCTCTGTGTAACAGTCCTGGCTGTCCTGGATCTCACTTTGTAGACCAGGCTGTCCTCGAACTCACTGAGATCCAGCTGCCTCTGCCTCCCAAGTGCTGGGATTAAAGGCATGTGCCACCACCGCCCGGCTTAGATTTATTTATTTTATGTATATAATGTTCTAGCTGCATGTACACCTGCACACCAGAAGAAGGCATCAGATCCCATTATAGATGGCTGTGAACCACCATGTAGTTGCTGGGAATTGAACTCAGGACCTCTGGAAGAGCAGCCAATGCTCTTAACCTCTGAACCATCTCTCCAGCCCGCTAGAGCAGTTTTTATAGTTAACTGTTGATCACTACCAAAGAGATAGGAGAAGGATGGAAAAGGTTGGAAAAGACAGAGAGAGCCCCATCACATACAGAGACATTTCCAGAAGACACTAGCTAAGAATGCAAGCTCATCATTAATTAGACGCCCATGCATGTGGAATGCTTCCTTTCTGCATCATATTTTGGAGATTTAAATGTGTTTTGATTGCATTCCAAGCACAAATCGAAAGCTACCCGCATTCCACCGTTTCTGTCCCCGATTCCCCCGCTGTGGTCCTCAGACCACGGTCTCGATGGAGATGGTGTTACCGTTGGCCTCCTGGCGTCTGGGCTGCATCTCATCTTTGAAAGCCCTGGTCAGGACCACTTTTAAGGACTCCCTGAAGCGCTTCTTCTTGCTGCTGCCCACAAAAAAGTAGATGAAAGGGTTGGCGCTGCTGTTGATGGTGGAGAAGAGCAGGGAGACGTTATGCAGGTTCCCGAAGGCTGACCAGTACTCATAGTACAGCAGGTAGAGGACCCGCATGGGCATGGCGAAGATGAGGAAGATGATGATGGTGACCATGATGACGATGTACAGCTTTGAAGAGTGGGAGGCCCACGTGTTCTTCCGTATCTTCACCACCAAGATGGTGCTGGACACTAGCATGAGCGGGGTGAAGACCAGGAAGCTGAGGACGGCTATGAAGATGATGACCGCCCGGCAGTCACTGCGAGAGTGACCGTCCCCGCCGCTGTCAATGCACATGACGTACTCCATGGTGGTCACCAAGCACGAAAGCGCCCACAGGAGGGCACAGACGAACGCCGACTGGTGCTTGGGGCGGTGGCATCTGTACCAAATTGGGTAGAGGACCGACAGGCACCTCTCCACACTGATGGCTGTCAGCAGATAGAGGCCCGTGTTGTAGCCAAAGAGAAAAGTCACCGATAACGTAACAATCGTGTAGTAATGGCCAGAAGAGAGTTCATAGTCCAGAGCGTAGTCGATGGACAGAATGAAAATACAAAACAGGAGGGAGATGTCGGCAATGGACAAGTGGGTGATGTAGACTGTGAAGGGATTTCTCCTCATCCGGAAGCAGAGGAACCAGAGGAGAATCCCATTCTCCACAAAGCCCAGAGGGGAGATGCTCATAATGACCCAGTGCACTATGGGAATGGGCGGGTGCGAGCTCCCCAGGGAAGCATTCCTGCTGGAGGTGTTCATGGCTTTCTCCTCAGCCAGGGAGGTCATATTTGACTGGTCCATGAGGAGGCTTCGGGCTGAGCTGCTTCAGGTAATTTCCTGCAAATAAGTCAAACAAACAAAAAAACTATGAAAACCGGAGAATTAAAATAGAAGAGAGGGCTTGTGGGGATAGGGGAGGCTCAGTTAGGAAAGTGTTTGCTTTGTAGTTGGATCTCCTAGACTCACATTTAAAATAATAATAATAATAATAATAATAATAATAATAATAATAATAATAATAATAATAAACCTGGGTGTGGGGCCTGGAGAGATGGCTCAGTGGTTAGGAGTACTTCTCTGCAGAAGGGTTCAGTTCCCAGTACCCAGATGGAGGCTCACAATCTGTAACTCCAGTTCTGGTGGATCTGATGTCCTCTTCTGTAGGCACTGTATGCATGCGATGCACATATATTCATCCAGATAAAACACGTATACACATAGAAACAGATATATTTTTAAAAGCTAGATGTGGCAGCACACATTTGTAATCTCGGAACTGGAGAGGCAGAGCTGGGGGAGTACCTAGAGCTTGCTAGCCATCCAGCCTACCCAAATTGGCAAGTTCTAGGCCAGTGAGCAATCCTATAAAAAAAAATGCATGGCACCTTAGAAGCAACACTCAAGGTTGACTTCTGGCCTCCAACACATACCCACCCACATGCATGTGTACCTGCACACCCATTAACACAGACATACACACACACACTCATGAACACACACACACAAAATAAAATAGAAGAGAGACGTTCAGCTATGAATCATAACCTTGGCATTGTGGCTAGAAAGTTCAGAGGCTGGAGAGATGGCTCAGTGGCTAAGACCACTTGCTTTTTTTGCAGAGGACCCAGGTTCCATACCCAACACCTACAGGGTGGCTCCTGAATAACCTATAACTCTAGTTTCAAGGGATCCAACACCCTCTTCTGACCTTGAAGGACACCTGGCATATGGTATACAAACATACATGCAGATAAAAAAAGTAAATAAGCCGGGCAGTGGTGGTGCATGCCTTTAATCCCAGCACTCGGGAGGCAGAGCCAGGTGGATCTCTGTGAGTTCGAGGCCAGCCTGGGCTACCAAGTGAGTTCCAGGAAAGGCGCAAAGCTACACAGAGAAACCCTGTCTCAGAAAAAAAAAGTAAATAAATAAACCACTCGTACACACACACAATAAAAATAAATAGGGGCTAGAGAGATGGCTCAGTGGTTAAGAATTTATTGCTCTTAGAGAGGACCCAGCCTGGGCCACAACCTGTTGGCCTGTTGCCACCAAGGGCCATGTGGATGGCCAGGGTCAGGTCAGCCAACTGAGTCCATGTTGGTGTCTGAGGGCCTTGCTGTAGCTGGGGCCATACAGATCTGAGTGGCTTGCACTGCTACCCAATGCTATGGTGACATCCAGGCCAGAGCTGCAGCTGAGGGCCATGTCTGGGTCTGTGGCCCTACTGCAGCCAGAGTGTGTGTTGATGTCTGAGGCTCCTGTTACCATCAAAGTCCATGTGGATTTCTGAGGTCTGGGGCCATGCTAGTGTCTGAGGACCACGCTGCCGCTGGAGCCATGCCGATCTGAGTGGTCTGCAGCACTACTATCTGGGGCAACGGTGACATCCAGACCCGGCTGCTGCCAAGGACCACGTCTGGGTCCATGGTCCTACTGCAGCTGAGGTCTGTGTTGAAGTCCAAGGTCCTTGTTGCCACCAAAGGCCACACGGAAGCTCTGGGTTGGGGCCACAACCTGTGACCTTGCTGGTGTCCTGATCTGAGTGGCCAGTACTTCCACCTAGAGTCAGGATGTCGTCCAGGTTGAACTGCTGCTGAGGGCCATGTCTGGGTCTGTGGTCCAGCTGCAGCTGGGGTCTATGTTGATGTCTCCAGCCTGTGTCACATGAGGGGGCCATAGGAACCACGTGTGATGAAATCAGAGGGCCTTGCTGCGCTGGCTATGCCCTTTGCTGGCCTTGGGAAAGCTGGCCCTGCCTCTTGCTGGACACTGCAGCAAGAGAGTTGATCCCTGTCCTTGAGAGAGATGACACCACCCCTCACCACAGGCAAGGGAGAGCCAACCCTGATGGCGTGGGCATAGGGGAGCTGACTCTGCAAGCTTGCCTGAAGACAGTGGCCTGGAATAACCAGTTCAGCTACCACCCAGACCCATAGCCAGGCCTTGGGTTGGCCCACCCTAACAGCTACCCATCTAGGACCCGCTGGTCCTGTGGAACGACACCCACAGGATCTCCATGATTCTGGGCAGCCGTGGCATATCCCAGAGGAATTTTGGTGAGGATCCTATGATGGTGTGCCAGAAACCAGAGGCCTTGAACCAGACCAGGGACTTATAGCAGTGAACACTTGCTAGTAAAGCTGATGGGACAAAAGGGTAATCTGTGTGACACACCAAGGCCTCCCAATGCCACCAGGATGAATGAAGAAGTATGGGAGAGGCGGGAAAGATGGAGAAGCCAAAAAGTTCATTTGGTTTTATTCTTGTTTTTGTTTGTTTGCTTGCTTGATATGTTTTATTTTGGTTTGATTTTTTAAAATTTTCTTTTGGGAGGTACTGCAAGGATGAGGGGAGGGCTACGGGGAGACTGGGAGGTGAGTGGAATTGGGGTGCATGGTGTGAAATTTCCAAAGAGTCAATAAAGAAATTACGTTTAAAAACTGGGTGAAATAAACCTTTCCCTCCCCCATCCCCTCATAAGAAGAGAGGACCCCCAGGCTTAATTCACCTCTATGTGGTTTACAAGCGTCCAAATGGGGGTCTGGTGCCCTCTTCCGACCTCTGCAGACACCAGGCATGCAGGTGGTACTCACACATACACACATGCCGGCAAAACACTCGCTAGAATAAAGTTAAATGAAATAAATATTCTTAAAAGAAGCAAAAATAAACCAACGGAATTTATTCTGATGATGTATTTTATTTAACCCGGTGAGTTCAAAACAGCATTTCATCATATAACTGATATGAAAATAAAAATGGGAAAAAAAAGAAGGATGTGTGTCCCACCTGCAGTGTGTAGCTTAGCAGATGAGCCACATTTCCTACGCTCCAGAGGAGCAGGTGACCAGTGGCCACACACACACACACACACACACACACACACACACACACACGCGCGCGCATAGGGAGAGCTCAGGCTTTCAACTGTCACAAACATGAAATCTCTCATACAAAGATAGGTAGTCCAGGTTCTTAGGAGCAAACCCACACCAAATGCTGGGAATGTGTAACACCAGACGTCAGCTGGGTTTTTAGGGTAGGTGACGGGGACGTCCTGCTGTCTCAGACAAGACACACACCCAGGACCCTCTAGACCTCGAAGGCAATCAGCTCTTGGCTTCTCACCTGAGAAAAAGGGCTCCCTTGTTTGACTGCAATGATGGGGTGAAAAGGATCCCCACCATGGTGCTGCCTCCCTTCCCTATCTCCTCACTGAGCCCCAAATTCACAGCCTGCCCCTCCCTCCTCTGAGAAGCCGTGTCCCACACTCTCCTTTTATGACACAGTTTTTATTTCCATTCAACTGTCCTCCCTCTTCCCAAAAGCTTCAAACTACATTCACAAAAATAGTTGAGAAAGCTGTTTGAACATGTTAGGCCCAGTCATATCTGTCTTTTAAAAAAATCAAACCGAACTTCAGTTCTACAGTGGGGGATTCATCTTTGTGATGATGGAACAGGCTTTCTCCATTCTTTCAAGATTTAATTGTAAGCTCTTATACAGACTGTTAAAAATAAGAGCCTTTGCGTAGTTTTGTTGGGGAGAAAGAAACGGAATCTAATTCAATTTGGTGAGCAGAATGAGGGAGAGAGTGCCAAGAACAGGCAAGCACACAGCAAGACATAGCTTTATACGGTTCCAAGGGAGGCCTAACATCACCGGGTCTTGAAGGGTCAGTAGGAGTTCGTTTGCTGAAGAAGGGGAAGAAAGGCATTTTATGAAAAGCAAACACCATGGACAGGAACATGCATGAAGGCAGGAGGTACAGAATGTCCCTGCTAGCTGCACATGATAGCTTATGTCTGTAATCCTAGCAGTCAGGGGGCCAAAGCAGAAAGAGCATTACAAATTCAAGGTCAGCCTGGTCTACATAGCGAGCTCCAGGCTAGCCAGGACTGTGTAGTAAGACCCTGTCTCGACCCCAGAACTACAAAAAGAGTGGTCAGCTGTGCATGATGGTGCACATGCCTTTAATCCCAGCACTCGGGAGGCAGAGGCAGATGGAGATCTGTGATCTCCCTGAAGGAAAAGCCCTCACTTCAGCCCAGGGTATCCCAAGGAGTGGACACAGTTTTCTCGGGGTTGGAGCAAAACTCTTGAATCACATAGTCAGACTGATTTTGATCATTGGGTTTTTAATGCAAATAGATAAATTATGAAAACTAAACTCTCATTAAAAACAACAACATATATAATCCCCCCATTGATTTGTTATAGTGAGAGTTTACCTAAATGAACACATTGCTATAAAAAAAAATAATCACATCCTCAATGTTATTTGATCAATGGGAATTTCCAACTGTCTGGTGGCAGTTTGGGAGGCTTGGGAACCCACTGGCCCTGTATGCTCACCATCCTAATCCCCATCCCCTCAAGGCTCCTGGCTGTCTTATCTACCACACATCTGTGGGAGTAGCTGGGGTATCTGAGGGTGGGGAGGGTAGGGTGAGTAGAGCCATAGTTGCTGCTCATGGACAAAACAGTCTAGCTTGGAATTTACTCTAGCCACAGTGATACATTCCCAACAGTCACAAGCACCCCGTGGTTGGGCCCCCTGATGAGGGACCACACCTGCCTGGCATCTCCAGGTAGACCCAGTTCTAGGATGGCAGGCTTCTGGTCCAGACATGCACCACGTCATCTTGTTATTGAGTAACTGTAGCTGAGGCTGCGTGCTTACCTGGCAGGGACAGTCCAAGCAGAAGGACAGCTCATCCTATCCGGTCTTGGTGGAGAACGCAGTGGCGGGAACCTCAGCTGGGGACAGAGTTCGAGAGGATGGGAGCAGGGGGTGGCGTCATTAGTCAGCTACACGGTCAGCATCACAGAGCGTCGTTCCCGCCTCGCTGTTCCTCATGGAAGCATCTCCTAGGGAGAATGAAGTTTCCTGGAGCATCAGAGTGCAGATGCTAGCATCCAAAGAACCCTTCCTTGCTGCCTAACTATGGGTCCTTCTCACCAGTGTGGGAGGCTGGGAAAGAAGCCATCATCATCCCGATTTAACAGGGGAGAAAATGAAGGATTAATAAATACCAAGCTTGGAACCTCTGCAAGTCACAACCCCACTGGGGGTTCTGCCGCCCACAATCGCTTGATGGTGGCTGATGTTCCCTGGGCAGCAACACAGCGGTGCCTGAAAATGCTCAAGGGTCTTCATCAGAGAGCTGGCCAGGTCTCCCAACTGCCAACCAAAGGCCGAGCCTGTTTCCCACTCACCAGAGAAGAAAGTCTGGAGACCATTGGTTTAACCAAGCCTCTCACTTCACAGACAAACAGAAGCCAGAGAGACCGGGAGGTGGACCAGCACTCACAACCAGGGCAGAGCTTTGCCAGCCGGAAGTCCTGACCTAGCCCTCGCTCCTTCACCCTGCTGCAGGTCTCACCCATGGCAGAAGTCTTCCCATGCTTACATTTTGTTCTCCACGTTAGCTTGTCACTAACCTCCTCTTTGAGGACTTGAAGGCACCATGTTCCCTGATGGAGAGGACTTTTTTCCCTCTAAGACCTAAGGTTGATTTCAAACTATGATCTCGTCTACGGTGGGTCCAGGGTTCCTGTGCTCTCTCTACATTAAAGTCTATTGTGATGCTCATGCTTGTAGTCACAGAGGCAAGAGGATTACTACAAGTTGGAGGTCAGCCTGGTTTACATAAGAGTCCTAGGAAAGTCATCAAGCAGCAGAGTGGCTCTTAGGGACAGATCAAACCGCTCCTACCTGTGTAAAAGGGCCACCAAAATGCCATCCTGATGGGCTCCTCTATGATCCACTTAGCTGTGATACAAAGTGGGGGGACTTTAATTTATTTTACCTTTTATTCCAACTATAAAACAATATGTTCTCACTGTAGAATATTTGGAAATTTCACATGTAAGACCAGTACTCAAAATTAACCTTATTTAAAACTTGAAATAGTCCCTTATCTTTTTTTTTTCAATGTCTCAAACACTTAAAAAAAAGTTGGGAGGCTGGAGAAATAGCTCAGTGGTTAAGAGAACTGGTTGTTGTTCCAGGGGACCCAGGTTCAATTCCCAGCACCCACATGGCAGCTCACAACCGTCTGTAACCCTAGTTCTAGAGTATCCAATGCCTCCTTTGACCTCCATTGGGCACCAGGCATGTATAAGGTACATGAACATACCTGGAGACAAACACCTAAACACATAATAAAAAGAAGTTGGGATCAGTTTAAGATAAGGGTTGGTATCATACATTTTCTCACTTGTATATCATATTTTTCCTCCTATCAGGGTATTCTCTAAAATGCATTTATTTTCAACTAACCCTCTAGCCTTGAACATATCAGTTCCTTCTCTTCATCATTATTTTAAATATACATATATGCTCATATTTACAATTGTATACATGCACTTACAATCATACTTATGAAATGTGTATGTGCACACACAAATACATACATCTATACCAACATCTCCCAAGTCAATTGAAGAGTTGGTTATCTCCATGTCTATAACGTCCTTCTATGATAGTAAGGTGCTGGCTCCTCTCATCCACCTGTGTACAAATAACCCACTTAGAAGCCCTTCTTCTGTGGTTGAACATCCCACGCTGCCACTGTGCCCTGCTTTGGAACACTTTTTTCACTTATCAAGGGCTCCATGTTTACCTCCCACATAGATGCCCTGTCTAATGCTGCCACCCTCTGTCACGGTCCCATTCCTGTGTCCTCTCCCTGCTGGGCTGCATTCCCTGCACGAGCAGACACTACCCACCTTAGGCCAGACTGGCCAACACAAAGAATGCTTAGCACAACCCATCTACCTGTAGGAATTAAAACAACTGTCGGCAGCAATATCACATCTGAGTGTAAGAAATTTTTTTCTTTTTTTCAAAGTCAGTAGAGGTTGTATTACATCATTAAAATGTCACAAACTAGTCTTATAGTCTGGGATCTTTTTTTTCTGGCATGAGGCAGCCCTTTGGTGGTGTGCATCGCCTGCTGAACCGTCTCTTTTTTCTGAGACACAGGCACCTCTACACGAATTGTCAGGGGTCTCTGGGTTGTTGTTGTTGATGATGATGATGATTTTTTTTTTGAGACAGTGTTTCTCTGTGTAGCTTTGGAGCCTTTCCTGGAACTTACTCTGTAACCCAGGCTGGCCTTGAACTCACAGAGATCTGCCTGCCCCTGCCTCCCTAGTGCTGGGATTAAAGGCGTGCGCCACCACCGCCTGGTGTTCATTTGTTTTTTAAGATTTATTTTCAACCCCTACAGTCACTAAGGCTCAGAGACATCAAAGAAGAGAGAACGGAAAGGTTGTGAGAGCCAAAGAACCAGGAAGTCTGCATCAAGATAGTGTCTTCTATATATGCCAGGGAGGTCGCACCCACGAAATCTCAAAAATATTGCTGCCAAAAAGACCAGAAAAATGGCAACACCAGTTGACATGCCAACATAGATGGGCAAGCATCACAAGACCTCACTGCTAGACGAAAAGCTACAGATTACTAATGGCTGCTGAGAAAGGGAAATTCCATCTTCTCCAGGGATGAGTCCCCTGATAGTTATCCAATCCCAAGTGGTTAGCCTTAAACATATATACATACAAGCAGCACTAAAGGGATTCTAAAGGTTGTATTTATAAATTTACATGTATATGTGTATATATGCAACAATAATAATTAAAGAATAAGAGGCCAGGGATTCAAGAAGGAGTGGAGGAACACTAGAGGAGCTGGAAATAGGAAAAGGAGGGGGAGCGTGATATAAATATAATACTCATACATGAAAGTCAAAAAACAATTTAAGATTCCCATTTTTTATTTTTTAATTGTGTCTCTGTGTGTGTCTGTGCACCTGAGTACAGTGCCCACAGAGGCCAGAAGAGGTCGCCAGATCTCCCAGAGCTAGAGTTACATGTAGTTGTGAGCTACCCAGTGTGTACTAGAAACTAAAACTAGGTTCTCTGCAAGAGTAGGGCGTGCTCTTAACTGGTGAGTCGTCTCTCCAACCTCAGATCTGTTTTTTTTTTTTTTTTTAATTTTCCGGAGCTGAGGACTGAACCCAGGGCCTTGGGCTTGTTAGGCAAGCACTCTATCACTGAGCTAAATTCCCAACTCCTCTGTTTTTTATTTTTATTTTATTTTTGGTTTTTTCAAGATAGAGTTTCTCTGTGTAGCTTTGGCTGTCCTGGAACTAGCTCTGAAGATCAAGTTGGCCTCGAACTCACAGAGATCTTCCTGCCTCTGCCTCCTGAGTGCTGGGATTAAAGGCGTGGGCCACCACGGCCTTCAGATCTGTTTTTAACTGTTGTGGTTTGCTAAACCACAGCAGCAAGATTTGAAGCCAGTTCCACAGTGCTTCTTTAAGTGTGGCCTCACCTGTCCCAGCACCCCAAACTTCAGACTTCAACAAGTGGCCTGGTCACCCTAACGAGGTGGTGCAAAGGCAAACAAACGCACGTGTTCCGTGACTTGTGACAGAGCTCAGCCTGACACCCCTAATTGCCTTCCGTGTATGACCGTAGATAAAGTAAATGGCAGCCAGCTTCTCCTGATTTCCACACCATTTGTCAAGTCAGAGTCTCTTCCTCGTCTTTCTCAGGAGACTAGAATCTACCTGGATGTGGCCGAAGTCCCTCTGCAAGGTTCCTCCAGGGCCTTTGACCTGATGACCTATTCCTAAGAGTGGCAAAGGCCCAGAATGTGGTCAGCCTCGTTGTTGAGAACGGTCTTTGCTCTCTCGGCAGACGTGGCGAAGACTGCCAAGGAGGCTTTGTTGTGCACATGACAGTGCAGGGGCCTCTGCTGTCTGTGCCTAACCCTGCCTGGCTCAGGAGCTTAGCTTCCAAGCCAGCTAGCTGATCACAGATGCAAACCCCAAGCCAAGCAGTCCGGCCCCTCTGAACCTTGGCTCCTTCATGTGATTATCAATTTTAATGTATTTCTGGAAGGCTGAGATATGAGAACAGCTAGAAATTGAAAAATCTAGAGATTGAACGGTTCTTTGCCAATGTGAGCCCTGTGGAAACGTCAGGCTGAGATAATGAAGTCAGCAAGCAGGGAAAAGAAGCCTGGTGGTTCTCACAGCCGTGGAAGGATGTGAACTCGCACAGCCAGGTCCTGACAGCTCCATCCAGGGCTTACACTCATCTCTCCTGCACGTGTGAGGAGTGTTTGCACAGTGGAGCCGATGGCAGAATCAAGGAGCTCCAGTGGGGATGGAAGGTTTAAATTCCCTCCACAGGCTGATGAGATGGCTCCACAGGCAAACGTACTCACAGCACAAGCCTGCTGACCTGAATTCAATCCCCAGAACCCACTAAAGGCAGAAGGAGAGAACCGACTCCATAGAGTTATCCTCTGACCTCCACTTATACCCCCACACATATGTACACACACAATAATAGTACATTCAATGTTTAAAATAACAAATGCCATGTGTTTGTGTGCATTCTCTAGAAACTCGGGAGCAGGCATCCTCTTCCACATTCCCGCTCACTTAGTCTTTCCTGAGCCCCAGACTCCCATTCTGAAACATTCCTTCTGAGAGGAGGGGGAGGGGGAGGGGGAGGGGAGAAGAGAGGGGCTGGGGTGATGACAGAAAAGACAGAGGGGGGAGAAAGAAAATCAGAGCAACAGCAATAGCAGCCATAAACCCAGGGGTTGGAGGAGTGTGTATCTGGAACCTGCTCCTGTTCCCAGGCAACCGCAGAGAAGCTGACCCCAGGCAGGACCTTGTTTGGTGTGTAGATGCAAAGAAAAGGGTGCATTCTTTCCTCTGTGTATGTGTGTACACTAACCTGCACAAATAGAAAGCCATTTGTGAGGTGGAATTTCCATGGCAAGGAAGGGCACTGAAGGGAATGTATGGCAGGAACACCTGTCCTGTGTTAAACACATCCTCACATTACCCCAACACCAGAGCCACCTGCGTACAGGAGCAAGGACAGGTCCCCTTTCTAGTGTGCAGAAAAAAGCAACGTGGTGTGCTGCTTTCAAAGGTGGAGGGGAATTATGTCTCCTTTGGGACATTTGGCACGCCGGGTGGTCTAGAGTTCAAGCTGAGTTGAGTGTGCTAACAGCATCTAGTGGCTGAAGTCCTGCAAAACGTAGGACAGCCACACAACAGAACCATGCAGTCTTCAAATGTCCACAGTGCTGAGGTGAGCCTCCATGCTCCAGAGGCCAGCTTGTGATCGCCTTGTTGTCACATACAGCAATGTGTCAACAGCCCGTACACTCACTCCTTGCCAAATTACCCCTCCCACCCGGGCTGGGAAACACTGCAAAGGTCTACCAAAGACTGCTTAGTACACCTTGTCATCACTGGACTAGACAGAGCTTCACAAACACCGATAACCACTAAGGAAAGCAAACAGAAGCCCACCCAGCTTGCCTCTAGCCATGCCCAGGGACTAAGGCAAGCATTTTCTATATGGTAATCAATACTGCCACAGCCCTTTCAGTCCCCAGTTCTGCAACAACCTCGAAAGCATCTGCATCCACCATCCAACCTGCGAATCAACCCAATGACTCTTCCATACCTTCCCAGTCATGAGTCAAGACGGCAGAGCCACGGTAGAAGTTTCAGCCCGGAAGTTGGAAAGCGATATCTGGGAACAGCTCCCCCAGCAGAAAAGCAAACTTCCCAAAATGAAGGCAGTGGGAGACAGAAGTTTTTGCCAACACACACTGACAGCAAATAACTAGCACTCCATAGAAAGCAATCGGCATAGAAATCGCTGCCGGGGTGTCAGCTCTCGGCACAGGGGAGATCTTACTGCATTTGTCAAGAGCATCTGAACAACTCCTCACCGGAGCGCAGACTCACGGGTGTCCTCCGCTCAGGAAGGGTCAGAGGTGACAACGGGAAGACAGCTCCTTGGAATCCTGTGGCATCCATGCCCAGCCAGCCCGCCAGGTCCCCTGTCCCAGCATCTCCAAGGATGGCTGCAGACTAGTCTCTGAAGTCAGAGCTGCTCTCCCACTTCGGAGAATATTTGAGCTGTGCCAAGCAGATGGTCCCACGCTTATCAGCAGAGGCAGCACTTCAGATGGCATCATTCACTGACACACAAGTGAAAATCTGTACCCTGATCCATAGTGGGAGTGACTGAGGGTAGCACAGGGTGGCTCATCACCCTGAGAGACTAGGGCCAGCCTGGGCTAAAGAGAACGGTGCTCCTGAGACATAATGTATGAAAGGGCAGAATACATAGACCCATTCCTATTCCTAGCTGAGCTCCTAAGTAAGCACATGACCTGCATTGAGCCCTTGGAGACTCAGTCTTCTTTACTGTAAAATGGATTTTTAATATTACGTCAAAAAGGTGTGGGGATTAAAAGGGACATGTATGTCTGTATAGTGGGAGGCACATGGGTAAGTAATTCAATACACATTCCCTCTTACAGGTCCTTGGAGTATATCATGCACAATTTACTGCAGAAAGTTAGGCTGAGAAAATGGAGAGGAAGGGAAGCCAAGGAACCAGGGACTGTAGTAGCGGGGTATGTCTGCTCCGTGGCAGTACCCAAGCAAAGTCCTTCCTAGGACTTTGTTAGATTCTCTTGCAGGAACCTGGGAACACAGCATTAAATAGCTTTTCCCTTGACTTCTGTCCACTTTTCTCCAAGAACCCAAGATAGAGCCAAGCAAGAGAATTCTAGACTACCTGGATCTCAGGTGGCCATGCCCACAGTGGAGAGCTCCCCCAACTCCCATTCCTGTCCACACTTCTCCTTTCAGAGAGCTTCCTCCAGTTACCGTGAAGTAGCAATGACCCCGGAAGCAGTCAGATCAAGGGGGAGGGAAGGTGATTCCAATGTGTCAGAAAGCAGGTGTCCATGGACCAAGTCCGAAGCCTCTGCTGAGACTGTTTCCAAAGCAAGTCTGAAGGGCAGGAGCTCAATTACTCTGCAGGAAGCCCAGGGCTCAGTCCTCGAGGAGGGGAAGGAGACCACGTGAGAGGAGGCTTACCCCGAAGACCTTCAGACCACAGCTGGCACGGACACAGAGAGATGATAAATCAACAGAAGCGATGAGCTCTGGCCAGATGTGGGAAATGCTTTCTCATTACCTGATTTCCATGTTCCAATGGAAGAGAAGGCCAGCCTCCTGGAGGAGCTTGCGTTTCAGGAGGAAAGTCAGAGAGAAAATAAAACCCACTAAGGCAAACTACAAGGTAGAAAGGAAGGAACACACGGTGGGGAGGGATCCGTGAGAGAAGCCAGGATCCCTGAGGATCCTGAGACAGCCAAAGGCTGGCTAAGAGGTCCCCAGCAGCAGTCCCCAGGGGACGGAATGAAGGAGGATGGGATGGGTCAGAAGGATCCTCTCTGCTCCTTTATCCACATTTGGTGCTCCTCAGAGCTGAGTCTGTCCAGATTTGGTGAACAGTTGTCCCCAGGAGTGCCGTGGAACCCTGAACAGAGTGACCAACTAGAGAGAAGATGCCAACGTCATTGTTTAAGTCAACAGAACAGGCGCACACCCATTGCCTTTTTTCCATCTCGAAACATAACAGAGATGCCTGGCCACTCTGGCAGTGGACACAAGTCACCCAATTTGGAAGTTGATACCAGTCACCAGGTGAATGCAGAGCAGAGCTCCCAGGAAGCTAGGTGGTCAGATGGTCTCCAGGGAAGTTGACCACTGGCGGAAGGGGCCCACTGCAAGGGAGGGTTCTCCTCCCACAGAGTGAGTGGGTGGGGGAAGTTGCCAATTGTTTTGTGACTAATTGGCACCACCAACAAAGCAGGAACTATCACAGATGGGGCTGGAGTTTCATTTGTGGTAGATAATGATTTATGCTTAGAGAAAATACAGCAACTTACTGTAAAAATAAAGCTGCTTGCATTGAAGCCGTAAATAGGACGGTTATTTCTGCGCTCGGCTTGTCGTGGTGAGTAATCATTTTCTTCAGAGGTGGGAAGACTTGGGGGGGAAGAAGGTCTAGAGAGAGCAGGAATAGGCTGGCTGAGCCCAGGCAAGAGAAGTATCTGTGACCCCCAACTTTCCTTACATAGATGTTCTAGGCTACACTCCTGTGAGGTAAGTCACACCTTCCAGAGTTCCTTAGAGAAAATTCCCATGTTCCTCCTGTCAAAGGACAGAGAGATGGCCGGGCGGTGGTGGCGCACGCCTTTAATCCCAGCACTCGGGAGGCAGAGCCAGGCGGATCTCTGTGAGTTCGAGGCCAGCCTGGACTACCAAGTGAGTCCCAGGAAAGGCGCAAAGCTACACAGAGAAACCCTGTCTCGAAAAAACAAAAAACAAACAAACAAAAAAAAAAGGACAGAGAGATGAAAGAAGCCTTGGTGGTGGTGGTGGAGTCCAGGGACGTGAGAGAGGAGAGAGCATAGTAACAGAAGCAACTGAAGGAAGGGAGGATTGGTTCGGGCTCACCGTCCAAGGGTCCAGTCTGTCATGATGAGGAAGTCACCATGATGGGAGCCTGAGGCAGCTGCTCACATTCCATCAGCAGTCAGGAAGCAAAGAGCAATGAATGCTACCACTCAAGGCTTTACTCCCTTCATTCAGTCCAGAACCAGGACCCAGGGAACGGTGCTGCCCAAATACAGGGTGGCTCTTCCAAACTCAGCTAACCCGATGACATAATCCGACAGGCGTGTCAAGAGGCTTGGCTTCCAGGTGCTCCAAGTTAACAACTCAAGTTAACTACCACACACAGTAATACAGGAAGCCAGGTGGTGGGTTCATAGCAGGAGACTAGTCAGTGGTAGAGTCCGTATGTGCTAGAATGGCAGAACCCAGAAGTGGACCCCTAGCCCCTGGGTTGGAATTCCTTCCTTCCATCTTAAGCCTCATTTCTTAAGTTCCAAAGACTCTTAGTACGGAGGTGGGGGGCGGGGGTGACTCTGCCCTGACCTAGGGAAGCAGGCGCACTTCATCGTACCCTCAAATGTGTCCTCACCTGGAGCCAACTCTGCCCAGTCCTAGATGTTGATTGTTGATTACAGGAAGAGTTCCTCAAGTGCTTCACGGAAGCCCACATTCCCTTCCGACTTAGAAAACGGAGAGAACTGGCAGAACTGAGTGGTAATGAGAGACAGAAGGAAGATGGATCGGCCCCTCAGAACATGCTGACTGACAGCCCGGTGCACTGTCCTGGTCCGCCATCAGAACTGACTTCAGGGACGCTAGATATTCGATCTTGCAAACTTGACCGGAGTGCTAAGCAGTTCTGTATCCCATCATTCTTACTGACAGGCTCCCAGAGCCGACCCAGTCTTCAGATCTCAGGGACCAGATCAAAGCCAAAGATAAAACCCTGAGAATGGAACTCTCCCAGGCCATCTGATCCCTTCAGCCTGGGGGAAATCTTCTCTCCTGCCCTGTACAGGGAGTGGCTGGATCTGTCCCAAGCAAGGATTTTCATTTTCAGAGCACATTCTTAGACACCAAATCTCCCTCTTGTGCTTTTCCGTCCACCTAGACAGGCCCAGGTGGTGAGGTCCAGTGAGAGCACTCTACAAGGTGGAAGAGTCCCAGGTATGAAAAGAGAAAACAAACTGGTTTAGGAAGATAGCTGTAGCCTTCCTAATAAATCCTAGCAAGGATGCAAACGGACCCAGCTGCAGACTGAACTTGGCCCAGCCCTGAGGGCCCCCTGACATCCCCTGTGTTTAGGATCTGTCTGAAAGGAGTTTTTTCCCACCCTTTGCTAAGCAATGAGGAGGGCACGAAGTGACCCAGAATGGGTGACAGTCCTCATCAAAGACAGCATCTGCGCTAAGGGCCCTGAGAATATTCTGGGCCACTCCCCTCCAACAGACTCTGTGACCGGTGATGGCTACAGCAGACAGACAATGCACCGTTTGCTCCAGAATGAAAATGCCCAAATCAAACATCAATGAAGTAAATGAATGCCTCCCTGAGTTCCTCAGAATCACCAGGTACCATGATGACAGGGCTAGGCAGTCAGAAGCAGGAAGAAATAATTAGAAGATTAATTGATGAAGTATTAAGAAGCCTAGCCTGGCCCAGCCCAGTTAAAGGGGCCACAGTGGCTTCAAACACACTATGTCTTTGAGGATTGACCTCGAACTTTTTTTAAGGTTTATTTTTACTAGTTTTAATTATGCGTATGTGGGTGTAGGTGTGCGCACGTGAGTGCAGGTGCCCACAGAGGCCAGAGGAGTTGGATCCCCCTGAGGCTGAAGTCATAAACAGTGTAAGATGGCCAGCGTCGGTACTGCGAATCAAACTCGGGGCCTCTAGAAGAGCAGTGTGTGTCCTTAACCACTGAGCCACGGCTCCAGCCCCAACCTTGAACTTTTGATACTTCCATCCCCACCTCATAAATGCTGGGGTTTACAGGTTCATACCACCATGCCCAGCTTTATGCAAACCCAGGACTCCCTGCATGTTATGCAAGCATTCTACCGTTTGAGTCCCATCTCCAGCACCTTAAACAAGTATCTTTAATATATATATATATGGGGACTGGAGAGGTAGTTCAGTGGTTAGGAACTTTATTTGCTTTTCCCAAAGACCCGATTTGATTTCCAGCACCCACATGGCCACTTCTAGCATCTGTAACTCCAGTCATAGAGGATCCAATGCCCTCTTCTGGCCTCCACGGGCACTGCATAAATTTGGTGCATAGACACACACGTAGGCAAAAAAACCCATACACATAAAATAAAAATAAAGTTTAAAATGTTTTAATATTTATTTTTATTCTATGTGTATGGGCATTTTTGCCTGCACGTATATCTGTGCACCACGTGTGTGCCTGATGCCCGCAGAGGTCAGAAAAGGGTATCAGATCCCCTGGACTAGAGTTATAAACCTGAGTGTGAGAAAAGCAGTTCACAGTCTTAGCAGGTGAGCTGTGTCTCCAGTTCCATTGAACAAATATCTTACAAAAGAAGTTAAACAATAACCTCATGAATACATTAATCATGAAATCATCAAAACATTAATCATCAGAGGAAAGTAAATTAAACCCTAACGAGATACTACCTCATACCTGCTAAAATGTGGGTACAAAAGATTATAAACAAAAGACTATTCATTCCAAATCTCTCTCTCTCTCTCTCTCTCTCTCTCTCTCTCTCTCTCTCTCTCTCTCATACACATACAAATAAAAATAAATCTTAAAAAATAAAGTAAATATCTATCCACCAAAATCCTCATGTGAGAATAGTCATAGCCACCTTTATTCATAAAAAATCAAAATCTGAAAATAGCCCATTCAGAATTAATCAGGTCAACGAAGTGACATACAGTCACACAATATAAAGCTACTCAGGAATGAAAAGGAGAGACTCACAGAAACATGCAGCAGCATAGAATTCCATCTATATAGAACATTCCGGAAGGGACAGAGCTATCCTATACTGATAGAAATCTGATTATTCTCCACTGGTCATGTCAAACTGTCTAGGAAAGACAATGCCCTGTGTCTAGGTTAGGGTACAGCCTACAGGGGGTGTGTACTTATCAAACTAGACCAAAGGGGACAACTAAGAGTTATGATTTTCACTGGGTATAAATCAATACAAGAGTTTCTTAGTTCAAAGAATTCTTATAGCTGACCTCGCCATGGAAAACTTTACACGTTCCTTCTTCCATGTCTAAGACGGTGACTTGGTACTGAAACTCAAGACAGTAAGTTCATGTTCATGCAGGAGCCCACGTGGAATAGCAAACTGAAATGCCTTCCTTGCAAACTCCGAGAGGAAATAAAATCTTACATTTATTTCTTTAACAACTTCAAGTCATGTAGTAAAGTGATAGGCTGTTGCCTCCTCACATCAGTTCTCCTCCATTGTCTGCTGTCCCACACTCAAAATATTATTCAAGTAGCTTGTGTTAGCTGACAGAAGTCTTTGTGGGGAAAGGCTAGATTAAGAAATTAATCGTACTCACAAAGCTGAGGTAGAACAGTAAGGAATTTGGACCTAGCATAGGTCCAAATAGGCTGCATAGCAAGACTGTCTCTAAACAAACCAAACCAAACCAACACAAACCTCAATTGTAAATGGAGGACTTTACACTGGCCTACAGCATCAAAGCATCATGATACTTCATTTTTATTTCATCTTATCCTATGTGTATGGATATTTTGCCTACATGTGTGTCTGTCTACCATATGCATGCCTGGTGCCTGTGAAGGCCAGAAGAGGATATCCAATCCCCCTCCTGGAATTGGAGTCAAAAATGGTTGTGAGCTTGCATGTGTATGCTAGGAATCAAACCCAGTCCTCTGCAAGAGCAGCCATTGCTCCAAACAGTGAGCAATCTCTCCAGCCTTGTTAGGGTACTTTAAACCTGTGGAGCCTCATGCACGTCCCAAAGTTAGTCCTGGATTTTCTGTTCGCTTATGTTTCCACTAGAGGGTATCTGGGCCAGTGAGGATTAGCACGCTTAGTCTCTGAAAGTCTCCGGCCAACTGATAAGAAAACACACTTAAGACTGCCAAGGAAAAAATGTAAAATATCCACCAGAGAAATATAAATTTAAAAAAAATATGTTTGCCATTTTCCTGTACTGAGTTGGCAAACATTAAAAATAAAATTATCAATGCTGGAAAAGCATGCAGATATGTTGCTGCTACAGATGCCAATTAATAAAATGTCTCGGTAAGTAAGAACTCCCTTCTCTGGGTCCTAATGAGGTAACCATCCATACTCACAGCACTGAGCAGTGTGCTGGTTGGCTTTTGTCAACTTGACACAATCGGGGGCCGTCCCGAAAGCAGGAACCTCGATCAAGAAAGTGCCTTCATCAATTGGCCTATAGGCAAGGCTATGATTGATATGGGAGGGCATAGCCCATGGTAGGCGATGCCGCCCCTGGCCAGGTGGTGCCATGTTATATAAGAAGGCAAACTCTAAGCAAGCCCTGAGGAACTAGCCAGTAAGCAGCTGGCTCTGCTTCACTTCCTGCCTCCAGGTTCCTGCCTTGAGTTCCTGTCCCGGCTTCTCTCAGTGATGGACTGTGATGGAATATGTAAACCAAAATCAGTCCTTCCCTGAGCTGCTTTTGGTCTGCATTTTATCACCGCAACAGGAAGCAAATTTAGGACAGATGGGCTCTGAATTTTGAATAAACACCCCATTTCTCTCCTTGTCCTCTGAAGGCGCCTTACTGGACACACACACACACACATACACACACACACACACACACACACACACACACACACACACACACACTTTGCCCTCTCTGCCATTTGCCTAGATTATGATCATGTGCTCTCCCTTGTCCAAACATCATGAAAAAAAAATGTCCAGTTGTGAGAAAGAATATTTTTGGAGTATTGCCTTGGGACATGGAGTCTAGCTATGCCACTGGCTGTTGTAAACATTTCCCTGGGCTCAGCCATGCACACTTGGCTTGCATTGTTTTGGCCCTTCGTAGAAATATAACTTCTAAATTTTCCCTCACAGATATTCATCAGCTATACAAAAAAAGGCATAAGACGCTGAAAGCCGCGCTCCTTAGGGCCCTCCACACTACTTCCCACAACACTCCCTGACTTTGCATGGAGACTGCACCTGGTGCCTCCCTCTATTTCTTCTGAGCAGTGCTTGGTCTGTCTGTGTTGATAGAGCGTTTATTATAAAGTAGATATAGGACCTGAGTCTGTTGTTCTCCTCCTGACTGTGACAAATCCCTGCAAAGACAACCTCAGGAAGGAGTGTTTACCTTAGCAGCTCAACTGTGAGGCCGCTGACCACGTGGCATCCTCAATCAGGAAGCACAGATGAATGCTGGTGCTCAGGTCTCTTCTCTTTTTCACTCAGTCTGAAACCCCCACCCCACAGAACGGCATCACCTGTATTTAGGGTGAGTCTTCCCACCTCAGCTTACCCAATCTAGAGACTCTCTTACAAACATGCCCAGAGGCTTGTCTCCACAGCGATTCTAGATTCTCTCAAGTCGACACTCTTAACCGTCACAGGGGTATTCGTTTCCCATTTCTTGCTAGAAATCCTGAAGACACATTTGATCTACTTTTACAAAATACACCATTTAGTTGACTGAACTTAGTCAGAGGCCAACCCCAGGTACCATTAAATGTGTTTTTATTTTTCTTTTCTGCCCATGATTGTTTTGTGAAAAACAGTGAGTTGTGTTTTTTTTTTCACCTGTAATATCTTCAAAGATGCTGGAAAAAGAGTCACCTCCAAATGAAAGCAGCTTGTTCAATGTTTTTACACAAGATGTGAACTTCAACAACACTGCCTGAATCCTTGCAGAAGGAATTTTCCAAATTCTATAACATATATTAAATTCCATAGATTTACTTGCTGTCTGTCTGTTTTTCAAATAAAAATTAGCACCTTGAAGCAGTAAGTATGCCTCACTCATTTAGAATTAGTGAAAGCCCAAAATAAATTGAATAAATTAATTATGTTTAGAATTTACATAATTTTAAATATTGGTTGTTTTATAGTGTGTGTGTGTGTGTGTGTGTGTGTGTGTGTGTGCGCGCGCGCGCGCGCGCGCGCGTGTGTGCGCGTGCGCACATGTGAGCAGGCATATGTACAGGTGTGCTTGCCTATCCATGCCTATGTGGACAACAGAGATCAACACTGAATATCTTCTTCCTTTATTGCCCTCCACCTTATTTATTTTAGTTTTCTTTCTTTCTCTCTTTCTTTCTTCCTTTCTTTCCTTCTTCCTTTTTCTTTCTTTCTTTCTTTCTTTTTTTTTTTTTTGAGACAAGGTTTCTCTGTGAAGCAGTCCTGGCTGTCCTAGAACTCACTCTGTAGACCAAGCTGGCCTCGAACTCACAGAGATCTGCCTGCCTCTGCCTCCCAAGAGCTGGGGTTAAAGGCGTCCACCACCGCCCAGCAAAATTGTTTTATTTTCTATGGGTATTTTTTCTGGATGTATGTCTGTGCAGCATGTGTGCCTGGCACTCACAAAGGCCAGAAGATGTCGTCAGAGCCTTTGGATCTGGAGTTATAGATGGTTGTCAGCTACCATGTAGGTGATAGGATTTGAACCCTGGTCCTCTGGAAGAACAGCCAGTGCTCTTAACTGCTGAGCCATCTCTCTAGCTAGTATTGTTATTAATTCTTTCATACAAAGCATTTGGTCTTACTCATCTCAACTCCTCCCTTTTTTCCCTCCCAGATCCACCCTAGTCCCCTTCCCACCAGCTTTATGTCCTCCTTTACACTTCTTTTTCATTTAATAACCCACCAACTTCAATTTGTGCTGTCTATATCCTTCTGGGTGTGCGGCCATCCATGAGAGTGGCTCCACCTTAGTGTCTGAGACAATGAATTTGGACCGTTCATTTCAGCTCAACCGGCTGGCCGCTGAGCCCCTGGGATCCTGCCTCCACCTCCTGGGACCCAGTGCTGAGATTCTAGATGTAAGTCACCACCTGATTACTATGTGTAGAGTGGACAATTTACTTCGGAGCCACTTATCTCCCCAGCTCTAGACTGGTTTCTTGAGAGCTGATTTAGTTTCTCTGGTCTAGACTGTATGTCGTTTGGGAAAGTAAGGACACATTGCGGCAGCTGACTGATGGACTGACAAAGGGTCTGCTCCCTCAGAGCCCTTTGGTTAATAACTTGCTGAGTGTTGTGTTTCTGGTGCTCACGATTAGCACTTAGCAAACACTCCCTGATGATAACTTAATAGAATGTGCATGACCCAGCCACATAAGTGGTATGCTTAGTTTGATCATTTTCTTATGTAAAACCAGAATGCCTCATCATGCCAATGGGCACTTACTAAACAATTTTGGTGACAGATTGAGAAGGTGAAAATGCAAATAGCTTTGCTCTGTTGGTCTAAAATTAACGGGAACAACACCTGAACTTCACACTGTGGGCAAGCCAATGCCCTAACAATGTACCACCAATTCTGGGCCCTCATCTCCAGCCAGCAGGTCAGAGTTTAACATTCCTGGCACTGTAGCTACCGAACAGCCATCCAAGTACCTTATGTTCAGTTACAAAACTGGAGAAGATGGAACAAAATATATGTCCTGCTAAACAGTCTAAACTAAGCAAAACAAACGAATCAAGTTGGTCTTCCTAACTTTGTTCCAACTTCAGCCATCCTTTAGGGGAGAAGTATACCGTCGGGTCTGATGCCTCCAGCTTGGCCGTGCAGTGTGTGCCTCTCTGTGGCATTTCCCTGCTTGCTCTTCTTCATTCTGATACACCAGAGTGATTGGAGAAGCAACATAGGCAAGCCTTCCTAGGAGAACGTGGTGGAGAAGGGAATTGTGCTCTTGGCTAATAATGGGATAATTTCAGAGTTTTCCATTCATTCCTTTTAAAAATTGGCTAGCTCTACACATTAGGCCAGGTTCCTGTTAGAGACACAAGCTTCAGGGGCCTCTGGACTCTGAGACCACGGAGGAATAGGAGTGGTGTGGAGGGCTGGAGCCCTAAGTGCTGGCGGGGGCGGGGAGGAATAGATGACAAAGGAGACAGTCCCCACAAAGGGCAAAACTGCATGACTCCTGGGAAACTGCCTCCTCACTGAATCTCTCCAATCCAAAGTGAAAAGTCACAGTCAGAGAACAGAACTGTTGATGTCAATGAAACCCAGCCCAACCCAGGATCAAGATTCATGTGAGTTGCATGTAAATCTCTTAAATGGTTCTGATACACAAGAATTGCAAAAAAGTGAAAAGTTCTAGAAGAGGAACATTCTAATTAGGAAGCTGACGTGGTCCCCCTGACACGGTCTCCCTGAGAGACCATTCTGTCACACCTGGCTTCCTTGGCGGAGGTATGCACTCTAGGGGCCGCCTTGCTAGAGACCACACTTGAGGGGTTCTCTTCTAGTTACCAGGGTCAGCAGGAGGTTTTCAAGCCCACATTGCAGAAACAGGCTTGTTTATTCTCTTTACTCCCCAACCTTCATGGAGAGACATCCAGGAACACATCCATCTCCAGCCAGCTCCTACTCTCCATCCTGTGCATTTAGCAAGGCTCATCAAGCAGATGTGTAGTTGGGTTTTTTTTTTTCTCTTTACTCTTTTGGGGGCCCACCATCCAGCTCCCAAATAAATACACGGAGACTTATTCTTACTTATGAATGCCTGGCCTTAGCTTGGCTTATTTCTAGCCAGCTTTTCTTAAATTATCCCGTCTACCTTTTGCCTCTGGGCTTTTACCTTTCTTTACTTCTTACTCCACAGCTGGTTGTGTGGCTGGGTGGCTGGGTGGCTGGGTGGCTGGGTGGCTCGGTGGCTGGGTGGCTGGCCCCAGCGTCCTCTCTCCTCCTTTTCTCACTCCTCTCCATTTCTTTTCTCCTCCTATTTATTCTCTCTGCCTGGCAGCCCCGCCTATTTCTCTCTCCTGTCTAGCTATTGACCATTCAGCCCTTTATTAAACCAATTAGGTGTTTTAGACAGGCACAGTAACACAGCTTCACAGAGTTAAACAAATGCAACATAAAAGAATGCAACACATCTCTGCATCATTAAAACAAATGTTCCACAGCACAAGCGAATGTAACACACCTTCAACTAATATTCCAGTGGAGTCTGTGGAAACGGAGAAGAAAATGAGGAGCCGTGAGACTGAATGTGACAGTGTCATCAGCCTGCCAGAGTCCCCACTCAACTCCACCATTGTCCACTTGGAGCAAGTCACTTAACTTCCCAAAGCCCCAGCGTCATCTCTAAGGTAGGGACAAGGATACGCCCACACCACAGGGTCCCCCAGTAAGTGTTCACATGTCTCAGTTGTTGCTTTGGCAACTGTGTGGGGCTGCCAGTGCGACACATAGATGTTGAATTCAGAGTTCCATTTAAGTTTTCAATGAGTCAGTTCCTGGTTTTTAATCAAGCAAAACGTAGAAAGGGCTTAATAAAGTTGGTCTGACTTGTGGGCTGTGGAGAAAGCAGAATAGGAGAGTGTTGGGTGGAGAGGGTGGTCATTAGCAGGCATTCTGAAAAATCGCTGTGCCAGTTGGTTGGGGTTCGTGTAACCCACCACCACAAGCTGAGTAGTCTAAAATGGCAGAATGTATTCTCTCACAGTGTCAGAAATCAAAAGTACAAATTCAGATGCCAGCATGGCCAGGCTCCCTCTGAAGATGGGTACCAGCCCTCCTTGCCTCTCCCGAGCTCCAGTGGTGGCTATCAAGCCATGGCATCCTTTGCTTAAAGGTACAGCACCCCTCTGCCTCTCTCGCTCCGTGGCCTTGCCCTCACAGGTTAAATTAATACAATGTGAGTTCACTCTACTCCAGCATGACCCATCTTGACTGATTACAGCTGTAATGAACCGATTTCCAAAGGAGTCCTCAGTTGATGCTTCAACATAGCTGTAGGGGTTGGGGGACACACAGAAATTCAAACCATAAGACTTGAATTGTGACTTCCATGCTAGGCACTTTGGAAAGGTGTTGAGATCTGTCTTCTCAAGCAGTTCAGGTAACTGAAACTCCAACACCTCGACAAGCACTCTTCAGTTACATATCAGTAAGCACAGTGATGTGGCTGTGCAGCCAGCACTGAGAACCATCTCCTGAACCTTCCCATCTTCCCAAACAAAAACCCTGCTCACTAAAATACTATGTTCTAAACGCACGCACGCACGCACGCACGCACGCACGCACGCACACCCCTCCCCTCAGCCATCACCTTCTTTCTCTCTTAACTAACACTATTCAGGTACCTTCTGTAAATGGAGGAAGACACTGTATGCAGGTGAACTCTCCTACATAGGCTGGTGCACTGGGGGTTTGGTTGCCAGCTTTGGGATCATGCAGGCTCTGGCTTCATGAACAGATTAATCCACTGGTGGATTAATTGATGGTATTATTGGGAAGGGATGGCAACATTAGGAAGTGGGCACGGTTGGATGAAGCTCCTGGTGGTGTATCCCTTCTGCCCTCTCCTCTCCATCCAGCTCCCTCTGCTTCTTGCCTGTCAGGAGGTGAACCACTTTGCTCCACCCATGCTCCCATCATGCTGTTCTGCCTTATCATGGCCCAGAAGCAACAGAGCGAAGGACTGCAGACTGACTGAAACCCTGACACCAAGCCCAAGTGGGTAATCCCCTCCTTTAAGTTTTTTTTTTAAAATCAGGAATTATGCTGCAGTAACTTGTAGACAGTGTTTTCAGTTTTGTGACTGACTTATTCCACTTACCATGATGCCTTCAAGGTTCATCCATGTTGTAGCATGTGCCAGAATTTCTCCCCTTTTCAATCTTGCATGGAAAAAAAAGCTCATCTTGTTGGTTCATTTCCTCTGGGAGTAGACCCTTGAATTGCTGGAGGACAGCTTTCATAAAGTATCTTTACTTTTAATTGACATATAATAGCCATTGTGTATATTACACATGTGAGGTACAGTGTGACATTTTCACACATTATGTACAATGTCTAACTGGTCTGTCCATCACCTCAGACATGTCTTTGTGCTGGGAACAAGAATCCTCTCTCTTAGCTGTTTGGGAATATTTAATTGATTACTGTCATGGTTAATACTGTCAACTTGATGGGATATAGAATCACTAATCCTCTGGGCGTGCTGGGATTTTCTAGATTAGGTTAGTTGAGGTGGCAATACCCACCCTAAATGTAGGTAGTACTGTTCTGTAGGCTGGGGTCCTGAACTACATACAACCAAAAAGTGGTCTGAGCATCTGCATTCATCTCTCTCTGCTTCCTGACAACCAAGGCGACATGTCTAGCTACCCCACTGTCCTGCAAACATGCCTTCCCACCAAGGTGGACTCTATCCCCTTGAACTGTAAGCCAAATAAACCCTCCCTTCCGGCAGTTGCCTGTGTCAGAGCCACAAGATGATGATAGTTAGGGTGACATCTTTTCTCAGAGAGCTGCATTAGAGAGTTGAAGGAGACATGTTTGCTGATCACCCCCTGAGTCCCTTTCTTCCTTTCTGACTCTTGGGAGCCTTTGGGAATCAATCGCCTGGCAGACTTCACCGAAAGAAACCCAGAAGGCACTCTACGGGACCTGCAAGCAACACAAAACGGCCACCGACTTCAGTAGAAAGAGCATCTATTAAAGGAATGTTAGCTGGCTCACCAAATCTCCAGGAGGCAAAAAATAATCCAGGCTGTTAAGTTAGGTTGCCAAAAAAACAACTGCATGAGCTAAAAGCGTGCGGCAGATTTAGCTCCACCAAGTCGTGGCTGCTGCCTCCACAAAGCACCATGAGTCAGTGGCATCCTGCCATCCATGGTCCCCTCCGTCATGTGCTGTGTCTTGCCATTGTCACCCCCATGCTGAAGGCGCTTTCTGTGTCCCTGCCCCTTACGGACAGAGTCCTTGAGGTACATGGAGCATGTCTGGTGTACCGTGCCAAGGTCAAATGCCCGTGGCCAGCATGTGCATAGAAGGTCAGGAAGAGACACACGGTGGGGAATCCCCGACATAGGAAGGGACTCAGACACAGAGTGGCCAAAAGGAGGGAGCTGCTTCAGCTTTTAGCAACTTCTCCAGTTCTGTCTGTAATGGCAAGCCATAAGTATCCTAAACTACTCATGCTGTTTTGGGGTGGGGAGGGGGTGTCCCTCCTCGGAGTCTCCTCTCCATAGGCCCGGTAGCCTTTTCTATCTTGTTCCACTCTCAAAATCCAGATGCCCCATGTCCTCACCGACACTTGCTTACATCGTGTATGTGTGTGTTGAGTGTGTGTGTGTGGTACAGCCATCCTGATGGGTAGAAAGGGTTACTGTTTCATAACTTTTCAACCCACCTCGGCCTCCCTTGAGTCTGTTCCTGAGGAGAGTGTGGAAAGCCCTCAGGAGGGGAACTGGTTGCCAGAGGAGCTGTTCATGTGATTAGAAGGTTGAGACTCTCATGGAGGAAGGACCGGGGCCAGAGGTAGAGTTCACCTGCTACTGCCAGTGACATCTGTGTAATAGAAACTTTGTAACACTCTAAAGGGACGGGGATTAGGAAGCTGGCTGAAGAATGCATGGAGGGTCTGGACACGGTGTCCCTCCCCACACTCCTCCCGTGAGCAGCTCCATCGACGGCTCTGAGGTGTAGCTCTATGACCAATCGGTACAGCAAGTTGTTGTGTTCGGAAGTCTCCTGAGCACACTAACACACTTGAAGGGGGGCCCTGGGAGCCCCAATTCGTCCTGGCAACTGCAGTCTTGAGGGACAGAGCCCTCAACCTGGAATTTTACACTGACTCCAGGTGATTTCAGAAAGGAATTAAATCATACGGCATCAGGCTAGTGTCTGTAGAGAGCAAACGAATCGGCTGGTGAGGGAACTGTGCACATCTGTCAGAAGAGACGTGAGTGGACGTAGAAGAACAGCTAGCGTCCCCTCTCTAGGACTCGCCCCACCCCCCACCCCCATCAGCCCTAAACCTCCAGGTCTGTCTTAAAATAAACACCCTATGCTTAGTCCTCCGTGAGAGACCGCTGATATTTTTACAGACCAGCCTTGGAAGTTTCCAGAACAGTCCTCCTTTCACTGGCAACACAGTGAACTTTCAAAGTCTGCATTAAACTCGGGCTGGGCGGTGAAGTCTGTTGGAACCCACTTCCCAGAGACCACAGTCCCAGCCTCGGGTTACAGAGCCTCTGAGAACAGAGATACATTCAAAACCACCTCAAAAAATAGCATCCCTCCCAGGCACTTGGGAAAATGCCCAGGGTTCTACCAGGAGGCGAGAGGCCCCTGTGGGTTCCTTATTTTCTGGTGCCATCAAGTGGTAGGTTTGCTTTTTCTTTCTTTTTTTTTTAATTAATATTGCTTGGTAGGCTGGGTGGTAATCTGTGCTCAGATATGTTTATGTCATGAAACACTCTGTTTGGGGACTGGAGACATGGCTCAGAGGAAAAAGGTCCTTGGGGGTCACTGGTCCTCCCAACCCACCCACTGTCCCATTTCATGGATGAATACCTTTGCTCCCTGCCATGATGATCTGTTTTATGCCTGGCCCCGAAACATTACAGACAAGTGACCATGGGCTGACACCTCTGAAGCCATGAGTCAAAGGCACCGAGGGAGGTCATTGTCGTGACTTGTCCTGTCGGTGGGAAGCAAGTCTTTGACACTGGTGGGGGCGGACATTTAGAAAGGCTTGGAAATGTGAGCTAGAGAAGCACCTAGAATCTTTCAAGTTGAGCTTAATAGGGTGTGAGCTTAAAAGATCTGATTCTGAAAGATATCGGACTGCGCTCCTGAGGGTGAGATGGGAACAGAGTCTTTGGAGAACTAGGCTGGAGAACCATCCATCTGGGTGAGCGCCTTGTCTGCATTGTGTCTGTGTCCTTGGAGTCGATGGCATTGAATTTAAAGATGACAAATTAGTTGATTTGCCAAAGAAAATTTTAAGGAAGCACACAAACAGTGATATAGATATTTCTGCTGTTTTTGGACAAATGTATAGTAAGAATAATGGGCAGGAGCATAGTGGGGCCATTAGAAAAACTCGTACATTGGCCCAAAAGGACCTCCTATAAAGCTGGGGCCATGGCCAGCAAGATAACTCATCAAGTAGAGTGAACGTGTTTCTGAGCAAGCCTGGACCCGAGAATCGTGGAGGCAATCCCCAGAACCCATGGAGGCAGGAGAGAACGGACTCCTGAAAGTTGTTCTCTGCCCCCACACACATACACATGCGACTGCACTCACTCATACATACACACATAAGACCATATACACGCATATACACATAAGGAGAATAATACTAATTATTACTATTATTCTCATCATCATTATACGTCTTAAAGAGAAATGCAGGCAGCTGCATGTAGTGACCTCTGGGCCACAGTAAAGGCTTGCCCACAGTCCACCTTCTTTTTGTCTTCTGACCAACTCCAGGACTTCCTAAAGGGCCTGTGGCTGGGTCCCTGCCTTACCTACTTCTGGGGACTATGAAATAAGTGTCTTCCTTTGTGACAGTCATCTCCGTGTCTTCGTGTCTTGCATGGCTGACTGAAGCTCATCCTGGGGGCTGGGTGTAATGAGAGTTCATTCCAGTGCTGGGAGGCTGAGGCAGAAGGATGGCAACTTCAAGAAAGCATCTCAAAACAAAAGGGCAACCATAAACACGTAGACTCTGGGCATGGTGGCACACGTTTGTAATCCCAATACTTAAGAGGTGGAGGCAGGAGGACTAGGAATTCAAGGACTAGGAATTCTGTAGACCTTGTCCAAGTGAACCAACAGACTTAGCATCGAAACAATATCCTAGCAGCTTTGCCACAGCGTCTTAGTTAGAATCAAGTCGGTTTTCTCCGCACTTAAGGGAGAAGGACCACAAAGGCTGTGACTCACGTGGGGTTGGGGGGGGGGAGTCTTCCACAAATACCGTTGACTTTTTAAAAAATCCTCAAGTAGCACAGGCAAGATGACTCAGTGAAGAGACACTTGCCACCAAGCCTGACAACCTGAGTTTGAGCCTTGGCACCTACATGGTAGAAGAGAACAACTCCTAAAAGCTGTCCTCCGACTCCACGTGCGTGTGCCAGGACACACTTGTGTGCACACACTAGCTGCTAAAGCTAGCTAGCAACACCACCGCCTTTCCTCAATGCCTCTTTTTCAGCCTCCTTCTTGAGACCTCATAAAAACGGGACAACGCAGCAGCCCCCAGAAAGGACAGACACAGGGTCTGGGACAGAGGCAGCCACATCCCTCCCCACTCCCCAGCCGCCATTCCTCTGGGAACACCGCTTTCTGTTCTATCGCCCACCTCCCCACACGTAGCCCTGATAATCATGTCTTCTGGCCATTGTCTGTAGCAGAGAGGTGGAGAGTGTAATTATCTCAGTGGGAATAGGCCAAGAAACCCCACAGTACCTGTTCCAGAGGGTGGGTTGAGGGCTGGTGCCTGTAGGCTGGCCCTCCCATCTGTGGGGAGGGTAGAGATGCAGGAAGCAGGAGGGAGAGGGATGGGAGACACAGAAGCACCTATAAGCAGAGTGCTGAGACATGCTTCCGGTTCACTAACAACCTGAACGTGATGAAATGCCAGGCTCCTACTGGGGTAGATTGGGATATTTCCCCATTAGCTGGGACTTGATGCAAACCACCAAGAGTGTCGAGTGATTATTGGTTTGACTGACAGGTCTCAGAGGAAAACTGGCCCCGCCCTCTGCCCTCAGGGCTTGCCAACAGGAATCTAAGTTTCACTGGCCAGAGATGAGGCCAAAATAAGACCCTGAGAACAGACTGGTGCCAGACTGGTGTGGGCTCTTTCAGCCTTCCAGAACCGTCTTGTCTGCTGAACAGGGCCTGAGAACCAACCGAAATAGCAAGCCCTAAGGGAAGAACCAGAGATCACCACAGTGGCTTCACACCGGCAGACTGTGAGTGCTCCTTACTTGCCCCTTCCAGAAAGATCTCTATGACTGAGTGTACAGGGAGCTTTCCTCGCCCCCCAGCTCTCTGCAAAGAGGGCCATGCTGAGTGGAAAGAGAGTTCGCTCTGAGAGGCTCCCCAGGGCTATCTGGGGGGGGGGGCATATGTCTTCTGAAGCAGGGGTCTTCTGGCTTGACTGCAACCATAGAACCTCCCCTACAGCACCATAAAAAGTTAAAAGGTCACCTAATAATCATGTTCCATATATGTGTGGGCGTGCGTGCTCACAGGTGTGTGCGCAGCGTGCAGGGTGCTGGGTCTGCACACCCACTGAGAGACACTTGGTTTGGAACACTGAAGCGGCACCAGAAATAAAATGTGGCTCTGTTCTATTTTGTAGTTTCCCTACTAGAGCGTTGTCGCACAGATGTGAGCACATTTAACTCCCGCTGAGCTTCTTGGATTGACTGGATCTGAGAGCCAGGAGGAGAGGTGGAGAGAAACCATTAGAAAAGACCATAAATAACATGTTCTGGACACCAGGCTATAAATCCAAAATGGGGTGCCTGCAAAGCCACTGGCCGCCCCCCATCAGAAGGTGTGGGACTGTCCGCACGTGGCAGGTTTAGCAGACTCTACCCACTTTGAAGATGAGCTCGGCTTCTCCTTGGAAAGGCCCTTCCCTGCTATGGCCTCCTGCTGCCTTCTCTGCAGTGAGAACTTCCCGGGATAGTGACAGTGGTGACTGAGGTATAGGTATCTGCATTCAGACAGGAGTTAGAGAGCTCTTGCCTGCAGGAAATGGTATTGGTAGCAGGTTGGGGAACCGAGGCAGGTCCTCAGAGCCCAGAGTCCTCAACACGTTAAACGAGGATGGCCTCCAACCTCCCTGGGTTCCTTAACAATCATATGGAATCAGCCAATCAGAATGATTAGTATAATTGAACTTATTTGTTCTGCTCTCAAGTCTACACATTCTCTCTCTCTCTCTCTCTCTCTCTCTCTCTCTCTCTCTCTCTCTCTCTCTCCCTCCTTCCCTCCCTCCCCCTCTCCTTCTTATCTCTGGTTTCTCTGTGTAGCCTTGGCTGTCCTGGAACTCACTCTGTAGACCAGGCTGGCCTTGAACTCACAGAGATCTGCCTGCCTTTACCTCGCCAGTGCTGGAATTTGAGGCATGCACCACCACCACCTGGCTCTACTTTTTCTCTTGAATTATGCTTTGTTCCTATGGCCAGAATATTAAGACATACAATTCAAGTAAGTTTCTTTTTGTTTACTGATACGCTTGGATCCAGGCAGAAAGGTTAGTTTGGGCAGTGTTACACAGACAGACCCATGCCCTTATTTCTTCAGACGTCCGTGGAAGTGTGGCCATGAGCATGAGCTCACTTAACATGCTGCTCCGTGCTCAACACTCGGTCTCCAGGCGGGCTGTTGCAAGCGGCTTCCCTGGTGGCTCCTGGTCTATGACAGAGACACCCTGTGGGATCTTTCTGCCCCACCCCCCGATTCTGCTCTTAGCCTAGGCCCGCACAGAGGATTCTGACAGTTGAGTTAGTGGAATCGAAGAGAAGGGAAGAGAGAAGGATTTGAGTGGGAAGGGTCCGCACTCACCTGTGCCGGGACCAGCCCTTGAGAAGCCCAACTGGCCTGCCTGGAGGTCTGCGCTTTACCTGGAGAAGACCACTGGAAGCCACAGAACAGATCAATGCACCTTTACAGGCCAGCAAGGACCTCAATTCCCACAAGCAGAAAATATGAGCAAAGCACACAGAGCATTCTGTTCAAGAAGAAACAGAACATCGAGACTATACCACCTTGCTGAGCCCTGAGCTGTCCAGTTAAAACTTTCAGATGTCTTTTTCCCCCCCATCAAGTTAGCAAATTTTGTTTTATTTGAGAAAAATGATCAATATAGAAAAAGCTTCATTGTTCACCTCGATTGTGCTGCTTCCAAAAAAAAAAAAACCATTTAAAAACATTTCTATTATTCTTTGAGAATTTCAATGCATACGGTATAATTTTATCATGCTTACCCCCACCTTCCCGCTACCTCCTCTCAGGTCCACTTCCCATCCCTTTCTCCCAACTTCATCTCCTTTTTTGGTTTTCAGTTTCTTCCTTTTTTTTTTTTTTTTTTTTTTAAATAACCCACTGGGTCGGGTTTGAGCTGTCCATATGAGCGTGAGGCCATCTGCTGGGGCACAGTTGACCTGCCGGGGGCCGTAGCCTTAAAGGTGGCTCTCCCTCCTCCAGGGGTCATCAATTGTCATCGGCTCTTCAGTGAGGGGTGGTGGTTTGTGAGCCCCTCCCCACTCCATTCTAGAATGTTGACTGGTTTGATCTTGTGCAGATATTACACACAGCGGCTGGGTCGCTTTTAGCCTAGACCAGCCTCTGTCTAACTCCCTGGGTAGCCGAGTATGACACTGCCTTCTGATAGCCCTGCTCCTACCTCCTGAATCCTGAGATTACAGGTATAAAACCCCGTACCCAGTGTATGTGGTGAAGGGGATCGAACCCAGAGCATCCTGAGAGATGAGCAAGCATTCTACCAGCTGAGCTACATCCTTAGCCCTGGAAACCAGACTTTTTGAAAATGGCCAATCTAATGACCTGCATGTGTCTATGCTCTGTGTCAAACACTTAGAATAAAAGTACTCTTTTTAAAAAATGAAATCTAGGGCTATGGAGATGGCTCTGTGTGTAAAGTGCTTGCCGGCAAACGTGAGGACCAGAATTTGAAATCCAGAAGCCATTTAAAGTCTGGGAGAGTGTAGTGGCTGCCTAAAATCTCACTCAGTGCTTGTAGGACAAAGGCGGGATCCCTGGTACAACTAGCTGAGTTGTTGGGGTCCAGGTTCAGTGAGAAACCCGCTGACCTAGTTATCTTTCTATTGTTGTGATAACAACCATAACCAAAGACAACATGGGAAGGAATGGATTAATTTCATCTTACAGTGTACAGTCCTACAGGACAGGAATTCAAGGCAGGAACCTGGAGTTGGGACTGAAGCAGAGACCATGGAGGAATGCTGTTACTGGCTTGCTCCGAGGCTCTTGTTCAGTTACCTGCTTCATACTTCCCAGAACCACCTGCTCAGGAGTGTCACCACCCACTGTGGAATGGTGTCCCTCCCACATCAGTCATTAATCAAGAACATGTCCTACAGACTTGACTACAGGCAATGTGATGGAGCCACAACCAGGGGTCCCTCTTCCTGGATGACTCTAGCTTGTGTCAAGTTGACAAAACCCGTGCGATCATCATGCTCTCCCTCAACAGACAAACTAGAGAGCTATGGGGAAGACACTCATGTCAACCTCCACACACACATATGCGAGCCACAGGGACAAAGAGGAGGAGAAGGAGGTGACCAGTTGATTTCCTCGAAAGCTGTGCAAAGTGCTGCTGTTATTACCTCCATTTTGCAGACAGAGAAACAGGTTTACAGAATGAAAGCCGCCCAAGGTCAGATAATCCTGTCCTGGAGATGGAATTTAACCCCAAATCTCTGAGCCCAAAGCCAGTGTTCATGTCTATTATGCTTTTCTGACTCAAGCCTTAAGGTCTCCCATGAGAAATTGTTGCTGAAGTAATTCATCCCAAGGAAGAAATTAGAGATTTCTGACTCCCTGCATTCAGAGACAACATCCACACTCAGCTCTGGCCACTCTTCAGACGTTGACTACAAGTTCCAGTCACTTTACCTGTGGTTCAATCCATTTCCCTAAACAGATTGTAGAACTCAGCAGGAAATCTTTTTTTCTTTTTTCTTTCTTTCTTCTTTCTTTCTCTCTCTCTCTCTCTCTCTCTCTCTCTCTCTCTCTCTCTCTTTCTTTCTTTCTTTCTTTTTTTTAAAGACAGGGTTTCTCTGTATAGCTCTGGCTGCCCTGGAACATCACTCTGTAGACCAGACTGGCCTCGAACTCACAGAGATCCACCTGCCTCTGCCTCCCAGATGCTGAGGTTAAAGGTGTATTCCACCACTGCCCAGCTCAACAGAAAATCTTAACAGTGCATTTCAAATGTTGGCACAATGACTATAGATGAACAGATATGAAGTGTGAGGAATGGTGAAGGGACAGAGTTTTCATGCCCTCTCTGCCCCCACCCCCAGGAATCTCCACATGTTCTGTTTTCTGGAATATCTCTGAACTCCGTTCTGTTTGGGGAGGGAAGGTGGAGACTCTAATACCGACATGATCATTGTCCACTGGTGGTCAATTCAACATTCAGGCCCTCTCCTTCCCTGCGGGTTGAGCAGTGAACCTTCCAGTGACCAAGTCCATCCTGAAGCTATCTAGGGGGCAGCCAACCATCAGTCACTGTAGACAAAGATAAACTGCTGTGGAGATCCCAAGGTTGTTTAGGAGTTGTACACCAGGAAAAGAATGAAGACCCAATGTGAAGTCCATAATAGCAAAACCCATTTCTAACTCACATTAAGTCTGAATCTACCAGCTATTCTGGGAAATCCTGCTGAGTCTCCAGAAATATTAATTCTGAGTTTCTAGGAGAGACTGAAAGCATCTTTAAAAACAGTGTCTAGCCAGGTGGTCGTGGCACACGCCTTTAATCACAGCACTGGGGGTGGAGGGCAGAGGCAGGTGATCTCTGTGAGTTTGAGGCCAGCCTGGTCTGCAAAGCAAGTCCTGGGACAGCCAGAGCCGTTACACAGAGAAACCTTGTCTCAAAAACCCACCATAGATAGATAGATGATAGATAGGATAGATAGATAGATAGATAGATAGATAGATAGATAGATAGATAGATAGACAGATAGATAAAAGCTTATCTACCTGTAAAGAGAAGACTGCTGTGCTTTATGGACGAGTCTATAAAAACAGCCTAGGATGTCCTTGCTCTGTCAGTGCTTCCTGAATTCCTCCCACACTTTGGTTGGCCATGATGAGGTCATCCTTTGGGCAATGGGGACACTGAGTAAGGAAGAAGTAAGAATTACGCCGTCACAACACCCAACAGCACCTGGGCACCCAGGCTGTCCTGGGTCTGGAGATTACAATTCTGCATGACTGTCCACTCTTGATAGCCTTCTCCTCTGCGGACCCCAGCTCAACAGAAACTCCTTCTCAACCTACCCCTCTTCCCACCTTTCCCAATCATGACAAGGTTGTCTTCTCCTTAAACCCAAGGGAGTGACCTTCAATGTCCAAGAGGGAAGCATCCAACTGTCCATTAGCTGTATCTCTTGGTGAACTGGTCAATGAGTGTAGCTGTTCTAAACTGCAAACTGAGACACGGGGACAGGGAAACAGCGGAGAGACGTGGCAGAAGAGATCAGCAAAATTCTACCTATGCCAGAGCTGCCTGTTCTCTCTCTCTCTGTCTCTCTCTGTGTACTATTTCTCTTTCTCATTCTCTCTCTTTCTATCTCTCTCTCTCTTTCTTGTCTCTGTTTCTTTTCTGCTTCCTTTCTGGTATATGCAAGGGTATGTGGTGGTGTGCATGTGTGTATGTGGGGGGGGGGGTTTCTTGTCTTTGCAGGCATCTATGAGTGACAGAAGACAATATTAGGTGTCTCCTATTTAATCAGTCAGTTCCCCATCTTATTTTTTAACACAGGGTTTCTCAGTGAGCCTGGAACTTGATGTTCCAGCTAGACTGGCTGGCCACTGAGGCCCCAGGATCTGTCTGTCCCCACTGCCTGGTGCTGGGGCTATAGATAGATGCTGCCGTATCCAGATTTTTTTTTTGTTTTGTTTTGATACAGGGTTTCTTTGTGTAGCCTTGGCTGTCCTGGATCTCACTCTGTAGACCAGGCTGGCCTCGAACTCACAGAGATCCACCTGCCTTTGCCTCCCAAGTGCTGGGATTAAAGGTGTGCACCACCACTGCCCAGCACCATGCCCAGATTTTTATATGAATGCTGAGGATCTACACTCAGCTCCTCAGGCTTGCACAAACATTTTTTCTGAGCAATCTCCCCAGCCATGGTTTCTTCTTTTGTTAATGCATTGGCTTTTGTCATTGGTGTATTTCAAGTTATCTTTAAAAAAAAAAAAAATCCTGTTCCTAATTCCGTCGCCTAGTTCTAGTAAGAACTCTTAGAAGTAAGAAACACAGTGGGCTTGCCCACAGAGCCAGGCAAAAAGAAGAATTGTTGTGGATGCCAGTAGCTGGGGCTGAGGTTGGAAGTCAGCCCTGGTGTTAGTGGAGGGGATGTGGACATTTCAATGGCATCTGCTGGGTAGAGAAACGGAAGACGAGAGAATGGGGCAGGGGATGGAGAAGATGGGAGGACACAGCAGGGGACTCTGGCTCCCCTTATCCCTCATGTGGGAGTGTAGCGCAAATTCTAATTGGTCTTAATAATAAAAACCTGGAGCCAGATATTGGGGTAAATGCTGAAAGATCAGAGAAGCAGAGCAGCCAGCCACTAGAAAGACTTCTTACCTCTAGGAATCCTCAGACTGAAAGGGCCGATGGAGCTCCCGTCTCCTCCCGCCTTATCACTTCCTCTTTCCGCCCAGCCGTATCACTTCCTGTTTCCATCTCCCTAGTTCTAGAATTAAAATCATGAGATCCCAAGGGCTGGGATCAAAGGTGTGTGCCACCACTGCCTGGCTCTGCTTCCCTTTTAGACTGGATCAATCTTGTGTAGACCAGGGTGGCCTCCAACTCACAGAGATCCGTCTGCCTCTGCCTCCCTAGTGCTGAGATTAAAGGTGTGTGCTGCTACTGCCCGGCCTCTGTGTCTATCTAGTGGCCAGCTCTGCACTCTGATCTCCAGGCAAGCTTTATTTGTTAGAGTACAAACAAAATATCACCACATGGGAGAGAGCCTCCCCAGTAATACAAAACCATCTTGAGATGTAGAGCAGATGACACTTGTCACTGTCTTCCATTTGTGACCACAGGAGACCACAGAGAAAGAGATTTCCCAAGAATGGAGCCCTTGGCAACGACCTTTTGTCCTCTGGAATCCACACAATACACCGGAAACAAATCTCTAAATGAAACTGCCTGGTCTTCAGAGCAAGTGGCTGAGTACAGTTATGTTTCTATCTTCCTGGTGATGTGTATGTTGGGACTGGCTGGGAATGGACTTTTCATATGGTTCCTAATCTTCTGTGTCAAGAGGAAGCCATTCACCATCTACCTCCTGCACCTCGCCATTGCCGACTTCATGAATCTCCTCTGTTCATCCATCATTCAACTAGTGAACATCTTCCACATCCATGACGACAAGTTGCTGACTTACGCCATCTTCCTCATGATCTTTGGCTACAACACAGGCCTGCACCTCCTCACAGCCATCAGCGTGGAACGGTGCCTCTCAGTACTTTACCCAATCTGGTACCAGTGCCGACGCCCAAAGCACCAGTCGGCTGTGGCCTGTGCACTGCTGTGGTCCCTGTCTGTTCTCGTGTCTGGGTTGGAGAGCTTCTTCTGCATTCTGGAAGTGATGCCCCAGTTCCCAGAGTGCCGTTATGTGTACATATTTTCCTGTGTCTTGACATTCCTGGTCTTCGTGCCTCTCATGGTCTTCTCCAATTTAATCCTCTTCATCCAGGTCTGCTGCAACCTGAAGCCACGGCAACCAGTCAAGCTCTATGTGATCATTATGGCCACGGTCATCCTGTTTCTCGTCTTCGCCATGCCCATGAAGGTGTCGCTTATCGTCGGCTACTATTTCGACACAACAGATGCGTCTGTATGGAAATCCCTCCCTTACCTGAACATGCTGTCCATTATTAACTGCGGCATCAACCCGATTGTCTACTTTGTGGTAGGCAGTCTGCGGCGGAAGAGGAGTAGGAAGTCCCTAAAAGAAGCACTGCAGAAGATCTTTGAGGAAAAGCCGGCGGTGGGCTCAAGGGAGAACGTTGCACAATTCTCTCCACCTTAATGACCTCCTGCTAGGACATCCCCAGGCAGGTTCCCTGTGTGGGAAAAGAACGCCATTCTGAAACCATCTTCCCACCTGGCGGCTCACCAAGATTAAAGAGAAAGTCCTTCATTCCTCCTGGAAATAAATGATAACCAAACACACTGTACCCATGACACACTTGGCCACTGATAACTTGATGGAAGCTAATCATTTTTTGCCAGTACTGGAGATTGGCTTTTGAACATCATACATGCTGGGCAAGTGCTCTAGCACAGAGTTCCAACCCTGGCTTGATCCCACCTTCCCAGCACAACAGTGTCTCACTTAATCTTGTCACTCTTATGACCCACTGTTATTAATCTACTGTCACAGATAAAGGTAAGAGGTTTAGAAAGATTTCAGAGTATGGATGGTGTTGAGCCGGACTGTGACCTAAGAAGTCTGACGCTCAGACCAACCCTTGAGACCGTAACACCCAGGTCAGTCTTTGAGAGGTCCTCTCAACTGTTCATACCTTTGTTGTCAATACTACTCCTCACTTCTCCCTTGGGTCCCTCTTTCCATCTTATGCTTCGAATGCCTCAGAGGGAAACATGTTAGTACATATAAGGGACAGACACCCATGCTTTCTTACAAGCGTCTTTACTATTCATACACTGAGGATTTACCATGGGACCAACTGAGAGATAGATAGGACGTCCCATGAACCTTTAAAGATGTCATCCTATAAGAATTAGAGGGAGCCTCAACAAGCATGAATGAAGATTTGCTTAGGCATAGACATTTTCTCTTTATCTCCCTTCCTGCCTCCCCCCACACCTCCAGTCTCCCTCCTCTGATTTTCTTCTATCCTTACTTAGTGTTTTGAGACCAGGTTTTACTATGTAGCTGTCTGGCCTCAGACTTTCCAAGCTCCTGCCTCAGGTTCCCGAGTGCTGGGATGACAGGCACATTCTACCCTTCCTGGTCTCTTTTTTTCCATCCTTTCCTCTCTCCTCTCCTTTGCTTAAATATGAGGTGCTTACACACCCAGGGACAGCATGTAGTGCATTTTGTTGTAAAATGTGTACAAAACAAATCCGTGTTTTTCCCTCCACTGTCTCAGCATACAGCTATTACCCAACCTCCCTAACACATCATCCCTCCTGCCTCAGCTCTTTGCTGAGCGGCTGATTGGAAATGCTGCTGCCGATACTTTGGAAATGGAGTGTTTTCTGTTTTTATTGCAAAGAAGACATTCTGCAGCAATCCCAAGGCACAGTGGAAGGACTTCACTATTTTAAGGTCAAGCCCAGCTTCTCAGCACTATTTATAGATTTTGTTCATCCAGTCATTTTCTTACTAGGATAAAAATCCCATAATACAACTGGCTTTCATAACATAAACCCTTAAATGTAAACCCGACAAACTAGGAATTATACTGAATGCTTCAAATTTTGGTGGCTTTGGGCCTGTTCCAACTATGATGAGAAGTTACAACTATGATAAATCATGAATTAGAAAAATGTATTTTAATAAATATGACAACTGGCTAATATCCCTTAATATATGGAATGTTCAACTAAACCAAGAATAAAAATGGTGGGATACCAATAGATAAATGAATGGGTAAAGACTAAATGAAGGACAATTTATAATCCCACTATAAACAAGCAAAAATGACCCATAGTCAGAAGTGTTTGAACTCAGTAGTTACCAAAAATGCTAATTAAGACAACAAAATAGAGCCAGGTGTATCCAGATCCATAATCGGAACACTTAGAGGTGGAAGCAGGGGGATTCCTGTGAGTTTGAGGCCATCCTGAGCCAGTTAATGAGATCCTGTCTCAAAATAAATAATAAAGTAAAATAAAATATCTGAATGCTGTTTAGCTCATACAAATGGCAAAGCCTAAAATAAATTGCTGTATGTGTATGTGTGGTGCTTGGGGAACAAACCTCATATGCTAGGCAAGGACTCTGTCATGAGCTATACTCCCTGCCACGTATGAATGTTATTAGTCAAGTGGTGAAAGGGGCCTCTTCGGATACCACTGAGTCTCTGCCTTCATGGTTTCCACCTCACTCCATCCTGAACTGGGTTTGGTTTGTTGAGTTTCATGCTGAGGAGGGAACTGGACCTTTCCTTTGGTGGCCGAGTTAGGAGAGTGTCTTGCCATTACCTCTCAGCTGGGGATGTAACCTTACACCCTCGTCAATCACATAGCTGTGAGGAAGCAACTGACATCATCGCCAGAAGAGCATGGGCTCTGACTAAACTCTGGTGGGAAGATGGGTCACTTCCGAGCTACAAGCCCGAACGTGTCATTCCTTCCATAACATCCACCTTCCTTCAAAAACTTGCACTTTGGTGGGGTGTATTTGGCTTGCTCTGAGAAATGTGGAGAGAGACCGTCATGGTGACCTTCCCTCCTGAATTTGACAATGAGATGTAGCTGAGGAGATCATCCTTCACACCCCAGTGTCCTTCTTGAGCCCAGGACTAGCTGTGAAACCACAAGAGTGAGTGAGCCTGTTCTTGTCTGGACCCCCTCAGCCTCTAGGCTGACCAATCCCTGAGGCCAGGACCTGTGCAGCATCTTTCTCCAGCTCCAGGAAGTTTCAGGCACCCAAGAGGTACTCTTCTTCTAGAGGATCTGAGTTCAGTTCCCAGCACCCACATCAGCTGGTTCACAACTGCCCGTAACACCAGCGCCAGGGGGATCCAATCAATGCCTCCGGCCTCTGGCTCATACCCTCATGTGGACACACACACACACACACACACACACACACACACACACACGTGCACACAACATACACATAATTAAAAATAATAAAAAAAAATAAATCTTGGGGCTGGAGAGATGGCTCAGAGGTTAAGAGCACTGACTGCTCTTCCAGAGGTCCTGAGTTCAATTCCCAGCAACCACATGGTGGCTCACAACCATCTGTAATGAGAGCTGGCACCCTCTTCTGTATACATAATAAATAAATAAATCTTTAAAAAAAATAAATCTTTAAAAGCAAACAATTTAAAAATGCCATCAGGCAGCATTAGACATTTAGGCAACCTTATTCTTTGCTATAGCTGACTGACATTAGTTAACCCGTGGAGGATGAACTCTCACACATTCTAGCTACCTCAAAGCTCTTGACCCACCCTTGCCTCACTTGATAAAGGTAAACCAGGGAGAAAAAGCGGAGTGAGCTGGCTCCACTGCTCTGGCTTTTCTCTGTGCACTTCCTCTGCCTCCAGGTGGCAGGAAAGGAGAGAGCCGGCCTCAGCAGGTGTGGGCAGGCTCGAGTCTTCCTTGCCCCTGCCCAGAGTCAACGTACTTGGACTATTCTGGAAGCGGGGGCTGCCTTCGCAGGCTGAGGCTCAAGAATCACTGGAGTCAGGGCCCGGGGAAAGCACCAAGAACAGGGGGAGCTCCTAGTGTAGAGGTGACAGTCTCAGAAGCGTGCTCCTACGCACTACTCACACACTCCCCGGGGAAGGCTTGAGCATGCCTGGATGTGCACACTGCCCTAAGCAACTGTCAACCAAGGATAAAACACACAACAATCCATCCCTGCTTGCCGGGAGGGCTAAAATTGAGTGGCTACTTAAAGTTATATTTTGGTTTTTAGCTTTTTATTTTTTTATTATTATTAAGACATGGTTTCACTATTTAGCCCTAGCTGGCTTAGAACTCACTTTGTAGACTGGGCTGGCCTCAAGTTTATAGATATCCACCTGCCTCTGCCACCCCAGTGCTGGGATTAATAGCTCTTAGATTTCTTGAGACTAGTCATTCAGGTTGGCCTTGAACTCAGGAAGCAGTGGAAGATGGCCTTTAACTCCTGATCCTCCTGTTTTCATCTCTCTAAAGTAACTTTAAAAAAGCTATTTCAAGGGCTGGGGAGATGGATCAGAGGTTAAGAGCACTAACTGTTCTTCTAGAGGTCCTGAGTTCAATTCCCAGCAACCACATGGTGGCTCACAACCATCTGTATTGAGATCTGGTGCCCTCTTCTGGCTTGTAGGAATACATGCAAACAGAACACTGTAAACATAATAAATAAATAACTTTTTTTTTTTTAAAAAAAAAAAGCTATTTCAAGGGGTTGGGGATTTAGCTCAGTGGTAGAGCGATTGCCTAGCAAGCGCAAGGCCCTGGGTTCGGTCTTCAGCTCGGCGGGGGGGGGGGGGGGGGGGGGGGGGGGGGGGGAGGCTATTTCAAGCTGGGCGGTGGTGGCATATGCCATTAATCCCAACATTTGGGAGGCAGAGGCAGACGGTCCTTTGTGAGTTTGGTCTACCGAGCAAGTTCCAGGACAACCAGGGCTATACACCAAGAAACCCTGTCTCAAACAAAAAGAAAAACAAAAAACAAACAAAAAAATTATTTCAAGGGAGAGAGAATGTAGCTCAGTTGGTAGACTGTTTGATTAGCATGCATGAAGCCCTGCGTTTAATTCCCAGGGCCCCATAAACTAGGTGTGGTTAACAAGTGACTGTAGTCCCAAGCACTTAGAGGGTGGAGGCGGGGACTGGAGGGATGGCTCAGTGGTTAGGAGCACTGGCTACTCTTCCAGAGAACCAAGTTCTGATTTCCAGCACCCACATGGCAGCTCACAACCATCTGAAACTCCAGTTTCAGGGAATCCCACCCCCTCTTTCTGGCCTCTGTGACACACACGTGGTACATAGACATACCTGCAGACAAAACACCCACGTTCATAAAATAAGTAATTTTTTAAAGATGGAAGTGAAAAGAATAAGGAGTTCAAGGCCATCCTTGGCTACATAGTAGGTTTGAGGCCAACCTAGGCTCCATGAGACCTTGGCCAGAGGCATTATGGGTAAGGGGCTGAAGATGGTGGTGTGATCTAGGAACTGTAGACTCTGTGAATGTAACCTGAAAACTCACTGTCAGTGAGCCATGCAATGCTGCTGAAATGTGTGTATCCTTCACCCTCATGAAGTGCACAGACCCTACTTCCAGAGGAGGTAGTTACAGGTGAGGCGAGGACTTCAACACATCTTTCAGATGATCCGTTCAGCCCTAAGGGTGGGATCTGCTCAGAACCAAGGTGGCCACTGGGGAGAAGGCTTCTACTGACACCCAACTGAGGGCTGAAGAGAGCAGATGGAACTGGGCTGTGAGACCTCCTCAGACCTGCCACTGCTCCTTGGAAAAGTCATGCTTGCTCCATTTTCTAAGCACTGAGTCAACATTTCCAGTTAAGAGCCTGGAAATGACAGAAGAGACACCAGGAGACCAAGAACTTAGTACCTGCCCATCGGTGGGTACCAGAGCACCTAACCTGCTAACCTGACTGGATGGGATGCCACAAAAGAAAATGGGGGTCTGAAAGAGGTAAGGGAGGTGAATCCCACCACATCAGGATTCTGTGGCCTCACAGCAGGGGGTGGAGGCCCCTTGGATTGGTGGAAATGTAAGTGAAGACACAAAGGACCCAGCATGGTCCTGTCCAAGATCTAGAAATACAAGATGGTTGAAATAAGTACCAGTGACTTGAGATCTCTTCACGGCCAGCTCAGAGACAGTGGATAGCCTCACCTAATAAGGTGGCAGGTGTTGCCACTGGCTGCTGTGGCCTGTCCAGACAGACAGCACATGATATGGGGAAGCAGAACACCAAAAACACTGACCTGTAGCTCCCTGCTGAGAAGTCCATCATGCTGCAGGACTCAGGCACCATTCACTACTCCAGACCCAGAGCAGGAAGCCTGTTAGAGACCCCCCCACTCAGGCCTCTCATCCTGTGGGGGTGCTGGGAGGAACCAGAGTCCCTTGCCTCTTCATCTCTTGACCAGGCCCCTCTATGGGTCACACTGTGTGTGGCTCCACCATGCCCTGCACACATGCCCTGGGGCAGCTAATCCTGGGTTCAGACCCTGCTAGGCTCTGTACCCCTGACCAATTTTTCCAGTCTCCTAGGGCTTCAGGTACCTCATCTGTGAGAGGAGAATGATGTGCCTGAGGTACACTGCGTCCATCATGGGAGGTCTTCCATAGCAACTATCGGAGCAAAGGCCACAGTTATGGACAGTTTTGTTTGTTTGGGGCTTTTGTTTTGTTGTTTTTGGGTTTGGTGTTTTTTGTTTGGTTGTTTTGTGATTTTTCTTTTGTTTTGTGTGTGGGTTTTTTTTTTTTTTTTTTTTTTTTTTTTTTTTTTTTTTTTGAGACACAGTTTCTCTGTGTAGCCCTAGCTGTCCTGAAACTCACTCTGTAGACCAGGCTGGCCTTGAGCTCACAGAGATCCACCTGCCTCTGCCTCCCTAAGGGCTGGGTTAAAGGTGTGCACCACAACTACTGGCTATAGTTCTTTTTGTTGCTGTTGTTTTTATTTTATTTTTTTCTATCATCAGCTTGGTACAGTACTTTTAGTTTGAAGTTTATTTTATTAGATATTAGGATCGCTACACCAGCTTGCTGCTACACCAGCTTGCTTCTTAAGTCCATTTGATTGGAAAGTCTTTTCCCAGACTTTTACTCTGAGGTAGTGTCTGTCTTTGAAGTTAAGGTGTGTTTCTTGTATGCAGCAGAAGGATGGATCCTGTTTTTGTATCCATTCTGTTAGCCTGTGTCTTTTTATAGATGAGTTGAGACCATTGATATTGATGGATATAAATGACCAGTGATTGTTAATTCCTGTTATTTTTTGGTGGTAGTGTTGTGTTTCCCTTCTTTGGTATTTGTTGGGGTGGGATTATCTATTGCTTGAGTTTTCATGGGTGTGTTTAACTTCCTTAGATTGGATTTTTCCTTCTAGTACTTTCTGTAGGGCTGGATTTGTGGATAGGTATTGTTTAAATCTGGTTTTATCAAGGAATATTTTGTGTACTTGGTCTATGGTGATTGAGAGTTTGGCTATAGCTCTTAAAATTTCACTCTTACCTCTTGAGAATTCCCTGCTGTGTTTTGAGGAACGCTTCCTTCGTTTGCCTAGTCCAAGGAGTACGATGTGAGGACCAAGTGACAGTCGCGCTCCCAGTGCGGGCTCTAGGTGTTGTGACACATTTTACTGAACTAATGTCCCCTTTGGCCTTGTCAGATGTATTTCATGAACTGTCTTTCAAATCCATCAGCATGTATCTGACAGCATGGGCATCCGCTCACCATCCACACACAGGACTCCTCTGCCCACAGCCCCTCCAGCATCACCTAACTTCACGGCAGCCTTGGGTTAGAACATGTCTGGACCAGCTTTGCACTGGATATGCTATCACCCCACACAGTGCCAACAAAAGCTGCCGAAAACACAGACCTGAGATTGTGTGCTGTGAACTGTCACGTTCGGACCGTAAGCACAAAGCTTCCTGCACGTAGGTTTCATTAGGGACAATGAAGGTTGACGATTTCTCCCATAACTCCTCAGCATCTGTCAGTCCAGCAGCAGTGTACCCTTGGATTAGAACTAAACAATTGCTTGGTTCTAAAATTTTCTGGTTGAGCTGCTTAAATTTCATCTCTAAAAATGTAACATGAATTTTGGCTTAGGCTTAGGACATAATTCCAGCAATTTCTGAAATGGCCCCAAACATACTTCTACCACTTTGTACTATGAATTTATATGAAATAGCATCCTCAGAACTGGCGATTATAAAATCAGAATATCAGCCAACTCTGAAAAACACTGATGAGGTTTTCAAATAGTCAGCCAAGATTTCGTTCTTTATATAAAAATAAGCAGATATCTCATTAATTTATGAATGTCTTCATCTTTAATGTTAAAATTACATGTATGCTAGAGAAAAGTTGTGATTATTAGTAAACACTTATGTTTTATGTCTTGAGATAGTCTTATTATATAGCTCTGGCTGTCCTGGAACTATGTAGACTGATCTCCAGCCCAGAGATCCACCTTCCTGAGTGCTGGGATTAAGGGTACACACCACTACACCACCATCTTATAAATGCTTGATTTATAACTTAATAGACTTACATACCTGAGATCACCTGAAAACATCTCGGGTGGAAAGATGCTGTGAGTGGAGAAAAAGCCACGAAGCCTCTCCTAAGATAATGATACAGAATACGGGAGGAGCTCCATCTCTCCAGTCTGTGTAACGTCCCCCATTGTAACATTCAAAGCCTACCTTGAGGGGGTGGTCTGAAGAGATGGCTCGGTGGTTAAGAGCACATACTGTTCTTGCAGAGGACCCAAGTTCGGTTCCCAGGACCTACATTGGTCATCTCACAACTACCAGCAACTCCAGTTCTAGGGGATGACAATTTGGATCTGACATCTGCTTCTGAACTCCAAGGACACTGCATTTACACACACCCTCGTCAGTCTGTCTGTCTCTCTCTCTCTCTCTCTCTCTCTCTCTCTCTCTCTCACACACACACACACACACACACACATGCAGAGTTTTAAAATTAAAAATCTTTTTTAAAAACAACTTTGCCAAAAGCAGAGGGCATACAGCTCCTCTCTCCCCTCAGTGGCAACAGGACTGAGGCCCGTCCTGTCACGAGTCTCTGTGGACAGACAGTCACAGAGGCCCCTGCAGGTGTTACACTGTACTTGGGGCTCTAGGGATAAAAGATAAAGCTGAGTAAAGGAGGGAGAGGGATAGAATACTTTCTTGGTCATGGTGGTCTGGCAAGGTCTCTCGGTAGAAGCGGCATGTGAGCAAAACACCAGGCTAATGTGAAGTCATGTGACTGGGACTATAACAATTTAGGAATTCTAGGTTGAAGCTCCATTGGTGCTGAAAAGCCTAGACAGGGTTCCCACCAGTTCAAGACGGGGTGGTGTGGGCGCACATGCGCTCATAACTGCAATGAAAACAGGCGCCTGGTTGAGGAGAACGGTCCCAAAGAGAGAGTAAGGAGCCCACACCTGCCCTGCTAAGCTTTGGACAGTGCTCCTTGTTGGACGTCCCCTAAGGGTATATCGAAGGCTGGGTCACTGGATGGTACCACTGGGAGTGGTGGACCTGCAGGAAGTGAGGCCTATAGGAAGGTGCCTGGGCCCAAGGTCTTCAAGGTGCATTTACACTTTTCCACCATGGTGTGATTTCTTCAGAGAGGAAAGGAAAGCGAGGTGGGGGCGGGAACCGTGACCTTGAATACTGGACTTCCTAAACTGGGAGCTAATCCTTTTCACTAAGATAGTGGCCATGTGTATCATGTTGTATGTGGCACTGGGACACTAAGAGGAATACCCAACTGATGGGTCAGAGGTCAGCAGGCACAGGAGTCTGTCAAATCCCATAATACTGGTTGAAAAAGTATTCTTTATTTATAAAGCAGCAATAATGGGCAGAAACACTGCGATTTTTAACTGAGGGTCCCTGTCCTCCTCTCTAGAGGGGCTGTCCATCAATCATCTCAGGAGAGAGCAGGCTTGCCCAGAAAGTCAAATTCTTGGCTTCTGAGATTAATTTATTTAGAATTTTGGAAAGCTGGAGCAGAGGCAATGGATGGATGCCAAAGTGCCTGGACTCTCAAAAATGGGTTCCAGAGAGAGGCTTTATTTGGTTTATTTTTTTCACAGTTCTAAAAACTTAGCATGGCCTGTTTATGGCAGACCTCCTACATTCTGAAGAGTTTATGAGTAAAGTTAAGGAGAGGAAAAAGAACTATGCTGATAAAAAGCAATTTTCCATCCAAACAGAGATAAGTGTCCAAGCAGTCAGGCTGGTGGGAAGCTGGGGCTAGCAAGTCTCAGGCCCTGTGTGGGCAGCAGGCTACAGGGACCTCAAAACTAAGTGTGAGCTCCACTGAAAACCCATCCATGCCAGGCAGTGGTGGCACACACTTTTAGTCTCAGTACTCGGGAGACAGAGGCAGGCAGATCTCTGAGATCGAGGCCAGCCTGGTCTACAGAGCGAGTTCCAGGACAGCCAGGGCTACACAGAGAAGCCCTGTCTTGAAAAGCTAAAAAGAAAAAAGGAAGAAAAGGAAAAAGGAAGGGAGGGAGGGAGGGAAGGAAGGAAGAGAAAAGAAAAGAAAGTCCCACACCCAGACACAGGAAGGTCATGTGGGGACAAGTTGGCACCCAAGGTTAAGCCGAGTTCTACCATGCATACATCAGGTGGCCCTCAGGAAAACTGAGGCCACCTGTGGGGAGCTGATGACAATTTGGTCCTAGAGGTGAGAGAACAAGTCAAATGGCCTTTAATCCCAGCACCCAGGAAACAGAAGCAGGTGATCCCTGTGAGTCCGAGGCCAGCCTGGTCTACATAAGTTCTAGGACAGTCAGGGCTACATAAAGAGACCTTGGTGTCAAAAAAAAAAAAAAAAAAAAAAAAAAAAGAGAAAAAGAAAAAATTAAAATAAAAAAAAAAATGTCCAACCGGGCGGTGGTGGTGCACACCTTTAATCCCAGAACTCGGGAGGCAGAGGAAGGTGGATCTCTGTGAGTTTGAGGCCAGCCTGGTCTATAGAGCGAGATCCAGGACAGGCACCAAAGCTACACAGAGAAACCCTGTCTCGAAAAACAAAAAAACAAAAAAACAAACAAACAAAAAAATCCTGCACCAGCTCCCACACGTCTCCACTAAATGCTGCTGATCACAGTGGGCATGTCATCTGAGGGAGGTGGCCTCCATAACAGACGGTGAAGTGTGGCTACCAGGGTAAGTGGGCTCAGAACCAGCCTAGTCCCAGAGGACAATGTCAGCCCTGGTGGAAGGAAGACGTAGGATGGATGGGGCCTTCCAAACTAGGGCCCAGCTATGATCTCGGTAAAAGGTGTCAATGCATGAGCATGGGGCCCCGATGAGGGAGGAGGGCTGGGGGGTGGGGGGGGGCAGGGGGTGCAGAGAGGCCCAGCTGTCTGCAGGCAGGAACACAAGCCACGTTAGCCCAGAGCTGAGGCTGCTCTGATAGAGAAGGGGAGGAAAGGAAGAGGATCCCGAGAGGCATTTTAAACCCCGAGTCACTGAGAATCTGGGGTGGGGAGTGAGTTCGCTCCACCCCACAACTCAGAGGAAAAACGCTTGGGTTGTCTTCTCAGCTCTGGAGAGAAAAATGATACAGCTCCTCTCTTCGTTGAGAGAACTAAGGTTTTCAAAGCGCTCTGGTAAGATGGCTGTGTCCAGTCTTCGAGCAGTAAGGTGATAGTAGAGCTGGGCCTGCTCCGACCGTGGAACTATGAATTTCACATGCTGCCCGTGCTGCTCGGCTGGGGCAGAATCAGCAGGACAGAATGCTGGGAGTCTGAGTCCCCAGCAAGGACATGCCTCCCAAGCTTGGGTGACTGACATCCCTCCATTCTGTGACCTTGCCTCACGGTTTCCTCCACAGCATCACTGTCTGCAACTGCTCTCCTCCCGTTCTTAAACCACGAGTTCCGCAAGCCTGGAGCTCTGCAGGTCTCACTGTTCTTTGCATCTCAGTGTTGGCCAGATACCTGCAGTGTGGTGCTCACACAGCATCAACAGAAGCCACAGCAGCCCCTTCCCTCCTCTCTGCCAGCTCCTTGTCAAATAGCCCCTTCACTCACACATACCCACCAAAACTCTGGGCATGCTGGGGCAGTGGCTCCAACCCAAGTGGCCAGGACATCGCCCGGCAGTTTACAGGCCATGGACATTGGCCATGGACAAAGGTCCTACATGCAAGGGTTTTGTTTGTTTTATCACCAGTCATATTTACAGAATCTCACATTCAGAACAAAACAAAGTATCTACAAAGGACCACACAGGTCTGCCTGAAAACAAACTGGTTCATACAGACGGGCCGTGAGGGCCATCTCGGGAAGCTAGGGCAGAAGCTGAGGCAGCTCACTGCACTCTGGGGCTCGATCTTCCCAGGACGAAGGCAATCATGGCCCAGGTGGTGATGATGCTGCAGACTCTGTAAGACAAGGACACAGATGAGGCCTGGACGGGGCAGGGTCTGCCTGGGGACCAGGGCGACCAGCACAGGCTCTGCTCTCCATTCTCCCCTCCCAACGTTGTCCAAAGGTCCTTCTTTTTTTTTTTTTTTTCCTCCCCTTGGAGACAGGATCTCAAGTATCCCAGGCTGGCCTCAGACTTTCTATGTGGCCAGAGATGCCCTTGAACTCCTGGTCCTCCACATCCCAAGTGCTGGCAGGTGTGGACCACCACATTTAGTTTAGGTGATGCTAGGGAATGAAGCCAGAGCTAAGCAAGCACTCTGCCAGCTGGGCTACATCCCCAGCACAGATGTCATTTCAACCCTTCTCTAGGCGCCAATGGAGTCTGCCTCTCGGGGTCAATAGAGAGACGCTGCCTTCCCCAGAGCTGTAGGTCAGAGACTGGCAGGACAAGAGACTGTCCGCAAGCAGACTGTCCTTGGCTCCCGAGTCCTCTGGGGCCCCAACCTCAAACACGACTTAACCCTTCTCAGGGCTGCTGCATGCTTGGTCCCCTCCCTCACCCAGGCTGGACCATTTCACAGCTATACTTGCTCCCTGAAGCCCCTCCCATCGGCACAGGAGGCTGCAAGGCTTTGCAAATGGGAGTTGGATTATGTCCCTCCTCCTCTCAATCCCTCAACACTCGGTTTCTCCCGTATCCACAGCCCTCACAGGCACAGACCCACCGGATGAGACCCACTCCTTACCTGGTCCCTTTGCTGGTTCCCTTCACTGGCCCTCTGCTCACCAGGCACCTCCATTCAAGGGCTGCTGCCCCTGCCTGCCTGCCTGCGTTCCCCACAGCCTGGCTCACGCCTCCCATCACCTCCTCTGCACGCCTTCCCTCGGGTCTCTCCCGGTCCCCACCCTTCCTTACATTTTTAATATGCATGACACCAATGCCACATACGGTCCCCTCAGTTGCTTATCACATTCCTGTCACCTCCCAACTAGCTCAGAGTTCCACTTTGGTTCACTGAGAACACAGGGCCCAACACACACCTATCAACAACCGCTTGACAACTCAGAGCAGTTAGTGAACAGGGCCAGAATCAGACCAAATGGGGCCTCGGCAGGCAGGTCACTCACTGTAACAGGCAGGTGATGTTGGGGGAATGTCTCCAGTAGCGGTACAGGGAGACCTGCAGGGTTGGATGGCTCCTGTACTCCTTCAAGACACTTCGGGCACTGCCAAAAGAAGTTTGCTCAAGTCAGCTGACAACGTGGCCAGAGCCACGGAAGGCGAAGAGGCAGGGAGGAGAGGAGGGGCCTGGACTCAGGTACCTACTCCTTAAACTTATTGGTCAGGAGCAGGAACTGGCTTCGGGTGAACCGCCTGACGTCGAACTTGCAGAGGTTCTGGAACTCACGGTAGACCTGATGCTCGCTGACCCCAGGCCACCTCCTGACGGTGAGGATAAGTATAGGAGGGCGGATACTGGGGTAATCTGGGCCAGAAAAATTCTAGGAAAACAAAACCAAGAGAGATTCATGCAACTGAAAATGCTAAAGAACCTAGAAAGGTCTCCACCTGGGGCTGGAGCAGAAAGTAGAGGGAAGGAAGGAGCCCATCTATGTGGGTTTTGACAGAAAAACAGAAGAAACCTCCTCCTCCTCCTCGGCTCCCACTGCACTGTCATCAGAACCTGGAGCACATCCCGGGTGAGGGAGCAGAGTGGGCCATACTCACAATTTTAGGGACCCCAGCTCGGATAAGATTCACTTGGTTCACGTAAGGCGCCAGCACATCGAGGTACTGAGGGAAGGTGGGCTCCTCGGCAGGACCACTGCTGCAGGGACAGAGAAAAGCCTCAAGTTCTCAGGCACACAGGTTTCTGTGCAGGTCCTCAGTCATAGCTAAGGCTCTAGGGGAAAAACAGGGGAGAGTTGCCTCAGGCACCTCTCTTTCCACCTCTCCCAAGTCTTGGGGCTCATTTTGGTGGGCTTCCCTTACACACACAAGCAGAGTCTGGACCAAGAGCTTCTGGTCTCTGCTGACCAGCTACTGGCAGCAGGCTGGAGAATGAGGGGTCCTTGTTTGGAGAAAACCCCACTTTATCCTCTCTAAAGTGACATCACCCTTGACTCCAAACGGCCATCCCTTGCCACCAGCTGCACCCCAAATGCAGATCCCAGAATCGGCAGGCCCAGACCGCCATGAGCTTCTCTACCCTGAGAAGAGTTTTCCAGTCACGAAGCTATAAGGAACAAAGGGAGCGAGGCCCGGCCCCAGGCCCTGAGCCACACTGCCCCAAGCAGCTCACTCTGGGCCAGCACACAGCACCTGCCAGCGAGCACCTGAATGCTGCCCCATCAGAAGAGAGGGGAGACCAGCCGGCAGGCTCCTCACATAAGCTATAAGCCTCACATCAATATGTCACACAACATTTCTATTTATATCTGTGGCCAAAATAGACAAATTAAGGCGGTTCCTAAATTAACAGATTATAGTTCAAAACATTTCTAGACCAGTCCTGGAGAAGAGGTCACAACGGTGATAAAATCCTTCTGTGGGTACCAAGTCCTACTGAACTCATGTGACCCACTAACAGCTCTGTCACACATCAAAGGTGCTCACATGCCAGCTCGGGGGCATCAGGATGTCACCACCAGGGGCAATGCATTTATGTTGATTTGGGTTTCAGTGCTCCTCCATCCAGGCACCTCTCCTGGCCACCATGTTCCCTGCCATCTTTGTGGACCCCTGGGATCTGTCTTTCATCTGAACATCTTGTCTTCTTACCCACTGTCATTTCCAATAGCTGTGAGAACACTCGGAGCTGACCAAGCCCAGGCACTGAGCCAGGACGTTCTCTAGGAGGAATTAGGACTCTAGTCAAACCCTGCTGTGTGGGTCCCCTGATGTGGGTCCCCAATTTCCCCATTGCTAAGACAGGGGCAGGACCCAGGCAGGAGGCAGGGAGGCAGGAAAGGGCTCCTTGGAGCAGACTGCTTGCTTCAACACTGGCTGGCTCCGGGTGAGAAACCCACAGAAACACATTCCTTCTCATTGGTGGTCCTGTGACCCAGAGGTCCTGATTGAGACCTGGGGACTTGGTAACAGGACGGAAGGGAGGACACTCACCCATGCACCCTCTGCAGGAGCAAGTGCGCCACTTTCAAGAGAACTAGAAGAAAAAGCTAGAGATGTAACCAGTCTCAAGGCTTGTGGAAAAGTGCAAACTCAACTCTACGTGCAACCCAACATGAACCCAGCACACATCACCAGAGCAGACTGCCCTTCTGAGGAACACGTTACCTGACCCGCAGAGGAAGGCGTCATACGCTGCTTCATGGGGGCACTTGGTGTCGGCTGAAGTGGTTTTCCCAAAGAGAGGGGTCAGACAGTGATTAGACACATCATGAGGAAGAAGTCCCTCTCCCCATCCCATTCAACCACCATGGCAATTGTGGCACACACTGTGTGCCCTTCTCCTGCTCATAAACATTTGTCACCTTGGTCCCTGCCATGTAGAGATGGCAGACTATACCCCACACGTTAAGAGAAATCAGGTTCCTGTGACCTGAACGTTCTCTGGGTTAGCATATCTGGAAGGCAGAGTTGTGTGGGCAAAGCAAGGCAGGCCAGGAAGGAATGCCCACCAAAACCTCCACAGCCTGCTGCCCAGGGAACCACAGAACCTTCAGCTCGGCCCCAGGGCCCTTGGCCAATTGTGCAAAGGGCCAGAGCTCAGGGACATACCGTATTTTTTACACTGTCTCGCATGAATAATCACTGGTCCAGAATTCTGAGTGGGATTCAAGTTACTATTAGGGAAAAAAAAAAAAAAGAGTGGGGGGTAAAAATTCAACTCACTAAACGTAACTCCTCCTCTTGTCCCCAAGCTTCTTAAGTTATAAAGATAACACATTCAGCATATCCTTTTTAAAAGGTGTGGATCCAGTTGTGGTGGCACACGCCTTTAACCCCAGCACACAGGAGGCCGAGGCAGGCGGATCTGTAAGCTCGTGGCCAGCCTGGTCTATAAAGTGAGTTCCAGGACAGCCAGGGCTACACAGAGAAACCCTGTCTCAACCTTCCCCCCAAAAAATGTTTTAAGAATAAAAGGCATGGATCTAAGTATGGACAGATAAGGTGTTGACGAGGCCACAGAACAAGAGAAAGATAAAAGGGACTCTAATTCGAGTGTTCTAGGCTGTGGAAAACATCTGGACACCACATAAACAGGCAGCTACCTGCCCTGTGGAGCTTGGAGTCTCTAGGTACAGAGATAACCACATCGTGTCCTGGGGAACAAACAGAAACTCCAGGGTCCCTCCAGATAGTGGCATCAGGTCACCAGGCTGCCAGAAGCAGGTGGCACTGGAGGACAGTCTTGAGCCATGTGAACTAACTTGGCTGGAGGAATGAGTGGCAGCGTGCAAGCTGAGAAGAGCAGGTGGCAGTGAGGAGCAGATCTGGCCCTTGTGGAAAGCACAGCTGCAGGCCAGGTGGGAAGGTACTCCAAGGCACACGGAGACTTCCAAAAGCACTGAGATCACAGAGGCAAGAAGACAAAAGGGTCAACTGGGCTACACAGTGACCTCAGAGGCATCCTGGTCAACTTAGTGAAACCCTGCCTCAAAATAAAAACATTTTAAAAAGTGTTGGGATGTGGGCTCAGTGGTAGAGTGCTTGCCTAACGTGGAAAGGCCTTCAGATCAATCCCTGCACTGTAAAACCAACAGCTGGAAACAGCTATGATCCTGAGAATGGAGAGAAGAGAGTTACAGAGACAGCTACAGGGAAACAGCAATTGGACACCAATGAGTAGGTAGGTGTGGGTGGCACGGCTCTGAGACCATGAGGTCTGGGCGAGTGACAGCATCTGCCAGTATGGAAACTACCACATTCGCTCCCACCCAGAATCTTACCCACTTACGGATGCTGACCTTCTCTGGGCCATCATGACTGTCCCTGTGCCACGTACCGCTATCAGGGTCAACAGCAGTGATGGCTGCTAAGTTCCAACAAGCACAGACCAAGCCCAAGGCCTGTCCTCAGCCTCCCCCATGGCTGACCTCACCTGACCTCACCGCCACCTCCTGAGTTACATCAGGGTTTTACCTGCTCACTTCATAGATGGCGAGGCTGAGACTTCTTCAAAGTAAGTTATGAAACACTGAGTGTCAAATCCTGGGTTTAAATCCAGGAAGCATGAGATCAGAGTTTGGGAGTCTAAAAAAAAAAATTCTCCCCTCACTCTAGTGCCCGCTTAATGGACATGTGGCCATCAGCATTGAGCCTGGTGCCCTAAAGACTCAGCAGATGTTGCAGGCCCTGGAATGGGCCTAAGGGACAAAACTGAATATTAAGTTGAAGATGTCTTCAGGTCATGCAGGGAAGGAAGATGGTAGAGGACCTCCCAGAGCTGCCTACCCTGATGGCTACAGCGGCAGCTCAGTGGCGAGCTCTTAGCGCTAACACTCGAGGCTCTAGGTTCAATCCCTGATACTTCAAACACACAAAAACAAAACACAAGAGGACAGACCAGCCAACTGTGACCTGCGGCTGCACAAGGGCAGTGTGTGGTGGTGACACAGGGAAGGAGCGGTGGAGGCTGCTGAAAAACGGTGCTGGGCAAGAGGGGGGCTGAGGAGGGACGGACACGGACGGACAGACGGACACACGCACGGACACACAGACACACACACACATCCTAGGAGATGAGGAGAGACACAATCAAGGAGACCAACCAGCCCTCCCACCAGAATAGAGAAATCCAGAGCATCTCCGACAGAGGAGAAGGCCCAAGCTCCGAGACGCTGTAAAGCAAGCCTTGACCGGCACAGGTGCCACAGCCTGTCCCTAATGCCTTATGTGCAACATCCTGTCAAGGCCCAGCATAGGTACCCTGAGTAACGGGTGAAGAGTGAGAAAACCTAACAGCCCTGGGCATGCGTGACACTGCTGAAGGAACCAAAGACAAGCTGGGTAACTTGTCTCTAGGGAGCAGACATGCTGCCACACCAGTTTTAGGCACCTCACCAAAGGCTTCCCTCCAGGGAAGGAGGTCTGACCCTTTTATTCCACATATTTCACACACGTCCATGACAAAGCCACAGGGGTTACCGTGGGAGCCAGGAAGAGGGCCAGAAAACGAGTAGCTTGGTTTTAAGTTTTAAGTGGTGATGGTAAGAGAAATGAGAGGTGGCGGCTTGGATCCCCAGGGAAGGAACAAGTAGGCAGAGTCCAAGAGAAGGAAGATGGCGAGGAGAGGACAGGGAGCCCACAGAGAGCAGCCCTGCAGGCCTCAAACAAGGGAGGTATGTGGGATACAGTTCAGCTGCTAAAGTGCTCGCCTAGCAGGTACAAAGTTCTACCCCAGCACCCCACAAAACCAGGCATACCGGTACACGCCTGTGATCCCAGCACTGGGGAAGTAGAGAGAAGTTCAGGTCCGGGGGCTGGAAAGATGGCTCAGTGGTTAAGGGCACTGACTGCTCTCCCAAAGGACCCGGGCTCAAATCCCAGCACCCACATGGCAGCTAACAACTGTCTGTAACTCAAAGATCTGGCCTGCATGCAAAACACCAATGCATATAAAATAAAAGTAAATAAAAACTTTTTTTAAAAAAAGAAGTAGTTCAGGCCATCCTCGGCTACTTGGGGGGGGGCGGGGAGAGTGGGGAGAGGTCAGCCTGGGACACCTGAGATCCCGTCTTGCTGGCGACAGGACAGACAGTGGTAAAGATGACCTGTCAAGTGTTCAGGGAGACAGGCAGCAGGCTGACTTGGCCTCTGACCTCTGACTTTTTCTTCTCCGAAGTGGGGTCAAGAATGTTGTCTGAGGCAGGACAAAGGCATGAGGAGCTGGGTGGAAGGAAGGACACGAAGTCCAAGCAGCTGGGTCATAGGGAGCTGTACCACAAAGTTATTGTTTTGTTGTCCAATGAAAAGCATGCCAATTACATACAAATACATCAAAACCAGGGGCCTTGTGCTGTGGGATGGTCTTTCCGTACGCTGTGAATATATGTTGCTCCCATTGGTTAATAAATAAAGCTGCTTGGGCCTATGGTAAGGTAGGATAAGAGCCAGGCAGGAAATCCAAGCAGAGATACAGGAAGAAGGGCAGAGTCAGGGCAGATGCCATTCATCTGCCCAAGGAACAAGATGCCAGCAGACCAGTAACACCATGGCCACGTGGCAAAATATAGATTAATAGAAAAGGGCTAATTTAAGATGTTACAGCTAGCTAACAATAAGCCTGAGCCACAGACCAAACAGTTTGTAATTAATAATAAGCCTGTGTGTTTATCTGGGACTGAGTAGCTGCAGGACAGAGGAAAACTTCCAGCTACAGGCCTGGAATTAGTTAAAACCAGAGAAAGATCTCAGGGGTCCCTTGTGGCTTGGGCAGCTGAGGCCACAGGCCTTGCTCCAGAAGCCCCTTCCTCACCTGCTCAGCACGTCATACACTTCTGAGAGGTTGGAGACTCGTGGGAAACGCAGTTCCTGCAATCATGAAGAACAAGGCACTGGGCTTGGGGTCAACATCTGCTGCAGACCTCACAAAGGGTCACTACCCGGACCTGGCAAATCCCAGCCTCAACACCTCCCCCCGCCCCCACCCCGGGGACCTGTCTGCCCTATTCCTTCTCCAGGGTCAGGAGACCAGATGTCCTGATAACGCCGGCTAGAAGTAAGTGTCACCCAGAGAACTCACACCTTCTGTTTAGGGAAGTCTGAGAACACAGGAATCTGAGACCTTGGACTAAGTCCAGGCCATACATGCAGAATACTCGGCATTCTAGGATCAGAAGGTCTTGGGGTGACATCTGATCACTAAGTCCCAAAATCAAAGATGAAGCAGGTGAAGGTCAAGTACTAAGGGCCTCTCTGGACAAACAGAGAGTGTACCGGATGGAGTGTACCAGACGGAGACCCTCTTCCGGTTCTGCTGCCCCTCCACCAACGGCCACTTTGAGCCACCATCCCAAGACTTTAGAACACTGATGGATTCCCCTGGCTGTTATTCTGTTTAATTCCTAAGAGCATTTAAAGCCATTCAATGCTTCCCTTTTCCACAGGTAGTGTGTGACCTGGGCTCCAGGACAGTCATGGGGGGCGGGGGGGAGCTTTCAAAACATCACCTGGCTCCACTCTAGACCACACATGAAGTGGATGGCAGAGCTGGGATCAGTCTGCAAACTCCCTTGTAATTTTGTCAGAGAACCCATGGCCTCAGTACTTCTCCAGACTTTATGAGGGGTCCCTCATCCTTTAGGCTGATCCTCTCTAGGCATCCTTCTCTCTAGGCATCCCTCTCCCTAGGCGTCCCTCTCCCTAGGCGTCCCTCTCCCTGGGCGTCCTTCTCCCTGGGCATCCCTCTCTCTGGGCATCCCTCTCTCTGGGCATCCCTCTCCCTGGGCGTCCCTCTCCCTAGGCGTCCCTCTCCCTAGGTGTCCCTCTCTCTAGGCATCCCTCTCCCTGGGCATCCCTCTCTCTGGGCATCACTCATGGGTTTATAAAATATGTACTGAGCTCTAAAATAAGCTGTTTGGGCCAAGCATGATAGTATACACCTTTGATTCCAGTACGTGGAAGGCTGAGGCAGGAGGGCCTAGCCAGACCCTGTCTGAAGAACAGAACAAACCCCCCACAAAACTACTGCTCTGTTATCCAGTGAAAAGCACACATTTACACACAAAGACAACATAACTGGGACTCGGAATGTGTTCAAATCCAGAAGGTGTCACCTGCACAGACTCAGCAGCCCCTGCCCTAAAGCAACCTGCTCATTACCTTCCAGATGTCCTTTGTCACATTCTTGGTGTCAATGAGGACAGGAAATAGGCTGTGGATGTTCTGCTTAAACTGATCGTAGCTTTCTGGGGGGAAAGGTCCAGATGGGGACATGTGAATTTGTGGGCTCGTGGGAACAACACAGACCCACCCTCGAGGCTAACTTGCCACCAGCGCTGACCGGTACAGCAGACAGAACAGACGAGGATTGGAAATATCCGTATCCCTCGTCCAGGGCTGTGATGCTCCAGACACATCACTACTGCTAGTTTCTATGGGAAAGGTCACATGGCTTTCCACCAAACTCCAGGCCCTACCTACAGCCACCATCGGCTAACACTGTCCAAGACAAAAATCAACCCAACACCTTATAATTAAGAAAAGCACCCTGGTAGGAGAAGGGTTTCTGATGGGCCCTTGACAGGTTATACTCTGTGCAGTTACACCGCATACAGCTAATGAGGCTTACTACAGACGGAACCTCACCACACACACTTCCCATACAGAGAGGCCCAGGACTCTCCCCACCACACTCCCCTTTCCTCCCCAACAGTAACTTCTGCCAGGTCCTCTCCCTGGGGTCCTTGTGCCCACCCGAGTGCCATTTTCAGCACTGTGGTCTTTGATACCTCGCCGTTGACGTGTGAAAAGGTCCTGACCCCTTCCTTCCACCTGCCCACTGCCCACATTTCCCACAGGTCTCACCTGCACTGTGTGGCTGCAGCACCTCGCCACAGCCACAGGCCCCAGAGCGACAAGGACCGCTCCAGCTGCGGCGACTTCTCTATGTGCCTCACTTCCCCTCTCCCATGATAACTTGGGCTTTCTGAGTGCCTCCTACTATCTGCCTTTAAATTCTCCAGTATGCTCCAACGTGCCTGTTCTTCCCAGACCTGTTTTGCACAACTCCTTCCAGAGCTTTCCGCCCCTTTCCACCTAGTGTGCGGCACACCTTTCCACCATCTAGTGTGTGGCACACCTTTACGAATTCGCTTAATCCTGCCACCATGCCCAGGCTGCTACTGCCATCTCAACTCACTATGCTACCCTGCCATTTGTCTATCAACAGGCTCCAGCATGGAAACGGAGCCTGGGTAGTCAGCGCTATGACGTCTGTTAGGTTTATAATGGTGTGAGGAGGAAAGCCAACCTGAAGCTCAAATACAGTCTTCACAAGTATGTCAGGACTCAGAACAGAGGGAAAAGCCAAGGCACTAAGCAAGGAATGGTGGGCTCTCGGCTTCACACAATTCCGATTTTGCCCAATGTCACAAGAAGAGGGTGTGTAATCACATTAACCCTCCTTGAGGAAGTCTCTTGGTCTCTACCCAGAAGACGGTACAGACACAGACCTGAGGTTAGGAGAGCACAGCCTCACCCCTACCTGGAAGAGGTCGGAAGAACTTCTCATGGAGATGCAGCAGGTCCATCATCATGTTATGTCCGACCAAGGGCTACTTGGAGTAAAGCAACAGGTAAGAGAAAGGGAATTCTAAACTCGGCTCTGACGCTGCTCAGTCTGGAATCGGGCTTTTGTTTCTTTCCATAAAGTCACCTCTCTAAATCACCTGATACTCCAGCATCACTGTCTCTCAGCTCCCACTTAAGGTAAGGGGACTGCTGAGATGGAAGGAAACAGGGAGGGAGGGGGAGGGAGAGGGGGAAGGAGAGGGGGGAAAGGCGGAGGGGGGGAAAGGGGGAGGGAGAGAAAGGGGGAGGGAGGAGAAAGAGAGGAGGGAGAGATAGAGGGAGGGAGAAAAGGGGGGAAGAGAGAGAGAGAGAGAAGGAGGAAGGAAGGGGAAAGGTGGAGGGAGGAGGAGGAGGAAATGAGTGAACAGTGGAGACCTGGCAGGGTACACACTGGGACTCTGAGGAAGACACAGTTTCTCTAAGCAATTTTAGGTACTTGTTAAAATTCCTGTGCTGCTGCAAGGGACAAAACACAGGAGCATGTCACACGCATAGTCTTTCCTCAGACTGAGCCACCACAGGAAAACAAGGCTGGGTCCATGAAGCTAGTTAGCAAAAACAGAGTCACCTGAAAATTTTACTACTAAGTCAGTCTATGCTCTATGGGTGTTTGGGCTGCATGTATGTCTATACATCATGTACGCCTGGTGCCCACGGAGGCCAAAGAGGGAGTCAGATCCACTGGAACTAGAATTACAAATGGCCGTGAGAGGCCCTGTGGGTGCTGGGAATCGAATCTGGGTCCTCTGCCACAGCAACAAGTGCTCTTAACCACGGAGCCATCTCCCCATCCCCCGAGAATCACTTATTGTAAAAAAGACATCTTTAATCTTTTCTTGGCCTTCTGAATAAGGTTAAGTGAAGAAAGGTAATTTTATTGGCAGAGAAGCCTTCAAAATCCACCACCATTAATACAAAAGATGATGGGGAAAAACAAAAACAGGAAACACAGATGCTTCCTACCTTCTGGGCTTTCACCAACATCTGGAAGAAGACAGAGAAGCCCCTTGCAGAGAGAAGGATCTGCTCCTTCCAGCAGCTGACTTGGTCGCAAGAGGCGTGCTCAAGGTACCAGCGATGGGGCTGGCTGACCTTCTTCACAACCACCTGCCGTGGAGAGAGAGAGAGTGTGCCCTGGGGACGCAGCTGGAAAGCAGGCACCTCTTTAACACGGAATGAAGGGATGGACGGATGGACAGACAGACACACAGACACAGACACACAGACACACACACACACACACACACGATAGAAGCCTTTCAGAGGCCAAATGTGGCTGACCGAGAGAGAGATGAGGGGCTGCTAGGAAGGCACAGCTAGGTGAGGACTCACCCCCTCGTCTTTCAGCACTGTCCAGATGTTGGGGAGGGCCTGCCTCAGCACCAGTTGGACCTCAAAGGCTTGGAACCCTGCAGCGAGGAAGCACAAGGTACATACAGACCCTGGGACACTATCGAACTTTCCAACTTTCCTCCCCCGTGGGAGACGGCTGGAAGGATTAAAGAGCTGAGAGCCTGTGACTAGTGGACTGCACCGGAAACCTGCTTCCAGGGTGCCCAGGCCACGTGCCTGCTGTCATGGTCTAGGGCCAAGTCCTCAAAGGTTGGGGTCTCTGCTCTTCAGTTGGGGACACTCACCTGGTGGTTTCTGTAGTTTGCAGCTGTTGATATGAACCCTGTTAGAAACTAGTACTAGTTATAACTCACAAAAGGCACTTCAGTAGCAAAAAGTTAAAAATGACACTTACGAAAAATAACTAGTGGGCTGGAGAGATAGCTCAGCGGTTAAGAGCACAGGCTGCTCTTCCAGAGGTCCTGAGTTCAATTCCCAGCAACCACATGGTGGCTCACAACCATCTATAGTGGAATCTGATGCCCTCTCCTGGAATAAAGGCATTCATGCATACATACATACATACATACAAGAAATAAAATCTAAATAAAAAGAAAAAAGCACAAAAAAATGAATACATCTAATAAAATTTAAAAAAAAAAGAAAAGAAAAAGAAAAATAACTAGTTTCTCAAGCAAAAATATTTAGCCGGGCGGTGGTGGCGCACGCCTTTAATCCCAGCACTCGGGAGGCAGAGCCAGGCGGATCTCTGTGAGTTCGAGGCCAGCCTGGGCTACCAAGTGAGTCCCAGGAAAGGCGCAAAGCTACACAGAGAAACCCTGTCTCGAAAAACCAAAAAAAAAAAAAAAAAAAAAAAAAAAAAAACAAACAAAAAAAATATTTAGTAAATTGGGTGTGGTGGTGCATGCCTTTGCTCCTAGAACTTCAGAGCAGAGGCAACCAGACCTTTGTGAGTTTGAGGCCCTCCTGGTCTACCTAAAACGTTTCAGGCCAGCCAAGGCTACACAGTAAGATCTGTCTAAGGAAGTAAGAGAGAAAGAGGGGATAGAGAGCTTGATCAATGATTAAGCACACTTGTTGCTCTTGCAGAAAACCTGGGTTCTGTTCCCAGCACCCACGTGGTGGCTCACAACCATCCAAAACTCCAATCCTGACCCCTAAGACATGCACATGGTGCACATATACACACGGAGGCAAAACACGCATATACATAAAATGAATTCTTTAAAAAATCTTTTAAATAATACATTTAGGGGAAAGAGAAATACAATGTCTAACATCTGCTGGCATCACATCCACTTCTGTATCTGATCTACTGTGCTATGTTGTGGTCCTTAAACACTAGAAAATGAAACAAACAAAAAGACCAAAACCAGGCCCAAACATATGTGATGGTAGAAAAGAGAAAGTCGCCAGTCTCAAGTGACTCTGGGGGCTGGGAGGCTCTTTGAGGCTTTTTGGAGGTGGAGTTTATGCTTGTTATGAGACAGGGTCTCGCTATGTAGACCAGGCTGGCCTGGAACTTGGTATGTAGACCATGCTGGTCTGGAGCTTGTAGAGACCCACCTGCCTCTGCCTCCCAAGTGCTGGGGTTAAAGTTGTGTGCACCAGGCTGCTGGCTGCGTATGGTCTTTGTATGCTGTCTAATGTTCACTAACGGTAATCCCTTAGGTACTGGCTGTTACTAAGGAACTTCGTCATTGGGTGGCATGAGACCCACTGGCCTGCCCTGGGCCTTGCTTTTGGAACAGCATAAGCCCATTACTAGGAAGACGCGGGCTTGCGGTTCTGTCTGTCTTCCAGATGCTCACACAGTTCACTAGGCCAACACCAATAGAAAGCATGAGTGCACACAGCCACTGACCTCATCAGAAAGGTCGCTGTTGAGAGGCTGTCAAGCTTATGGCAACAGATCTAAGTTTCTGTTTTGTGGTTTTTGTTGGGACAGTCTCATGCAGCCCAGGCTGGCCTCGAACTCACTATACAGATAAAAGGAACCTGAACTCCTGATGCTCCTGCCTCCACATCATGTGTGTATCGCCACATCTGATTTTATGAAGTGCTGGGGATTGAACCCAGGGCCTGGTGCATGCTAGGCAAGTACTCTACCAACTGAGCTACAGTCTCGCTCTTCTACATACCTGTTTCTTACGGCTAGCAAACACAGAGTCTTAAAGTGACAGGATTTTCCATTTGAGGAAAATGACTAAAAACACCCAGGTCAAAATAACTTCGGGTTTAGATAATTTCCAGTAGAAGTTATATTCCACTAAAATAAAAAAAGAAGAGGTTGGCAAGATGGGTCAGTGGCTAAGAGTACTTGCTGCGTTTGGTTCCCAGCACCCACATACCAGCTCACAACCATCTGTAACTCTAGTTCCAGGGAATCCAATGCCCTCTTCTGTCCACCTTGTGTACCAGACACACATGTGGTGCACATACATAGATGCAAGCAAAAGAGCCATACACATAAAACAACAAATGCTAAAAAGAAAAAAAATTTTTTTTGCAGCAGAAACAGCTGGGGCTGGAGATGCCACTCAGTGGTACTTACTTAGAATGCACAAGGCTCTGAGTTTGATCTCCAATGCATGCACACATGCACTCAGCTGATCCAGGTCTCTACTGAAAACGCTACCCAGGTGCGCATCCCCAACACAACCACTCATTTTTCTACACTTAGGCTGACACACAGAATTTAAGTAAAAGGTGACCAAGAGCCAGGGCTTGACAAAACTGAGAACGTTATTTCCCACCGAGGAGGGTCTTGTGTAAAGTTTCCTTTCTGACCCGAGCGGCCGGGGAGGGTACAGTGGCTACCAGCAGAGGTTGAGCTGACCACAGCTTGTACATGGTGCAGGTGGGTTTCACCATCATCATTACGGCACAAAAGCATTAACACGTCATGGCCAAGCAACACTTTGAAGACAGTTTCGACCTCACAGACTCTGTGGCAAAGGGTCCACAGACCACGCTCTGAGCATTGCTACACTAGGTCATAAATTGCTGTAAGTTACTAAAACAGGCACTCCAGTGGGATGGAAATGATCGGCTCAGGGGTGATTCTTACCCTTGACACTCAATGCAGGTTAAAAAGCCTTTGAGACTTGGGAATTCAGGTCAGGACTTTAACCCTAAGGATTAGCTACCTACTGAGCAAATATCTCAGACTCAGTCATGAGGCATCTTAGATCAGGACTTATAGGAAAGAGAATGTGCTCCCCACCTCCTGGTGCATGACACCCCCATGCTCCCAGATGGGAAGGAATGGCCTCCTGCCTACCAGAAATGCCAGACAGAGTCATCTGGTCACCTTCCTCAGCCAGGTCCAGCCACCGAGTCACCTTGTCAATCACCACCTTAATTTGGTCTTTATCCAGAGAGCTGAAAATGGACACAGGAAAGCAGAAATGTTGGCAGAGATCACACCAGACTCCTAAGACAATCCTAAGACTAACGTGCCTGGAACCTCTGCTTTTAACGCTGTGACCTCATAGTGAGAATTAACAGCAACAATGAAAGTGGTCATTTGTTCTCCACATCTTTTCGTGCAAGAGGAAGGCAAGCTCTCATCTCTGCTCTTCAGAGGTCCACAGGAATACAAGCCAGCTTTGATGGGATGGAAGAAGAGCAAGTGAGCGCACACTACTGTCAGGACGTCCACCTGCGCTCCCAGAGGATCTGTAATGAACTGGCTGGAAACATGAGGAAAAGACAAGGACATGGGCGAATCCTCTGCTTGTCTGTCAGAAACCGAAGCTCTTTCTTCAACACTTGAAAGTAACAAAAGATTCGAAATTCAAATTGGGGTCTGGAGAGATGGCTCAGTGGTTAAGAGCACTGGTTACTCTTCCAGAGGACCCAGGCTCAATTCTCAGCACCCACATGGCAGCTCACAACCATCTTTAACTCCAGTTCCAGGAAATCAGACACTCTATTCTGGCCTCTGTTGGTAACAGGCACACACTGGTGCAGCCATACATGCAAGGTAAAACACTCACGCATATAAAATAACTTTTTAAAAAATTCAAATTGAAAAAAAAAATTCAAATTGTTTTTCCTCTGTTTTTCCTCTTGAACCTTGAGGACCGTTTAATTAGAGTTTGAAGGGAAAACAACAGGGCATGCAAGCTGTAAACCCAGGCAGCAGCTGTGGGAGAAGCAAGACAAAGGAGGCAGAAAGCCAGCTGCGCCCTCCGAGTTAGGGTTCAAGAAATCAAGCAGATTTGGCCATGGAGGTCAGCAAGTAGCTCAGGGGAGGGGAGGGGCTTCAGAGAAACAGTGGGAAAGTCCACAAGGTCAGAGCAAGCATGCTTAGAATCCTGGCAGGTATCCAGAGAAAAAAGGGAAAGTCACCCCGCTTTGAAAAGCAGGCAGGCTTTAGCAGTGAAGTTCTGTAAGTGACTTCCTGTCTTTCCTTTCAAAAAAACCTACACTTTTGTACGAACATCAATACTAAATACAAAAAAAACAAAACAAGTTTAAAAAAAAAACAAACAATGAAACAAAACCACCAAAATATCAAGATTATCCAGGCCATGTGAAAACCACACTTCAGAATCAAAGCTAATTGATTTTTCTTTCTGATGAAGGTGAAAAATCTCAATCCCAAAGAACTAAATAGTTCAAAACTGGCAACTAAGTGGTGGTCATAGCTCACTCCACCAGACCCAAGCTACCACCTCACTGCGGTCACTGTGGACCTTAGTGCAAACCTGTGGGAGGCTGCCAGGTCTGGGCCTGCCAAAGGCCACTTTGTCCAGCGACACAGACAAGGCCCATGCTGAGCAGGGTCAGGCCGGCTAGGGCCCACACAGACACACTGCAGTCTTAGCGCCCTCTGTGCCTCCAACAGAGCTATCTTGTGAATCCCTCAGCTCACACCACAGACTCAATTCTTGTCTCTTTTGATTTAATAAACTTAAGAGTTCATTTCTTTCTTCCCTTTCTGTTTTTCTTTTTTAGAGATGAGGATCTTCCTATGTAGCTCAGGCTGGTCTGGACCTCACAATCATCCTACCTCACTCTCTTGAGTGCTAGGGTGACCAGTGTGTCCCATCATGTTGGATCCTGTATGTGAAGGTGCTGGCTGTGGGAGAGAAAGCAACCTGTCCTTTCTCAAGTATTCTCTACCACTTTGTGAGAGAGTCTGTCTCTCACTGGCCTGAATCTCACCAAGTCCACTAGGCTGGACAGCCAGCAAGCCCTAGGAATTCACATCTCTCTGCCTCCCCAGTGCTAGGATTACAAACACATTTTAAAAACATATGTTTTAAGGATCTAACTGGGGTCCTCTGAGGCAAGCATTTTAGTAACTGAGCTTCACCTCCCAAACCACGTTTTTTAATTTTCAAGATTAATGTTCACATGGGAGCTGAAAGGAGATGGGAAAGAGTTTCGGCCTCTCAGGAAAGTACAGGCAGCCAAATCCGTCCCAGCTAAGTGTGGATGGATGGGCCAGCATCCCCATCTGGAGAGCAGGATGGAAACAGCAATAGGAAACCAGAGGGACGTGGGAATGTGAACCCTACCTTCGGACTCTCCAGTTCCCTCTCAGGATACTGTGCTTAATTTTCTTCTCCTGTTCTTCATTCATATATGGGATTCCATTTTTGAGGAACTGAAGACGGGAACAGAACAAGATGACTAGTAAGAGCTGTCTGAGGGCCGGGCAGTAGAGTGAGGGGAACACCTTGGCTTCATGTAGACAAGGGGTGGGGGATGGTGACTCAGAACATTCAGAGTAACCCTCCACAGCCACGGCCCCCTTCTCCAGGTTCATACCTTGTTATAGTCGAAGCCATACTGATTCAAAAACTGAACGCTAGACGCCTGGAAAGAGAACTCTGAGTCCAAGATCCCAAACGTTGTAGGAAAGAGAAAGAAGTTACAGGAGTGGGCTACATACCTACAAAGGAGAACGTGATGAGAAACCACAAACTAGAACAGGATGGACAGAAAAACCAGCCAGGCGCATACATCATCGGGCCCTGGGGTGGGCTAGATTTCATTTCTTAAGTATCTATATGTTTTCTGAAGGCTGGATGTATTTTAGGTGCTCTATGTAGGGCCAAAGAAAATAAGTGATGATACTATCCTTGGGGAGCAAAGTCTAAAGCAGAAGTAGGCCCATGGCCCACTCAGAGGATCCCGATGTTCAGCCAGAGCAGCTGGGAGGTGACCCCCAACACACACAGGGTCAGCCTCCTGCAGCAGCTTCCCAGCAAGGGTGTCCCCAAAGATGCAGCATTCTTGTGACTGATGGTGCCTGAGGGCTTCCAGGCAGCTCAACATCTCTCTGGATGTCAGCACACTTTTACTAACTCCCCGAAGATGCACGAGGGCCAGCTGATGGAAATGAGAGCCAGAACACTTAAGACACAGGCCAGGAGAGGCCCCACAGGAAAGGTACTACTGCCAATCTGCAGAGCACGGTATGTATGCAAGAGCCAGAAGTCAGAACAGAGTGTCCAGGACAGAGTGATTCACACGCCCAGGGCAGGGCTGCCAAGCACGGACGGGAAAAGCTGTGTGTGTTATAGTCGTTATACATACTTGTTGGACTCTCCTTCAATGCTGGAGAACACAGACAGTCCTAGAACAGCAAAAGCAGAAGTAATGAATGCCGAGGCAAAGCCCCCTGATGTCAACCAAAGACCAAACCTTCCCGCCCACGCTTTGCACCCACAGACACAGAGGGGGCTGCAGAAAAGGCAGGGGTACAAAACCTTACTGAAAAACAGACTTGCAGCGTGAGACCTGCCATACCACAGCTTGTGCTGAAATTACCAAAATGTAATGGTGGCCAGTTTTCCAAGCACAAGAAGTATTAGATCAGCATTTTCATAGCTTTCAAAGGAGCCAAGAGTCAGGCCCAATGACACACACCTGTAGTCCCAGTACTTGGGAGGTGGAGGAAGGAGGATTAGAAGTTATTCCTTCTTCAGAGGCTAAGGCAGGAAGATTTTTGTAAGTTCGAGGCGATCCTGGGTTTCGGTGTAAGATTCTGTCTCAGGAGAGATGGTTCAGTGGGCAAAGGCACTTACATGTAAGCCTGGTGACCTGATTAATCCCTGGAACTGATTGTAAGGGCGGAAGGTAGAATGTACTCCACCAAGTTAGCTTCTGATCTCCACACATGTCCCACACTCATAAATAAGGAATAAACTTTAACTCAAAAACCCACAAAAAAGACAGATTTAATTACTTTAAAAATCCCTGTATTACTAAGTAAATAAGCCACTCAAAGTGGAAAATTTCCAAAGTTCTCTACAGAACAAAAAAACTTAAAAGCAATTTCTTGTACTTCTCAAATATATAGGGGAAAAAAAGGGCAGCAAAGTCCAAAAACAAAGGAAAGCAGATGTGCACACACATAAATGTTTCTCTCCAGAGAAAGCAGATGTGCACATACATAAATGTTTCTCTCCAGAGAAAGCAGATGTGCACACACATAAATTTTCCTCTCCTGAGAAAGCAGGGGTCCGTAAAACTTGGCCCAGAGCTTGTATCTGTAATTCATCTTACTGAAAAAGTCAGGACCCCTATTACAAAGGCAAGCCTTGTAGAAGAAATCACATCACCTGCAAAACCTTAGGTACTATCTAGTCCTTCACATAAAGCTGTTGACCCCAGTTATTATAAAATGTAAATCAGAATAAAAGTAAGAGCAGTTTTTAGACTATCAGGTTGGGTTAAAATTTTTCAGCCTTTCCCAGGGTTTTCGTATGGGAATGTACACTCACTGTTGCTGGTGTTGGTCACTGAAAACATTGTGAACGACTGCCAGTATTCACCAACACTGGAATGCACACACTCTAATTCTGCAGTCTCACTGATAGAACTATTCCAGGTGCACAAAGTGCAGTCGTGTGTAAATATGAAGGCCGTCAATATTGCAAATGCATTTAATTATAAACAAACAGTTACTAAATAGACCTTATTTAGGACACTAAGTGCTAATCTGTAGTTTGTAATACCATGGAACTGTGAAAATGACCAGGTCAGTATGGGAACTCAGACTTCCAAACTCTATCAAATAAAGAATAAAACAAAAATCCAAAATTTAAACTATGTGTACAATCCTGTTCCTGGAGATTTTCTTTTAAAAATCATACACACTGGGGCCGGGGAGATGTCTCAGTGGTGACAGGGGATCCGTTCCCAGCACCCACATGGTGACTCATATCCATCAGTAACTCCAGTTAGAGGGGATCTGACAGCCTCCTCTGACCTTTGTGGGCATCTATATATATGCAGGCAAAACACTAAAGACATAAAATAAATCTAAAAAAAAATTTAAATCGCATATACTCACTGACACATACATTTTTGCTCAAATGATGGAACAGGTTTAACAGTGATTGTCCCTGACATTGGTCTGTCCAGACCACAAAATAATGCTGATAAATTCTTGCTTGGTCAAAAGCCACCCCCACCACCTTTCACACAGTAAACGCTACAAGTGGTACACACACACACACACACACACACACACACACACACGCACACACTGAAAACAGAACAAGCATACAAAACGACACACAATGTCTTTGAAAACGGTCAAAGAGCAACAAGAAATCTACACAGTAAAAAAAAGAAAACCTTGAACGATCCACAATAAAGGGCTGAACATCAGACTCACCAATCTGACAGATTGTAAATTGCTGAACACTCTGACGGGTCTTCACATACCACTCAGACGGCAAATCAAAAAGACTGTGAAGAGAGAGGCATCTCATGGCACCAGCGAGGGGGGGTCAGATGCCTGCACAAGACCTCTGGGGCAGGCTCAGCTACTCTCAATCAGGGCTCGGTTGTCCTTGTTACCACAATTAGGGAACATGTACTAGCATTTGGCCAACAAAAGCTCTCTCTCTCTCTCTCAACAGGTGGGAGCAACCCATCAAAAAAATACCCCACACAGGGTGTCATTAACGAGACACAGGCGAGGAAGGCTCCTCTCTGTGGGCTGTTAAACAGCAGCAGTACCTGATCTGCTGGGGCCGGGACAAGTTTGAACGCAGACCTGTGAACTCTATGTCGAGACCTACGGGAGAGCAAAATAGACGAGTCCTCAGGCTCAGAGCCAGCCACCGGCTTTCACACTGTAAGTGCTCCAGGTGGTACTCGTGTGTACACATACACACGCGCACACCTTTTGGGTACTCAAGAAGCCAATTTAATCAACAGGAGACAACGGGAGCCTGGGGTATGGTTTCAAACGGGGCTGTTCCGGACAACAGAAGCAGGGGCTGTGGGTGTGATTGCTTCCGGCCCCGTGGGAAAGCCTCCTCTCCTTCCTAGGGACGCTCTCTGAACTCCTCTGGCCTGGAGACCGATCCTGTACTGAACCACACACACCGGTCCCCAGGCTCTCCCTGGCATGCGACTCTGGTGACAGGGCCTGCCAACCCCAGACACCTTACCCACGAAGTCCGCACCCGCGACAAGCTCCTGCAGGAGTGGGAGGCTCTGTTCAAATTCGTCGGCGCCCACGTCCATAGCCGCTGGTTCCCCGGGCGCGCCGGATGCCGCCACGTGCCGCCCACGCGTTTCCGCTGCGCAGGACCTTAAAGCTCGTGCACGTGGCCCCCTAGGGCCAGAACGTGGTTGGTGCGAATCTGAATTTGCGTGTGATGCCCACAGCCTTGATCTTAACTTGCTGGGAAAGTGGGAGCTGTTGCAGTCAGCTAGTGTGGTCTTTACTTTGCAATGTCTGCCTATGGTACCCAGTGACCAGTCCCCACACTTACTAGTCTCCGGTCTGATATATCCTGTCAGTTCTAGACTTACAGTCTCCTAGAGACCTGGGCTTCTAAGTGAGGTGCTTCGATACATATTTAACCTGAGGGGGGAAAATATATACCTTTGCCTCCACTTGGGTATTTATTGATATGATTTCTATGATATTGATATGACTCCTATGCCATCAGATGCTGAATGCCTCAGAATCAGTGTTTAAAAAAAAAAAAAGAGGTATACGCTTACCATTTTTCTAAAATAATAATGAATTCTCAGAAGTAATATATCCCACTCCTGAATAAAGCTATTGAGGTACACAGTATTTGGAAACTGCACTAAAAGTCACCTTGTTTATATGTCTTTTTCACATTATATCAACTTTCAGAGAGCTGCCATGATCTCCCCGAGCTCCAACCTAAGTTAACTTGCATAACATTTTTAATACCTAACTTTATTATGTATATTTTGCTGGCACGTACATGTGCACCACATGTGTGCAGTACCTGTAGAGGCCAGAAGTGGGTGTTGGATTCCCTAGAATTTGAGTACCAGCTGTGACCTACTTACTCTTGTGGTCGTGGGAACCAAACCCAGTTCCTCTGCAAGAGCAGCCAGTGCTTTTAACCACACTGAGCCAGCCACCTTTCCAAACGGTTGTATGACTATTTATTTATAAAGCTTCTTCTTCAGCCAGATTTGAATTCTCAAATGAACATTCACCACCCATCACTTCTACCTCCCGTTGGCTGCTCCTCACACTCATTTCTAAGATTTGCCTAAAATCGCTAGGAAGTGAGTCCAAGGAAGTCTACAAGGCATTTGCAGCATATTGCCATAGTATTTACAGTTACACTGATATTAAAAAAGAGAGGAAACACTAGCCCCCATCCTGGGCAGCAAGCAATCCTCATTCCCTGATGACTGGCCAGGAGCCATCCATGATACCTAGTGCTTTACAGAGACTTCACATTTGCTCTGCAGCCACAGGTGCTTAGAGAGTAACACAAGGGTTCCGAGTTCGTTATAAACGTTTTAATTTGCTCTTCAAATGGTTATAACTGCTTTTAAGTACTGATGTCCACGAAAGGGGACGAGTTTAGTCCTTGATCAAAACAACAAAACCACACAAGCACAAAGAAGTGGGAAGAGGCTCACTTTAAAAAATTTTCCACTGTTACATTATTGCTATGAAGCTTTCAGTCTGGTTTTCCTTCCAAATGCTTTTCTCTCTGTTTTCAGAGGCAGATGCTTTCTTTGGACAGCTCGAGTAGCTGATGGTCTTATGTTTATACTTTCAAAGCAGTTCATGCTTCTACTTCATTCATAGATTCTCCGAGGCTCCTGAAGCACCACACCGCCCTCTGTCATGGCATTCTGTAGACACTTTATCTGGTTTGAAGATCAGAGAGGAAAAAAAAAAAAGGAAAACACTGTTAACCTTCAGAAAACCTGAAACATGTTTACCTTCCAAGAGACAAAGATATGATTGATTCATCTTGTTGACCTCCCAGCCTGCACTGGTTTTTCTCTGGTGATCTTAGGAACATAAGAAAAAGGAAATGGAGAGCTATCAGTGATCAGCATCTTCAACTACACAGGCCGATGCCAGCGTTAACATAAGGAAGTGCAGTGCTAACATCCTAGACTCCAGGGACTCCGTCATCTAGCATTTTAAACTTGCAATACTTACTGACCTCAGTTTGTGTAGAGAGTGGGAGCATTAGCTCCTGTGGACTTGCAAAAATCAAGTGCTGTCACAGTACCCAGCCACAGGCCTAACATGTGGAATATCCTCAGAAAACAATGTAAGTGTATCTAATACCAAGAACTAATAAAATGTCCTCTATTGTCTCTGTATGTTGCTAGAGACTACACATGCTAGGCAATGCTCTCAGGCTGCATCCCCAGTTCTGAACCGTGTGTGTCTGTGTCTGTATGTCTGTGTGTGTGCACACATGCTATGAATGGAACACAAGGCATCCAGCATGCTAGGCAAGGCACTGACTTACAGCCCTAGTCCCCACTTTTCCTTTTAAAATTTTGAGACAGGGTCTTACTAAGTTATTCAAGCCTTGAACTTGAGATTCTTCTGCCTCAAACCCTCGACAGCTGGAATTATAGACCTGTGTCACCAACAACCAACTTACCACCTTCCCCCCCACCCCACCCCCACCCCTCCGAGAAAGGGTCTCACTATATCCCTGACTAGATGGAACTTGCTTTGTAGACCTGGCCCTGAACTCAAGTGCTCCATCTCTCTCTGCTTCTACCACACCAGGCCAAATTTTTATCTTTTTGGTTTGTTTGTTTTTCTAGACAGGGTTTCTCTGTGTAGTCATAGCTATGCTGGAACTCACTCTGTAGACCAGGCTGGCCTCAAACTCAGTGATCCGCCTGCCTCTGCCTCTCGAGTGCTGGGATCAAAGGTGTGTGCCACCACCAACTCCCCAAATTTTTATCTTTTAGGTAAATATACAGAAATAAAAATACCGAGTCTGAGGATGCCTCCCAAGGGGTTGGTTGGTAGACCATGAAGTTGATTCCTGCTTCTAAGCAGCGCTGTGCCAACACACGTCCTATGCTCTCACAAGCCACCACGTTTCTGGTATTATAAAGGTGTTTTTTAATAGCCCATTCACGAGTAGATGCTGAAACCACCACCTGGCCTTTTTGGTGCTCAACCAGTGCTTCTATGTGATGCTGAGTCTTTATAACTCGCAACCTAAATGGGATGAAAAGAAAACTGTCAAACTATTTATCAAAAAGTTCAGTTACTTCAGGTGAATAAACGCCTATGTGTTTCTCAAGAGTGTAGTGACTAGGCTGTTAAGACAGATCAGTGGGGGCTGGAGAGATGGCTCCAGGGTTAAGAGCACTGGCTGCTTCCAAAGGTCCAGAGTTCAATTACCAGCAACTATATGGTAGCTCACAACCATCTACAATGAGATCTGGTGCCCTCTTCTGGCCTGCAGGCATACATGCTGTCAGAACACTGTGTACATAATAAATAAATCTTTTTTTAAAAAAAAGATCGCTCAGTGAGTAAAGGTTCTTCCTTCCAAGACTGGCCACCTACATTCAATCCCCAGGACTTACAAGCCAGAATGTGATGTAGGAGTGTGTGGCGTATGCAAAGACCTATGAGTATGCACACACCAACAATAAACTGAAAAAAGAAAAATCCCACTCTAACAAATACCGAGGAAACATCCCACCTCCATACTGTAGCACTGCAGTAATAACCTAATGCTCTGGCTCTAAGGTCACATACGAACATGTCTGAATCCTAGCTCTGGCATTTACTCATCATATCTCCCTCTGTTTGAATTCCCCAGTCTCTGTAAAGTCGAGAAAATTATTACACCTGCTTCATAATGTAGTTTACATAACTAAATGAAAAAAATACATAAATTCAAAGCAACTAGCATAGTTCCTGGTAAACACAATGTTTTCAATAAACAGCCATCTTGGGACTGGGGAGTGCAGTCCAGAGGGAGAGCACTTGCTTTGGGTGCTGAAGGTCCTGGTCTAACCCTCACAGTTCTCCCAAAATAAAGTTTAACACTGATTTTTATGTGTATGAGTGTTTTGCCTACATGTACGTCTGTTGTTACAGACTGGAGTTACAGCCAGTTGTGGGTGCTGGGAACCGAACCAGGGTCCTCTGCAAGCTCAGTAAGTGCCTTTTAACCAATGAGCTCCAGCCTCCACAATTCAGAAGTTTTTAAAGAAAGTACCTCATTTCTATGAAGTCTTGTAACTGCCCTTCCGATTATTGCCCACCTTAAAAACTAAGGCTCGGGGCTGGAGAGATGGCTCAGAGGTTAAGAGCACTGGTTGCTCTTCCAGGGGTCCTGAGTTCAATTCCCAGCAACCACATGGTGGCTCACAACCATCTGTAATGAGATCTGGTGCCCTCTTCTGGTACACAGGCAGAATACTGTATACATAATAAATAAATCTTTAAAAAAAAAAAAAAAAAAAAAAAAAAAAAAAAAAAAAAAAAAAAAACTAAGGCTCAGACTTTATTCTCTATTATTTACCCTAATCCGTAAACTAATAACCTAATTCTACTTACTACTCTGTTTTCATCACACTTCACTCACCCTTTTATTTACCAAACTCCAGGTACACAGGTCTGGAGGTTCCTCACAGACACTAAACTCAATCCCAGCCTAGCAGCCTCCTCTACTAGAATGTCCTTTATGGCCGATGATTAATCGTCTTCCTGTTCTTTAGGATCTCAGCTTTTTTGTTTGCTTTTGCCTTTTCAAGACAAGGTTTCTCTGTGTAGCTTTGGTGCCTGTCCTGGAACTCACTCTGTAGACCAGTCTGGCCTCTAACTCACAGAAATCTGCCTGCCTCTGCCTCCTAAGTGCTGGGACTAAAGGTGTGCGCCACCGCTGCCCGGCTAGATCTCAGCTTTTTGACATGTCACCTCTTCAGAGGCGTCAATACATAGTCTCTTGTTATCTTTAAAAGTTTTCTTCAGGACAACTATTAGTTGCTTGCTCCATGGTCGCTCTACTCACGTCCTCTTCCTGACACAACCCCGGGCTTATCGGGCAGGGTCGGTCAATCAAGGAATTAGGAAAATGACGTGTGAGGTGCTATGCACAGCTTTAATTACCTGTGCCAGAACTCACGGCTGGGCCACACTGTAGCCCAGCCCCGTTCTTTCCTGGCTACACCTAAGAGCTCCAGATTCCGAGGGTTCCGGTTGATGAACTCTGGGGCCACAGCCTCGTTTGCCTTCGTCTCCACTTCGTGCCGAATCGCGGGCGTGGAACTGGTCGAGAGGGCTGCGAACCCACACTCTAGGGAATGAAAACGACCCCATGGATGTTTAAAATGACTAATGCGGGCACGAGCGGGGCATGCTCTGACCATTCCCATCACAAGGCCCAGAAGCGGGGAGAAACGGCCGTCTGCCCACAGGTGATCACCACAGACCCACAACCTTCCACGGTCACCCCGGGGCGGTTAGTGCGTTCACTTTCCCACATGGAACCCGGCGGGGACGAAACCGGATTTGCAAATTCCCATATAGTGTGCACAGAGCGCAGGCAACGGAGTGGGGCGAGATTAGTTACCCAGGCTCCTGCAAACAGACAGGCATTTCCAGAACCGCGGCTGAAGCGCCATCGCTGACGGGACGTCGGCAAAGCCTCCCAGTGCCCTGGCCTGCCTTTGCTCACCGCTGTCCGAGCGAAGGACTAGCGGCCCGCAGCCATATTAACTGAGGGAAAAGCTACAGGTGCCAGCAGGTCCTTGGTGTCTCCGTGACCCGGAACTAACAAGCTCCCTAGTCCTGAGTGGCCGAGCGAGCGGTCAGTTATCTCTAGTCCGCCAATCACCGGTGACGTCGAGGCGAGGGGCGTCCCCCCCAGGCTGAGGTTTTGTCGGGGCTGGTCGCAGAGCTGCCGACCACTGGGGGGCGCACCCGCCTTGAGCTCTGCAGAGGAGCGCGGGGTGCACGGTTTTCTCGTTGAGCCTGGATTGAGTCTCAGCTGATTCGCCGTGTGCTTCCTGACACCTAAATATGAGAGCTCAAAGACGAGAGGCGCTCAGGCTCCCACCTGAACCCAGGAAGGGGGTCCGTTTGCTCCCCCCCCAATTCCACTCCAACTCAACCCTACCCACTTCCCTAGAAAGCACTAGAATGTGCAAACGCGCATGCGCAACCCGCGGCCACTCTCGCGCCTTTCTTATCCAGCTTCTAATTGGACAAAAATCGTAGGACCCTCCACTTCCGGCATTTTCAGCCCCTCCCCACCCCCCCACCCCCGCAATCCCTTCTTCCCAGCGTGCCTCGCGGTTAGCGGAAAGTGGGCAGCGGGCGGGGCGTGTTACCCAGCAGCCCGCGCGGCGTCGCTCGGGCCTCTCCACGCCGTGGTCCCTGTCGTGGTGGCCGCCGACCGGCCTCGGAGCGGAGATACCGTTTGTGTGCGGTGTTAGCGAGCTTGGCCAGGTTCCCTAAAGATGGAGGGTCCTTTGTCCGTGTTCGGGGACCGCAGCACCGGGGAGGCGATCCGCTCCCAGAACGGTAAGGACGAGAGCGTGCCGGGCCAGGCCCGCGGCGGCGCAGGCCGAGGCCCAGTCGCGGTCGGGAGGCCGGGGCCACCGTCTTGGCACCGTGAAGTGCCCCGAGGAGAGGCCCGGGCCCAGTGCGGCCCTCACCCGCGGGCCGGCTCGCCGCCATTGCGCCCTTCCGTGTAGGCGGAGAACGGTCGGGAGCGCAGCACGTTTTTGGGGGGAAGTGCGCGGGATGGGTGTGGGCGTCCACGCCCGGAGTGAGAGCTGAGTTAGCATTGATTGATGCTGAGCTCCAGACCTACTGGCCTGCCACGCCCCACGGCCCCTTTGTTCAGGTTGTAGCCCGGTTGCAGCATCCCTGACATGACCGGAGAAGAGTAGTTTGCAACCCGTCCCGCTTGCTCCTGAGGAAATGCCCGCAGATTTTAGGTGGTCCCTGCGTTGCTTCCCTCCGGCTGGCTGGCCGGGTTCTTGGATGTCCAGATCTTGCAGTTGACAGCTGCTCCCAGTAAAACTTAACGGATTGCAAATTGAACGTTAGTAAGCGACACTTAGCTGCCATTATCGTTGTTAACGTTAGTAGGAATTAACACGTGGTGAGCTGTAGTTGAGCCTGCTTTTGAAAGCATTTAAGGTCTTCGAATCGTGGTTATGTTTACTAATTTTTTTATTAAAGCCTCCCCCCCCCCCCCGAAATACAATCACTACTCAGATGGACTATCTACTATTCTTATTAAAACTTGCTAGAGTCTGAAGGAAAAGTCTGAGGTGTACCTTAAAATTTTTCTTGAGGGGCTGGAGAGATGGGTCAGTGGTTAAGAACACTGACTACTCTTCCAGAGGGCCCGGGTTCAGTTCCCAGCACCCACATGGCAGCTCACAACTGCCTGTAAATCTAGTTCCGGGAGATCTGACACCTTCACACCAATGCACATAAAATAAATTTAAATAAGTTATTTTAAAAAATGTTTTGCAATGAACAGTGGCAGGGATTACTCTTTGGAAGATTTATTTTATTTTATTTGAGACAGGATTTCTCTGTGTAGCTTTGGCGCCTGTCCTGGAACTCGATCTGTAGACCAGGCTGTCTGAAAACTTTTTGTAACATTTGACATACTCAAAATAAAATAGTTAAGCTTCACTAGCCCTTAAATAGGTGGGTTCCCCCCCCCCCAGATTTGTAGATTTGAGAAAATCATAGGTGGTTGGATGTCTCTTGTTTGTGAATTGTTCTGATTTTTTTTTTCCCTATCTACAGTTATGGCTGCAGCTTCTATTGCCAACATTGTTAAAAGTTCTCTTGGGCCAGTTGGCTTGGATAAAATGTTGGTGGATGATATTGGTGTAAGTATATCTAACTGTTTTTGGTTGCTTTGATAAAAATAATTTCAAAAAAACCTCAAAATGGTTTTCTCTGTAAAGTCTTTGTTTCTACTTAAATATATTAAAGCTGAGTGTATATTTCACAGGATGTAACCATTACTAATGATGGTGCCACCATCCTGAAGTTACTGGAGGTAGAACATCCTGCTGCTAAAGTTCTTTGTGAGCTGGCTGACCTGCAAGACAAAGAAGTTGGAGATGGAACTACTTCAGTGGTGAGGCACTACCTGGGAGTGGCTAGAGAATAGTCACTATTAAAATTGAATCCATGACAGAATCCTTTGCTTTAGGTCAGAAATAAGTCACGTGTTTATGGTCTCACAAACATTTGAAAACTAATCATTGTAATTAGTTGGTGCAATTTAAGTAGGAAAAGAACTTAGATAGTTGAATATAAGCTTGTTTTAAATACTAGGGTCTGATGAATTTGGGGGCTTATTTTCAACCCACTTGCCATGATAATGTTTACATGTAGAAAAGAGTTTCTTATTTAAAGAAGAAAGTGTTACCAGGTTTGGGCTTCTTTGTTTGTTGTTTAATACTTTTGAGTTTTAAATGTGGGCAGGAAATCTTGGAAATTCAGAATAGAAAGTTGAAGAAGTTAATTTGCTACCATACAGTGCTAATAGCTAGTCAGCAAACATGGTTAATAAAACACACTTGAATTATCCAGCATACTGGTATAATACTGTTTAATGAGGAAGCTGTTAACTCTAGCTAAACAGATTGTGGGGAAATTTATTTAGAGACTTAACTTGGCCTTAAAAGACTGGAATCTTATGATCCTAAACAGTGAAAATGGCCTTTGTCTAACTTGTTTAAAATAATGTGACTTAATAAATACCTTAATTCCTCTCAAAAAAAGATTGACAGATTCTTTTGGGGATTTTTTTTTTTTTTAATTCAGGAAAGTGGTTTTTAGTGTTCTATATTTTAAATGATTTTAAGATTTAATTAAACATACTAGAATAGCAAAAATCATTTCAATTGTTAGATATTTAGCTTTTATTGCATTCAGTCTCTAAATGTAATGGATATAAATTCTGTGGCTGATATGTAAAATTAAATTTAAATTATAAAATTAAAAAAAGATATATTTAAAATAAAAACAATTAAATAAATTCTGTTGTGCTGGGGTTTTAGCATTTTTCTGGTGTTTGTGGCTTGGGCCATTTGCACAGAATACTTTGTAGTGGTCTCCATTTTATATTTTCAGAAAGCTGCCACTCACTTGTCTACTGTGGCTAGTTAATAATGCTAGGTCATAGCTGGGCATAGTGGTGCACGCCTTTAATCCCAGCAGTTGGGAGGCATTGGCTGGTGGATCTCTGAGTGAGACCAGCCTTGTCTGCAAAGTAAGTTCCAGGACAGCCAGGGCTACACAGAGAAACCCTGTCTTGAAAAAACAAATAAGTAAATAAAACAAAAATAATGACGTTAGGTCATTTTAATGTTTTTCTGTATATACATTGTGCCATGAATACTTAAAGCAGTATTTAATCAACAGGTAATTATTGCAGCAGAACTTCTGAAAAATGCAGATGAACTAGTCAAACAGAAGATTCATCCAACATCAGTTATTAGTGGCTATCGGCTTGCCTGCAAGTAAGATTACATTCAAAGAAAATGTTACTTTGTGTAGTGGTTGTAGTCTGTCTTAATGTTGTGACTAATCTTAAATAGGAAATGTCGTGTCTTCGCGTTCAGGTGGTACTGTTTGAAGTACTTAGCCCAGTGTGCTGCTTTTTTCCCATTTGACTACCACATTTTCTCCTGATAGATTTTAGTGGCTATGCTTATGGGATAGAGGAAAGGTGCCGTGATCTGAAGAGGGAGGACTTTTCAGTGTCTTCCCCCTATATGAAATGGCTGAACAGAAAACTATTGCCTGTGACATTCGATAGTGTGTTAAGCGTGGTGAAATGCAAAACTTCTGAGTGATGTATCTGTATTTTTCTTTCCTGTAACAGGGAAGCAGTGCGCTATATCAGTGAGAACCTTATTATTAACACAGATGAACTTGGAAGAGACTGTCTGATCAATGCTGCTAAGACATCCATGTCTTCCAAAATTATTGGAATGTATCCTTAAATGTTCCAGTGAAATTTGGCCCACCTTTCACTCTTAAAAATAAGGCTAGGTTTCATAGAATGTCAATTTTATGCAATAAAATTTAAAATGCTAGGCTAATGCAGATTGATCTTGTTAGAGAAAAATGGCTGAAACTGCTGCTGCCTTTCCAGCCTTGCCATGGCAAAGGGTGAGGTGAGATGCAGGTGGAGGTAAATGTACACACGGCACCTTGACTGTAGGAATAGTACTTTCTTCTGTTGGTGAATTACTCCCAAGTCTGTTGTTGTCTTTAACTCTTGTCTCAGAAATGGAGATTTCTTCTCTAATATGGTAGTGGATGCTGTACTTGCTGTTAAATACACAGATATGAAAGGCCAGCCTCGATATCCAGTCAATTCTGTTAATATTCTAAAAGCCCATGGGAGAAGTCAGATAGAAAGCATGCTGATCAATGGCTATGCACTCAATTGTGTGGTGGGATCTCAGGGTAAGTAAGGTTCAGCGGTATTTGGAAATTGAGACTACTACAGTTCAGTCACTTTGTTTGGTTTGGTTTTTGTCTGTGTTTTTCATAGTGTATATCTTAATAGGCTTGAATAGTTGAGATAGGGAGCTGGGCATGGTGGCAAGGGCATTTAATTCCAGCACTGAGTAGTGGTGGGTAGGCAAGTCTCTGAATTTAGGGGCCAGCCTTGTCTACATAATGAAACCTGCCTTTAAAATAAAAAAATAAAAAAAAGAATTTGTGGTGGGTATAGATTGAAAGAATTGTGTGCCCTTGCAATCATCAGACTTTCCTAAGGTTTAATGTAGTTACTTGCCGTCTAAATTTGGTTTATGTATAACATGAAATTTTTTTGTTATGGTTTTAAGGATAACTGTCTTTTATGAACCCTAACATTGTTATAGTTGACCTTTTATTCATTTACAGGCATGCCCAAGAGAATAGTTAATGCAAAAATTGCTTGTCTTGACTTCAGCCTGCAGAAAACAAAAATGAAGCTTGGTGTACAGGTGGTTATTACAGACCCTGAGAAGTTGGACCAAATTAGACAGAGGTATGTGGGGAGAGTTTTGCCTGTGAAAGGATGTTTGTAAATCAACACTTGTACTTAGTAGAAGAAGCATGTTATAAAATAATAATTAGTCAAGCAGGCATGGTCTAGCTTTATGTGTCTGAAGCAGGTGGATCATTTAAGCCAGGAATTGTGGTCAAAATGGGCAGCATAGTGTTGCCTCAAGTGTTCGGTACTGGGTGGCTGCTGTGGTTCTCACCCGAGATGCTGTGTGCTAAGGCGATGTGACACAGCTGGCGGTGCCGACTGCAGCTGCTGTGACGTCACTCTAGCAGACATGCTTTCCTCCATTGTACTCTTGGGCATTGCTGTTGTGTAGTTGGCCTATCGCTGACCAATATGTCCATTATGTGAATGGGACATGGCTTTAATAGTTGACTTTTAATCTCTTCCATTTGCTTATGATTTTCATGGTACATGTTACTGCCTCCTAGCAGGTTCATCTCAGACTTGTTAAAAATGTCCACAAATGAGCCAGGCAGTGGTGGCACATGCCTTTAATCCCAAGAGACAAGGACAGGGATTTCTGTGAGTTTGGGGCCAGCCTAGTCTACAGAGCGAGTTCCAGAGCAGCTAGGGCATCACAGAGAAACCCTGTCTTCAAAAAAAAGAAAGAAAGAAATGTCCACAGATGAACTCTGATTGCCTAACTGTATTTTGCTTCAGGAGTCCTTGGCTGTACCTTCCAGGAACACAATTTTATAAACTCTTACTTTTCTGGTCAAGCTGTCTGTCCTTGACAGATTACTTATCTCTAGTTTCCGTCTCTGAAGTCTTCATCTTTTCAGTCATTTTCGCATTAACATTGTAGGCTCATTTGAAAACAATAAATGTTGACAATCATAGCCTTAGCTCAGAATATTGAAGCGTCTTCACCATCTGCTCTTCAGCATATTCTTATAGACCTCTCATGGGTCTTCATTCTTTGGTCTTATATAACTTCTGCTGGTTCAACTCTGAACCACTTTTTGTTATGTGTTTGTTTTTTGAGACAGGATTTCTCTGTGTAGCCCTATCTGTCCTGGAACTCCCTCTGTAGACCAGTCTGGCCTCGAACTCACAGAGATCCGCCTGGCTCTGCTTCCCAAGTGCTAAGATTAAAGGCATGCACTACCACTGCCAGCGTGAACCACTTTGTTATCCCACTATGTAAGGCTGGATTTCTATCTTTCTTGCTTGTCTTGACTTGATACAGCTTCAGCTTTAGTGATGCTGTCTTTGGATTGTCCTTAATAATAAATCTATTGCATCCTTAAGGTGGGAGAGGGCACAAGGTGATGGGTTTTTTGTGGGTTTTTTGTTGTTGTTTTGTTTTTGTTTTTGTCACCCTTAATTAGGAACTCAAATTGTGGTTGAAAGAGCAAGTGTTATTTTCAAGTCCTTGAAATTAACACAAGTTGGACTGATTGAACTTACAGTCTTAGTGGGAAAGAATAGTTAATATAATGTGTAACTAGTGAAAGTTACAGCTGCATTATTTAAAATGCTGAAGTTGTTCATTTTGGTATTTTCTCTGTAGAGAATCAGATATCACCAAGGAGAGAATTCAGAAAATCCTGGCGACTGGGGCCAATGTTATTCTGACCACTGGTGGGATAGATGATATGTGTCTGAAGTATTTTGTGGAGGCTGGTGCCATGGCTGTTAGAAGAGTTTTAAAAAGAGACCTCAAGCGTATCGCTAAAGCTTCTGGAGGTATGTGTTCTTCCAGCCTGAGACAAACTACTTAGTAATATATGTGACTGGGTCAAAGGTCTTTCAGTTGTAGTATTGGTACTAAGTTTCAAAAAGTTTTTTTCTTGTGGTGGTGCTCTAATGGAGCCATCCCCCCCCCCCAGGTAATTGGAAAAGTTGTTTAATGCTGAGTTTGTTAGAAATGAGTAAACTGATTTTATCTCAAAAATGACAGTTTTGTCTTGTGTTAAGTTGTAGTGGCTTGTCTGTAACCTTGAAATAATGCATTGCTTTTCTTATAAGGAAAACCACTAAACTGAAACCATGAAAAATATGTATCATTATGACTCTTTCATACAGCAAGTATTCTGTCCACACTGGCCAATTTGGAAGGTGAAGAAACTTTTGAAGCTACAATGTTGGGACAAGCAGAAGAGGTTGTACAGGAGAGAATTTGTGATGATGAGCTGATCTTGATCAAAAAGTAAGAACTACTTTTGGTTTTTCGAGACAGGGCTTCTCTGTGCAGTTTTGGTACCTGTCCTGGAGCTTGCTCTGTAGACCAGGCTGGCCTTGAACTCACAGAGATCCGCCTGCCTCTGCCTCCTGAGTGCTGGTGTTAAAGGTGTGCACCACAGCCGCCCGGCAAGAACTACTTTTATAAGTTACAAAGCGATGGAGATTCTGTTGTTATAATTCTTTCCCATTTATTTGCTGCTCTAGTCTCTCAGTGGTAGGAGCAGTTATACGCATGGGATAAAATATACTGGGCCATTGTAAATTGGGATGAAATGTGTTTTGTCTCTTCTACATGGTCCAGACATTGTTCTTGGTGCCTTATGTTTAAATGTGAACAAGATTTAACCAAGGGTGTTTGTAGTTAATATTGTTTTCATTAATTAAAAAACACTGACTTCACTTTTTGTTTTTTTTGTAGTACTAAAGCTCGTACATCTGCATCAATTATCTTACGAGGAGCAAATGATTTCATGTGTGATGAAATGGAGCGGTCTTTACATGATGCTCTTTGTGTGGTGAAGAGAGTTTTGGAGTCAAAATCTGTGGTCCCAGGTGGAGGTGCTGTAGAAGCTGCCCTGTCCATATACCTTGAAAACTATGCAACCAGTATGGTAAGGGTGGATTCAGAAAGGCGGCCTAGGAGATGGTGGTGTTGGGTAGACCTGTTGGGACCTACTGCTGTGTGCTTTGTTTTCTTTCCTGAAGACACTGCATGTCTTTCTTCCTAGGGATCTCGGGAACAGCTTGCTATTGCAGAGTTTGCAAGATCTCTTCTTGTTATTCCTAATACACTGGCAGTGAATGCTGCCCAGGACTCCACTGACCTGGTTGCCAAGTTAAGAGCTTTCCACAATGAGGCTCAAGTTAACCCAGAACGTAAAAATCTAAAGTGGTGAGTATACAATGTTCCATTGTCCACTGTCATGAGTTCATCATAGTACCTTTGTTCCTCTCTACACCTTTGTGAAATATTTGTCACATACTGAAACATTACAGGTATCATTGTTGCTTGGTACCTATCTGATGGTGGCTGCTGACTTTTAGCAGTGTTGTGTTCTAGGTGTAAACTCTGGATTCCATCCTGACACTCTGGGTAGTCTATAGGAAGTCCACGAGGATGATCTTAGATTATTCTTACCCTTTTCAGGCAGCCCCCTCAGCTTACAGTGAATATAGTCTCAGAATGGTGTGTCATTACATCATCTGGTCCTTATGAGGACTTCATAAAGCATACTTAACACCAAGCAAGACAACTGTGCTGTCACTAGGCAAAGGAATCTTTTGGCCACCAAACTATGCACAACTTGGCTGAACATAATATCAGCATGCAACATGTGACTATTTGCTAATTGTTGGGCAGATAGGTTTCTCTGCTACACTACCAGCTTTTCTATTCCCAGAGGTACACTTGTTAGAACTCCCAGAGTCTTCTGGACTAGAATAGCTGGAACACTCCACATCAGCTTGGAAGAGGTCATTGAATCAGATTTTCACCGTTACAGGATTGGTCTTGATTTGATTAATGGGAAGCCACGAGACAACAAGCAAGCAGGGGTGTTTGAACCAACCATAGTTAAAGTGAAGAGCCTGAAGTTTGCAACAGAAGCTGCAATCACCATTCTTCGAATCGATGATCTGATAAAATTGCACCCAGAAAGCAAAGACGATAAACACGGAAGTTATGAAAATGCCGTTCACTCTGGAGCCCTTGATGACTGATTGGATCTCCCTTTTATTTATAGCAGTGCCAGGTGCAATGTCTTAGCCTTGGGTGACTCACATTAAAGTTCAGCAAGCTGTCCACCTGGGTTCCTGTCCTCACTTTGGTCCTCTGATTTCACCTACTATCTAGTGTTTCACTGATTTAACAAGAACATTCAAGGCTGATGGCTGTCAGGCAGGTCATCCTCTCTGAACACACATTGCTATCCCCATCCCACCCCCAATGCACAGGGCTGCCACACCACGTGTCCCGCCCATTCTCTCAAGGTTGTGTAACAAGGTCACTAGAATCCTACAGCCAGATGCTCCCAGAGGATGGCCCAAGGCAATGGCTCCTCCATCGATGTTGACCTATAGGAAAGGAGAGGATCTTAAGTCAGTCTTGTGTGGACACAGGCTAACACCCCCAGTCTTATCTTTCTCCTCTCAGTGTTAATGCTAGCAAACCACCCTTTCAAACTCAACTTTCACTGTAAATACTGCCTGTGACACCTCTGATCCCTTGTTTCTAGAATGTCCCGTTCATTTGTTATGAACATACTTAGTTTTTTGCTCCGCAAACCAACAAATCAACTGAACACCTGGCAGAAACAAACTTGGATTGTGCAAGTTCATTAGCAAACAGCACAACTTGGTCCTGTTGGTTACCTTCTCGGGGTTTAATCCAAGTTCTTTAGCTATTGCAACAGAGAGGGCTGCGTAGGCTTCATTGATTTCAAATGCGTCAACATCTTCTAGGGTCCAGCCTGCTTTGGCAACCTACAGGAAAAATGAAGTTAAACCATTAGTTATTGACAGATACATGATGTATGGGATTCTGGAAACTGCTACTATGAAGTTAGGTGTGTCATGGTGGCTTCTACCTGTGTCCCAAGGGTTCAAAAGGCTAAAATCAGCCTACATAATGTTCCCATAAGAGCGGTATGATGGACTCCTTTAGTGACACACCACAGGGTGGAAGTTACTCTCTAGCTAGATAGAGAGTGGCAGGCCTGTAGTCTGGGCATTTAAGAGGCTGGATAGGACAACTAAATTTGAGGCCAGGTTGGGCTATGTAGAGCAAGGCCCAGCCTCAAAACCGAAATGTACTTTCTCCCTAAGGTAGAAAGGAAGTCCAAACTGTCCTGTTAGGTGTAATACAGAACATTTGGATCTAGTATTTTTTAAGTTTGAACTTGCAGAGAACTGCAGGTAAAATGCTTTGAATAGCACTTGAGTTCAATCCTAGAACCCGTATTTTAAGAAAGCCAGGTTTAGAGATAATCCCAGTGTTGAGGTTGGGGTGGGCAGGTCTTAGGGCTAAGAGGCAGCAAATGAAACCTAGTGGTGCAAAGTCAAAGCACCTCCTTACATTCGAGAGTGGAAAGGTTTAGAGTGGAGGTTTAAAGAGTGCTTACTGCAGAGCGCACACTTGACACCATGTACATGCACACAGAAAAGTGAAAATTTAAGAGTTAAGGTCACTGCTGAGGCTCACTGTAACCTCAGCATTTGGGAAGCTACTAGGTAGAGGAGCAGTTCAATATCCTCTGCCTACACAGTTTGAAAGCAGCCTGGGCTTCCTCAAACTGTCATACATGTGCCCAAGTGTGTCCACAGACACACATACTCATTGCTAGAGAGACTCACAGCTTGCTTGATGGCTGGAATTGGTCCTACTCCCATAATGGAAGGCTCCACACCAGCCTGTGACCAGGAAACTATTCTTCCTAAAGGTCTCAGCATTCGACTCTCGGCTTCTGTCTTCTTCATAAGAACCACAGCAGCGGCACCATCGTTCATCCCTGTAAACAGGTGACCTGGTTTCTACAGTGCTCTTTGTACAGTGCTCTTTAACCCCAGGTTTAACCCAGGGCCACCTCTTCTACCTGAAACTATTAAGCTACTGACAAGTTAGCAAAGCCCTTTGCTGTGATTCATCAGACTGCATAGTGTACTCAAAAATGGGTCAAGTCTGGAATATGGTGTCGACCATACATTATGAGATGCCCCCAATAGCTATGGAGACGAGGGGGACGGGGCGCCGAGGAAGAAAGAAAACTGAAGGAACAAGCCAAGGCCTTACAGGTACTGGGACTTCCTGGAATTGGAAAAGTATGTAGTGGATGAATATAGGGTTTACTTTTCAGATAGTGTCTCACTATGTAGCTCTGGCTAACCTAGCATTTATTACTTAGACCAGGACGACCTTGAAACCAAAAAGATCCACCTCCCTTTGCCACCTAAGTGCTGGAAGTAAAGGCCTGTGGTACTCCGGAGTTTTGGGTTTTTTTTGGGGGGGGGGGGTTGTGGGGCGAGGAAGGGTAGCGTCCATACAGGGTTTCTCTGTGTAACAGCCCTGGCTGTCCTGGAACTCAAAAAGATCCACCTGCCTCTAACTCCCAAGTGCTGGGATTAAAGGTGTGCACCACCATACCCAGCTACTCTGGAGCTCTTATATATCTAGTCTAGATGTCAAGAAAGCAAATCACCTCAGAACAGATAATAATCAACACTATAGAAAGGACAAGCTTTTCCATAAACCCAGCTTTAGGAAGCATTTTGTGTAGAAAGATTCATTTGGTAGACCTCACCAAAGTCTGTACTTTCCCCAATGCCCTTCAGAAATTGAACCTGTTGCATTGGCAGACGTGACGGTTCCCGTCCCATCAGTAAGAAAGTAAGGTTTTAGCTTGCCCATGGCTTCCATGTTACTCCCATGGCGAGGAAACTCATCAATTTTCACTTCAGTAAGACCTGAAAAAAGTAAAACCAGTTACCTGGGATGAGGACAGAGAAGTCAGAGAGCTGGGATTGGGGACGTCTCAGAAACAAGAGGATTCATATTTGGTAGAAAGGTTTATTAACATTTACCCACTTCCATTCCAGTAGGAATTACTAGAATTACTACATGCTACCCCATGAGAACTCTTCATGAGACAGTCTGGCTGTGTTCCAAATCCACAGGCCTTCCTAAGGACAGAGGTATTTGTATTGTATGTACATGGGTTTGTGATTGCATTGAGCTGGCTAAAACTGAGTGGGTCAGGAGTAGAACAATCCATCCTCTGTGAGCTGGGCATGGATGTCAGTTATTGATATTGTCTGCAGATTCAGAGCATGGACAGTGCCCTAACATGATGTGTCCTCTGCAAATGGGATGTGAGATGCACATGGGAGCAACTGGAAAGGCTTTATTTAGATTGCATAGGAGAGTTGTGTCTTCCTGACAACCACAGACTGATGCTCCACTTCTCATGGAGCCCACTGGATGACACACACTGCAGCTGTGGACAGTTTGAAGATGACAGTTTCCCATGTGACCATATCCCGTGTAGACAGTATTTTCCAGCCAGGTGTGGTGGCTCACCTGTAATCCCAGCACTCAGCAGGCACAAGCAGGAGGAGGGTAGCCTGGTCTACATAGTGACCTGTAGTTCATCCAGGGCTACACAGCAGGACCATGTCTCAGAACACCACATCACCATCTGCTCGCTCACATTCACACTCACATTCAGATGTATAAAGCCTACAGTTTGACAACTTGTAAAGACCAGTTCACAAACGGCCCTACATAGCATCCTTGCAGGTGTTATTGATGCCTGCAAACAGGCTCATGTTTACTGTGCTCTCCACACTCACCTTTTCTGGAAGACACCAACACTGGCACAATCTCCTTGTCAAAGTGGCCAGCTTTCTGTGCACGCTCTGCCCTGTTCTGGGACAGAACTGCAGCCTGGTCCTGGGCTTCTCTGCTCACTTGCCATTTCTTGGCTACGTTTTCAGCTGAGGAGGAGAAAAGGCAAAAACAGCATATTCGTGAGCTGGGTTTTGGTAGCTCAGATAGTCACATTTAACCAGAATTAACAGTACACACCAGCAGGCCTCTTGGTAGGAGGAGAGGCACTGCTCTGCAGGCTGGTTCTGCTGTCCTGATAGTGGACCTGAAATCCAGTGCCTCTTGAGAGGCATTTCATTTCTTTCTCTTCCTTTTTCTTTTTTTCTGTTTCCCCGAGACAGGGTTTCTCTGTAGCTTTGGAGCCTGTCGTGGATCTCACAGAGATCTTCCTGCCTCTGCTGGGATTAAAGGCTTGTGCCACCATGCCCAGCTTTTCTTTCTCTTTTCTATATAAGGAAGTGTAAACTTCCAGAAATCAGTATCCAGATATACCATTGATATTTTTACTCCATTTACCTGAATATTCTCTTTCTTAACCACCTGAGGGAAAGATGGAAATACAATTCCCTTTTACCTCTGAATTATATCATTATAATTGAACAAAATATTTACAGATTATTTAAAAACAGAATTGGGCTGATGATATGTCTCTGCAGCAAGATAAAGATGCTTGCTGCCAATGCTGAAGACCTGGATTCCACAGAGGGAGAGTAACTGCAGGTTTACCTATAACCTCCAGACAATCACTTTAGTACTTGCATACCTGTGTGCCCACGCACACACAAATATAGATTTTAAAACCCTTTTTAAACAATCAGGAAATTTAACATCAATACTAATTCTTAGCTCATCTTCAAAGTTGATCTATTTTACTATTAAGTCTTGAGAAAAGAAAAAGCCAAGTGTGGTGATACACGCATTTAATCCCAGCACTTGGGAGGCAGAGGCAGGTGGATCTCTGAGTTCCAGGCCAGCCTTGTCTACTGAATGAATTCTAGGACAGCCAAGGCTACACAGAGAAACTCTGTATTAAAAAAAAAGAAAAAAAAAACTTTTGTAGAATATTATTTTAAGGTGTGTTACTTTTGTTTATGTTGCATTTGTTGAACTCTGTGATGCTGTGTTACTGTGCCTGTCTAAAACACCTGATGGTCTAATAAAGAACTGAATGGCCAATAGTGAAGCAGGAGAAAGGATATATAAAAGGAGAAAACTGGGAGGAGGATCAAGGAGGAGGAGGAGAACTCCAGGGACCAGCCATCTAGCTACACAGCAAGCCACGGAGTAAGAATACGAATTACAGAAGAGAACAGGAAAAGCCCAAAGACAAAAGGTAGATGGGATAATTTTAGTTAAGGAAAGCTGGCTAGAAATAAGCGAAGCTAAGGCCAGGCATTCATAAGTAAGAATAAGCCTCTGTGGGTGGTGGGCCCCCAAAAGAGCAAAAACAAACAACAAAAAGCCAATGAAATAGACTAGTGAGTCAAGACACTTGTTTTCAAGATGGATGATCTGAGTCCAATTTCGTAGATCCATATGTTGAACAGACAGAAACACACACACACACATACACACACACACACACACACACAGAGAGAGAGAGAGAGAGAGAGAGAGAGAGAGAGAGAGAGAGAGAGAGAGAGAAGAATCACCAAGTTCGCTACCACACCATAACAGATTAGCAGGACAGCCTTCAGACTTAGAGCTTCTGCAATAACACCGTCACGTGCTCTCGTCAACCTCTTTCTTTAAAGCTGGTGTGTGCAGCCGCATCAGCCTCACCTGTAATGCCCATGTGGTAGTTGTGAAACGCATCTGTGAGACCATCACAGAGGATGCTGTCAGCCAGCGGCATCTCCCCCATCTTGACTCCTGCTCTCAGGTGAGCCAAGTGAGGGGCCTGGAGACAGGAAGTAAGAACAAGTTAGACTTGGTTGTCATCAGCCCTCTCCTTAGGATCCCACTCAGACTCAGAATGGTCTGCACAGTGCTTCCTCCCTCTTCATTTACCCATCAAGCCCTTCTCCCCACTACCTGCTTCCCCAGGTCAGAGCCTGAAACCTCTTGGCATTAGCAGACAATCCCACCTGCCTTCTCTTAGCAATCTATTCCTCTGTAACTTGCCCGTTTCTCTCTCAAACCTGTCCATTCTGTGTCTTCATTCCTTATGGTTTCATTTTTTTCCTTCTAGAGAAGTAAGCATTACCTAAGGAGATGGAATAAAAACCAGAATCATGTACCTACTTTAAAAAATGTTATGTGCGGGTGCCTGAATGACTTTATGGGCACCAAAGAGACCAGAGGGTATTGGACGCCCTGCTGGACTATGGGCAGATGTGAGGCCCCTGACAGGGATGCTAGGAACTGAACTTGGGTCCTCTGCAAGAATAGTACAAGCCCTTCACTACTGTTCATTGCTCCAGCACATCCAATATCTATTCTGATAGGAGACAGAGTATCCACAGGGAGAATACTCAGGTTGCAACATGAGGAGGGTTTTCGAGAAGTTATTCTTAACTTCCAGCATTTCAAAAGCAGCCAGCACACAATGGAAAGGGTAATAATGGGCAAGGAGTCAACAGAGGTGAATCAAAGTACAATGATATCTAAGAGTGAAAATGACATAATTAAACCCATAATACCATATGCTTATTGTTTTCAAGAAGCAAAGAAGCAAAAGCCATACATTTAAGTGGCAGCTCTGGACATCAGTGTTCCCACCTGTAAATTGGGAATAACAGCACTGACACCATGTTGGCTTGTGTGACCACACACAGCAGCCCTAGGTGCAGGCCTGCACTTTACTACATCCAACCAGAAGGACTCCATTCACTTTGTGACCTTTGGCCTCCTCCTGAGCTCTGCAGTTGCTGAGCTCACTGATCTCTGACCAGTGGCTCCAAGGTCAGACCTGGAGCTGCCTCCACAAGAAGGTACTGTTCCACTGCAGGGCCAGCTTGAAGGACAGACAGCACTGGGTGACACAGACCGGAATGGCCAGCCTCCTGGACAGGGCAGCTCCCTGTGATCCTCGGCCATGTTCTTTCCTTTGGTTTTTGAGGTGAGGTCTGGCTGTGTGATCTAGGCTGGTCTTGAGTTTCTGGGCTCACGCGCTTCTCAGCCTCCTAAGCAGCAGGGACTGGGCATGCTTCACCATGGGTGGCTTTTACATGTCCTACCCTCTAGAAGATCAACAAGGTCTGGTCCCTGGGGTCCCTCCTGATCAAGGGCCATGACAAGAAGGTTAAGGGGCAACATGTGACTCGACTCTTCCTCACAGAGGGAAAGCAAGTCCAAAACAAGCTAGCCTATTTCCTGTTTCCCTCTGGTCATGCCCTGAAGTGGTAGGGATCTGTCCTGCTGAGGCTCCTTGTGCTCTGTGTGCAGATCATGGTCTTGATTATTTGTGTGTGGACTGTTCTGAGCTCTGGCTCCAGGTCAAAAGGAGAAAGAACACTGCCTAGGGATGTGCTGTACCCTGGGCTGATGAGCTGTGTCTAGGAGCAGGCTGCTCGAGGTGCTCAGAACCCTACCTGACTGGTGTGGGCAGTGATAGGTGGATTTCTGTGAATTTGAGGCCAACCTGGAATACATGGGGAGTTCCAGGCCAGTCCAAGCTACACAGGACCCTGTCTAAATTCTGGGGGCTGGGGAAGTGGCGTGGTGGTACACACCTTTGATCCCTACACTCAGGAAGCAGAGACAAGTATCTGAGTTTGAGGCCAGCCTGGTCTACAGAGCAGGTTACAGCATAACCACGGTTACCCAGAGAACCTGTCTTGAAAAACCAACAAATAAGTGAAACCAAAAGGGGAAAAAAAAAGAAAAAGAAAGCAAGGCAGTGTCAGTGAGATGGCTCAGTCATACAGGCACTGGCACCAAGACTGATGACCCGAGTTCAATCCCCGCAACCCACCTGGTGGAAGGAGAGAACCTACCCCAGCAGTTGTCCTGACTCCACCTGGTGTGGGGGCATGTGTCCGCTTCCCAGTAATATGGGTGAGAAATGTGTTGTATTTACTATCATTTCTCTTTTGAGATTAAAGGTGTGCCCTGCCACACCCAGCCTCTATTATTATTTTTTTTTTAAAGAGGAGAATGGCAGTAGTGCATGATAGGAAACAATCTCCCATGGAAATGAAAAATGTGACAATATTTCAAGTGGAAAATCTGGGGACCTAACCAAGATTTTGACATAACCAAGCAGTTGCTCCTTTGTTGAACTATCTAATTTTTATTCTTTGATAATAAGTGGAGGAGTTGAATTATGAATCTGGATGATTCAGGTGGCCTTCATGACCTTGTCAACTTTGTAAGGATGACACCTCAGAAGTTAGTCAATGGCCTGTGAAATAGTCTTTTTAGTGTTCTCAAGATGAATTTCCTGTAATAGACACGTTTATTAACTTTTTGAGCATGATAAAAAGGAGCTTTTAAACCTTTAAAGTTGTAAAGAAGACAACTCTTAAAAGAAGCTTTGGCCAGGTGGTAGTGGCTCATGCCTTTCATCCCAGCACTCTGGAAGCAGAGGCAGGAGGATCTCTGAGTTCAGGACAGCCTGATCTAGAGTGAGATCCAGGGCAGCCAGGGCTACATAAAGAAGCCCTGTCTCAAAAAATCAAAATAAATAAAGGAAGGAAGGAAAGGAGAGAGAGAGAGAGAAAGTTAAGTTTTGGATACTTGGAAAATATCCAAAAATTTAAAAAGGTTTTTCTGGGCACAGTGGCATATGCTTGTAATCTTAGCACTCAGGAGGCAGAGCTGGAGAGGCAAGCACTTAAGGCTAGGTTAGACTACACAGCAAGTACTAGGCTAGCCTCGGCTGCATAGTGAGCAGGGACAGCAAGAACTAATCTTGTGGGTTCCTTTCAGAAAACACTGTATGCTTCTGGAACAACAGCTTAGAAAAGTTATCCTCTGCCTCCTCCACTGCCTGGCTGACAGGCTGTTCTTCACATCGGATTTCTCATCCAACCTGGAGAACAGTGAACATTCATTCAGGCAGGGGTCCAGGCTGAGTGGCTTTCTGTGCTCCTCAGCAGGACATGCACCCTGGCTGAGGAGGAGGGTGGGCACCTCGGCACTTACCTTGCTCATGTTCTCCATGCCTCCTGCAACCACAATGCTGGAGTCGCCTATGGCTATGGACTGGGCTGCAAGGCACACGGCTTTGAGGCCTGAGCCACAGATCATCTGGCAGCTCCATGCTGGAACCGAGTAGGGGATCCCTGCCCCCACACTGGCCTGTCGAGTAGGATTCTGCCCACAACCTGGAACAGGGAACACGGGAGCCTCTAAGCCATCAGGGGAAAGGTAAACATCGGGGACAAGTGAGGGCTGAGTCAAGGAGATGGCCTGCCGCCCCCAATGCCTTCAGGCAGCTCAGTTCTCCAGCAGCACAGAAGCCTGTCTCCCTCTCTGCCTGCCACTCTAGACCTGGGACAGAGGCCACCTTGTGCAACTCCTCCACAAGCAAGTTCCCAACACCTTAGGACAGAACCTCGAGACCTTCCTCTCTAGAGAGGGCCAGACTTTTCCTCCTGGTCGGGAAGACACATAGTTAAGACCAAGGATAACAGCCTGCTAGTTCTGCTGCCTGTAAGCACAAGGTGTAATTCAGACTTGTAGAGCATTTTGCTCCCAGAGGCTAGGCATACGACACTCAGAACAAAAAGGAGGGTTACTACTCACTATACTGTGAATAGAGCATATGTAACAAATTATATATAAAATCAGGCCATTGCAGTGGTTCACAACACTCTTTGAGCTTAGGCAGGAGATCATACACAAAGCTAACCTGGGCTATACTCTTAAGTTTGAGACCAGCATGTATTACATGGTCAGTTTGAGGCCCACATGTACTACATAGCAACTTCTAGGTCAGTCTGCACTACATAGTAAAGCTGTCTTAAAAAAAAAAAAAAAAAAAGTGGCGTGGGGGTTGGAGAGATAACTCAGTGGTTAAAAATTCTTATAGTCCTCGCAGAGGAATTGAGTTCTGTTCTCAGCCTGTAACTCTAACTCCATGGTACTATCACCCTCTCTTTGCCTCTGTGGGCATTTCTCTCAAGTACTTAAACTCATATACACATATACATAGTTAAAAGTATAAAAAATAGGCGGGTGGTAGTGGTACATACCATTAAGGCAGAGGCAGGTAGATCTCTGTGAGCTGGAGGCCAGCCTGGTCTACAAAGAGAGTTCCAAGACAGCCAGGGCTACACAGAGAAATCCTGTCTCAAAAAACCTGAAATAAATAGCCGGGCGGTGGTGGCGCACGCCTTTAGTCCCAGCACTCGGGAGGCAGAGCCAGGCGGATCTCTGTGAGTTCGAGGCCAGCCTGGGCTACCAAGTGAGTTCCAGGAAAGGCGCAAAGCTACACAGAGAAACCCTGTCTCGAAAAACCAAAAAAAAAAAAAAAAAAAAAACCTGAAATAAATAAATAAAATCTATAAGCAACACGTATATGTTACATATTATATATACACACATATACATATATATAATATATATAGCAAAATAAGAACTGATAAATGCCTTTTTTTCTTTAACTGAGGGTACTCTCTTCAGTTAGAATAAATATAAAAGTAGCAGAAGGCCAGGGAAGTTCGTTCTTCACATACCCAGGATATGCAGGACCAAGAAAGGCCACTGTGGAATGCTGGAGTTGGAGGGAATCACCAGCCAAGGACTTACCATTGCCCCTCCCAGCCTCAGAACAGAGGCTGCAGATAGCAAAGGCTCCCATTCTCTTTGCCACACATCCTGTGGAACCAGACAGCCAGAGGGACCTGAGAACTTTACCTTCTGGCTCAGTTCAACTGTAATTCACTCCTTAAGTATTCCTTTTCTCCTCTTTAATTTTATTCTTCCATCTCTCAGGCTGGTTTTGTTTTTTCTGTACATTGCTCAGGTTTTAGGCCTTTTGTGTGTGTTTCTTCACCCAGTTTGCTGTTCTTCACCACACTCTTTGGACACGCCTTAAATAGGATCCTCATATTCCTATGTGCCTCCCTCTCACCTTCTCCTCCTTCTCCTCTTATTCTTTTTATTCTTTCTCTTCTTCCTCTTCCTCCTCCTCTTCCTCCTTCTTCCTCCTCCTCCTTCTTGCCCGCCCCCAGACAGGGATTCTCTGTGTAGCCCTGACTTTCACTTTGTAGACACCTCAGACTCAGAGATCAGGTTGCCTCCCGAGTGTTGGGATTAAAGGCATGCACCACCATCACCTGGCCTTCTTCTCTTTGTTACTTCTTAATTATAACTTTCAGTAGCTTTAACAGACTCTGAAATCTATGGACAGTAACAGTCTCAACTTTCCCCTCCCAGCTACTCACCTCGATTTTTTTTTCAAAGTTAATCTAATCCTTAATCCTTACCCACTCTACCTTTACAAAGTCCATCTAAATACTTCTTCCTACCCATGCTCTCCTTTCCAAGTCCATCTACCACTTAATCCTTATCCTTACCCACCCCATTTCCCTCCCACTCCTAATCTTATTAATTGAAATCCAATGCATTCCATAGTATCTTTGGTTGTTCTCCAAGTTACTGACGTCAAAGGGACCACTGTTATTAATTGGCTAGTATGATGATTGCTTAATGAAACTACCAAACATCTCTTGTTACTCTCCCATAGAATAATATAAAGCTTATGTCAGGCATCCAGAGCTTCTGGTCTGAGGAATTATTTTCTAAACTACACACTCAACACTGCCATATCCAAGTCCCACTTGAACACTGCAAATACTTCAACTGAAAGAATATAGCTGATTTAAAAGAAAAAAAGCAGGCAAGCAAAGAAATAACACCAGATACCTAAAATCTCAACACAGGAATATAAGAAACATAAAAAATATAAACTGGGAGGTGATGGTGCACTCCTTCAATCCCAGCACTTGGAAGGCAGAGGCATGTCTACAGAGCTTGTACCAGAATAGCCAAGGCTACACAAAGAAATCCTGTCTCAAAGAACAAAAATGAAATTCAACAAAAGCCAAAAAACATAAACAAGACAACATAATTCCTCTAAAAAATTAACCCTAAAACAATGGTATCTAGTGAGAGTGAGTTAAATGAAACCCCAGACATAGACTATTACAATCATATTCAAGAACACAAATGGTTGAATGAAACAAGACAGGAGATGGATGGATGGATGACAGGAATTCAACAAAGAGATAGAACTGGTGAAGAAAAAGCAACCTAAATTCTGGAAATAGAAAATGTAATAAGTTAGATTAAAAATAGATGCTGAGCAATGGTAGCTCACTTCTTTAGTCCCAGCACTTAGGAGGCAGAGGCAGGTGGATCTCTGAGCTCAAGGCCAGCCTGGTCTACAGAGCGAGTTCTAGGACAGCCAGGGCTACACAGAGAAACCTTGAAATATCAGAAAAAAGACCAGAAGAGAACTATTCTTGTCACACTATAATGAAAACACTTAATATACAGAATAAAGGAAGTAAATATAAAACATCAAGAGAGATGCACCAAGTCACACATGAAGGCAGACTCATCAGATGACACCAGATTACTCAACTGAAAGTATTTTATTTTAACTTTTATCTTGTATGCGTTGGTGTGAAGGTGTCAGATCCTCTGGAACTAGAGTTACAGACAGTTGTGAGCTGCCATGTGGGTGCTGGGAATTGAACTCCGATTCTCTGGAAGAGCAGCCAGTGCTCTTAACAGCTGGACCCCTCAGCTGAAAGTTTACAAAGCCAGAGGGCTTGGAAAGATACATAGCAAGTTCTGAAAGATAAAATGCTGCCAACCTATAATACTATACCAGTAAAACTATCTGTTATAATTAAAAGAAAGATAAAAACCTTCCATGACAATAATAGACTAAAGGAATTTATGGCTATTAAGCCAACTTTACAGAACATACTTGAAAAAAATACTTAGAAGAGATAAACAAATTCACCCATGCAGCCACAGGAAAGAATAAACCAAGCTAGAATAATACCAGGCAAGAGAGAAAGAGAAAAAACAAGCAAACAAACAAAACCACTAAAATTCAACAAAATGGCAGGCATCAATGAGCACCTTTCAAAAATATCTCTGCATATTAATGATCTCAATCCCCCAATCAAAAGACTCAGACTAGTAAACTTGATTGAAAAGCACGAACTATCTGTTGCCTCCAAGAAACACATCTCACCAAAAAAGCCAGACACTACCTTAGTATGGAAGAGGGAGCTTTGGATTTTTAGATGTGTGTGTTTAATTTCTTGAGCACAGGAAGTTAGAACGGACCCGTGAGAGGGGGAGAGGAAGAGGTCTTAGGGGGTGAGGGGCTATTAGACACAGGTATATGACAGTAAAAGAAGGAATACTGGGGGCTAAAATTTTAACCAGGGAGAGGGATGGATAATGGGGAGAGGGAGGGATGAATGAAAAACCCTTATGGGAACAACTACTCGGTAAGCTAATTTAAAAGTACATTTTAAAAGGGAGTTTGAACAAAGATACCCTATGGAAGTGGAGCACACTTTCTCTAGAAGGCATGGGTTGGTAGTGTAAACCTGGTCAAAGCCCGTGGCTCAGGAAATCATAAACCCTAGCTGAGGGAACCTGAACTTTGTTCCCAGCACTCATGGCGAGCAGCTCACAACTGCCTGTAATTCTAGGTCCAGAGGATTCAAAGCCCTCTTTTGGCCTTCACAGGCACCCTCACATATGGATGCATGTATATATACATACATGCACATATATGTGCACACAGATAGACTGAGATGCACTAAACAAATAAAAATGCAGAGACAGCTGGATCTCTGTGAGTTCTAGGCTAGCCTGGTCTTCATGGTGAGTTCCAGGACAGCCAAGGGTATACCATGAGACACTGTCTCAACAAACAAATAACCTTCCCCCAAAAAAGAACCACCCCTCCAAAACAAAAAACAAAACAAAACAAAACAAAAAACTAACCAGCACAACACACTATTTGTTAGCCCCACACAGAAACTTATCACCTTTAAATGATAACTTTTTATCCTTGTCCCTAAAGTATCAGGTTAATATCGTAATATAAAATGCAGTGCAACTTTAAAAGTCCAAAGTCTTTAAAAATATCAGTGTGTTTAAAAGTCCAAAGTCTCTTTAAAAGTCCAAAGTCACTTAACAGGGCTTCCTAAAAATAAAAATAAAAAGCAAATTATACACTTAAATATTCTTGCTGGGTTTGGTGGTGCATACCTTTAATCCCAGCACTCGGGAGGTAGAGGAAGGTGGATCTCTGAGTTTGAGGCCAGCCTGATCTACAGAGCGAATTCCAAGACAGCCAGGGCTACACAGAGAAACCCTGTCTTGAAAAACCATAAATAAATAAATAAATAAATAAATAAATAAATAAATAAATAAATAAAACAAAACAACCACACTTAAGTAAAACCCAAATCTAGTAGTATACATCAAAATCTCATAGTTCAGGTCAGACAGCCTTCTGGGATGCAAAGGGCTTAGGCGTCCACTGCTCTGCCTTTCACCCCACAAGGTTTCCTGCTGCTTCTAGCTCAGTCCTTACCTGCAGCTCTCATTGGTAGACATCCCACACTCCTGGCATCTCCAATATCCTGGAGTCTCTGTTCCACCTGAGGCTTCACCTTCAATAATTGCCTCTCAGAGACTTTCTGTAAAGACCAGACCATGCCAAAAGGTGCCAAGCCTCACATGCTCTCCAGCACCCCTCAAAATTGCATTTTCCATGCCTTCAAAACTAGTACCAGACAACTACTCCTAGATTGCTGAATCTCATTTGCAGGTCAAGATGTAGCCTGGCCCCACTTAGGCCAGCTTCTGTGTGCCCACCCTAGGGAAACACTTCCTTATTGTCCTAATGAACCATGAAGGTTTCATCTCCATGGTGAGGATGGTCTCTGCTCACGCTGAGTCTTCAGCATCATCCTGATCAGCAAACAGACTCTCAATCAAAATATCACATGACTGACCCCAGGCCCAGTTTATGATAAACTCTCCCTCTGAAATCTCTTGAGCTAGGCATCCACAGTCCACATTTCTTACAGCATTACTGTCTTCCAAACTTCCACAAAAATGGCCTAGTAAGTACTACAAATAGCAAGGGATTTTCCAGCCTAAGTTTCCAACATCTTCCAAGTTCCTCCCAAAAGGCAACATGGCCAGCTTTTGCACAGCAACAAACCTACTCCTGATAACAATTTCTATTTTAACTAGTAAATACCTGACCTGGTGATAAAATATCCTAACAACCTGCAAATGGGCAAGGTCTCAGACAGAGTAAGAACAGAAGTTGGTTTTGAATACTAACAATTAACAGAAATTGGTTTTGAATACTAACACTTCAGGATCCAAATCAATTATCAGCATGGAATGGTCAGTGGTCTGGTCTACAAACCCAGCAGGAATCAGAGGTCAAGTGAAGGCATTCTTAGACTCTGCTGTCTTCTTCCAGGGAGTGATGAAGCTCCCACGAGTGAGGAACAGCCTATCTCATGACAAGAGGACAAGAGTATACCTGTTCTGCTACAGCCAGCCTTCCTGCTGCTGGCACAGTGCTTTTACTAAATGTGTGGCATTTTCGGGGCATGTGGCGCACTATGCATACTCTCCTATGCACCAGCCTGGCCTTGCTTCTAACAATGCAAAGGCATTGTACAGATCCGTGGTCTAGAATCATCAGCTTAGGGAGGAGGGGGGACAGACAGAAGGATCCTGGCAGAGGGAACTCTGAGCCAAGAAATGTCCGGTGGGTGAGTGTATGTGTGAGAGAGTGTGCCAATAAATGAGCCTGACTTCTCCTGGGGTTACTGAGGAGTTACCTGCCGCCAAAACGTGTCCAAATATGACCTCGGACACCTCTTCTGGAGCCACCTTGGCCCTCTGCAGGACTTCTTTGATGACAGTGGTCCCCAGGTCGTGGACAGGCACAGTAGACAGGGCACCATTGAAGGAGCCTGTAACGGAATGGGGAAGAGGGACGGTGTCTGAACCCAGAGCACACGGAGGACCCCCAAAGAGGAGGAGGAGGAGGAGGAGGAGGAGGAGGAGGACACATGCGACAGGGACGTTAATGCTTCGCCAAGGCCAGAGCTGCCCAGGGCCTGAGCTCAGACCGCCAGTGCCTTGCAATTGCCACCATGCAGGAGAGCTGTCGGCCAGGTACTCTGTGCACCTGCCGGGTAGCGGGTGGGAGGCCTTCGGGGACACCCACCTATGGCAGTTCGGGCCGCTGAGACGATGACCACGGGCTCGGAACCTGCGTTCATCCTGTTGCTCCGCTGGCGTCTGCACAGCTCTGGCTGCAATTGAGGAAAACTTTGCTGAGTCCTGCTGAGTCCGGCTGAGCTGGGGGTGGAGCCTACAGCCGCCCCGCCCCGCCCCGGCTCAGCACCCCGCCTCTCCCCTATCCCCCAGGCTCAGGGAGGGCCAGACCATGGCGGGGTGTGTGTGTGTGTGTGTGTGTGTGTGTGTGTGTGTGTGTGTGTGTGTGTGTGTGTGTGTCTGTGTGATGTAGGCAGTGCGGGTGTGTGTGTGTGTGTGTGTGTGTGTGTGTGTGTGTGTGTGTGTGTGATGTAGTGATGTAAGCAGTGTGTGGTCCTGGGGTAGAGACCTGGGGATTCCTGGTGTGTAGGTTGGGGTGGGCGTGGTCAGCGTGCAAAGGCCCAAGGTGTTCGGGAAGTCTCAGGCTGTGGACTTCGGACACATGCAACGCACTCCTCAAATCTTTCTCGGTACCATAGGGGTCACAGTCCCCTTTTTCACATCGTGAGTTCTGTTTTTGTGTATTTTTGAAGCAATGAGGGTGACTAAAAGTTTACCTCTGGTTCAGCTGGGAATAGAATTCCCCTGGCAGAACTCTGCCATGAGCCAGAGGGAGCATGATACAGTGTCAGTCAGCTCACGCGGACTTCCTACAAGGGTGCCTGGGCACTATAAACTGTAGTTCACTTGGATGCAAAGAACTTGTCAAGGAGAGAACCCCAGGGGCCTAGGATGGGTCGCTTCTGGAAGGTGCTCTGTGGATCCTCACTGAAGGTCCCTTAGGGCCATGGATCACTGCTGTTTAAAATACCCGTGGAGTGGCCAAAGTTAGAATTTGCTAGCACTTTCTACCTTTATGAAGTTAGAAATGGGCCTGGGTCCTGTGTGTCGTCCTGTCCTGTCCTCCCCCTGAAATCCCCCCACCTCCACCAAAGGGTCACACAATCCACAGTATGTGGGCAAGCCAAAAGTGTTATTTCTACAGAGGGCATAGGACTGTGTTAAATTCTGCAGGCTGTGGTTGAGGCTAGGCTTTCATTCCTGACAGGAAGGACTCATGCTTCACTCCAGCTGGCTAGAGCTTGGCCTCACATTTTTTTTTTTCTGGAAGAATAAATATTTTTAAATTTATTTTATGCATATCAGTGTTTGTTTTTTTGCCTGCCTGCCTGCCTGCATGCATGTATATGTACCATGTATGTTCCAGAATCCCCAGGTAGGTCAGAAAAAGACTTTGAATCCCCTGGAATGGAGTTATGATGGTTTTGAGTCACCAAGTGGTTGCTGGGAACTAACTCAGGTCCTCTGTAAGAATAAGTGCTCTTAACCTGTGAGCTCTCTCTCCACCCCCAAAATTATCCCCCCCCCCTTTTGAGACATGATTTCACAAAGAAGCCATTAGCTGACCTGAAAGTCACGATGTAGATCAGGTTGGCCTGGAACTTAGAGATCCACTTGCTTCTTCCTCCCAAGTGTTGGGGTTAAAGCTGTGTGCCACCACGCCTAGCCTTAGCCTTACATTCTGATGTCACTGGCTAACTCAAGTGTAACTTGAGAGATGTAGCCTTGAGTACATATTGTTATCTGAGAAAAATGCTGACTGGGGAAGGGACTTTTGCCAGGTGATGTCATTTCTAGTTAAAGATGGAACATCCTTGATCTCATTTAACCTTTTGATAGAAAAGAGAACATTTTACTTACATTTCCCACAATGCCTTGTGTCATGCCTCTTGCAGACCTACTCTGACTATCCTTCCCACCCCTGACTCCCTCACAGGTCAGCTGCAAGGCCCCCAACATTCTGAAAGGACAGTCATTTGGTTTGCATCTGCAGCTTCATGCCCTTTCCATCCCATTTCCCCTACTCTGTGGCCGTCCCTCAGTCCCCTTTGTGGGCTAACTGTAACTTCCCCATTATTCAGCTTTGCAGCAGCTCCCGGGAAACATCATGTCCAGCCCAGTTACCACCCATTATGTTGGCAGCTCTGAAATCCTTTTATTTGCTATGAGCAGACAGGCTCTATTTAAATTTCCTAGGATTAGACTTCAATTCCCAGCACCCACATGTCCTTACAACTACCTGTAACCTCTAGCTGCAGGAGTATCCGTGGCCTCTGGCTTCCTCAAGCTCTGTATTCACATGCAATGCCCCCGCCCCATTTAAAAATGGGGCTAGAGAGATGGCTCAGTGGTTGAGTACTTGCTGCTCTTGAAGAAGACCCAGGTTCAGTCCTAGCATCCACATGGTGACTCACCACTCCAGTCCCAGGGGATCTCCGAATGTGCAAACACAAACATGGGAACACATATATACACACAAATAAACCTGGGCTTGTTTCTGCCAAATGTTTGTACAGTTTGTATTGCAAGTTCCTAAGGCAGAGGCAGGACATGTTCCTGATGTGTAGTGCTAGCCTGCAGTGGCTGACTGCTGTGGAATGTTCTGTATGGCAAATGTGTTGCTCTGATTGGTCAATAAATAAAACACTGATTGGCCAGTGGCTAGGTAGGAAGTATAGGCGGGACTAACAGAGAGGAGAAAAGAAAGAACAGGAAGGCAGAAGGAGTCACTGCCAGCCGCCACCAGGACAAGCAGCATGTGAAGATGCCGGTAAGCCACGAGCCACGTGGCAAGGTATAGATTTATGGAAATGGATTAATTTGAGCTATAAGAACAGTTAGCAAGAAGCCTGCCACGGCCATACAGTTTGTAAGCAATATAAGTCTCTGTGTTTACTTTGTTGGGTCTGAGCGGCTGTAGGACTGGCGAGTGACAGAGATGTGTCCTGACTGTGGGCCAGGCCGGAAAACTCTAGCTACAGCTGACTTTGTAGGAGCATATTCTAAAATAACGATTTGTCAAGTAGGGCAGTGGTGGCACATGCCATTAATCCCAGCACTCAGGAAGCAGAGACAGGCAGATCTCTGTGAGTTCAAAGCTAGCCTGGTCTACAAAGTGAGTCCTAAAACAGCCAGGGGGGGACACAGAGAAATCCTGTCTTAAAAGAATGAAAACAAATAATAATGATTAGTCAAGCCAGGAATTATGTCCTAGCTTCAGGTGTCTAAAACAGGTGGACTATTTAAGCCACGGAGTTATCAGCATGATCAGCATAATGGCCTCATGTTACAAATTAGAAAATGATGTAAAAAGTAGAGAGTACACAAGGTCCACTGCTTATTATCAAGTGTCATATCCTGTGTTTAACTTTTTTTTTGGTTGTTTTTTGAGACAGGGTTTCTCTGTGTAGCTTTGGCTGTCCTGGAATGCACTCTGTAAACCAGGCTGGCCTTGAACTCACAGAAATCTGCCTGCCTCTGCCTCTTGAGTGCTGAGATTGAAGGCATGCACCACTTTAATAACTTTGTAACTTTCATCTAAGACTATGCCACTGTGCAGGTTAGTGCAAACTATCTGGGCTGTAGTCTATTTGCTAGTGATGCATTGCACTGACTACAGCTGCTGTGACGTCACTCAGGGGGAGGCATTTTTCACTCCATTATACTCTCTCTTTTTTTTTTTAAAGATTTTATTATTTATTTATGTATATGAGTGCTTTATCTGCATGTATAACTTTATGCCAGAAGAGGGCATCAGATCCCACTAGAGATGGTTGTGAGCCACTATGTGGTTGCTGGGAGTTGAACTCAGGACCTCTGGAAGAGCAGGCAGTGCTCTTAAGCACTGAGCCATCTCTCCAGCCCTCCATTATACTCTTGGGGGACTGCTGTTGTGTATTTGGTCCATCACTGACCAATCATGCATGTTCGGCACATGGCTTCAATAACTGACTTTTGGAATCCATCTCTATTACAGTTTGCTTATGATTGCCATAGTGCATGTGACTAACTCCTGGCAGGTTCATCTGAGGAACATAGAGGCTTGTTAGGAATGTCCATAATAAATGAACTCTGCTTGCCCAACCTGCCCCAAACACGTATTTTGCTCCAGGAGTCGTTGGCTGTACCTCTCAGTTACATGCTGTAAACCATGCTTCTCTGATCAAGCTGTCTGTCCTTAACACACTCTCATGTTCTGCTCTACTTCTGTTGTCATGGCAAAACTCCTTGACAAAAAGCAGCATACGGGAGGAAAGAGTTTATTTGGCTCACAATTCCAGGTTACAGTCCATCATTAGGGGAAGTCAAGGCAGGAATTTAGAGCAGGTAACATCCTATCCAGTCAAGAGCAGAGAGAAACAAATACATCAAAACTACCTGCTGCTCACTTTTCTACTCCCAGAGGTACACTTGTTAGAACTCCCACAGTTTCTGGACTAGAATAGCTGGAACACTCCACATCAGCTTGGAAGAGGCCACTGAATCAGATTTTCACCATTACAGGATTGGTCTTGATTTGATTAATGGGAAGCCACGAGACAACAAGCAAGCAGGGGTGTTTGAACCAACCATAGTTAAAGTGAAGAGCCTGAAGTTTGCAACAGAAGCCCCAATTACCATTCTTCGAATGGGTCATTTTGGGGGCTAGGCATGATGGTTTTAATCCCAGTACTCAGGAGACAGAGGCAGGTGGATCTCTGGGAGTGCAAAGCCAGCCTGATCTACAAAGCAATCTCCAGGCTACATGGTGAGGTCCTGTTTCAAAAACAAACAAACAAAAAAAAACCAAAACCAAAACAAACAAAAAAAAGTCAATGATCTGATAAAATTGCACCCAGAAAGCAAAGACGATAAACACGGAAGTCATGAAAATGCCGTTCACTCTGGAGCCCTTGATGACTGATTGGATCTCCCTTTTATTTATAGCAGTGCCAGGTGCAATGTCTTAGCCTTGGGTGACTCACATTAAAGTTCAGCAAGCTGTCCACCTGGGTTCCTGTCCTCACTTTGGTCCTCTGATTTCACCTACTATCTAGTGTTTCACTGATTTAACAAGAACATTCAAGGCTGATGGCTGTCAGGCAGGTCATCCTCTCTGAACACACATTGCTATCCCCATCCCACCCCCAATGCACAGGGCTGCCACACCACGTGTCCCGCCCATTCTCTCAAGGTTGTGTAACAAGGTCACTAGAATCCTACAGCCAGATGCTCCCAGAGGATGGCCCAAGGCAATGGCTCCTCCATCGATGTTGACCTATAGGAAAGGAGAGGATCTTAAGTCAGTCTTGTGTGGACACAGGCTAACACCCCCAGTCTTATCTTTCTCCTCTCAGTGTTAATGCTAGCAAACCACCCTTTCAAACTCAACTTTCACTGTAAATACTGCCTGTGACACCTCTGATCCCTTGTTTCTAGAATGTCCTGTTCATTGTGAACTAACATACTCAGTTCTTTGCTGTGAAAAGCAACAAACAAGTCAACTAAACCTTAACTAGTATTTGTTCATCTCTTGCCAAGGTGACCTGCCCTGGGAAATAACCTCATTTGTTGCTTTTTACAACCTTAAACATGGATTGTACAAGTTCACTGGAAAACCACACAACTTCTTGTTAGTTACCTTCTCGGGGTTTAATCCAAGTTCTTTGGCTATGGCAACAGACACCGCTGCAAAAGCTTCATTGATTTCAAACACATCAACATCCTCCAGGGACCAGCCTGCTTTTGCAACCTACAGGAAAGACAAACCAAAATCAGATCATTCATTACTAACATAAAGGTCTATACATGAAGTGCTGGAGAGATGGTTCAGTGGTTAAGAATACTTGCTGCTCTATCATGAGCATGAGACTTCAGATCCCAGCACTCATGTTGGGTGGCTCACAAATCTTTGTAACTCCAGCTCTATGGCATCACATGCCCTCTTGTGGCCTCGATGGGCACCTGCATGCTCACACACACACACAATAATTCAAAACGAAAAAAAGATATGCCTGATATATGTAATATACCCCTCAAAGATACACTTCTTAGGAAACTGCCTCCGCAGCTAGATGTGCCATGGTGGCTTTGGTCTGTAAACCAAGGGCTGAAGAGGCTGCAGTCAGCCTGTATAATGAACCCACCTGCAACCAAGGTCAGTATGGATTGTATAGATGAGCCCTGAGTGAAGCTGACTTCACTTAGACGGTAGATGAGGTGCTCTAGGGTGATGTGGTCATACACCTGTAATTTCAGCACCTCAGGAGCTCAGAAGGACAATTTCTAACTTAATACAGAGCAAGGCCCAGCCTCAAAACCAAAAGGATGTAATCTAAAACACCCCTTAATGTAGAAAGTCTAAACTGCCCTAAATATGAAACAAATAGCATCTGTTATATGCAGGTGATACAGCACACTTGGATCTGACTTTAAAAAAAAAAAAAAAAAGTCTAGGGGCTGAGAGATGGCTCAGCAGCAGATGCTCTTCTAGAAGACCCATGTTTGGTTCCCACACTCACAGGGTGGCTCGTAATAAAGTTTGTAACTCCAGTCCTAAGGGATCCAACACCTCCACTGGCACAAGCGGTTTGTAGACATATATACAAGCAGAACACCCATGCACATAAAGTAAAACTAAAATAAAAAAATGATCTGGGGCTGGAGAAAATGGTCAAATGGGTAAAGTACAAATGTCCTGACATCAATCCCCAGAACTTACATTGGAAAAAAAAAGTATGCTGGGTGATGGTGGCACACACCTTTAATCCCAATGCTCGGGAAACAGAGGCAGGTGGATCTCTGTGAGTTCCAGGACAGCCAGAGCTACAGAGAAAGCCTGTCTCAAAAAATCAAAACAACAACAAAAACTCCATGAGGCATGGTGAGGCACCTGTGACCACACTGCTGGGAAGGCTGAGATGGGCAGATCTCTGGGGCCAGACAGCCACCTAGCCTGCTTGGAAAATTCCAGGCTAGTGTGAGACTTTGTCTCAAAAATGCAGGGGAAGGATACAGTGCATGGTCTCAATGATGATAGTCCTTACTCTGGAGTTCTCCAGGTCCCACAAATATAAGACAAGAACAGCTCCTGCAAGTTGTTCTGACTTCCACACATGCACCAGGCCTACACACACACACCCCAACTAGCAGGTCATACACACACATACACACACACCCTGGACCAGCAGGTCACTCTTCTTCAGTGACAAGGTCCTAGATCTGGTGACCGGGAGGTAAGAAGACAGGAAAGCTGAGGCCAGGATGTTCTGCACAAGCTATGTCTTATGCTAAGCAAGCTTTCTAAGAAGCACCTTACCTGCAGTTTCTAGGGTGAAATGGGACAACAGAACAAAGTCAGCAGGAAGCAGGCAATGCTGCCCACGGGAAGCACAGGGATCTCACGTGCCACAGACCGATCAAGCACACAGTGGCCTTGGGACTAATAGTTCTACTTTCTTCATGGGGGAAAACAGGTTTCCAGGAACTGAATCCTTAACTCCTTCAAGGTCTTGACTCCAGCTCCAAACTGGATCTTGCCACATCTGTCCCTGGGCAAGGACACAAAACTAGCTTCCCTTTGTCCTATCAACTGGGCATCTGAGAAGCCTTGGATTGGCCTGGCTCAAAACACAAACACACAAACACACACACACACACACACAAAAAAAAAAAATGTAGTTTTTAAAAAATATATTTAAAAATGTTTATTTTGTGATGAGTGTTTTGCCTGTATGTATGTAAGTACAGCACATACATGCCTGGTGCCTGTGGGTTTTAGAAGAGGGCCTGAGATCCCCAGGGACTAGAGTTACAAATGGTTGTGAACTTCCACATGGGTGCTGAAAATTGAACCCAGGTCCCCTGGAAGAGCAGCCAGTGCTCTTAATCACTAAGCCATTTCTCGAAACTTCAAGTATATAGGTTGGTTTTGTGGGTTTTTTTTTTTTTTTCTTTTTCTTTGGTTTTTCGAGACAGGGTTTCTCTGTGTAGCTTTGCATCTTTCCTAGAACTCCCTCTGTAGCCCAGACTGGCCTCTAACTCAGAGATCCACCTACCTCTGCCTCCCAAGTGCTGGGATTAAAGGCGTGAGCCACCTCTGCCTGGCTTTTTTTTTTTTTTTTTAAGATGGAACAATGTGTCCTCTACCTTCACACAAACACCAAGACACAAGAGCATACACAAATATGTGACCCAAATGTTAGGGAGAGAACTAAATTCACTTAAGGCTTGGGAATTACAATGTTTTCCCAAAGGCAAATAAGCTGGTAGAAGTAACAAAATCAAGCACGTCCTTACACGTCAGAGTGGAAAGGGGATGGAGAGGTTGAAGAAGAGCTTGTGCAGAGCTGCAGTTAGCAGCCCTCAGAGCATCACCCAAGCCAAGGATGAGGTCCGCAAAGATGAGGCAGACACATGTGCAGGAGCTGGGAGGGAGAGGCTGAAGGTCGAGGAGTCCAAGGTTGTTCAAAGTCGTCCTGAGCACACAGTAGGTGTGAAGGCAGCTGGGCTACACAGAACTCTGCCACAAACAAACAAACAAACAAACACACACACACAAACAAAAGGCTAGAGTAAGACTCACAGCTTGCTTGATGGCTGGAATTGGTCCTGCTCCCATAATGGAAGGCTCCACACCAGCCTGTGACCAGGAAACTATTCTTGCTAAAGGTCTCAGCATTCGACTCTCGGCTTCTGTCTTCTTCATAAGAACCACAGCAGCGGCACCATCGTTTATCCCTGTAAACAGGTGACCTGGTTTCTACAGTGCTCTTTAACCCCAGGTATATACCCAAGGCCATTTTTTCTACCTGAAACCATTAAGCTACAGACAAGTTAGCAAAGCCCTTTGCTGTGATTCATCAGACTTTACAGTGTACTCAGAAATGGTCAAGGTCACTGGTGGTGGCGGCGCATGCCTTTAGTCCCAGCCCTTGGGAGACAAAGGCAGGTGGACCTCTGTGAGTTTGAGGCCTGCCTGGTCTACAGAGCTAGTTCTAGGGCAGTCAGGGCTATACAGAGAAACTCTGTCTCGAAAAACCAAAAAAAAAAAAAAAAAGATGGTAAAGTCTAGATACTGACCACACAACATTACAAGAGTCTCTTAAAGCAATGAGGAGGGAGATGGAAGGAAAACTAAAGAAACAAGCCTAGGGCTCACTCACAGATACTGGGAACTTTCTGGAACTGGAAAAGTAGGAAGAAAAATAAACTCTGAAGTTTTTTGTTTTTTGTTTTCCTTTTGAGACAGGCTCTCTCTAGCCTTGGCTGGCCTAGAACTCCCTATGTGTACCAGGCTGGTTTCAACCTCAGAGAACTCTGGTGCAGTGCAGGGATTAAAGGAGTGCCTCACCATGCCTGGCAACTTCAGTTTCTCCCTCCCCCAGACAGGGTCTCTGTGTAGCCCTGGCTGTCCTGGAACTCAATCTGTAGACCAGGTTGGCTTCGAACTAACAGAGTACTGGGATTAAAGGTGTGCACCACCATCGCCCAGACAACTTCATAGTTTCAATTTTATTCTTTTCATTTGTATGTTTAATTTAGATGTCAAGAAAGCAAATCACTTAAGTATAGATTAAATAGCCAGGCATATAGAAACTGTAAGCTTTGCCCTTAAACCCAGCTTTAGGAATCATTTTGTGTAGAAAGACATATTCACTTGGTAGACCTCACCAGAGTTGGCACTTTCCCTCAGTGCCCTTCAGAAATCGAACCTGATGCATTAGCTGGGGTAACGGTTCCCGTCCCATCAGTAAGAAAGTAAGGTTTTAGCTTGCCCATGGCTTCCATGTTACTCCCATGGCGAGGAAACTCATCAATTTTCACTTCAGTAAGACCTGAAAAAAGTAAAACCAGTTACCTGGGATGAGGACAGAGAAGGCAGAGAGCTGGGATTGGGGACGTCTCAGAAACAAGAGGATTCATATTTGGTAGAAAGGTTTATTAACATTTACCCACTTCCATTCCAGTAGGAATTACTAGAATTACTACATGCTACCCCATGAGAACTCTTCATGAGACAGTCTGGCTGTGTTCCAAATCCACAGGCCTTCCTAAGGACAGAGGTATTTGTATTGTATGTACATGGGTTTGTGATTGCATTGAGCTGGCTAAAACTGAGTGGGTCAGGAGTAGAACAATCCATCCTCTGTGAGCTGGGCATGGATGTCAGTTATTGATATTGTCTGCAGATTCAGAGCATGGACAGTGCCCTAACATGATGTGTCCTCTGCAAATGGGATGTGAGATGCACATGGGAGCAACTGGAAAGGCTTTATTTAGATTGCATAGGAGAGTTGTGTCTTCCTGACAACCACAGACTGATGCTCCACTTCTCATGGAGCCCACTGGATGACACACACTGCAGCTGTGGACAGTTTGAAGATGACAGTTTCCCATGTGACCATATCCCGTGTAGACAGTATTTTCCAGCCAGGTGTGGTGGCTCACCTGTAATCCCAGCACTCAGCAGGCACAAGCAGGAGGAGGGTAGCCTGGTCTACATAGTGACCTGTAGTTCATCCAGGGCTACACAGCAGGACCATGTCTCAGAACACCACATCACCATCTGCTCGCTCACATTCACACTCACATTCAGATGTATAAAGCCTACAGTTTGACAACTTGTAAAGACCAGTTCACAAACGGCCCTACATAGCATCCTTGCAGGTGTTATTGATGCCTGCAAACAGGCTCATGTTTACTGTGCTCTCCACACTCACCTTTTCTGGAAGACACCAACACTGGCACAATCTCCTTGTCAAAGTGGCCAGCTTTCTGTGCACGCTCTGCCCTGTTCTGGGACAGAACTGCAGCCTGGTCCTGGGCTTCTCTGCTCACTTGCCATTTCTTGGCTACGTTTTCAGCTGAGGAGGAGAAAAGGCAAAAACAGCATATTGGTGAGCTATTTGCAACATATGTCTGCAAACTTCCAGAAATCTGTATCCAGGTTTACCATTGATACTTCTACCTCATTTACTTAGTATTCCCTACATGACCCCTCTGGGAAGTGTAAGTCCATAGGTTTTCCCTCTGTGGAGCACTCACAGGATAACACGTTTGCTGCCAAGCATGATGACTTGAGTTTGACCTTTGATGAACATGGTGGAGGGAGGGAACTACAGCAGGTTTTCTCTCATTTTTGTTAAAAAAAAATTAAATCAGGAAATTCAACATTAATACCACTTCGTGGCTCATCTTCAAACTTTACCTTTTGTCATAACAAGACTTAACAATAAACCAGCTTGCTGGGCATGATAGCACACAGTGAGGCAGCAGGATCTCTGAGTTTCATGCCATTGCACTGCTTAGGATCTGGTGCTCTTCACTACAAATCTCTTTAGATCTTCATACTTTCTGTGCTCCTTAGGTTTGATATTGGTGTTTTATTTTGTGAAGATTTATTATTTATTTTATGTGTGTGTGTATGTGCACATGTGTGCATTGCCTGAGGAGGCCAGAACACAGCATCAGATGTCTGGAACCGAGCCTCCTGTATGGGTGCTGGGGACTGAACTCTGGTCCTCTGTAAGTGCAGCAAGCACTTTTTTCTTTTTAAAGATTCATTTATTTATTATGTATACAGTGTTCTGCCTGCACGTGTGCCTGCTGGCCAGCAGAGCGCACCAGATCTCAGATCTCATTACGAAGCCACTGTGAGCCACCACATGGTTGCTGGGAATTGAACTCAGGACCTCTGGAAGAACAGCCAGTGTGCTCTTCACTACTGAGCCACCTCTCCAGCCCCCAGCAAGCACTTCTGACACTGAGCCCTCTAACCCGGGGATAGATATTTCCGAAGACCAGGGCCCCTCTCTTCCATCACATTGTCTTGTGTTTCCTCACTGAATAACGGCTTGTCCGCACAGGTGATAATCAGTTTATCTTGGTTATGGACAATCAGTTATGCTTGGAGAGGAACTTTCTACATTTTTGTTTGTTTGTTCGTTTGTTCTGGATAGAACCTGGGACTGCACATGTTAAACAAGTGCTCCAACAGGAACTCTGCCTCTAGCTTCAGGATCTAAATTTTTTTTTTTTTTTTTTTTTTTGGTTTTTTCGAGACAGGGTTTCTCTGTGTAGCTTTGCGCCTTTCCTGGAACTCACTTGGTAGTCCAGGCTGGCCTCGAACTCACAGAGATCCACCTGGCTCTGCCTCCCGAGTGCTGGGATTAAAGGCGTGCGCCACCACTGCCCGGCTTAGGATCTAAATTTTTAATGATCATCTTGGTAATGTTTAGGCAGGTAGTCTGAGTATCACTTGAGAAACTGGCTAAGATCCAGGTTAAGAGCTATAGCATCTCCCATGGTCTGTGGATGCTCTTTAGCTCTCTGTGCTGTTGTTCTCACGGAGCAAAAAAGCCTTGAGTCCCTGTCGGACACATCCTCAAGACCTCCTTGAATTCCCACACACTGTCTCCTGTGCTTACGCTTAGCCTTTTCCCATTACCCTCTTCATATGACTGATACTTACTTCTCATGGAACCTTAGCCATTGCTGCAGCTTTTGAACAAGCTGCTTCACTTCTCAGGGTTTATTTATCTCACGGTCAAATGTTACTTCTGTTTAAGCTTTATTTATATAGAGTAAAGGTATTGATTTTCTAATTGCTTCATCTGTCAACAGAGGACACAAGGACCGAGACCAGTGGTTCTCAACCTTCCTAATGCTGAGACCCTTTACCGTTCCTCATGTTGTGGTGACTCCCAACCACAAAATTATTATTATTTTTTTTAAAGATTTATTTATTATGTATACAGTGTTCTGCCTACATGCATGCTTACAAGCCAGAAGAGGGCAGCAGATCTCATTACAGATGGTTGTGAGCCACCATGTGGTTGCTGGGAATTGAACTCAGGACCTCTGGAAGAACAGCCAGTGCTCTTAACCGCTGAGCCATCTCTCCAGCCCCACAAAATTATTTTTGTTTCTACCTCATAACTAAGTTTGCTAACTATCATGAATCGTGATGTAAATATCTGATATACAGATGGTTAGGCTACCCCTGAGAAAGGGTCTTTCAATCACCACCTTGGTGATTGAAAAGATTGATAACTGCTGACCTAGACACATGACTAACAATACAATTGTGTTACCAGAAGAACTAGTTTATCTGCTAGTCCTTCTCTTACAAGCCAGTATTTGTGGGCTCTGCTTTCTTATTTGAGGAAATGAAGGGATTGGTCCAGAAGAATCAACATTCTTCGACACCAAGGATCTACAAGTAGAGAGTATCAATTTTCTCCTTTCAGTTCCTTGAAGAGAAAATGTGTGTACAATTCTAAATCCATAGGGAAAGCTCTGTCTGTGAGGAGGAGCACGCTGAGGAGAGTGGACACTTCAGTGGCCTCTATGCTGCTGAGCTTCCTAAGGATGTGGTGTCTTTGACCATCAGCTTCCTGGGCAGGATGAACATTTTGGAATATAGTTTTCCTTTAAATACTTTTTTAAATTAATTAATTTACTGAATTTTATGCTTGAGTGTTTTATATGCATGCTTGGTGCCCTTGGATCCCGTGAAATCACGTTGTGGGTGGCAGGAATTGAACTTGGGTCCTCTACAAGAGCAGTAAGTGTTTTTAACTGCTGAGCCATCTCTCCAGCCCCTGAACTAGAGCTTTCATGCCTATACATAATAGTCATGTTTTTAAGTCTTTTTTTGTTTGTTTGTTTTAGACAGGATCTAAATGTGGTGTATCCCTGGCTAGCCTAAAAACTCACAGAGCACTATGGAGATGAGACTGGTTGAAAACTCACAGAGATCTGTCTGTCATTGCCTCTCAGGTGCTGGGGCTAAAGTTGTGTGCCTCAGTGCCCAACTATGTTCTTTAAAAAATTTTGATTTAGGTGTATGTGTATGGGGCTGAACTAGCTTATGTGCACCATGTACATACAGTACTTGTGGAGGCCAGAAGGCACAGGATCCCCTGGAACTGGAGTTACAGATGGCTATAAGCCACTTGATGTGGGTGCTGGGAACCAAACTCAGATCCTTAGCAACAAGGCCAGTACTCTTGACCACTGATCCATCATCAGTGGTCAAGATAACAGTCATCTTTGAACTGGTAGCTCAGCTATGGCATTAGCAAAATGTGCCTTTTAGGAAGTCAATTGCTGCCCGTTCAGGTTCCTAACTTAATTTTCTATTACTGTCTCACCTTTTTCTCTTATGACCTTAAAATCAGGTGAAAATCTGTTGTCTTGGCTTTCCTGTTTTTCTTCAATCCTATGTCATCTGTGGCTGTTTTGTATTGGTATCTGCCCTCTGCCAGTGAAATGTGGGTCATACTTTCAGCAGGCACTACAGGGAACGGGAACGGGAACGTTAAGGATAGAATGAGTGAGCTACATACATTGGGAAGACATGACCTCTCACCTTGCCTGTGTGTAAGGTCTAACCACCAAAGTTCTACTCTGATCAATGACATCTACAGCTGTGACAAGCTCTCCAGAATCAAGTCAAAAGCAGACCACACGGATACCTAGGGAAGCTCCATGAGGATCCAACACCACGAATATCCCAGGACTCTCTGTGAGCTTCGGTATGTCTCAGCTTCCTCACTAAAGCACATGTTGGGCACTATGGTAACCACAAGCCTCACCGTCACATGCTCTCGTCAACCTCTTTCTTTAAAGCTGGTGTGTGCAGCCGCATCAGCCTCACCTGTAATGCCCATGTGGTAGTTGTGAAACGCATCTGTGAGACCATCACAGAGGATGCTGTCAGCCAGCGGCATCTCCCCCATCTTGACTCCTGCTCTCAGGTGAGCCAAGTGAGGGGCCTGGAGACAGGAAGTAAGAACAAGTTAGACTTGGTTGTCATCAGCCCTCTCCTTAGGATCCCACTCAGACTCAGAATGGTCTGCACAGTGCTTCCTCCCTCTTCATTTACCCATCAAGCCCTTCTCCCCACTACCTGCTTCCCCAGGTCAGGGCCTGAAACCTCTTGGCATTAGCAGACAATCCCACCTGCCTTCTCTTAGCAATCTATTCCTCTGTAACTTGCCCGTTTCTCTCTCAAACCTGTCCATTCTGTGTCTTTATTCCTTATGGTTTCATTTTTTTCCTTCTAGAGAGACAAGTATTACCTAAGGAGATGGCATAAAAACCAGAATCATGTACCTACTTTAAAAAATGTGTGTGTGTGCCTGAATGACTTTATGGGCACCACGTGAGAGCACACCAAAGAGACCAGAGGGTATTGGACGCCCTGCTGGACTATGGGCAAATGTGAGGCCCCTGACAGGGATGCTAGGAACTGAACTTGGGTCCTCTGCAAGAATAGTACAAGCCCTTCACTACTGTTCATTGCTCCAGCACATCCAATATCTACTCTGATAGGAGACAGAGTACCCATAGGGAGAATACTCAGGTTGCAATATGAACTGAGAGGAGGGTTTTCGAGAAGTTATTCTTAACTTCCAGCATTTCAAAAACAGCCAGCATACAATGAAAGGGTAATAATGGGCAAGGAGTCAACAGAGGTGAATCAAAGTACAATGATATCTAAGAGTGAAAATGACATAATTAAACCCATAATATCATATGCTTATTGTTTTCAAGAAGCAAAGAAGCAAAAGCCATACATTTAAGTGGCAGCTCTGGACATCAGTGTTCCCACCTGTAAATTGGGAATAACAGCACTGACACCATGTTGGCTTGTGTGACCACACACAGCAGCCCTAGGTGCAGGCCTGCACTTTACTACATCCAACCAGAAGGACTCCATTCACTTTGTGACCTTTGGCCTCCTCCTGAGCTCTGCAGTTGCTGAGCTCACTGATCTCTGACCAGTGGCTCCAAGGTCAGACCTGGAGCTGCCTCCACAAGAAGGTACTGTTCCACTGCAGGGCCAGCTTGAAGGACAGACAGCACTAGGTGACACAGACCGGAATGGCAAGCCTCCTGGACAGGGCAGCTCCCTGTGATCCTCGGCCATGTTCTTTCCTTTGGTTTTTGAGGTGAGGTCTGGCTGTGTGATCTAGGCTGGTCTTGAGTTTCTGGGCTCACGCTCTTCTCAGCCTCCTAAGCAGCAGGGACTGGGCATGCTTCACCATGGGTGGCTTTTACATGTCCTACCCTCTAGAAGATCAACAAGGTCTGGTCCCTGGGGTCCCTCCTGATCAAGGGCCATGACAAGAAGGTTAAGAGGCAACATGTGACTCGACTCTTCCTCACAGAGGGAAAGCAAGTCCAAAACAAGCTAGCCTATTTCCTGTTTCCCTCTGGTCATGCCCTGAAGTGGTAGGGATCTGTCCTGCTGAGGCTCCTTGTGCTCTGTGTGCAGATCATGGTCTTGATTATTTGTGTGTGGACTGTTCTGAGCTCTGGCTCCAGGTCAAAAGGAGAAAGAACACTGCCTAGGGATGTGCTGTACCCTGGGCTGATGAGCTGTGTCTAGGAGCAGGCTGCTCGAGGTGCACAGAACCCTACCTGACTGGTGTGGGCAGTGATAGGTGGATTTCTGTGAATTTGAGGCCAACCTGGAATACATGGGGAGTTCCAGGCCAGTCCAAGCTACACAGGACCCTGTCTAAATTCTGGGGGCTGGGGAAGTGGCGTGGTGGTACACACCTTTGATCCCTACACTCAGGAAGCAGAGACAAGTATCTGAGTTTGAGGCCAGCCTGGTCTACAGAGCAGGTTACAGCATAACCACGGTTACCCAGAGAACCTGTCCTGAAAAACCAACAAATAAATAAGTGAAACCAAAAGGGGAAAAAAAAGAAAAAGAAAGCAAGGCAGTGTCAGTGAGATGGCTCAGTCATACAGGCACTGGCACCAAGACTGATGACCCGAGTTCAATCCCCGCAACCCACCTGGTGGAAGGAGAGAACCTACCCCAGCAGTTGTCCTGACTCCACCTGGTGTGGGGGCATGTGCCCGCTTCCCAGTAATATGGGTGAGAAATGTGTTGTATTTACTATCATTTCTCTTTTGAGATTAAAGGTGTGCCCTGCCACACCCAGCCTCTATTATTATTTTTTTTTTTAAAGAGGAGAATGGCAGTAGTGCATGATGGGAAACAATCTCCCATGGAAATGAAAAATGTGACAGTATTTCAAGTGGAAAATCTGGGGACCTAACCAAGATTTTGACATAACCAAGCAGTTGCTCCTTTGTTGAACTATCTAATTTTTATTCTTTGATAATAAGTGGAGGAGTTGCCGGGCGGTGGTGGCGCACGCCTTTAATCCCAGCACTCGGGAGGCAGAGCCAGGTGGATCTCTGTGAGTTCGAGGCCAGCCTGGGCTACCAAGTGAGTTCCAGGAAAGGCGCAAAGCTACACAGAGAAACCCTGTCTCGAAAAAACCAAAAAAAAAAAAAAAAAAAAAAAAAAAAAAAAAAAAAAAAAAAAGTGGAGGAGTTGAATTATGAATCTGGATGATTCAGGTGGCCTTCATGACCTTGTCAACTTTGTAAGGATGACACTTCAGAAGTTAGTCAGTGGCCTGTGAAATAGTCTTTTTAGTGTTCTCAAGATGAATTTCCTGTAATAGACACGTTTATTAACTTTTTGAGCATGATACAAAGGAGCTTTTAAGCCTTTAAAGTTGTAAAGAAGACAACTCTTAAAAGAAGCTTTGGCCAGGTGGTAGTGGCTCATGCCTTTCATCCCAGCACTCTGGAAGCAGAGGCAGGAGGATCTCTGAGTTCAGGACAGCCTGATCTAGAGTGAGATCGAGGGCAGCCAGGGCTACATAAAGAAGCCCTGTCTCAAGCCGGGCGGTGGTGGCGCACGCCTTTAATCCCAGCACTCGGGAGGCAGAGCCAGGCGGATCTCTGTGAGTTCGAGGCCAGCCTGGGCTACCAAGTGAGTTCCAGAAAAAGGCGCAAAGCTACACAGAGAAGCCCTGTCTCAAAAAATCAAAATAAATAAAGGAAGGAAAGGAGAGAGAGAAAGTTAAGTTTTGGATACTTGGAAAATATCCAAAAGTTTAAAAAGGTTTTTCTGGGCCCAGTGGCATATGCTTGTAATCTTAGCACTCAGGAGGCAGAGCTGGAGAGGCAAGCACTTAAGGCTAGGTTAGACTACACAGCAAGTACTAGGCTAGCCTCGGCTACCTAGTGAGCAGGGACAGCAACAACTAATCTTGTGGGTTCCTTTCAGAAAACACTGTATGCTTCTGGAACAACAGCTTAGAAAAGTTATCCTCTGCCTCCTCCACTGCCTGGCTGACAGGCTGTTCTTCACATCGGATTTCTCATCCAACCTGGAGAACAGTGAACATTCATTCAGGCAGGGGTCCAGGCTGAGTGGCTTTCTGTGCTCCTCAGCAGGACATGCACCATGGCTGAGGAGGAGGGTGGGCACCTCGGCACTTACCTTGCTCATGTTCTCCATGCCTCCTGCAACCACAATGCTGGAGTCGCCTATGGCTATGGACTGGGCTGCAAGGCACACGGCTTTGAGGCCTGAGCCACAGATCATCTGGCAGCTCCATGCTGGAACCGAGTAGGGGATCCCTGCCCCCACACTGGCCTGTCGAGTAGGATTCTGCCCACAACCTGGAACAGGGAACACGGGAGCCTCTAAGCCATCAGGGGAAAGGTAAACATCGGGGACAAGTGAGGGCTGAGTCAAGGAGATGGCCTGCCGCCCCCAATGCCTTCAGGCAGCTCAGTTCTCCAGCAGCACAGAAGCCTGTCTCCCTCTCTGCCTGCCACTCTAGACCTGGGACAGAGGCCACCTTGTGCAACTCCTCCACAAGCAAGTTCCCAACACCTAGGACAGAACCTCGAGACCTTCCTCTCTAGAGAGGGCCAGACTTTTCCTCCTGGTCGGGAAGACAGGTAGTTAAGACCAAGGGTAACAGCCTGCTAGTTCTGCTGCCTGTAAGCACAAGGCGTAATTCAGACTTGTAGAGCATTTTGCTCCCAGAGGCTAGGCATATGACACTCAGAACAAAAAGGGGGTTACTTAAAGAGAAATTCTGTGCATAAAAGCTGTGTAGAAGCTGGGCGGTTGTGGTGCACGCCATTAATCCCAGCACTCTGGAGGCAGAGGCAGGAGGATCTCTGTGAGTTGGAGGCCAGCCTGGTCTACAAAGTGAGTTCCAGGAAAGGTGCAAAACTACACAGAGAAACCCTGTCTCGAAAAACCAAAAAAAAAAAAAAAAAAAAAAAAAAATCTGTGTAGAAAATCATGCTGATATGGTAACTCACACCTATAATCCCAGCATTTTGTCACTTGTAACAGAATGTTCACAATTAATTTGAGGCTAGTCTGGGGATATATTAAGTTTTAGACTAGCATGAACCAAATAGTCATTTCATAGTAATCTGAACTACATAGTGAATTCCAGCCCAGTCTATACTACATAGTAAGGCCTTTTCTCAGAAAGTAAAAAATAAAGTTAAATCCATATAACAAAATTAGAACCAAAAAATGCCTGTCTGTAATTTACCTAGGATATCCTTCAGTTGGCAAAAACAAAACAAACCACTTCCTTAAAAGAAGCAGCAGATGGTGGTGGCGCATGCCTTTAATCCCAGCACTTGGTAGGCAGAGCCAGGTGGATCCTTGTGAGTTCGAGGCTAAGCTGGGATACAGAGTGAGTTCCAGGAAAGTCGAAAAGCTACAGAGAAACCCTGTCTCGAAAAGCCAGAAAAAAAAAAAAAAAAAAAAAAAAAAAAGAAGAAGCAGAGAAGAGGACCTTCTACTTCTTGTTGCCTGCGTATCAAGATGTAGAAGCTCCTTCTCCAGTACCATGTCTGCTTGCAGGCTGCCATGTCCTGCCATGATAATGGATTAAACCTCTGAAACTGTGCATAGCCACCTCAATTAAATGTTTTCCTTTATTAAAAAGGAAAAGCAGCAGCAGCAGAGAAGGGATGGAGTCAAAACTTTGAAATGCTCTAAGTTGAAATGTCATTGTATGATGAATGGCAAAGAGTGAACCTTTTGCAAGTTTCTGATGCACCTGCATCTATGACTTTCCTAGCCGTGGAACAATTCTTCATACACTGTAAATATGTATTACTCTCACTGTTAATAAAAAGCTGACTGGCCGATGGCTAGGCAGGATTTCTGGGGTAGAGAGAATGCTGGGAAGAAGAAGGGCAGAGTCTGAGGAGTCACCATACAGATGGAAAGAAAGGACACACAGGAGAGGTAAAAGCTACGAGCCTTGAGGCTGCACAAAGATTAATAGAAATGGGTTAATTTAAGTTGTAAGAGCTAGTTAGTAATAAGCCTGAGCTATTGGCCAAGCACTTATAATTAATAATAAGTCTCTGGGCTGGAGAGATGGCTCAGAGGTTAAGAGCACTGATTGTTCTTCCAGAGGTCCTGAGTTCAATTCCCAGCAACCACATGGTGGCTCACAACCATCTGTAATGAGATCTGGTGCCCTCTTCTGGCCTGCAGACATATGTGCAGGCAGAATACTGTATACATAATAAATAAATAAAAATAAATAAAATAAATTAAAAAAAAAAAAAATAATAAGTCTCTGAGTGGTTATTAGAAGCAGCTGCCAGGACACAGAAAACTCCACCTATATTTCCTTAGCGTGTGTGCTGGAAAAATACTAACCAATGGGACAGTGTCAAAAACTTAAAAACTGTATTAATTAGTGTCATTAATCTGAGGTTAGGCTGGAAGTGAAAAACACATAAAATTATTCATTTTTTTTGCCCTTAGGAGCTAGAGGCAGGTGGATCTCTATGAGTTCAAGACCAGACAGGGAATCAGAAAATTTTCTGGTTGAGGGTAGTGGCTCATGCCTGTAATCAAGGACTCAGGAGTTAAAGGTAAGAAGTTTGCCTCAAGGATTGCACATGTTCAAAGCCAGTTGGACTACAGTATTAAAATTAAAAAATTCTAAATTAAACTAACAAGATACTATTGAATAAAGGTATTACTATATAAGGTACCTGTTTTTTTAAACAATAAATGACATATTTAGGCAAATAACTACACACACACACACACACACACACACACACACACACACCCCTTTCCTAGTTCCCATCCTCAAGGTACTTAGGGCTCAGAAATGATTACTGAATATGATAGTGCTAACTTAGCCAAATATGAGCCTCATAACAGAGACCTGACATAGACAGTGTTATCGCTAGCTGGAGAGATGGTTCAGTGATTAAAAGCACATATTGTTCTTGTAGAGGACCCGAGTTTCCAGCACTGACATACAACAAACAGTCTGGCTTACAATGGTCTGTAATTATAGTCCTAGGGGATCAATGCCCTTTCTGGTCTCCCTGGGCACCAGGCATGCATGCAGTATATAGACAGACACATAGACAAAACACCACATACATATAAACACACTTATATACACGTATACACACACATATGTACAGCACACACACACTTTTTATTTTTTTAAAGAAAGAGCCAGGTGGTGGTGGTGCATACCTTCAATCTCAGCCCTTGCGAAGCAGAGGCAGGCAGATCTCTAAGTTCAAGGACCGCCTGGTCTATAGAGTGAGATTCAAGACAGGCACCAAAACTACAGAGAGAAACCCTGTCTCAAAAAAACCAAAAACCAAAAACCAAACAAACAAAAAAGAATCTCAAATGCTCCAAAGTATGAAAGTTATTATTTTTTCCATGCAAGGTATTGAACCTAGTGGCTTGTGTGTACTACACAAGTGTTCTACAACCTAGGAATCCTATGCTGGGCGAAGGAAGAAGTTAAAGCCTGGAGCAGGCAGAGGTGGAAAAAGATTTTACACACTTTGACAACCTGTCAGACCACTTTGTAGAGAGACTCAGAGGATGGGTCAATGGTGGGTGTGGCCATAACTTGACCAGGCTGTTTAGAAGTACAGACCTCCAGCCCTCCATCTAAAGTTTAATCTCACGTCTGGACCATGAAAATAGATGTGAAAGATCATTGGGTCTCTTTGCCTCTCTTCCCAGTTTAGCCAAATTAAATAAATCTCCCTTTTCTGCGATTTATTATCCCTTTTACTGTTCCAGCTAGCTTACAAAAGACAACTGACTGAACCTGGCTTCTTGAGATAACAATTGTCACACCAAGTTTGGTAACAGTGATACTTCAATACACACACACACACACACACACACACACACACACACAGATATTGCAAAATCTGGTGAGGGGATCTGAAATCAAAACAATTCTGGTTCCAAGTGTTTCAAACATGGGAGTATTCAACCTGCACACCTACAAATGGACAAGGTCTCAGACAGAGTAAGAACAGAAGTTTTTTTTTTTTTTTTTTAAAGATATATTTATTATGCATACAGTGTTCTGCCTGGATGTATGCTTACATGCCAGAAGAAGGCACCATATCTTATTATAGATGGCTCTGAGCCACCATGTGGTTGCTGGGAATTGAACTCAGGACCTCTGGAAGAGCAGCCAGTGCTCTTAACCTCTGAGCCGTCACTCCAGCTCCCAGAAGTTGGTTTTGAATACTAACAATTAACAGAAATTGGTTTTGAATACTAACACTTCAGGATCCAAATCAATTATCAGCACGGAATGGTCAGTGGTCACTGGTCTACAAACCCAGCAGGAATCAGAGGTCAAGTGAAGGCATTCTTAGACTCTCCTGTCTTCTTCCAGGGAGTGATGAAGCTCCCACGAGTGAGGAACAGCCTATCTCATGACAAGAGGACAAGGGTATACCTGTTCTGCTACAGCCAGCCTTCCTGCTGCTGGCACAGTGCTTTTACTAAATGTGTGGCATTTTCGGGGCATGTGGCGCACTATGCATACTCTCCTATGCACCAGCCTGGCCTTGCTTCTAACAATGCAAAGGCATTGTACAGATCCGTGGTCTAGAATCATCAGCTTAGGGAGGAGGGGGGACAGACAGAAGGATCCTGGCAGAGGGAACTCTGAGCCAAGAAATGTCCGGTGGTGAGTGTGTGTGTGAGAGAGTGTGCCAATAAATGAGCCTGACTTCTCCTGGGGTTACTGAGGAGTTACCTGCCGCCAAAACGTGTCCAAATATGACCTCGGACACCTCTTCTGGAGCCACCTTGGCCCTCTGCAGGACTTCTTTGATGACAGTGGTCCCCAGGTCGTGGACAGGCACAGTAGACAGGGCACCATTGAAGGAGCCTGTAACGGAATGGGGAAGAGGGACGGTGTCTGAACCCAGAGCACACGGAGGACCCCCAAAGAGGAGGAGGAGGAGGAGGAGGAGGAGGAGGAGGAGGAGGAGGAGGAGGAGGACGAGGATGCGGCATCACGCTCTCCAAACAAAACAGGCTGGCGCCGGGGCGGGCCCAGGCGATGGGGGCTTCCAGGACAATGCCAGGGCCGAGGCCTGCCCCGAGCCCCTTGCTCGGACCACCCGCTCCCGGCCCCCACCACCACAGCGTGACCGATGGCGCTTGGCAGAGCGGGCCAATCAGAGATCAGGAGAGAGAACGCGTCCCAGGGGCAGCCAATAGGTGAGTCTGGCAGAGCGGTGGTTCTACGGCCAGGAACCAATCGCAGCGCGAGGGGCGGGGCCGCGGGCGAGGCGCGAGGCACAGGTCCGTGGCGTCCGCGGCCGGCCGCCCCCTCCGGGTCACGCGAGCCCGGTTCTCGGCGCCCGGGTCGGGGGAGGCCGACGCGGCCCCGCGGGACACTCACCTACGGCGGTCCGCGCCGCGGAGACGATGACCACGGGGTCCGAGCCTGCGTTCATCCTGCGGCTCCGCTTCCGACCAGCTGTCAGCCAGGCGCCGTCTGCGACTGAGGTAAAACTTCCTGCAGCCTCCTTGGCCGTGCTGGGGGCGGGGCTATGGCCTCCACGTCACGCCTCCACGCCACGCCTCCACGCCACGCCTCCCCGCGCCTGCGCGACACGCTGGGCGGGCCCAAGTCCCCGAGGTGGGTGGGGTTGTAGACGCTGGTTGTATGGGATGGGGTTAGCATCCAGGCAGCGGGGTGTGTCGGGTTAAGGTGGGCGTAGACGATCCAGGGGTGCTGGGTTGGACGAAGGGAGCCTAGGGGTGTCGGAGAGCGATGTGGGGTGCCGACGGTCTAGGAGTCTTAGGTGGGGTCGGGAGTAAACGGTCTAGGGGTGTCGACCTGGGTGGGGTTCACACTCCAGAGAGCCTAGCCTAGCCTTTCCTGGGTAGGCACGTCCCGCCCCTGCTGGAGGGTCCTTCTCTGCGCTGGCAGCTTCCAACAAAGATCCTTAGGGCGATGGATCGCTGCTGTTTTCAAACCTTGCGGACTTCTTACGCAGCCAAAGTCATTCTGTTAGGCTTGCTTCTTACCTGTCTGCCTCGTGTCATTCATGCCTTTTGGAGACTCCCTCTGGCCACGCTCAGCCCGCTCCACCCCCCCACCCCCCCACCTCACCCCCTAGCTTCACCACCACCACCACCACAGGCCATCTACAGTGCCCATGTATTCGGAAAGGAGAGTCATCTTGGTTTGCTTCTGCAGCTTGCTGGCCCACAGAGAATGCCACCTATTTAGGAAAGCGGAATCCTGTGCTGGAAAGGAGAGGCTTTCTAGGCGAGTCTCGCAGTAAGCGGGAACAGTGGAGTAAGAGAAAGGTACCACAGGTTGTGAGCAAAAACTGACGTAAGCTGGGGCCTCCTCCTGAAATGTAAACTGAAAAATCATTAAGATCTTGAGAGATGTGAATGGGTCAAATAAAATGGGTAAGTGTAGACGCCTGAGATGGGGGCTAAAGAGAACACTTTCCCGCTAGAGAAATCCTTAGGGTCTGGAATTAGTGGTCCTCCCCGTTGCAAGCGCTCACTTTAAGTCTTACCTTTGTAGTAAGTCGTTTGGATTGTGCTGCCTGTTCCCACGAGTCCAAGAATTTAAGGGACTTACCCATGCTTCGTGCTTATTATATTTTTAAAGGATGTATTTATTCTTATTCTATGTGTATTGATGTTTTGCCTGCATGTGTGTCTGTGTCCTGTGCATGCAGTGCCCGAGTAAGCCGGAAGAGGTTGTTGGATCTTCTGGGACTGGAGTTAGAACAGGTTGTTAGCTGCCCTACTTGTAGGTCATAGGAATTGAACTCCAGTTCTCTGGAAGAGCAGTCAGTGCTCTTAACCCCTAAACCATCTCTCCAAACCCCCAAATAATAAATTATTTCTTTCCTAGGAAAAAGAGAAAAATCAAAGGAAACTATTACTCTTTTCTCCATTCATTAATTTTAGCTCGTATCTGGCCCATGCATGGCTCTCAGTAGACGATTGTAAGGGGCTGTAATGAAGACTTCACAGTGTTGCTGCTGCTCATTAACCAAAGCAGTTAGCTTCTTGAGATCTTCTCCTCTTCTGGTTCCTGGTAGAGCCTCCAGGCAGGAGACAAATGAAAACACACCTTGTCCCTAAAAGAATATATTCCTACTCACTTTTTATGTGTGTTTATGTGTGGAGGCCTGAAACTGGTATCAGATCTTTCTTAACTGGTCTTCTACTTTTGAGGCATGAGCGATCAGTAAACGAACAGCTAACCAATGCAGCCTATCTAACTAGCCAGCTTGATCCAGGGATCCTGTCTCTACCTTGAGACTGGAATTATAGGTGGACTTCCACATCCATCCAACATTTACATGAGTTCTCAGAATCCAAACTCTGGTCCTCTTGATTGCACAAATGCTTTAATCACTGAGCAAAGTCCACAGAACCATAATATATATATGGGTCATGTAGCCATGATTCTCCTGATTTACAAATGCTCAGATTATAGGCCTGATTCTCCTGATTTACAAATGCTCAGATTATAGGCCTGTGCCCCCTCACCTAGCTCATATCCATTTACTCTTATGCACAAAACATAAGGGATATACTAGTGTTCATCTGACTTGCTGCCTAAAATGTGCTAGGCATATACAATAGAACAATGTAAGAAGGGATCAAGAATACTATGTAGAGCATAATAGAGGAAACTGGAAACTAAGAATTATATGTTTAAGTAGAGAGATAAAATTAGGTATACAAAGGTAGGGTTTAGGAAGGCTTCCTGGAGGAAGTAAAATTTAAGCAGAGTTCAAGAGATTTCTAGCTTCTCCAGAGAAGGTTACACCATTCACCAAGTCTTCAGATAGAAGAAATAAGCTGAAGAGGTAGTTATAATGGCTTTGGATTAGATGTGATAAATTAGGTATTTTTATAGAAAGTTTAAATAGAGAGGGCCAGTCTGCTCACAGGCAACAAGGTTAGACAGAAGGATTTCAGAGCTGTCAACATCATGGGTGGTAACTGAAGTGATGGGGTAGACACGGTGGTTCCCGGGAGCTGCTGCAAAATTGGGTATGAGGCAGCCAGAGTAAACCCACAAAGGGGACTAAGGAGTGGCCAGAGTCATGGGAAAATAGAGGCTGGAGAGATGGCACAGTGGTTAAGACCACTTACTGCTCCTGCAAAGAAATGGGTTTGGTTCCCAGCACCCACATGGTACCTCACAACTTTCTGTAACTCCAGTTCCAGGGCATCCAGCATCCTCTTCTGCCCTCTGCAGACACTAGGCATGTATGCAGAGGAGAAGATCTCAAGAAGCTAACTGCTTTTGTTGAATGAACAGCAGCAACACTGTGAAGTCTTCATTACAGCTCCTTACAATCGTCTACTAAGAGCCATGCATGGGCCAGATGCAAGCTAAAAATAATGAATGGAGAAAAGAATAGTAGTTTCTTCTTATTTTTCCTAGGAAGGAATCATTTATTATTTTGGTTTACAGTTCTAAAGGGATAGTCTATCATGGCAAGGCACGGCAGCAGGCAAAGGAAACATGGCAGTATAAGGAAGCTGCTGGTCACATCTTAATCCCCACAGGAAGCAGAGAGCTAGAATAGTTTTGCTGGTGCTGTGTCTTTCAAAACAAGGTTTCTCTGTATAGTTCTGGCTGTCCTGGAACTCACTTTTGTAGACCAGGCTGGCTTTAAACTCACAGAGATTTGCTTGCTTCTGCCTCCTAAATGCTGGGATTAAAGGCATGCATCATCATGCCCAGCTTTTTTTTTTTCCTTGAATATTTGTGTTGTGTATGTGTATGCACCCCATGTGTGCAGGAGCCTGTGGAAGCCAGAGGGGGGTCAGATCCCCTAGAATTGGAGTTCTAGATGGTTGTGAGCCACCTTTATGGATGCTAGATCCTGAACCCGAGTTCTCTGCAAGAGCAGTCAGTGCTTTCCACTGCTGAGTCTTCTTTCCAGCCCCTGAAATAGTTTAACACCTAGATTCATATGCTGCTAGGCTAGCAGAAGAAAAAACATTTTAACAGTGTTAAGAACTGCTTGTCCTGAAGGGGTCTTGCAGTCATTCTAGGGTTGTTTCATGAATAGTTGCAGGAGTCTAGTTATCAGAAAAATGCTGTTTTGTGAATATTATTTTTTAAAAAAGCCATATTAAATACAGTTGAGAGGACAAGTTCATGTGTTGAAGTCTCTTTAATAAGCACTTTTATACATGCTCACATTTGTCTTCCCAGCATTCACTCTGAGAAATTAGCTTCAGGTTGGCCTGAATTCTCAATCCTGCTTCAGCCGACTCTAAGTGTTTTGATTAGACAACAGAAGACAACCACCATGACCAACTGTTCATTCACCAAACTGCGAATATGACAACTGTCTTCCGATGTTAGATTTATACTGCTTTTAATTCCTTTTGTCCATAAACCTTTTCTGGCCATGCTAGGGATAACCTGGGCTCTGACCATGCAAGGCAAGCACTCCACCACTAAGCCACACCCCTATCCTCAAATTGCTTCCAAGGACTGTGTACTTAACCAAGCTTATTGTCTTAGCCTGCCATTTTTAACTCCATACTTTTATATCATGCATTCTTTCAGTTACTGCATAGCCATCACGTTGATCACCCCCAGCTCCAGTCTCCAAATTTTGGCACAGCAACCTCCAAGACTGTCCTCCCCACTCAGGTTTGTATTGTTTCTTCCTTTTATTCAGAAGGGCGAACACAGGCAGGAAAACATGAAGGTGGCCTGCCAGCTTTGGAGTGGATATTATCAAGGGACATTCAATGATAGTTCTCTAAAGGGCAGCCTCAGTGTTACCAAGTATTGAAGGTGTCATTACCACATTTTATGAGAAGGACAATGACAAAGTGCTGCAGTTGCACAGGTAGGGAGACGAGGAAGAGAAAGCAGTATCATTTGAGTTAGCCATGGTGGTCAGCCATGTGGTGGACAAGCTCCTACATGGCAAAAATGAGTCTGGGGGTTGAAGAGATGGCACATCTGTTAAGAGCACTTGCTCTTACAGAGGACCTGGTTCCCAGCACCCATATGGCAGGAAGCTCACAACTGCCTGTAACCTCCAGTTCCAGGGGATCTGATAGCCACTTGACCTCAGCATATATTAGGCACACCCATGATACACACACCTACATAAAAACACTTCACATAAAATAAACCATCCCCACCCCCAGACAGCGTTTCTCTGCAACAGCTCTGGCTGTCCTGGAACTTGCTTTGTAGACCAAGCTAGACTTGAACTCACAAATCTTTTTCTTAAAGGGAGGTAGGGGGCTTCAGAGAGAGCAAGGCATATTGGGAAAGCATACTTAGACCAGGGAAAGAAGGAAAAAAAAAAACCCACTGTAATTCATATAGCAGGCCAGTTGAGGAAGCTGCCTGGCTGTGGCTCTGTAAGCTGACTGCTCTAGAGCAAACTTCTAGGAAGGAAGACTACATTATCTCATTAAAGGTATAATTAGTCCTTAGCATGCCTGAAGGTGGATCTGCCTTCCTGAGCAGTGGTCCCTTAGCCAGGTGACTGACCTGCCCGACTGTATTAACTCCTAAGGGAGAGGATAATGGTATGTCTCCACACAGGTAGATTCTCATCTTCTGGCTAGAAGGCAACAGCTTTCTTTTAATGGAACTTTAAGGCCCTGTAATACCAGAAGAAACTACTTTTCAAATTTATTTGGTAAATTATCAAGTAAAAACTTGTACTTGGCTGGGTGGTGGTAGTTAGGCCTTTAATCCCAGGACTTGGGTGGCAGAAACAGGCAGGTCTCTGTTGAGTTCGAGGCCATCCTGGTCTACAGAGTTCCAGGACAGCTAGGGCTATACAGAAAAACCCTTGTCTTGGGGAAAACAAAACCCAAACCAGACTTCTACTTCTACTTGAGTAGTAGCTTGACAAAGAGGTGGTCTGTCACCAGGACTGAGACGTCAAGATTTAACAGTGGCTGACATTTACTGAGCAGTCACTGTGTGCTTGGTACTTGCTGCACACTGAATGATGTATCCCTTACACCCTGACTTTGTATGCTGAAACTATTTCCTACTGATGAGAGGTGAGACCTTTGGATTACAATGACTGAACCCTCCCACACAGGCTGAGAAATGAAATGACGTCTCTACCTTCTGGAGATACATCTGAGGTCCTCACTAGGAACCAAATCAGCCAGCACATCACATTCACCTCACAAATCCCAGCCTCCAGAACTGAGAAATAAATGTTGCTGACACCCAACCTGAGCTCAAAACAGTACTTCACCTCTACCAACTCAGTTAATGACCTTTTATGGAGCAGGGCTCTAGTCATGACAAGATTACCAGTAATGCCAGGACTCAGCTTTACTACTTTCCCAAACCACTTCACCTGAATAGGGTCCATCACTTTTCCCAGCAAATGAGGCGTCCAATTCCAGAAATGAGGACTGCTGACTTCACATGCAACCATAAATCCTAAGTTACTTACCAAGCAGAATTAACAGAAATGTGAAATCTATTTTGACATTAAGCCTATATTAAATTTAGTCAGTTACAGAGCTGTTGAACAATTTCCTTTTGCACACTGATAATTAGATATTAGGATAGAAAAAGTTATATTTTTGTGTAAATTGGGTAAAAGGATATATATATATACATAAAGCCCAATAGTAATTCATAAATCAAGGGAGTATTTTTTTTGGAGGAGGGGGGTTTTAAGACAGGGTTTCTCTGTGTAGTTTTGGTGCCTGTTCTGGATCTCGCTCTGTAGACCAGGCTGGCCTCTGAACTTACAGAGATCCACCTGGCTCTGCCTTCTGAGTGCTGGGATTACAGGCATGTGCCACCACCGCCTAGCGATTCAAAGGAGTCTTTTAACATACATCAAACTGGTTAATTATATACAAATTTATTTAAAATTATATAGGCTTTATTCACTTAGGACTGCACAAAAGCTTAAGACAGTGCAGGGTTTTTTTTGTTTTTGTTTTTTTAATTGAGACAGAGTTAATCTGTGTCCTGACTGTCCTGGAATTCACTCTGTAGATCAGACTGGCCTTTAACTCAGAGATCCACCTGCCTCTGCCTCTGCCTCCTGAATGCTGGGATTAAAGGCGTGCTACCACCACCCAGCACAGTACCTCTGAAGCCAAGACCATAGATTATTTACCAGCTAGGCAAGAAAAAATACAACAGTTCTTTTCAAAGGAGTATCTTAAGTTTCAACTGTTAAAACTTCACTTCTACAGTTCCTTGATAATAAGTTAACTAAGAATCCTGTTGTTCTTAGAAGACATGTTTCATCATAACCATCTATGAAAAGTTGTAGATCTAGAGACCTTAAGACCTCAATACTTAGTATTACTAATTTTTTAGTAGGTGCTGCCAAAGCAAGTTAGTATTACTAACTATATTAACAAACAGTGAGACAAACTATAACAACCTTCCACAACACTTTTCCTATCTTCACACCATACATTTCCTTATAATCTATGCAAGCATGCTGTTTAGGAAAAACCATTACTTGGTCAGTGCTTTAAAACAAACATCCCTGACTAAAGATACATCGATTCCCTAAAATCAGATCAAGAATAAACTGCTCTTGAACTGAAACATAAAAATTATTTGATTTTAAAAATGAGATTTTTCTGTCAAGGGAAAAAAAGCAAAACCATGAACTGCAGTCATAAACTCCTACTTCATTCTGCAAAAGAAAAGTGCAAATTAAAAATTAGGTATGCACAGTCAGACATAATACATGGACTGTTTTAATCTGACCTTTGTATATGTTACAGGGTAGAGGGAATTTAGCAGTTCAGTGAAAATAAATAGCAACTGCTATACACAACCCAAAAGAAAAGAAAAAAAAAAACCCAAATAGTCATAATAAAATTTTTTTTATTTAGGTTTGGTCAGTACAAGTGAGATATACTGGAGTCACAGGGCAATATGCATTAACAAGACACAACAGTTCATAAAAACTTAGTAACTATGCACACAGATTTCTTAAACATTCAGTCGCCTAAAGATGAATGCACAGATGTATGGTGGAAAAACTTTTTTATCTAACACTGAAACTACTATAGGACTCCAAGTCCAACTTTTTAGTGATAAAAACTACTGTACTGGGCAACCTTGGCAGTCATAAACCCACATCTACTCTAACAAGTCTGAATGGTGCATAAGTATATAACAGCATGAGGAAGAATGCCCTTACACAGCACAGGTTCTAGATAGACACAGATTTATACAGACATCATCGTTATAGATTCCCATTTACAACTTCACATTAACTCATATAAAAATAACTTGACCCTACACAAAATGTTCTTTTAGCAACGTTCAAAGTAATTAACTGTTACGATTTTCAAAGTGGCAGAGGTATTGAAGCAATAAAAAAGAAAAACAAAACAAAAAAGGGAACCAAACAAAAAACACACCCACAAAAAGGCAAATTGTGACAAAAGTATGCATTAATTTTTGACAGTATCCTCTCCCAAATTAAATGACACTGTATAAAAATTTGCTGGAAAAATATTACAAAACTGAACCCTGTACATTTACACTTGAGTCCAAGCCATTCTGAATGTGGCGGGAACCCACAGTTCGATTACCTTTCCCACTCACTGCTTTCTCCTCTTGAGGGTCATGACTGGAGTCTGTGTCATTTGAGTGATGTGTGAGAGAGTTTTCACTGCCCGTGGGAGAGTCTACACTTTCATACCCCGCACTGAGTGGGTTTATGTAACTACTACCTCCTCTGCCAGTTCTCTCCTCTGAGCTGTTGGAGGCCTTATTACCATTCCCTGAAGAAGAAGGAAAGTCATCCTCAGTTGTGTTCCCCTCCCTGTGAAATCCAGACCCAGACGTCCGCTGGCGGGAGGAGCTGCCATTACTTGGTCCATTTGCCAGACGACTGCAGTCTTTGCTTGTGGCCTCTGCCTGATCTACAGGTTCAGAAGATGTAGTCCTGCTGGTGCTTGGGGCTGAAGCTTGAGACTGCTGCTGCTGGTACTGCGCCAACTGCTGTCGTGTCTCCTTCAACTGTTGCTGAAGAACTAGAATGGTGCTCTGCATACCCTCTACCTCTTCATCCAGTTGAATGATGAAGTCATTCAGTTCTGTGCAAAGAAGAGTCAAACCTACTTTAATATCTTAACATATTTTAAAACATTTGTTATGTGTATACACATGCACTCACCTGTGCATGTGTGTATGAGAGGCCAGAGGTCAACATAAGGTGTCTTTCTTCTATAGCTTTCTACCTCTCCCTGAACCTGGAGCTTGCCATTTTGGCTAGATGAGCTGACCACCAAACCCCAAAATTCACCTTCCACACAGGAGTGACAGACCACCACTAGCTCCATACCTAGCTTTTTATTGGGGTGCTAGGATCCAAACTCAGGTCCTCATACTTGCACAGCAAGTTCTATGCCCACTGAGCTCCTTCTCCAACCCCTCAAATATTAAGTGCCAGCAACAAAGCAGTCAATAAATGCTTACCAAGAGAATAAATACTGTTCTAAAACTGAAATAGCATACCTAAAAAATTTACCTGGAACTTTAATCACCATTTAAGAATGAGTTTGGAGGGTAGCTGGAGGCTTTAAATATTAAAGTAACTAAGTTAAAATTGATTCCAACTGGGCTGGAGAGATGGCTCAGCGGTAAAGAGCACTGGTTGCTCTTCTAGAGGTCTTGAGTTCAATTCCCAGCACCCACATGGTTGCTCACCTATAATAGGATCAGATGCCCTCTTCTGTGATACAGAAATACTTGCAAGTAGAGCACTCATACGTAAAATACATAAATAAATATTAAAAAAAATTGATTCCAACCATCCTGCCTCATACAACTGACAATAGCCTATAAAATCTTATCTGCATTGACCGGAGGGAGGGTTCCTTCTCTTCACTCTCAGCTAGTGCCTTCAATTAAATCTACAGCTGGTCCAGCTCTCAGGACATGTTGGTTCTTTATCCCCCAAAGAAGTCTGATCCACAAACAAGAACAAAATCAACTAAGAAATACCTGGGGATTGCTAAAATATACAAGTCCATTAACTTTCTAAAAAGGCTTTAAAAAACAGCCTCTCAGTTGCTATATAACATCTCCCAGTTAACATGTTTACATATAGTAAAAGCTAAGAATGACAGTATTACCTACCAACTTTCTTTGCAACCAACCATCAAATAACTGATTCTCAGTTTACATGTTCACAGTGGGGCTCTATTTCTTACTATTAATTTACTTCACAAAACAAGGAAAAAAAAAACCAACAACAACAAATAAACAACAACAAAAAAAACCCCACAGCTATACTTGAACAAAAAAAGGACTATGGTAACAATTACATTTGGTTTGTCTCAGCAAATTTAAATAGTGACTCTCCTTTTTATTGAAGAGGACCTTAAGGAAATATAATTATGTTACTTTTTAACCACAAAAACTGCCAAGTGTCTCCAAGATTCATATTTAAGAGAATTAAACAAAACACCTTTTATTACAAACAAAAACTCACAAAAATTTCTCAATGTGCTATCAGTACCTTGGGGAACATTCTAACTTAAGTAAATGGCTTTGTTCTAGGAGTCAATGGTAGGTGTTGCATGCACAATTTTATGTAGCCAGAACATGCACAGAAACTTATCTACCACAAGCCTGGCGGCCTTTAATGCCAGTGCAAAGGTGAGCAAACTTTAAACAACAAACCCCCTTACCATCCTGACTGCTTTTAAGCTCCTCACTATATTTCTTCTGTAAAGCCAACTCTGCTTCAAGCTGTGCAATACGGCCCTGGGACAGCTGCCTTCCAAGCTCTTGGTTCTCCTGGATAAGCATTCGACACTTCGCCATTAACTTTTTGCCTGTTTGGCTGCAAAGGAAAGAGCCAATCATCACAAAATGAAGACAAAGCTCTCTATAGCCTTTGCTCACAATCATTACAGCAGATGTACAGAACATAACTGTGTCACAGCAGATGCCACCCTGTAATTACCATCTTCTTTTCTGGAACATGTTCATCTTCTGCACTTCGGTATTTACCAACAGAGCAGCAAAAATAAACCTTAAACAAAACTGCCAAGTAGCCATAGCCACTTTTTGTTTCTACTGTATCAAGGTTTGCATGCTACATTATCATTTGAAGTATAAGCAGGCCATTTAACATATACCTTGGATATACTGTTAATGTAATACTAAGGTACTAAGCTTTATCAAACAAAAGTTCTTTAAAAAATATGTATAGAATCAATTATAAATGTATGCCCCTTTACCACCCATGAAATACCTGTAAAAGAATGAGAATATATTCTTACTAATAAACAAAAGGATTCCTTTTAATAGGTAGTTCTCTGGTACAAGTATCTTCAATACAAGAATATTGCTTTGAAAAGACTTGCCAAATAGAAATCCATTAATTTCTTATTTAACTTAACTGGGACATAAATTTGGTTTTTTTTGCTATGTGTAGAGGATGACCTTGAAATTGTAATCCTCCTACATCTTAAGTACTAGGATTACAGGTATGAGCCACTATGCCTGATGAGCATTTTAATACTGGATTAAAACTGTATATTCCCAAGTCACAAAGATCCAGGATTATTTTCCAAACCTCAAATTATCTGTCAGATTAGGAGCATTATACTTTCGAACATTTTAATTTTCAAGTAATAGTGCCCTACACTATTCAACTCATACAGAGAACCAACAGAGTAATAAAACAAGTAACAATCCAATAAAACTTCACTGCTTTTAGCCTTAGTAATAACAGCAGAAAGTATTAACTTCAAAGGTATTTGGCTTTAATTCACAATTGTGATACTGACTTTGAGATGTGCATATGGACACTTTCACATTCTTCTCATTGGGTTAAGTCTGGAATGATCTCATTGGATAAGAACACTTCTGTACTGTACTGTTCTTCCTATTTCTAATGGGATTTGCACTTGCCAGACATACAGAATCAATCTGATCCTAGCAGACACCAGAGCCCTAGCAACAGTATTACTTTGTAGAGAACTCTGTTACTGGGAATGATGCAGATTTCCTTAACTTATAGCTTATGTTATTGTAATACAGTTCAACAAGAACAAAAAATTGTAGTTAAAAATTCCTTACAGATATTTGTGGAACATTAAAAAACAGGTTACTGTTGTTCAAAGGAACCAAGGTACAAGCTCTGAGCGCACACAGTAAGAGTTCCATTTGTTTAACACATTCCCTTCACTGCTACAGTAGCTCCTGATTCCCTCCACTTCCTATCAACTCCTCAAGAGTTTAACCTCCGGGGCTGGAGAGATGGCTCAGAGGTTAAGAGCACTGACTGCTCTTCAAGAGGTCCTGAGTTCAGTTCCCAGCACCCACATGGTGGCTCACAACCATCTGTAATGGGATGTGGCCCCTTCTGTGTACATAATAAATAAATAAATCTTAAAACAAAACAAAAAAAAACAAAACAAACAAACAAACAAAAAAAAAAAAAAAAAAAAAGAGTTTAACCTCCAAGCCGGGCGGTGGTGGCGCACGCCTTTAATCCCAGCACTCGGGAGGCAGAACCAGGCGGATCTCTGTGAGTTCGAGGCCAGCCTGGGCTACCAAGTGAGTTCCAGGAAAGGCGCAAAGCTACACAGAGAAACCCTGTCTCGAAAAACCAAAAAAAAAAAAAAAAAAAAAGAGTTTAACCTCCAGATGTGGACACCACTGTAAGACAGTGATTTCCTTCTTCCTTCTATTTGGCTGCCCATATAACAACAACTTTGTTTCTTTCTCTTTTTTGAGATAGGGTCTAGCTGGGCATGGTGGTGTCTGCCTTTAATCCCACCAGAGGCAAGAGGATCTATGAGTTCGAGGTAAGCATGGTCTACAGAGCAAGTTCCACAGGACAGCCAGGGCTACACAGAGAGACCCAGTCTTGCTAACCTAGAACTATGAGACCTGACTGTCCTCAAACTCACAGAATCTGCACACTTCTGTCTCCCAAGTACTGGATTAAAGACATGTGCCACCACATCTAGCCAGCTGTTTCTTGCAAATCATATGCATCAAAATTTTCCACCAGAAAGTTCTACTTTCCTGTAAATTAATAAAGATTAAGAGGGAAAAAAATTATAAAATACATTAATTGGTCACTTGACCCCATAGACATAAAAAATTTTATAGTAAAATATTTAAAAATGCTTAACACAGTTTAACTACCCCATGGATGAATGATTAGGAAGCTGATGAAGTTCTAGTGTAAGCTGAAGCTAGTTCTAGGCCATCGTTGGCCATACGGAGAAACCCTGTCTTAAGAATCACCTCTAAACTTATTCTTATCTAAAACACCTTAAAACTGCTTCAATTTTATGTTAGTAACTATGCTGATTAAAATTGGTGTCTGTGGTGATCACAACACACATAAACACACTCCATACATGGTGTGGGGCTGGGAGTGTACTCTGATTTTAGCATTAAGGCTTGGGTTCAATCCTTAGTACTCGCTACCAAAGAAAAGGCTGAGGACACAGCTTAATTATAAAGTGCTTATCTAGCATGGTCAAAGCCCTAGGCTCAATCCTCAGCACCACAAAATAAAGAGAGAACTTAATTACAAGTGAATATTTGGAAAAGAAAAAAGCAGAGATCACTCCTTTCATCTAATTTTTTTAAAATGGGGAGCTGGAAAGTTAGCGTAGCATTTAAGAGCACTTGGCTGCTTTTCCTGAGGACCCAGGTTTGATTCTTATCATATACAAGGTGGCTCCCAACCTTCTGTAATTCCAATTCCAAGGGATCTGACACCCTCTTCTGGCCTCCACATGCATGTGGTGCACAGACAGAAATGCAGACAAATTACTCATACACACATAAAAAAAAATTTTAAAAACACAAATGCTTTAGCATCTTAAAAACATTTTTGTCGTCTTCTCATATGTATGGGTGTTTTGCCTGCATGTAAGTCTGTGTGTGAGGGAAGGATATTAGATCCTCTGAACTGCAGTATTAGACGACTGTGAGCTTCCATGCAGGAGGTGGAAACTGAACCTGGTTCCTCTGGAAGAGAAGCCAGTGTTCTTAACCACTGGGCCATCTCTATAATGCTTAAAAAAAAAAAAAAGTCTCTGGCAATGGTGGTGCACGCCTTTAATCCCAGCACTTGGGAGGCAGAGCCAGGCGGATCTCTGTGAGTTCGAGGCCATCCTGATCTACAGAGCGAGCAGCTCCAGGACAGGCACCAAAACTGCACAGAGAAACCCTATTTCAAAAAACCAAACCAAACCAAAAAACAACAACAAAAAAAAAAACTCCCAAAGATCTTAACAGGAAATACTTACAGACTTACAAAAAAGAAGGGACATCATATATTGTTTTCATTATCAAGGGAAGGAAGCCAGGTTATTCTGTGGAGATGTACATATAATTGCCTAAATGACTAAGTGTAAACTGAAGATACCAATATATTCCTAAACACTCTGATGAATGTCTTGTCAAATGAAATAGTTTAAAACAAACAGTATTACAGAGAGAATCACAGTCCATCTCTCATTAGTTCTTTTGTTCACTTTTTGAGACAGAATATATGAATGTACTCCCTGAATTCCCCATTCTCCTGCATCAACCTCTCCAATGCTGGGATTGAAGGCATGAGCCACCACACCCAGCTAAAATCTTTATCCCTCAAAATTGGAACTGAAACAGAGGGGAAATACCATATACACATACAAGAAAACCCAAAATCCAATCACCTGAATCATTCCACACTGATTACTGATTAATTACTACTTATTTTCAAATTAACAATGTATTTTTAATACTTGATTTATTCTGGCTTATGATTTAATTTTATAATAAAACCCCATTTATGGGTTGTTAAAATAAGATTAACTAATAAAAAGAAATACCAAGTAACCATTCAAAAGGTAGTAATTTAGATATACTTAAACATACCCAAGAGATAAAAATGGAGGAAAAAAAAATAACGCTTTGAAGTATATGCTCGTACGGTATGATTACATTTCTTTAAAACCAATATACATAAAATCATTGCATATGCACATATTATCTTGATGATACCCAAGCTATTTGACAGCAGTAACTGGTCCTGCGGAGCAGAATGGGCCAGGCTGACACAGGCCCAGGAGTGACACTTTCCGTCTCTCCTTCCTCTAGTGTTTCAATTGTACACCGAGCAGGCATTGTCTTATGAAGAGAGAAGTTACAACAAGGAAGCAGGCCCACAGGCCTCGAAGTTACTGTACCCAAGTAGCAAAGAAAGACTGGCTAAGTGTGAACACATGTTAGTAACACATTTTACAGATTACTACTTAACCTATTAAAAATATACTCAGGGCTTTTTCTATTGTGATCTGAAAATGCATAAAATAAGTACAAAAGATCCAATTTGGTCACAGTAAACTACTTTTAAACAGATTGGTTACTTACCCTCTAAACCCCAGTGACAATTTTAGAAGCAGACTTGTTCCTGTAAAGTCATACAAATCACTCCTCCAACCCACCCCTGCCCCACAATCAGTTCCCTAAAGCAAACATATAAGATACTTACAATTGATTTGAACGATTAAGAGAACTTAAGTCACCCTTGTTAAAACTGCACTTAAACGTTGGGACAAGCTGGAACATTTATCTTCTACTCATCTCAGACTCCATTATCACCAAGCGAAAATTCAAACTGGTGACTTATAGACGAAAAAAAATTCACCTCCAGGCTTGGATGGAAGCATGAAGAATATAATGCCTCGTTTATCTAAATGAGCAAGTGAGTCTGCTAGAATGATCACTATACCTTTTTCCAATTCACACCAAGTCTCACTTGGGCCAGCCCAGGGTTCCAACACATTATTTCCCCAATCTTCTGGCAGGAACCTTGTGAGACTGTCCCATATTATGGTCTACTGCAATATCCTGGGGCCAAATGCCAAGTCTCCTTGTCTTTTATACCACCTGGAATAAAGTCTTTTAAACGAGACAGCCTTTTCCTTCACTTTGAAGAGCACAGAATAATTTTTCCAAAGTGTTGATCTGCTCTCCACAGCCCCCCCTCAAAGTAAAATATTAAAGAGTACAACAAAATTATCAGAGTATTCCTTGAATTAAAAAAAAAAAAACCCAACTATTTCAAGGCACATTTAATTTAATATCAAGAATTCGATACAAAAGGCCCAAGTACAATGAAGGAACACATTCCCCCATTTAACACCAACGACAATGCTGTTCAACATGTGCCTGCTGAGTGAGATGAGGGTTTACTGAGTAACGGGAGTCTCTTCACGGCTAATACCTTATACAATCTAGTTGTGAAATGCATACTCAGAATGCTTCAAACACTTGAAACCTGAAGTGTGAGACCACACCTTCACGTTTGTACAGTCCTCCGTTAAGGTTATCTACAGTTTCCACGACCATTCAAAGAACAAACCATTGATAGAAACCACATAGATTTAAAAGGCTCCATTATGTAATAGAGAGCTCAGAGCTAATGGATAAATATATGCACTACCTGTACTGGTAGTTATGACTTGATTGTCTCACAGCTTATTAGAAGTTGGTTCTTAGCATGTAAACCCTTTAAAGGCAAAATTCTCCTCATTGGAGTTTTGACCCAGTAGTTCAACGATCATGAAGTCCACAGTCTTATTGGCATAACTGATGTACAGTGTCTCTAAGTCACTATGCTCAAGGTTAAGAGCGATGCATATTCCACTTTTACATTTTACTGGAATTTTACATGTTCAATTCATGATTTAAAACCTCCAAACTGTCTGAAGACACAGTGTGCCACAGACTTAAGACTTCTGTTTTCCCCTCTATTTTCTTCAAACAGAAACATTTCTCAAGTGTCTACATGTTCTAGAAGGGGAATTTTTCGGAGGTGGCCTCTTCTTCGGAATAGTCCGACGCCATCAGGCCTCTGAAGCAAGGGGAAGGGGAAGAGAAAAGCTGAAACACAAGGTTCATCTGGTAAGTTTTACATTAACCATTACAAGCTGGACAGTATAAGAATGTGGCTTTTTTGGCTCAAAAAAAGTCTGAGTCTTGGTGTGGAAACGAGTACTTGGCTGTCCCACCACAGCTTTCTCGAGGTGGGACTGTCAGGGAAGTCTTGACTGGGGAGTATGATTTGTTTACCTATCAGGCGTAAACTTCCAGGCACTCAGTTCATTTTGGGCTTGTTCCAGTTTGTCTTTAGTCTGTTCCAGTTCACCTTTCATTTTTAGGAAAAACAAGTTGATCGCTGGGTCTACCATTGTTGATCGCAGTTGGGCAACACTCGGCTGCTGGACTTGCTTGAGGTACTGGATTTGAGTCTGTGCAAAGCAAAAGAAACAATTACTACCAAATCAGGAGAAATTCTTAAGATGGGGAAATTCCCTTTTATTAACTTGACAGTGGTCAGCCTACTTGTTAGGTGTGTAACCCCTTTGTTACCAAAAGTCTCCCTAAGGGTAAGGGTGTAGTTCTATAACAGACAAGAGCATGTAAAGCAAGGCCCTTGAGTCCAATCTCCAGTACAAATACACACCATTTCAGACCATAACAACAACAAACCCTAGAAAAAGTACCAATTAAAACCGAGTATGGTGGCCCATGCCTACTCTAGCACTTAGGAAGGAGAGTGGAGGGTTTTAAGTAGCCTAGCAGTAGATCACTTGCCTTATATGCACAAGGCCTTAGGTTTTGGTTCCTAGAACCACAAAAGGGGGAAAAAAGAAAGGGGCAAGTGTAAAAATTAAAAAACAAGTGTTTAAGGCAATTAAGATGAGATTACATCTTACTTTGCAACCAAAACAGTATTAGAACAAAACCAGGGCTGTATCATGCTCAGCAGTTAAGAGTATGAACTGCTCTTACAGAGGCAAAGGCAGAGAGTTCAAGCTCTTGGCACCCACACTGGGCAGCCCCCAAAGTGCCTATTGAGTCCAGCCCAGGAGAGATCCAATACTTCCTGCAGACACGCACGCACGCACGCACGCACGCACGCACGCATTATTAAAAACAGTATCTTAAACCCAAACCTAAACCAGCCAGTCAACAAAACAATACAAGCTCAGCATTGTAGTACATGCCTTTAATCCCGTACTTGGGAGGCAGATAGTCTGATCTATGCAGTGAGGTCTGGGCCAGCCAGGGCTATATAGTGAGACCTAGTCTCAAAATAAACAAAAACAAGCAACAATGTTTTAATTTTAAGGACACTGACAACTACTAGAAAGAAGCAAAGTTTAAATTCTATTACAGAAGAACTGGTGAGGTCTTAGCTTACTTGTCCTGAACAACTTCTGCCTAAGCCAACTATTCTACATAAAACTCCCTGATACAAGATTACAATGTATTACAATTTGCACTTTTAAGTTTAAATACAGAGTAGTGACATTATGGCATTATAGAAGTAAAATTCTATAGCAGCTTAAGCAGAAATACATTCCTATTTTCTCTTCCATGTATGAAACATAGGAAAGCAATGCTGTACATAACTGAATTAGCTTGAGCAAGCCGGATGTGAGTATAATCCCAGCATTCATGCTTCTTTGTTGTTGTTGTCCCTGGAGCTGAGGACCAAACCCAGGGTAAATCCCCAACCCCAGCATTCATACTTCTTGACTCCCAGTGGAAAACTTTTTGGTACTAGAACCTTCTTTCTTACATATGAAACTTTCAATTTCAACTTCAGTTGTGCTATTTACTAGCACTCTAAAAGCACATTTTCTAAATTATGAATTAAAATAACCTCATTTCCTTCATATCCAAAGTACAACTGGACCCAGAGTCTTGTGCTGCACTCACATTTGGTTTTAAATTTTAAAACATGAATTACTTTGTGTTTGTATGGCAAGTGGTGTGCTCAGAAGCAGGCTTGCAGGCCCTTCCTTTCACCACGTGGGTGCTGGGGGTGGAATCAGGCCACTGGGCGTGGTAGAGCATCTTTGCCCAACTGTACCCTCAGGTTTAAATAGGATGAAAGTTGAAATTTCCCACCATAAATTTAGTAGAAGGCACAAATACACTGATTAACTTGAGACTGAATTTAATTGTGAGTTCCCTGCACACAAATAGAAAGGAATGATGTTTAATTTATGAAGATACTATGTTTTTCTGTTGAGATAAAGTTTAACTACGTAGCCCTGGCTGGCCTGGAATTTAGAAGCCCATACTCTACAGAGCAGGGATTAAAGCTATGAGCCCATCAAACTTGCTCTAACTTAAGGGATTTATTTTATTTTTCTACCTATGTTAGTATGAGCACACACCCGAGTATGCTCTCAGAAGCCATCAGATCCTAGAGCTGGAGTTATATAATAGCTGTGGATCCTGAAAGAGAACTTCAGTCCTCTGCATAAGCAGCAAGAAAGCACTTTAACACCGGGCCATCTAGCCCAGCTCTTATGAAAAAAATTTAAAGTAATTCATTTTAAACAAAAAATATGCCTCTTAATTCAAGGTAATGCCAGCTACTAAAGAAATGTAAAGGAGGCAAGTACGGCTAGAATCAATTGCCTTTGCGAGGGAATAGAACACGAGGAAAGTCACAGACAGTTTAACCTGAGTTTAATTCCCAGGATCCGAATGATATGGAGAACCAACTCCCACCAACTGTCCTGACTTCCACGTGTGTTGTGTGTCATGGACTGTGTGCATTCAGACCACACTAAATCAACAAAATCTAATCAAGAATAGTAAGGGCCAGTGAGAGGGCTCAGTGGGTGAAGGCACTGGCTACCAAGTCTGCCGACCTGAGTTCAATCCCCAAGACCCTTTCACGTGGTGGAAGGAGAGAACTAACGGCTGCTTGCTGTCCTGACTTTCACACTGAAATCTCACTGAAGATGGAGTCATGTGTGCTTCTGTGTAGGCCAGAGAACAACCCTGAGTGTTAGCCTGGGTGTAAACCCCTGATAATTTTCCTCCACAAAACATCCATTTTGTTTTTAGGGGCAAAGTATCTCACTGGCCTGACACTTACTGATAATGTCCAGGAAGCCCCAGGATCTGTCTTGCTCCGCTGGCTAGGCCTCCTCAAGGCTGGGATTACAAGCACACCTCCCCATGTACAATACTTCACATGGTTCCAGGGGATTGAACTCAGGTCCTTAACCCTACAGACATAATCTTAGTCTCATACTTTTATTTGAAATTGCCACCTGCTTAAATCACTCCAATCTTCCTTCCATTTCAACCTTCAATAGTAACAGTTCCCACTAAAGTAGCCTATTATTTTCCTGACTGCTAAATTCAACAATTCATAATTCCTACTTTCACTAAAACTAACTTTTTTTTTTTTTTTTTTTTTTTTTTTTAAGATTTATTCATTTGGTTGGGTGTGGTGGCACATGCCTTTAATCCCAGCACTCAGGATCAAGGTGGATCCTTGAGTTTGAGGTCAGCCTGGTCAATATAGTGAGTTAGGATTACATAGAGAGAACCAGTCTCAACATACGAAACAAAACCAAAAAGATTTACCCATTTTATTATGTGTTATGAGTTTCGCCTACACGTATGTATGTGTACCGCATGTATTCCTGGTTCCTAGAGAGGTCAGGAAAGGGCTTTGGATCCCTTGGGACTGAAGTTACAGTCTGTAAGCTACCGCATATTGGGTCTTCTTCAAGAGCAACAAGTGCTCTTAACAGCTGAACCGACTCTCTGGCCTGCCTCTGATGACTACTAACCACTCTACCTAGAGGTTGGTGGTATGATGGGCAGAAGAGGTTAAGATTACAGGTCCTGTTTTCCTAACACTATGTTCTGTTCTTTCTAAATTCCATCACTTTCAGTCAGTCTGTCACATAAACTTGAGATCCACCTATGATTTACTCTTAAATCCTTCCCTAACAAGATCTAATTGATCAAGTTTTACTGATTGTGCCTCGAGACTATCTTATCACATCCTACCAATTAGGTTATTATATGAGCTGGTTTTTCACTTGGTAAAAAGTGTGCCTAGCATGCACACAGTGGCAAAGACCAGGTGTGTACGTGCATCCTGTAATCTCAGCACTCAGAAGGTAGAGACAGGAATATCACAAGGTCAGTCACTCTCAGTTACTAGAGATTTTAGGGCTGGGCCACATAGTTCAAGCACACACAAACAAGAGTGAAAAAAAGAAAGAAATCTACCTTCTATACTCAAGCCAAAATATCTACCCAAAATATCAGTTTGGTTTTTTTTTGTTTTGTTTTTTGTTTTGTTTTCGAGACGGTTTCTCTGTGTAGCTTTGCACCTTTCCTGGATCTCGCTCTGTAGACCAGATTGGCCTCAAACTTACAGAGATCCACCTGGCTCTGCCTCCCAAGTGCTGGGATTAAAGGCGTGTGCCACCACCGCCCGGCCCAAAATATCAGTTAATTAACCCCAGGAATCTATTGCTGAAAAATTCTGCACTGGTAGCTGGGCATGGTAGTGCATGCCTTTAATCTCAGAACTGAGGCAGAGGCAGGTGGATCTCTGTGAGTTCAAGTCCACTCTGGTCTACATAGGGAGTTCCAGGCTAGCCAGAGCTACACAGCGAGACCCTGTCACTGAAAAAAAAAACAACAAAAAAACAAAAAAAAAAAAAAAAATCATTCAAAAAATTTAAAATTAAGAAAAAAAAACCTCTTGCCGTTACTTATATCTAGAATAAAACCTAAGTCCCCAAGCCCTTAATTACTTTTTAAAACTCCTATCCAAAATTCCAATTTTACGTGCCCTTCCTGTTTTTTTGGTTTCCAGGGCTGCCTGCAAAGCCTCACCTCTGAACTGTAACTACAAGAACAATGTTGTACTATTCAGGGGAAAGGCATAAAGAATAGGACCAGGGCTGGAGAGACAGCTCAGTGGTTAACAGCACTAGTTGCTCTTGCAAAGGACCTAGGTTCAGTTTCTGGCAATCATGTGGTGGCTAACAGCAATTAGTAACTCCACTTTCAGGGGATTCAATGCCCACTACTGGCCTCCACAGGCACCAGGCATACATGTAGTGCACAGACAGAAATGCAGGCCAAAATCTCATACACATGAAATAAAAATAAACCAGGTGGTGGTGCATGCCTTTAATCCCAGCACTTGGAGGCAGAGCCAGGTGGATCTCTGTGAGTTCGAGGTCAGCCTGGTCTACAGAGCAAGATCCAGGACAGACACTAAAGATACACAGAGAAACCCTGGCTTGAAAAAACAAAACAAAACAAAACAAAAAATAAATAAATAATAAAAATATTACCATAAAAAGTTAAGGCAAACAAACAAAAAACAAACAACAGCAAAAAATGCAACCCAAAACAAAATAAAAACCTAAAACAAAACTCAAAACCAAAATGGTGATAGAGTACCACCACTCACAGTTCTTGAGCAGACACGATGATCTAAAGAGCCACTGTGTAAACAACAGCTGGAGAGTCAGTTGGAGTAGTGCAAATTGTCTAGGTATAGAAAAACCCCCGACCTGTCAAAGTTAGGAATCAGGATGAAAGCAAGCACCCCAGACCTTCAGTATTCCCATCACTCTCCAGCACCTCGCCCTTAACCAGGTATGCCTTTCTTTGCCATTAGCACTATTTAAAAACGACCTGGGCTGATGTGGACTCCTCAACTAGAGATTACAATGCTGAGATACTTACAGTACACTCCTGCATCTCCTGTTCCTTGGTTGCTAATCGCATGACAAGAATGTTTTCTCTGCGTGCAGACTCCTGCTGTTGCTGCTTGAGTTTTTCTTCAGATTCCCTTAAGCCAGTCACATCATTTGCTGAGTAAGAGAAAAGATATCCAAAACATTACAAATCTCATTTCAAGATCAAATTGAACTAACCAAAAGAAAGTTGTCTCTGTCAAGAGTAATCAAAAAATCAATTGCCTTTAGTCTTCATACAGTTTTTGAAACAATGGTACTTGTTCTGATCATGAGACCCCACCCCCAGGAAGCAATGGCTAATGCTCCCCAACCATATTATTACACCGAGCTGTTTCTGTACTTAAATCAGTCCCACCTAAACACAAGAAGCCACACTATCTACACTCACTTATAGTACATTTAATATTTACAAAAATCCCAATAATACATTCTAACCTACTCAATATAACAATGGCACTAACTGGCTTAGCATGGCAGAGCAGTATGCTGTCTTTATCACAACACTCAGGAGGCAGTGGCAAGGAGATCTTAAGTTCCTGGGCATCTTTGACAACACAAAACAAAAGCCACTGACTACATGAACAAACACCATACACTTTTTTTGGTTTTTTGAGACAGGGTTTCTCCAAGTAGTTTTTGGTGCGTGTCCTGGATCTCTCTTTGGAGACCAGACTGGCCTTGAACTCAGAGATCCACCTAGCTCTGCCTCCCGAGTGCTGGAATTAAAGGCGTGCGCCACCACTGCCCAGCTCACTATAAACTTTTATAAGCCACATCTATATGAGTAATATAACCACACAATTATTAAAATTTTGGGAGATTCATTTATCCGGACTGGAAAAACTATAGTTATTAAACTTTACAACAGTATGTTATTCTAACTCAGGAAAGTACCAGACCACTAGTGGTTTTAAGGCATAAGGTTTGTTGTTTGGCAGATTTCGGAAAATCTGTACACAAAGAGCTACATCCTAGTGTCATTTAGGTTCAAGTGGATTACTGCTTCTTTCTGTGCATTGTCCTTCCTATACTAAAGATCATGTAGTTAAAACTCCTGTGTAGAAAGTAGTTAGGCACACACCAAAAGTCCCAAACAGGTCTAAGTTATCCTACTTGTACTTCATTTTGCTAAAATCAGGCATGCCATTATATATTAGAATACATTATGTCTTCCTTGTTGCCTAGGGATTTGTCAGAAGAAATCACCTTTCAAACATCATCCATTACATTTTCCAGCTCCTACAGTGCCTGGACACATCTCATATAATAAATTGCTTGAGCAAAACTGTATCTGCTTCAACAAAGCCAATTTATACTGTAACAAGTTTTCCAAAGACAACTATACAATCTTCATTTAGGAAGATCAAACTTACAATTAAGGTCTGTGTACTTTCCCTCCAAAGCTTGAACGTATGCTTCATATTGTTTCCATCTAGTAAAAAACAAATTCACGTTAGTGGTTACAATGAAATTACCTTTATTAAAAAAATCATGCTTGGCAGTGGTGGTGCATTCCTTTAATCCCAGCATTCAGGAGGCAGAGGCAGGCACCTCTCTATTAGTTCGAGCCAGCCTGGGTTACAGAGTGAGTTCCAGGACAGCTAGGACTGTTATACAGAGAAACCTTGTCTTGGAATCCCCCTCCCCAAAAATCATACCCACAATCATAAGAACTGTGTTTGATTATTTTTAACTTTGAGATAACCACAAACATAGTTTAATCAGAAATACACTCATCAGCCTCATTTCGTCTCAGTTTACATAAGACAGGTGAAAGAAAATATACCAAGGTAAAAGAACACACATAAATTGGGCCTGGTGGCAACCTGCCTATAATCCTAGTTACTAGGAAGGCTGGTGGATGGCATGCTCCAGGCCAGTGTGGCAACTTATCAAGACTCTGATATTAAAACAAAAAAGGAGCCGGGGAGTGTAGTACATGCCTTTAATCCCAGCCCTTGGGAGGCAGAGGCAGGCTGAGTTCAAGGCCAGCCTGGTCGACAGTGTGATTTCCACGACAGCCAAGAGCTACAAAGAGACCTTATTCTCACCCACCCACCCCCAACGACCAAAAGGGAGCCTGACCATAGTTGATCAGTAAAGCACTTGCCCAGTTCAATTGGGGGTGGAGGGGAGAGGGAGAAAGAGGGGGAGGGAGGGAGGGAGGGAGGGAGGGAGTGTGTGTGTGTGTGTGATGGGGAATATAAAGATAAGTGTTCTCTATTGTGAACATGTCAAGCATGCCCTCATGCTCTTCTTAGATTCTGAGTGAGATCACACCACATTTGTTTTGATACCACTAATGGTTAAGATCACAAAGCAGAATATTCAAGTTTTAGTTATGCTCTCCCCTGAAAAGAGAAAAATGTGCTTAACTGCATGGAACTATTCTTTTTGAAAATGCATTATCTCAAAATAGTATTTTTCCCAGTCTTAAATGATCATGTCCACACTTATGGGCACAGTGTGATAATTTAATATATGCATGCATACAGTGTGGAATGACCAAATGGTAATTAGCATTTCCATCTCTTTAAAATGATATTAATTATTTCTTTGTGTTCAGAATCTTCAAACTTCCCTCTATTTCTTAGTAAAGCAATGTTATGTTGCTGAAGACAGAATCTCACTATTTTATCTTTGCTGGATCTACATAGACCACAGGAGCCTTAAAAGTGATCCATTCTGCCTTGAGTGTTGCCACTGGAGAAGACCCCTGCACAGCAGGGGCTCCCTTCCAGACACAGGATTAGGCACAAACTACACCCAAACACTTGTTTTCACAGAGAGATCCTTTATTAAGGGGGGGAAGAAAAGATAAAGTGACTGCTTTCTGACTCAGGCAGAAAACAGCAGCAAATGACCTTGCAGGTACAATTTTCTTTAAGATTTTTAAAAATTTGTTTTTATTTTATGTGCATTGACATTTTGCCAAGGGTCTCAGGTCCCCTGATACTAGAGTTAGACAGTTGTGAGCTGCCATGTAGGTGCTGGGAATTGAAGCTGGGTCCTCCAGAAGAACAGTCAGTATAATTTTTTAAGAGGAGGAAAAGGGGAGGTCTGTGTTAGAATGGGTTAGAATACAATGGGATATTTTGACTGGGCATGTTAATTAGGTGACCAAAGGAGGTTCTGATTGCTGGACTTTGGTACTTATCCTCAGGAATGAGTCTGGCATAGAAAAGTATCCAAATAAGGGAAAGACCTTGGTGGCTAGCTTTAGGGATGTAATCTAAAGGTTAAAGGGGGAGGGGGGGAAGGGGGGAGAGGGAAGAAGGACAAGATCTGCAGAGTCATGTATTTGAGTAGGCTAGTGTCCCTTCAGCGATTAAAGGCATGAGCCACCATGCCCCGCTGGCAAAGTTGCTTTTTTACCTACAAGAATAGGTTAAAGAATATTTTTCAAGATTGAAAAATGACATCTAATTGGCAAACAACCTGCAGAAATGCCATGTGCTTCCTATCATCAGGGAACTAAGGGACGTTCCCTGCTTGTTATAGTCCTTTACTCAATGTACAGTCGCCAGCTGCTTCGGTAATCACTACACCTAATATAGACTTCCTCAGGCTTGTGTTTAAAGCACCTCCTGACAGAGAATACCCTTCTTTGAATGTCTGTCAGCGTGCTTATTTTAACCATTTATTTATTAATTTATTAAATAGATACAGCTAAGTAAAATTTAAATTTGACTTTTTCCCTTTGAGACAGTGTCTCATGTACCTCTGGTTGGCTTCAAACTCACTGCAAAGTTGAAAATGACCTTTGGCTTCTCTGTTTGTGTCCACCTCAAGTGTAGGGATACAGAAACCCCAGTTGACATGGTTGGGGATGGAACCCAAGCCCTTAGGGATTCTTGGCAAGCATTCTACCAATAAAGCTACATCCCTGGCATCTAGAATTTAATTCTAGAAGATGATTTATAATCATCATCAGACATGCAATAAAACTAGCTAATGGAGCCGGGCAGTGGTGGCACACGCCTTTAATCCCAGCACTGGGAGGCAGAGGCAGGAGGATCTCTGTGAGTTCGAGGCCAGCCTGGGCTACAGAGCGAGTTCCAGGAAAGGCGCAAAGCTACTCAGAGAAACCCTGTCTCAAAAAACCAAACACCCTAGCTAATCATCTTCTACATAGACATCACTATGAATGCTTATTTTTAGGGCCCCCTACATTTTAGGATACATAAGAGCTCAGTGACTATTTAGAAATCAACACAGGTTCTTTGTGGAGGCTGGAAGAGCTATTTTAGAGGAACAAAAAAACAAAACAAAACAAAGCCTCCCCCCACAAAAAAAAAAAAACAAAAAAACAAAAAAAACAACTTCCTAAGCACAAACAGGGACATCCATAAAATGACAGAAAATAAAGTTGGGTGTGGTGTAATCCCAGCAGCAAACAGGTAGAAAAAAGGAGGATCAGGAGTTCAAGGGCATCCTGGCTACAAAAGTATCAACAGTAACAAACAGATGACACATTTCAAAACAAAAACAAATCCCTCAAACCTGAGAAAACAGACTAATTAAACAGTTGATTTAAAACCATGGAAGTATTTAAGGAGAAAAAAAACTCACTGAAAAGTTTTTAAAAAAGAATTTCCTAAGAAGTATAAATTGCACATTTTAGAAACTTTTAAAGGTTACTTAGTAGAAGCAGTCCTACTTCAGCTGTTACTAAGATCACTGATGGGGGGCTGAAGGGACAGCCCAGCAGTTAAGAGAGCATAAGGCTCTTGCAGAAGAGCTGAAGCTCCCAGCCCCCACATTGGGGCTCACAACTGCCTGTAACTCTACTTCCAGGGTGTCCACCACCTCTGGCTTCCAAAGGACCTGCAATCACATGAACACAACCACACACATATACATTTAAGAATTTTTGAAAGAAAGTATAACTGATATTTTGTTTCTTCTAGTTGTTAAATCAAGAGACTACAAATGGTGGCAGTGATGCACACCAATAATTCTAACAACTTTGGAGACTGTAAGGAAGGATTGCTTGTGCTCAGGAGTTAAGTCAGCAATAAAGAATCCATTTTGAAAAAAGCCAAGTGGCCTTAGTGGCACACAATTGTAATCTTACCACTGAAGACACTGAGGTGTAGGCCTGGGAGTTCAGGCCAGCCTAGGCTACACAGAAAAACTGTTAAGACTGATTTAAAAAAAAAAAAAAAAAAGCAAGCAGGCAAGAGTCTAAGAATCATAAAGCAACTCTAGTACTGAACTGTAGCAAAGAACTACAGTATTTCCAAAAAGGAAAGGTGTTTTTGTCAGCAAGAGGACAAGAGTGATAAAAATACACAATGGAAAACTGTCCTACATATAGACTTGTGGTAGATAAAGCAGCAGAGGTTCACAATAGACTAGTCTGAGCAGCATAGTGCAAGCCACAGTGGGAAATTACTGAACTCGGCTTGTAACAGGCTAGTGCATGCCTGGTGTGAAAGCCCTGGGCTCCACCTCTAGCACTGAACGAAGACCAACCTCTAGGAACAGTGCAATGGTCTCTTCATCTCCTCAAAAGGAAATCCTCTCTTCTTTCCCTTACATCTCCCCCGATAAATCTGCTTAACTTAAATAAAGTCCTTGAAAAACTTAAAGACAGCAAAGTTCAGTAACTTTCATTTAGGGACAGTGAAATGGCTCAGTAGATAAAGGCGCTTTATCTGACTTTGAGCCCCCGGACTCTACACGGTGCAAACATAGAACCAACCCCCACCATGTGACTTCTACACAGCACATGCCTACCCCTCTAACAAATAAATGGAATACAAATTTTAAAATTCATTTATTTTTATCTAAAAGTTACCAGTCAAAAACTTATTAACCAAAAGCACAGAAAGAATATATGTAAGCTATGAAAAAACAAAACAACCCATTTTCTGGTTCCTTATATTTAAAATACCATTACTAGAATGATGTGCTTAACTAGCTTCTTTTAACAAAGTATTTATAATCTAACCATAGAAATTCAGAACTAAGAGGAAGCTTTAAAAATAATTTAATTTTTAAAATTTAGATCTTTAGTCCTAGTACTTGGGAGGCAGAGGCAGGTGGATCTCTCAGTTCGAGGCCAGCCTGGTCTACAGAGAGTTCCAAGACAGCCAGGGCTATACAGAGAGACCCCGTCTTGAAAAATAAAAACAAACAATTTAATCCAGGGGCTGGAGAGATGGTTCAGTTGTTAACAGCAGGTTGCTCTTCCAGAGGACCTGTTTGAGTCCGGGCAACCACATGGCAGCTCCTAACTCTAAATCCCGTTTTCTGGCTGCCCTAGGCACCAGGCAGGCAAGTGGTGCACAGGTATACATGCAGACAAAACACCACCCATACACCTAAAATAAAAATCATAAAAATCATTCCTTTGGGATGGGCAGTGCTGATATGCACCTTTAGTCCCAGCACTTGAGAGGAAGAGGCAGGCAGATGTCTGAGTTTGAGGCCAGCCTAATCTACAAATTGAGTTCCAGGACAGCCAGGGCTTCACAGAGAGACCCCGTCTCAAAACATTGGGGGGGGGGGGGAGGAGGATCATTCTTTGATTATAACTCTTCAAATGTTACAAAATAAAAGAAAAACAAATATAAGACAAGACAATTGAGCAGGCATGATAGTACATGCTTGCATTCCTAACATTCAGAAGACTAATTTGGATTTCCAATTTGGGGCCAACTTGAATATATGTTAAGACCCTGTTTGGGGAAAAAAACAAAAAACAACAAAAAACCAACATCCATGTCTACTGTTTTTATTAAAACTTATTGTGTGTGAGCTCACATTTGCCATAGCGCACACACATGTGGAAGAGCCCAAGGGATAGTTTTGTGGCATTTTTTTTTTTTTTTTTTTTTTGGGTTTTTCAAGACAGGGTTTCTCTGTGTAGCTTTGCGCCTTTCCTGGAACTCACTTGGTAGCCCAGGCTGGCCTCGAACTCACAGAGATCCGCCTGGCTCTGCCTCCCAAGTGCTGGGATTAAAGGCGTGTGCCACTTTTTTTTTTTTTTTTCTTTTTAAATCCTTCTAGCTTTATGTGGGTTCCAAGGATTAAGCTCAGGTTAAAGCTAGGTTTGCACAGAAAAGGTGTTTATCTACTGAGCCCTGTGCCTGCTGATTTATTAAACTGAACATATTCTCTAGCAAGCCATATATTAAATAAAAATGTTTCCCATATAACAAATCTTAGCTCTGAAAGAAAATTTGATTTCTGTGTTCTAGAAAGCACCTAAGCTTATGTTATAGTTCTTGTTTATATACTGAAGAACCATAGGAAACATGTCTAAAAACCATACCAAGTGACTTGAGTCTATGTTAACATAAAAAATGTCAGATTGAGCAGGGTGATGGTGGCACGCACGCCTTTAATCCCAGCACTTGGGGGGCAAAGGCAGGCAGATTTCTCTGAGTTCAAGGCCAGCCTGGTCTACAGAGCAACTTCCAGTACAGCCAGGATTAAACAAAGAAACCATCTCAAAAAGTAAACAACAACAACAAACTACACACCTTTAGTCCTAGCCCTTGGTGGGCTAAGGCAGGAGGATCCTAACTTCTACAGGAAGACTCTGTCTCTAGCATAATCAGCAACAACAATAAAAATAAGCAAACCCAAATTTCAGATGGCATAAAGGTAAGTATTACATAGCAGTCATGGTAAGTTGTCTATAGTTTCTTTGAATTTTTGATAAAAGAACATTTTACCTTAGAATCAACTCATCCCGTGCCATAACTTTGAAGTCTGTTTCGCTCAATCGGACCTATAAAGAAAATTAAAAATGGATTGAGTACTCTTCCAGAGTGCAAAGCTGTTTCCACAGGAGCTCTGTGCTGAGCTAGGAAATGCCTCCCAAGCTGGATTATTTAAATGGCTCAGTACTCATCATACTTCACAACTCTGAAAAATGGCCTGACTGTTCCTTCAAACTACAAGTGAGGGCTGGAGACAGCTTCATGGTTAAGAGTGCCTGGAACTCTCCAGAGGACACCAGTTCAGTTCATAGCACCCACATCAGTCAGGGCGTGACAAATGCCTGCAACTCCAGCTTCAGAGGATCCAATACCCCTTTCCCACCTCGGGGCATCTCCCCAACATACAGAGATACAAGAAACTCAAATAACAACAAAAATCCCTGCTAAAAAATGAAAAAGCCAAACAACAAGATTAAAATTGCACATTCCACATGACTCAGTAGTTCCATTCTTTTTTTTATAATTTATTTAAAATTTTTAATTTGCATTGCTGTAAAGGTGTCAGATCCCCTGGAACTGGAGTTACAGACAGTTATGAGCTGCCATGTGGGTGCTTGGGAATGGAACCCTGGTCCTCTGGACGAACAGGCAGTGCTCTTACCTACTGAGCCATCTCTCCAACCCCCAGTAGGTGCATTCTTGAGCATTCAGCCCAAAGAAAGTTTATCACGAGCAGCTTTATTTGTGACGGCCCAAAGCTAGGATCATCCAAATGTCTCTTAACAGGTAAGTGTGTATAAAACCATGATAGTTATATTATACAACATTTTTCAGCAGTAAGTAGAAATAAGACTATTGATATATGAAACAAATATGTTATGCTGAGTGAAAAAATAATCTCAAAAGGACACACACACACTCAGGTTAGTTAAAGAAATGGAAACATTATAATTACAAGGGCCCTGTGGTGACCATTCAGATGCTGATCTTGATTGGTGGTTCTCACACAAAGCTGCACACATGATAGAACAGCACTTTCACATGAGGAGAATATCTGAAAACTCAGTGTACCAGTTCCCTAGTTTTTTGAACGAGGTTCACAGAATGTCCCTAAATATTTTTTTAAATATTTATTTATTATGTATACAGAGTTCTGCCTGTATGTATGCTTGCATGCCAGAAGAGGGCGCCAGATCTCATTATAGATGGTTGTGAGCGACCACATGGTTACTAGGAATTAACTCAGGACTTCTGCAAGAGCAGCCAGTGTTCTTAACCTCTGAGACATCTCTCCAGCTCCATCCCTGAATATTTTTAAAACTTATCAATTTATAACTTTCCAACAAAGTTTAAAAGTAGAATATAAGCTGAAATTGTTTCATACATTTAGAAGTATTTCCCCCTATTTTAAAAACAAACAAACAACCAACGAAGGCTTTATTAATTTCCCTTATTAAAAAAAGAAAATACTGGGCTGGAGAGATGACTCAGTGGTTAAGAGCATGAGTTCGATTCCCAGCAACCATGTCAGGTGGTTCACAGCCACCTGTAACTCAGGCCTCCTAAAACACTTGCACTCTGCACATTTCTGACACATGTATACATACACATAACTAAGAAGTAAATAAGTTAAGTATTTTTTAAAAAGGAAACTTCTTGGTGAGGGAGCGCAGCTCAGTGGAGGAGTGCCTGCACACTGTGCACGCAGCCTAGCCTGACGCCCGGAAGCACAGACAGCATTCCCTTTACAGCGTCTAGTATTAACCAGTAACATCAGTGTTACACTGCAAACGGAGAAACACGAGCCCAGAGCAAGCAAACACAGCTCCTGCACACGTAGTTCTTTACTCACTCCACTTTTCTACAACAGATATTATATATTTAATGAACAAACACCAAGCTTTCCAACCGAGTTTCAAAGTCTTCCATAAACTATACTATTCTCTTTAACAAAACCTCAGGGTATATGTAGTGTATCTATACTATAAATGTAATAGCTAAACTCAGTATAGGACTATAGAACAGGGAAATCAAAAGTTAGAAAATCAAAGAGGAAAACAGATTATAAGAACTAACTGGCTGTAGCCTTGAAAAATCCATAGTGGAAGGATTTAAGTTACAACCTTGGTGGTTTAACAAATTAGGAGGGAAAATAAGAGTAAATAGAAATATATGTATATAAATTATCTGTAAAAGAAAGTTTAGAAATTGTACATAACGTGTATAAGGAAATATTCACACAGTTCAGACTAAGAATTGCAGACCACAAGAATACTATAACGCCTTCCATAAGCTGTCATCATTCATTCTAAATTGAGCACATGCAGATACACGCCTAACACTCTGCACCCCCTGATGCAAAGTATCAGGGAAAGGAAGTGAAAAATAAGAACACAAAAAGATAAAGTGAAGCTGCTGAAACAACATACCTTTTTAGGAAGAGGTTCTTCGTTGGTCATCTTGCACCCTAAAAAAAGGGGGGGAAGTGTTGGGGAAAAGATTTTCAGTTGATATTCTTTCAAACCAGTTATTAGCAAATGTTAATGTGAAATAGTTATTAAAACAGCATTTTATTTTACAACAGTTTGTTTGATCCATTCATTCACTGCAGTGAAGGGGATTCAATCCAGGACTCTTCCTTCACATTCTATCTAGGTAAGTGTTCTATCACTGACTTTAGCCCAGGATAGCTTCAATTTACAAAAAAACAAAACAAAACAAACAAACAAACAAAAAACACAAAGACACAAGTTAACCTGTAACTTTCAACAAATTTCCTCCCTGCTTAACATCTTTCATTATCATGGTTATGTAACTTTTAAAAAAGCTCCCTGTAAGTCAGACCTCAGAGTCAATCTAGGCATGTTGCTGAAGGGCCACAGAGGGGCAGCAGCATCAGTTAGTTCCCTGTCCTTGACTTCTACGTTATGCTTTTACAGTGAAGCAGAATCCATCATATAATTCACTACTCTCTAATAACATTAAATACAATGTTTATCTTAATAAAAATATGTTTATACCACATAATTGCATGTCAAAGTAATCTATATTTCAAAATTAGCTTCTTTAGATATTTATACAAAATTCATTAACTGTTGCAAAAGATAGGTAACTCAAGAGAACCACTGCATGCTCCCATCTTTTAGAATGAACCCTAGCAGCAATCATTACTTTTCTTTTTTCTTTCGAGACAGGGTTTCTCTGTGTAGTTTGGGTGCCTGTCCTGGATCTCACTCTGTAGACCAGGCTGGTCTTGTACTCACAGAGATCGCCTGCCTCTGCCTCCCAAGTGCTGGGATTAAAGGCATGGCCTACCTGGCAGTCATTACTTATTAAACCATAAACTCACACTACAGAAAGACAGAAACAGTAACAAATGTACCTTAAATAATGTATTACAAGTTGGGGAGCCAATGTACAGAACAGGGAAAGTTAATCTCACAAAGAAGATTTTTTATGAGCACTAAATATTACTTGACTTAGTTTGGAGGCCAGTATTTTTTTTCCAAATCTAAACTGATTTTTGAAGTAATAATTTATACACAATTAAAACATGAGTTCTTGGGTTAGAGGGATGGCTCAGCAGTTAACTGCTCTCCAAGAGGACATGAGTTTAGTTCCCAGCATCCACATAAGGCAGCTCACAACTCCAGCTCTAAGGGATCCGACACTTCTGGCCTTCAGAGGCAAGCACATGCACACTAGCATACACACCCACAATTAAATATCAATCTGTAAAAGAGTTCTTCTGGGGCTGAGAGATGGCTCAGAGGTTCAGAGCACTAGCTGCTCTTCCAGAGGTCCTGAGTTCAATTCCCAGCACCCACATGGTGGCTGACAACCATCTACAGTGGGATCTGGTGCCCTCTTCTGGCATAAAGTCAATAGAGCACTCATATACATAAAATAAATCTTTGGGAAAAAAAAAAAAGGGTTCTTATTCTTATAATGAACACATCTGCTGTTTTCTTTTTCTTTTCAAGACAGGGTTTCTCTCTGTGTAGGAGTACTGCTGTCCTAGAACTCCTAGAACCAGGCTGGCCTTGAACTCACAGAGAGTGCTGGGATTAAAGGTATGTGTTACCACTGCCCAGGTGGTTTTGTTTTCCTGTCGTTGTCTAATATTCAAATTTAACCAGGAAACATACACAGTTATTCCTAGGTCCTAGTACTCATAGCAGATTCATCAAAGTTCCCTTATATCTTTTATTTTTTCCATTTTACTTATCTACACCTACCAAAACTGTGAGCTGGGCGTGGTGGTACATGCCCCAAATCCAGGCACTCTGGAGGAACAGGCAGGTAGATCTCTGTAGTTTGAGGCCAGCCTGCATTGAGAGTTCCAGACAGCCAAAGGTACATAGAAATGTCTGAAAATTCTGAACTATTAAAATTTTGACTGAAGAATTTGTTGTATTGACTTTTAAAAGCTATTTAATTTCTTAATGAATATTTGAGATTTACAAAAAAATGTATTAAAGATTTTCCAGTATCAATTTTACATATACTCCCATATGAACTACATATTCCAATCATACCGCCACTGAACCCTGGGTTTTCAAATTAGGTCTGTTGTACTGAAGAAATAAAAATTTTAGGAAAACACTCTAAATGACCACATTGTAAATTACTAGCTTAAATATTCTCTATTTAAAAATCTTTCATGGGTTAGGGATGTAGAGATATAGTTGTAGACTGCATGATATAAGCACATGCAAAGCCTGGGGTTTGAGCCCCGGAATTGCAAATGAGAGAGAAAAAAAAAAAGACACACACTTTGGCATTTTGAGTAACTAGGACTTACTGAGTTCCAGGCCAGTCAGGGCTACACAGTGAGACCCTGTCTCAAAAACCAGAAACAAAAACATGCTGAGTATGGACAGCACATACAGTTCATTACAGCACTCAGAGGCAGAGGCTGGAGCGTTTCAAGTTCTACCTGCAAGGAAGTTGCAGGCCAGCTAGGGCTATACAGAGACATACCATCTTAAAAAACAAAGGCAAAACAGAAAAATTCAAACATGTTCAACTTGGCAACCTTCCAAGAGGTTTAAAGATAACTAGGTTTTGTTTTTTTTGTTTTTTTTTGTTTTTTTTTTTTTTTTTGAGACAGAGTTTCTCTGTGTAGCTTTGCGCCTTTCCTGGAACTCACTCTGTAGCCCAGGCTGGCCTTGAACTCACGGAGATCCGCCTGGCTCTGCCTCCTGAGTGCTGGGACTAAAGGAGTGCGCCACCACCGCCTGGCTGAAGATGACTAGTTTTAAAATTATGTAAGGGGGAGAAAGCAGCTGGAGAGATGGCTCAGAAGTTAATACTAGCTGCTCTTTCCTAGGACCTGGGTTCAATTCCCAGCACCCATACTGTAGCTCATAACCATTGTAGCTCCAGTTCCAGGGGATCTGACACCCTCTTCTTCCAAGGGCACCGCAAAGGCACGGAACAGAGACATACATGCAGGCAAAACACCCATACACATAAAATAGAATAAATAAGTATATATATGTATTATATATATATTTATTATAATATATACTTTTTCCAAGACAGGGGTTCTCTGGGTAGCCCTGGCTGTCCTGGAACTCACTATGTAGACCAGGCTAGCCTCAAACTCACAGAGACCCACCTGTCTCTGCCTCTCCTGGGAATAAAGGAGTGCACCACCACCACCTAGCAATAAGTATATTTTTTATTTCAGTTATTTGTGTAGACCGTTCAGAGATAATGTATCTCAAATTCAGAACGTCATCAATGCCTAGCTTAGGTTTTGGAATTCAGTTTTAGTTCACTAGGTGCCTAGCATTCCAGATCATAACACTATGATCCTAAGTTGGGAAACTTAGCAGTCTCTGGAGAAAGTCAAGCAGAAGCCAAAACAACGTATACAAGAAGGCATGTATATGCCTCCCTAAAATAAACCACAATGGATATAGGAAACCCATTACCTACAGTGCTGGAGCCTCAGCACTGCAGTACAAAGGGACTAGTTAGAAATCAAGAGCACAGGCCGGGCCGTGGTGGCACAAGCCTTTAGTCCCAGCACACGGTAGGCAGAGGCAGATGGATCTCTCTGTGAGTTCGAGGCCAGCACGGTTTTCCAAAGCGAGTTCCAGGAAAGGCGCAAAGCTACACAGAGAAACCCTGTCTTGAAAAAAACCAAAAAACCAAAAAAAAAAAAAACCAAACAAACAAAGAAATCAGATTACTATTTCAGTCAGTCACATCTGCCTTATTGAACAAGTCACTTAACTCTGGGCTTCAGTTTCTGTATCAGCAAAAGTGCTGCAGACCTCTGTGATTGGTGGTATAAAAACACTATATATACAAGGACTGTTTGAACACAATCAACGGAAAAAAAATGTAACAGGAGCTGGAGACATGCCTCAGAGGTTAAAAGTACTGGTTGCTCTTGCAGAGGTCCTGAGTTCAATTCAACCACATGGTGGCTCACAACCATCTATAAATGAGATCTGGTGCCCTCTTCTGGCGAGCAGTCATGCATGCAGGCACAACACTATGTACATAATAAATAAATCTTTAAAAAAAGAAAAAATATAACATTAGGAAAATAAACTCCACCAACTTCATCTTTAAGGCAGAGAATATTGATAGCACTGAATTCTAGTCTGATGGAAGTCTCACACTATATATTAGAAAAATAAACTCCACCAACTTCATCTTTAAGGCAGAGAATATTGATAGCACTGAATTCTAGTCTGATGGAAGTCTCACACTATATCCAGTAGCTTATACAACTATGGGAATACTGAAAATTTTTCTCCAAGTTTAGTTAGCTACAGGAAATACAAAGTATTCAGAGATAGAAAGCAGGAGATAGTTAAAAACAAGAGTAATGTTTGTTATCTTACATCTTGCTTTGCCAAAGAGTCCACTAAAGCAAACACAGTCTGCTTCAGACTGAAGGACTAGAGCACTCTTGGAAACACATCTGCCCAAATGCTTACACTCAACTTCAGTCATATCAAAAGTCACCTAGTGACTTGCCTCATCAGTTGTTACTGAATGAATAAAACCTAGCCACCTCGAAAATTTGTTTTCAGTTGTTTCAAACGTCTACGATACCTATGAGAAAACCTGATGCTCAGCTTTAAAATAAAATCTGTGATTTTTAAAAAAGATTTATTTTGTTTATGAATGTCTTACAAAACCTGTCATTTTTAAAAGATTTATGTTTATGAATGTTTTGCATGTATGTATGTGCACCACGTGCAGGCCTGGTGCCGCCCACAGAGATCAGAAGCGGAAGTCATAATCCCAGGACTGGAGTTAAGGATGGCCAGGAACCATCATTTGGGTGCTGGGAATTCATGTCCTTTACAAAACCAAAAAGTGCTCTTAACTGTTGAGCCAACTCTCCAGCCCTAATGCTCAAAAACGTAAGTTAAAGGGGGGGGGAAAAACAAACACCAGAATTTGTAGTAACAGATCTGTGACTTCCACTCATCTTTGGAAACAATAATATTAAATGAAAATAGCTAGAGTGAAAAGGACGAGAGGCATAAATAAAACTTATGAACACATGAGACTTTTTACAACCAGCTAAGAGTGTCTTAGTCCTTTGGGGTTGAATTAACTGACTTCCTCATTATCAAACCAAGAACTATGGGCTGGGAGAACAGCTCAATGGCAGAAGGCTGGCCTGGCATGCACAAGGCCTAGGATTCCATCCCTAGCCGTCCCCCCGCCCCATAAGAAAAGATACACAAACACAAAAACTAAGGCCTTTTTTTACTGTGCATTCACTCTTAAGGAAAACAATTTTAAAAATGGTCAAATCAGCCTCGCAGAGATCCAAAGCAAGACCGAAAGTTGACGAAAAATTTCTCGAAGCTGTCAAGAAAAACAAAAAACCAATCCCCGTCCTCACAATGCATGCACTTATTTAAAAATGGAAGTCCACAGGAGAACGTGGCTGCAGTGACAAGCTCCTGCGTGACGTGAAATTCGGTTTAAGAAAAAACCGAACCCTTCGTCTGTGCCTGGCAGAACTCGTCGGTATCTCTGGGTCGCCGGGAACCAGGCTTTGGGGAGGTGGGAGGGGGCGACAGAGGCGGGGAAAGGGCCGGCATGGCCAGTCAGCCCCGAGAGGGCGGCCTCCGGCCTCCCCGCCTCCCCGGCCGCGGGAACGCCCGCCTTGTCCCCGGCCGCCAGGGACGGAAGTAGAATGGCCGTGAGGCGGCGGAGTACCTCGGCGGGCAGCAAGCCGCTCAGGCTAACGGGAAGCCTGCGCGGTCCCAGGCCCGATCGCCCTTCGGGCCCGGCGTGCGTTTCCCCGGGTCCGGGGCGGCCGCGCCTCGATTCCCGGCCCCGCAGGCCCTCGCGGTCATTCCCGCCGCCGGCCGCACCTACCTTTCCAGCCCGAGGCTGCGCGGGCGCCGCCAGTCACAGAGGCCGAGGCCGCGCCGCAGCCGGCCTCCCCCCCGCGCTCCTCCCGCCGCAGCCCCAGCGATCGCCTTTATTTGCGGGTCTCGCAGCCACAAAATGGCGCTGAAGGAGGAAACCAGGCCCCGCCGCCGGCCCCGCCCCGCCCCGAGCGCGCCCCGCCCCGAGCGCACCGCCGCCACCCCGCCCGTGGCCCACTCACCCGGGACGCGCCTCTCGGCCACGGCCCCGGTCACCCCGCCGGGCGCCTCCGGCGAGGAGGAGAGGCGAAGGGAGGCCGGCCGGCCCGCTCGGGGCCTCGGGGCGTGGAGGAGCCGCCGCAGCCAGCCGCTGCACGGCGACCGTCCGCGGACTCCCGCACCTGCCCCGTGGGGGCTCTGCAAGCTCGGCTCGGGTTGGGGAGGGGAGCGGCCGGAGAGAAGGGCGGGCCCGCGAGGTCGGAGGTCACCCGCGAGGCATCTCGGGACGGCGGCCGCCGCTGGACACGCTCGGCCGGGCCACCTGCGGCTGCAGCACGGCCTGGGCGGAGGAATCCGAGCAGGCGGCTCGCGATTGGCTGCCCCATACACGGCCCCGCACGGGATGCTTCCGCGCGCCGCCGCCGGAACGCGGAGACAGCGGCTTCACGCCGAGGTGTCCCTCGTCCTGAGTTTGGGGGACTTAGCAACAGCCCGCTCGCCGTCCGGGCGGCCGCCCGCTCCGCTCGCTCCCCTGGGCGTCTCTGGGCGGGAGTCGAGGAGCAGGCTGGCTGCGCGCAGGGGCAGCTCTAGGACCGGTCGCACGGCGGAAGCCCCGGAAGGCAGCCGAGCGAGGGTTCTGGGTGTCCGAGAACAGGTTCTGTAAATGGAACACGCTCCAGTTAGACAGTCATCCCGACGACTGCAGGAACGACGGTCCTCGGCAGTCTCCTCTGCACTCCTCAGACGGGAAAGCCGATCTCAGGCTTGGTCGGCTTAGCCAGCGTTGTGAGAACTGCTAATCCCCAGTGAAGGTGTCCTGGCTGAGGTGATTTACATAAGGATACGAGATTACAACATAGACCAGATGATGAAAGGAGCCATGGTGTAGCCCCACTAGGCTAGAGAATATTTCAGTTTACATCGCAGGGGCCTTGGAAAACTAAAGAAAATGGGGAAGGACGTGAACAGATGATTCTCATAGACAAAGATCCTTTACCATTTAAAGAAGATCAACTTTGTTTATAATGGAAGTGTACATTGAAATCCCATTTTCTGATGGGGGGATGCAGTCATTAATAGTTACGTGTTACCGGCCGTGGTGGCGCACGCCTTAAATCCCAGCACTCGGGAGGCAGAGGCAGGAGGATCTCAAGACCAGCCTGGTCTACAGATCAAGTTCCAGGACAGCTGTTACACAGAAACCTGTCTCAAAAAACAAAAGTTATTTATTACTTTGGAATGAGTCCTGGGTTCTGTTAAGTGAATAAAGCAAGGTATAGAAATACATATACACATATAAGTAGGCACATTCATTGGAAAGATGGAAGGATATTGCAGAAACGTAGTAGTTACTCATAAAGAGAGAGGGTGATGAGTGTAGGAGATAAAGGTAGAAACAAGACATCTAAATTTTCAAAATTTACATAGCCAAAAGGTAAAACAAAAACCCCTCCGAAGTCCAAAGTAAATTGAAACAAACTAATTCACTCTAAGTAAAATAGACAGTGTAACTGAGATACACAAAGGAAAGAATACATTTGCTGTGTTTGAACACCAACTCTGGTACTGTGCCTACGGAGGGCTCTGTCCTATAAATGAGAAGTAATAATCACTCAGTTTCATTAAGTGGTTTATTATTAATCATAATATTGTTGTTTTTGAAGTTATGTATATTATGGTTTTGAAGTTATGCATATTGTGGTACAAATATTTTAATGTTACTGTCTCCAAAGATGTCCAGTGTAAAAAAAAAAAATGAGATACAAATACAAAACTAAAGACGTTCAGAAAAAACAAGTTTAAATTTGAAATGTCAATTTGGGGCTGGAGAGATGGCTCAGTGGTTATGAGCACTTGTTGCTCTTTCAGAGGCCCTAGGTTCAATTCCCAGCACCCACATGGCGGCTCACAACTGTCTGTAACTCCAGTTCCAGGGGGTCTGATGCCCCCTTCCGGTCTCTGTAGGCATACATGTGGTGCACAAGCATAACACACACACACACACACACACACACACACACGTGTGTGTATATATACATATATGAGCACATTTTATTTTTAAAAATTTTTTTTAGATTTTAGAATTTTATTTTGTATGTGTGAGTATTTTGCCTGCATGTATATCTGTGAGCCTGGTGTCTGTGGAAGTCAGAAGAGGGTGGCCGATCTGGAACTGGAGTTAGAGATGGTAGCAAGCCACCATTTGGGTGCTGGGAACTGCCCCTGAGTCTCTGGAAGAACAGCCAGTGCTCTAACGCCTGAGCTGTCTCTCCAGCTGCCTGAACACATTGTAAAGTTAGTGTCCTAAGGGGACCAGTGGGAGGAAGGACAAAACATTGGTAAAGAGGTGGAAAAAGGATCAAAGTACAATATACACACATGAAAATAACGAGATCACCAGAGCATTCGTGGATTTAGAGCATTCGTTGCTCTCCTGCAAGGACCTGAGTTCAGTTCCCAGCACCCACATCAGGAGGCTCACGACCACATGTAACTCCAGCTCCAGGGGAGTCTGACCTCCTCTTCTGGCCTCTTTGGGCACACACAGGCACATATGTGTACATAAAATTTAAAAGATGTAATGAAGTCCATTATTTTGTATAATTGATATATGCCCATTTAAGAAAATAAGATAAATGTCTTAATTTTGTGTACTGAAAAGGCTTTGAAGGGTGATGGATTGTCCCTTCTTCCCAGGTGTTAAAGGGGTTTCCTGAGGTAATGGCCATTTAGTTTAAAACTCCCAGGCAAGGGCTAGAGACCTGGTCCAATGGTCAAGAGCTCTTACTGCTCTTGTGGAGGACCTGGGCTTAATTCTAAGCAGCCACATGGTGGTTCACAAGCATCCATGATGCCCTCTTCTGGCCTCAGATGGTGTCAGGCACACACACAGTACACATACATACATGCAGACGAAACATTTATACACATAAATCTAAAAAATTCTCCCAGGCACACCAGGATGGTTTCCCCCACTGGTAGGAATAGGTAGAGCTAGCACTCACTCTTGGTGTGCAACTTCTATTCTCTTTTTTCTTTTAAATTCATTTATGCATTTTGTCTGCATGTATGCCTGCACACCAGAAGAGGGAGGGCATTGGATCATGAGCTGCCCTGTGGTTTCTGGGAATTGAACTCAGGATCTCTGGAGGAGCATCCAAGCGCACTGAACTGCCAAGCCATCTCTCTAGCCCTTAAGTTCTATTTTCCACTTAAAAAAAAAAAAAAATCCGGAGCTCCTGCTTCCAGTTCCAGGGGACATAAGTCAAATACTTTTGTTCTGCCTTAAATGCAGAGGAAGTGTCTGAGTTAGTAAGGTACAGCTGCAGGATTTAGGGGGAAAGACAAAACTAACCCGTGGTGATGGACTTGAGATCAGCAGGCACTAGGAAGGGGAAGAGAAGAGGAAGTAACTGAAAAGATAGATCAAGGAACTTAGGGTTGTAACCCGTATGTGGTTAACCAGGCTACGTGTTTGTTCTTTATCTTGGTTACTCAGATATGCACACTTAACCAAAACTAATCAAACACGCACAAAAAGGTCACATTTCTTGCATGCAAGTTACATGTCAATAAAGTTTGCAAATAAACCACAACAAACCAAATGAGAAAAGCCAAGGCTCAAAAATAAAAATTAAAAAGTTAGTAAGCAGAGGCTCTCTTTTGAGAGTTTGGTACATGGAGGGAGGAATCATCGTCTAAATCATGACTTGAGTTCGCAGAGATTCCAGCGCAGGATTCCAGTGGGAAAGGGGCTTCTTCAGCTGTGCCCCGACTGGGGTCTGGACACGGGACAGCAGCAAGAGGTGGGTGACTAGGTGGAAGCCATCACTTCATTTGTCTGCCTCAGAGGGGTATAGTTGGCTAGGTTGAAAGTGGTGACAAGGTCTTGGGACATAGTTCAGTTGGTAGAGTGCCTGGTACAGGAAGCCTCAGCCTCAGTCCCCGGCACTTTACACACTGGGTGTGGGGGTACACACCTGTAACTACCACACCCAGGAAGTAAAGGAAGGAGGATCCAGTCATCCTCAACTTCACAGAGTGTTTGAGGCCACCCTGGTTTACATGGGAGTCAGGAGACAAAATTGGGGGAGCTGTCAGTGTTCAATCAAGTCCTGGGCGTTTTGAACTGATTGTTATAGGAGGTATGGTCTAGCTTCCTGAATTATGAGTAGAGAGCACACTGACTTCCTACCAGCCTGGGTACAGCAGGGTGGCTTCCCAGGCTGTTACTGCTCAAGTTTTGACTTTTTTGTTTTGTTTTGTTTTTTGAGACAGGAAGGTTTTGACTTCTTGAGACAGTTTGCTACAGGGTGTAGGTTACAATTCTGTTCTATACAGTATATAGTCTTGCCATTGTCCATTATGTAGTATATGTGCCAAAAGTAAAATTTGAAATCACAGGAATCAGCTTGGAGAATTTCCCATAAGCCAAATTAGGGGCAATTTTAGCATCAAAAGGGAAATGATTACAATTGATAGCAAATACTGAGTACGTGAAAACTTCAGCACATTTGTGATCCCAAAACCCAGGAGCGGAGGCAGATATTATAAATGTGAGGGAAGCCTGGGCTACCTAGCAAGACCTGCCTCAAAAAAAACCCCAAGCCAGCCACAATCCACAGTTATTCTTGGAAGGAAAGAATAAGAGGAAACTATTCTTTCACCATTGGAATTGACTGTTAAGTCAGTGTATTACTCTGGAAATTAATTATTCAGAAAATAGCATTTATTCTGCCTTAAATAATTGTGCACCAGGCCTGGTAGTGCATTCCTGTACACTCAAGTGGGAGGATACTAACTTCCAGGCCAGCCTGGGCTACACAGACAGGAAAAGAAAAAAAAAGGAAAAGAAAAGAACCACAGTGTAATTCACAATGACATGCTTAACTCAGACAAAGATTATCAATGTGTTTTAAAACTTTTACAAAAACCTCTGGGAAATCAGGGCTGTGGTGTGGCACCAAAGGATGACTCCGTGGACTGTTCTGTGATAGTGAAGTGAGAGTGACTCTTGCTATTCTTTATAGTGGAGCCCTCTGGTGGTCACTATATGAAGCAAACTGTCAATTTAATAAAGTAATCCGAGAAAGGGTTGTAGTGCAAATCTAATTATCCAATATTTTTGACTCATAAAGGTAATATTTATTTTTAGAGTTTATTATTACTTTAATTATTTGTATCTATGTGGCTATGTGCATGGGTGCAGGTGCCCACAGATGCCAGAGGCACTGAGTTACAGACAGTTGTGAGCCATCTAACGTGGGTGTCTTTGCAAGAATAGTATGCACTTTTAACCCCTGGGCCCTCTCTCTAGCCCCTGGAGAAAGGCTAACAGTAGAACTTTAGGTATTTTATCAAGGGGTTTCCTCGGGAAACCTGGCCATCTCTTCATTAAAGGGGTTCTGGGTCCGCAAATTGGCTCAAGTCTAGAAATTGGTTCACAGGTCAAGATTCCCTTTTGCCACAATCCAATGTAACCTTTGAGAGTTTTTCCTGCTTATACAGATCAAACAAAAATGCAGTAAGATTCTTACCTATTTCATGCCTGGAAGCACCATGATTAACTAGCCGGTACCAAAGGTCCATGAGTCATGCTATCATAAAATTCACTTTGCCTGTGCTTACCATTATGGGTCAGGCCATTATGGACATTGCTGTGTCTGTGCTGCCCATTATGAAAGTCAAGGGCTATTAAAGAGCTTTTCCTTAATTAATCCCTAAGTGTATAGAGTGATTTCTCTCTGAGAGGGCATATTATTTCTATAATACTTCTACCCTAACTGCCAAACACCAGAGGAAAAAAATCAGTGACTTGCCTAACAGCAGTGAGGTGTGGTTATTCACTGAGACACCAGAACAGGGCTATCCGTAGTCCAGGCACGTGGAATTGTGGTCACTGGGCATACCTTTTCCTGAAAGGTCTATATAGTACTGTACTCTAGGAAGGAGCCCCACCTGGTGGCCACATGGAAGCCAAATATCTTTTATTGTAGTAATAGATGTGAGGTTCTCTAAGGGAGGTAGGGGACATTGCATAGTCCTTAGTGGGGGAGCTTTTGGAGGGACTGGTTTGTTTTGAGCATGGGATGAACCTTCTTTTCACCCTTCCTTGGTTCTGTTCTGGTTTATTGGGTTCCTTGCAAGGGTGGGAAGAGTTGGTCTGGGACCAGTCAAAGGAAAAGACAGGAGGCTGGGTCTTCACTGATGCTGGGAATTACAGGAGGCTGGGTCTTCACTAATGCTGGGAAAGAAGCAAGTGTAATCTAGGGACAAATGGCCCAAGGTCAGAACAAAGGGGCAGAAGCAAGCCTCAGGTTAAAAAACTAATGACTTGAGTTAAATGCAAAAACCAGAGAAGTCAGGAACTGGGATGACAGGCCTAAGTGGGAAAGGTGCATAGAGGCAGTTTAAAACCATAGGCTGTATACCAACAAGAACGGTTTGACAACTGAGCATGGTGGTACACCTCTGCAATCCCATCACTCTGGATGCCAAGGCAGGAGGATTGGGAGTTCAAGGCATCTGGACTGGGCTGCACATTAAAACCACACACACACACACACACACACACACACACACACACACACACACACGGATAAGGGAGTTGGCTGGGAGGTGGCTCAGTGGGTGAGGACCTGAGTTTAGATCCCCAGCACCCATATAAAAGCCAGGTGTGGTGGTGCCTGGCTGTAAGTCCTGTGCTATTGGGGTAGTGGTGGAGACAGATGAGTACCCAGGGAATTGATGAGCTCCAGCATCAGTGAGAGACCCGGTCTCTGAAAATAAGGCAGAGACCGATTTAGGAAGATACCCAATACTGATCTCTGGACTCCAGGAGAACAGCACCCACAGACACATACGTATACACCCATATGAACATGTACATACATCATCTTCATACAAAAAAGGGGTGGGAAGACAGGGTTGAGTTCTACCTTTTGGGTGTGAGGTACATTTCACATGCATTGTCAGAGCACAGATTTGGAGGAAGCAGCCCTGGTGACTGAACAGCATCCCTGTGTGTCTTTTCATACCACATGTAGAATTATTTTGCAACCAGTTAGTGACCCTGCTGGCTTCTTCAAGCTATTGATACTAGATGATAGGCTCTTGGGGCAGGGAAATGGTGAGACCAAGCAGCTAGATGTGGTGGTGCACTCCTGTACTCCAAGCCCTCTGGGGGCAGAGGAAGGAGATTTCTTCAAATACTACAAATGGGAAGACAGGCAAGCCCCCCTTTTTGGGACATCAGCCTAAGCTGGCCAACTTCAGTTTAAGCCAAAGGGAGACAGTGGTAACTGAGAAAAAAACCTAACAGTGAACAGCAAAGCCTTTACTGAGTTGTGGGTGAGGGGAGACTAAAGTTTGGTAATTGTCCACTAGTCATGAGCACAGTTTCAACAGATGTTCTTGTGTGCAACCACTGGCCTTGAGGTTTCCAGAGTGACAGGCAGAGGCCGGAAAGGAACTGCTGAGTCTTTCCTGACATCATCGTCTTGCATAAATATCTTAGCCTCCTGCTTTGGTTTGGACCATACACTAAGGCTGAAGGACAAGTGCTTGAGATCCAGAGAAAGGCAGGTTGGGGCAGAAGAACCACACAACTGCTCCAGAGGGCAGTAGGTCAAGTTCACACTGCGCCACGGTCTTCAACAAAACATTTCTCCAATGGCCGACAAGCTGAGCTGAGTCTGACTCTCAAGACAGAAGGGGCACACAGAATACGAAGACAGAGATGCAAACCTTTGATGCCATTTAAGTCACCCATTGGGTGGGCAGACTTTGATAATGAGTCAGGGTTTTTAGCAAAAGTTGCCTAGGCGATGGTTCTCAAAATCCACATGTCAAAGCTAGCAGGAAACTAACAATGTGTTGTTCAGTAGTAACAATGTGTGGCCTCCAGAACTAATGATTTTTAAGTTAACTCAGAGTAACTGAAGCTGGAAGGTTTTGGGGGAGGATTGCTCTTGTGCAGCCATCTTGAAACCCACTAGTTTCAGCTGGATAAGTCATCCGAACTCCTCCGGGTCTATAAATATCGTGGCCTCATGTGGTGTAGAGAGTATGCTTTTAATGGGTAACGGTTACGGACCTGGAGTTTGCCCGCCCCTCCCCCCCATTTGTGGTGGTCCCTACCTTTTGCAAATGTATCTTTGATTCATGATAGAAAATCTGAGCTTCTGTCAGCTGGAAGGAATGTCAGGGCAGGTGGCACATTTGCGGGTTGTTGCCATCTATATTCTGTGACTAGAAATTTCCTTAGTTTCATAAACTAATTTCCTTAGTTTTCATAAACTTGGGTTTTACCCAGTTTATGAAATCTCTCATTTGCTTAAAAAAAAAAAAACATGGAAATTGAGATGTTGGGAATTTTGGCTTCAGGATTTCAGCATTATAGTCTTTCGGAATTGTAACTGTAGAAAATTTACATTTTAGGGATTTGGTTCTTTTGGGACTTCAGCATTTGGGATGATGGCATTTGGGACTGTGTCTCTGGAGATTATGATCAATGCCAGGTACAAGTCATTTTCACTTAGATTCCTGCCTGGGTAAGATTTGAGACATGCATGAAAATAAATAGAGATGAAAGAGTCATAATCAAGCCCATTACTTTGTATACTAACCTGAAACATTAATTTGAAAAAAAAAAAACCACAACAACCCCCCCCCCCAAAAAAAAAAAAAACAAACAGAAGAGGACCCAGCTAAGATCTATTCACGCAGAGATTTTAAATCCGAGCATGTGCAATGGACTAGCCTGCCCCTCAGGGTAACAGTGTTAGGCCACCTCCCCAGAGGAATACCTTCAGGACTGCCTTTTCTCAGCTAATGGGTCCACTTGTTTTCAACCATACTGACTCAGGCTTTTTTTCTTTTTTCTTTTTCTCCTTTTTTGGTTTTTCGAGACAGGGTTTCTCTGTGTAACAATCCTGGCTGTCTTGTCCTGGAACTTGCTTTGTAGACCAGGCTGGCCTCGAACACACAGAGATCCGCCTGCCTCTGCCTCCTGAGTGCTGGGATTAAAGGCCTGCACCACCACCGCCCGGCTAGATTTTTGAATTTTAAAGGAATCCATAACACAACCCTGGTCTCTTTCACCCAAGCACAGGCACTCAGCACTACTCCTGAGGCCCGTGAACAAGTTTCTCTCTGCCTGAAAGCATCCTCCCGAATTCCTCTTACCCCAAGCCCAGTCATCCTTGGGAAGGGTGCAAAGGGGGGCGGAAGAAAACCCTGGGAACCACGTAGCCACTGGCCTTCTGTTTCCTTTGATAGTGTTCTAACAAACGAAGGCCTAAATCCAAAGCCTATCCGTGGCAGAAGAAGGCTGACTTTAATTCTATGTATAATTGTTATGAAAACATTTGATAGTCATAGCTTATTAGACTATAAGGCCACAAAGGGAAACAACGTCCTTTTTTTACGTTTGGTTGAGCAGTTGGTTTTGGAAATCACCGAATACACAGAATGTGCAGGGTACAGGCCGGCAGGCAGGCAGGATTTCGGAAAGATGAACTTGGAGTTCTAATCCCGACTCTTGCACGTTAACTGCGAGGCTTGGCAAGCTGCACCTGGAGTCAGTAATGCCAATGGCAGGGGTAACAAAGATGAACACTTGCAAACCTGCGACCTGACTGAAGTTGAAGAGCCCTGCTGCCGGGCAGCCGGTGGGAGATCAAGACACCTGGCTGCGGTCCTGACTCCGGCCTGGAGAAGGCCCCAGGGAAGGTCATTCCGGGCACAAGCAATTGGGTCAGAGAGGCCCTGATTACACCATGGCTCTGACCAGCAGCAGGGCCGTGGCTTCCCGGAGGACGATCTCGGGGACTTCCCGGGGGCGAGCGCGGAAGAGGAGGGGGAGGCACCAGAGCCCACAGCCCAGGCTGGGCGGGGCGGACCCAGAGAGGGCGGGGCCAGCGCCGAGGATGGGGCGTGGCCACGCTGGGGGCGGGGCCGCGGCAAGCTCGCGGGCCGTACCAACTCCGCGCGGGGGAGGCGCGGGCCTCCTCGGGGCGCCCGTAGTCACGGGCCGGGCCGCCCGCGTCGCCGTCCTCCCCTCCGCTGATGGGCGCGGCCGGCAGGGTCGCCGGCTCGCGCTGTCCTTGCGGACGCGGTGCGGACGGCGCAGAGCCGAGGCGCGCTTGGGAGCGAACGGCCGTGTTCCGAGGAGAGCGGAGGCCGTGGGCTCCTCAGTATGTTGTGTCGGGCGGCGTGCAGGTGAGCGGCGGGGCCCGGGGCCGCGGCGTCCCCCGTGGGGTGTGGGGTGGGGTCTCGGGGCGGCCGGGGTGGCCGGTTCGCGGTGTCGGTGTCGTGACGCGGCTTCCTCTTGTGTCCCCTCAGCGCGGGCAGGAGGCTGGCCCCGGCGGCGGGTGCCGCGGGCTGCCGCCGGCACAAGCACAGCCTTCCCGACCTGCCTTACGACTACGGCGCGCTGGAGCCGCACATCAACGCGCAGATCATGCAGCTGCACCACAGCAAGCACCACGCGGCCTACGTGAACAACCTGAACGTCACCGAGGAGAAGTACCGCGAGGCCCTGGCCAAGGGTAGGTGCGAGGGAGGCCCCTGCCCAGGGGGCGCCCCGGTGGGGACACCGCTTCCCACCTGCTCCCCGCTTTCCAGACCGTGGTCGGTTTCGATGCAGGAGAGTGCCTCCCCTTCGTTGGTTTGCATAAAACGTCCTTTCCTATCCCGGAAAACGCAGGACCTCGCAGAAGTACCCGATAGATACACTTTACTGTTGTGAGTCCGTCCTTGTCACCCGTGTTGCCAGCTAGCATCGGTCAACCGGGAGTCCTTTAAAAAAAGACGGCTCCCGGACGCCACTGCTTTTTGCATAATGAATATTTATGACTTTTGTTTTGCCTATGGATGGTTAAAAAAAAAATCTGCGGCTGTTATATAACGTGGCTTTGGGAAAGTTTGCTTTTTCAGGTAGCCTTGGCAGCCACTTGCGAGAGGGCTGAAGAGTGACCCAGCTGGGTCAGCCGGGTGCCCTTGAGTGGCAGGGTGGCTGGGTGGCTGGTGGCTAGAAGTGGCTGGGGCTTTGCAGCATCCACGGGTGGCCTGGCCGCAGGTGCGGGAGAGGGTCTGAAGTGGCATCAGGAGACTGCAGCCCGCGTCGTGACGAGTGTCGTTGTTTTGGACAACAGTAGGATTGTTCAGTCTAGGACTTGGGCTCCCTGGCCCCCTGAGATGCCCCCGCGGAATTCCTATGTCACACCTTTTACTAATTGTGGGAGAGTCAGCACTTAAGTTAGTGGGCCAGCACCGGTTAGACTTGGTACTTTTTCTTGATTTAACTTTGGGGTCAAAGTTCACAAGGAAAAATACCTATTTTGTGGTAAACAGTGTCTGTCTCAAAAATGGACAAATAGTTAAGTTTATTTATTTATATTTTTAAGAGCTTAGCCAACAAAATCCATAGTATGTGGACTTTTGTGTTTGCCCTTCGGAAGATGTATAGGGCAATGTTGTGGTAGTAGAAATCCTGTGTGTGTGTGTGTGTGTGTGTGTGTGTGTGTGTGTGTGTGTGTGTGTGTGTGCGCGCGCGCGCGCGCATGTGTGAATGCACGAGTGACACACCCAGCTGGGAGGGGTCAGAGGAGAGTTTTTGGGAGTTGATGCTCTCTTTCTACTGTGGGAAGCAAGAACTGAACTCAGATTGTCCGCTCAGGTCGGGTTGTCACGTTTTCCTGGCAACAGCTTTTCTTTTTTTAACCTGTTGAGGCAACCACAACTCCTGGGAATACTGTTTTAATGCTAGTCAAACTAGAATTCTGTCTTTTTAATCTATTAGTAGTTTTTACAAGGAAAATAATTGGTAATCATGCCCCTGGATTAGCTGTATTGCTTGAAAAACTACATGATAAAATTTACCTTTTCTTAAATGTACTTTTATTGAACCTCAGATCTGAGAAATTGGTTGTCTAACATGTCAGTGACAGCTGGTTGACAGGGGCATCTAGTGGAGAAGTGTGGTATTTCAGCATGACTGTGTTTGAGGTAAATGGCCAAACCAAGAAGAGGAGATTACCACATTCTGGAAGATTTACTTGCAATAAGCAAATCACATGAACCTTGAATACGGGAAAAGACTCTGATTTAGGAAATAACAGCTTCGGGAAGGATGAGGTAATGGTGAGGTGGGAATATCCCAGTTGGGAAAGCACTTCCTTCAAGGTGACATCTGACACCTGGGAAACTTTCCTGAGTGTTGTAAAAACATCTTAATTTTAATCCTTTTTTTTGTGAGAGTGAGTGTGTGGGTGTGTAGTCAGAGCTTTATTTGTTTAGTGAGTACTGCTGAAAAAGAGCTGTTTTATTTTAATGCCTGATTGTAGTACTCCATTGCAGGCTTAGAGAGGAAGACTTTTTTTTCGTTTTTCTTTTTCATTAACTTTTTGAGACAGGGTTTCTCTGTGTATCCCTGGCTGTCTTGGTACTTGCCCTGTGGACCAGGCTGGCCTTGAACTCAGAGATCTGTCTGGAGAAGAAGAATTTTTAATAGGTGTTTGTATTTTCTATTTCAGGAGATGTTACGACTCAGGTTGCCCTTCAGCCTGCACTGAAGTTCAATGGTGGGGGACATATTAATCATAGCATTTTCTGGACAAACCTGAGCCCTAAAGGAGGTGGAGAACCCAAAGGTTGGTATGTGCTGGTACAGCTGTATATTTGGTGTACAGTAGAAATGATTGTTGGGCTTGTTTTTTCCCCCTTAATTTTTTTTCTTTAAAAGCAGGGTTTTTCTGTGTAGCTGTCTGGCCTGGAACTTTATATAGATAGTCTTTAGAAATTTATTTATCTATTGTTTTGAGATATTGTCTCTGTGTGTCTATGGCCGGAACCCTCTATGTAGTTTAGGACTAGGTTGGCCTCAAACTCACAGAGATCTACCTGCTGGGATTAAAGTTGTGTGCCACCATACCTGGCTAAAATTATATTTTTATTATTATTTTATTAGTTTATTCTTATTGTGTGTATATCTGTGCATGATATGAGTGGAGGTGTCTCAGGACAGCATTGTGGAGCTGGTTTTCTCTTTCTACCTTACTAGGCTTGTAGAGCAAGTGCTGTTGCTCTCTGAGCCGTCTAGTGCCCCCCTGTCTCCCCACCCCCTCACCCCTGTCTGTCTGCCTCTCTTTTTATTCTGGGGATTGAACCCAGTATCTTCTGTATGCCAAGTATGTGCCCTGTGACCTTTGCCCCCAGAGGATTGTCCATTTTTTTGTTACCTAGATTCTCCCTGAGTTATCATATTGGCTTATTTTTTATAGTTAGGGCATGATAAGTTGTTAAGTTTCAAAGGGAGGAGGAGTAGAGAATGTGTCCAGGGAATTCTGTCACCTAGTTTCTCTCTCTGTCTCTCTGTCTCTGTCTCTCTTTCTCTCTCTCTCTCTCATACACACACACACACACACACACACACACACACACACACACCCCCACACATCACATGCACTGCCCTCTCCTAGGATAAGTGTTAGGAAAAGCCTGGACAAAACTAATACTAGAAAGATGAACTTTCCACTTCTAGCCCTGGACCCCCAGAGTAAGACACCTAGCCTTTTGTACTGTACTTGATGTACCTCTGTGATACAGGGGTAATTACGGGGCTTCTTTCAGAATTGTATGGAAAGTGCTTGGAATAGTGCCTTTGTTTATTATTCCTAATATAAAAAGTCATTTGTCCCAGAAAAGCAAGTTTTCCATGAAAATAAAAGCAAAAACAACAAGAAGAAACACTTGGGCAATGAAGGGTGTGCACCGTCTACTTGTCTTTAAACAAAAACAAACCCGATACTCTTTAGCCACTCTGTACGTTATATATTTTCTGTAGGACTTTAGATAATTATACCACCCTATCCATATGACTGGCGCCGTTCTTCTGACGCCCTGTGTACCTTGTGGAGGCTCAGGTGATTTCAGTTACCTTCTCATTAGGGAAGGTGTGGGCTATCGCATAGATCTCCTGATTTCTTCTTCCTCTTGTATATGCCCTAAGTGTCTGGTTTTGTTGGTTCTCCCTGACCCCCAACTCTGTGGTGGTGGTGCTGGGCATTGAACCCTGGTTTTCCACATGCTAGGTCAACCTTCTGCTACTGAGGTACATTCCCAGATTCCTGTTGTTCAAGTTTTTTTTTTTTAACCATTTCTAAAAAAAAAAAAAAAAAAAAAAAAAGGCATCCGGTCTTACTCATTCACGCGTAAGCTCACCTCCTCATTCCTAAGCGCTTCACACCATGACTTGGTGCTTGCGGGGTTTTGGCTGTGACCAGATGCTTGTGTGCTGAGGTCAGTCAGTGGTATGGATGTTTCTGTTGCACAGTTTGTACCGCTTGATGCATTAGCTGTGTTTGTAAAAGATAATTATTTTTGGTCAACAGAATGAGAGAAGTGAGATGTTGGACCTATTTGATTCAGTTCAATATGCTTAATGCAGAATTAATTCTATATTGCTACAGAATAAAAGATTGAGCTGAGGATGGGGTAGTCCATGCCTGCAGGCTTAGCACTGTGAGGTGGAGGCAGGGGAATCAGAAGTTTGAGGGCAGGTTATCATGTATGTGCGTGCGTGTGTGCGTGTGTGTATGTATTTTCCCCCCTCACCGCCTCCTCTCCTTCCCTCTTTCCCTTACTTTGTGGGTCAAATCCAGGGCTTCACGAATGCCAGTCAGGTCTGTTCACGGAGCTATACTCCAGCCCTCTTAAGTGCACCATTAGCTCAAGAGCAAAAGAGAGAAGAATTCTTTTAAAAACCTAGATGGAAGGTCTAGGCTTGGAGAACACTGACTGCAGCAGTAACTTCAATTTCTAAGTGGAGACATAGGATGAGGGACATCAAAGTCAAGACTATCAAATGGGAAAAACCGAAAGAAAGAAAGCCAATGGAGAACGTTCTTTCTTTCCTGGTTAAACTAGCTGCACTAATCAGCCTTCATTAAAAATGATTCAAATGGAAACTCTGTCTGGCACTGGGAGCAGGAACGCTGGGTTACATAGACTCTCTGGTTGTCTGTATCTTCTGACTGGTGTTGTCCAGCTGTTCCTTTGACAAGAGTATTTCAGTGTTATGAACATTAACATTTTGTTGTAGTTTTTGAAATCTTTTTCTGTTTTTTTTTTTTCCCTTCAGGAGAGTTGCTGGAGGCTATCAAACGTGACTTTGGGTCTTTTGAGAAGTTCAAGGAGAAGCTGACAGCTGTGTCTGTTGGAGTTCAAGGTTCAGGCTGGGGCTGGCTTGGCTTCAACAAGGAGCAGGGTCGCCTACAGATTGCTGCCTGCTCTAACCAGGACCCATTGGAAGGAACCACAGGTAAGCTGTAAAACTATCATTTCATTTTAGAGATATGGTTTTCTAGAAAGCATTAAACTAGAAATAAGGTAAATTAGCAGAGTTTAAACTTAGGAATGTGTAATAATTTCAGCAGGTGTTAGTAGATTATACCAGAGTATTCATAATAAAAACTGGTATTTTATAAAATAAGCAGATGTGATTTTTGTCAGCTTCTTAATAAGAATGTTTTAATCAGAAGTCCTGCTTCATCCTGTGGAAAATTAGGGTCAGTTTTAATTATAATATACACTACAGTAAAACCCTAAGATTAGATGAGCAGAAAGAGGGAAGAAAGAAATAGAGGCTGAGCCTGACCTGGGAACGTGTGCTCTCCTCTGGTGAGTATCATGCTTAAACTGGAACTGGAATTCAGGTCCTGCACACCTCCCAGCTCAGCAGTCCTTCCTTCTCCCCTGGCCTAATGGATGTCCTTTATAAAATGTCACTGAGGAGTGAAGGAGGCCGAGTGTCATGGTGTGCAGGGGTGGGCCGTGCAGCGGTGGGCCATGCAGCGGCGGGCCGTGCAGGGGTGGGCCGTGCAGCGGTGGGCTGTGGCTCATCTCTGATGTGGTGTCTCTGACAGTGGCTCTTTGCTCCTCTTCCCACCTGTCCGTGTCACTCACTTCTCTGCATATACTCAGATTTCCAGGAACATAAATGGTTTGTTTTAGGGGAAGTAAGATGCCGTAGAATCTGATAAAGCCATGAAAAACTTACGTACAGTGAGTTCTTCAGAGTCAGGTCTGCTTCTCAGGGTCCCTCACCGAGAGGTTGTGGTTTCTGTAGTCCTTTCTCTCCACACTGAAAGTGCATTAGAAAGAAAAGTCATTCAAAGTATTGCTACTCTATTAGTAATGAGTTGTGTTCCTCATAACTGATCTGGATGTTTTCATAGGAAGGCTTGGGACAGAGTCTTGCTTCGCTGCTCAAGCTGCTCTGGCCTACTTGACACCCACCCTCTTGCCTCAGTCTCCATGTGTGGGAACACAGACCTGTGCCACCTTATCTGGCTTGAGGATTAAAACACACACACACACACACACACACACACACACACACACACACTCTTCTGTATATATGTTCTTCATTTATACCATTTAATTTCTGAAGGTAGTGATCATTTTTCTTTGGTCTTGTTTAGCTCTGTTTAGCTTCCTGTTAACCTTTTTAGTGACTCCTCCAGAAAACTAAAATTACCCTTGGAGAGGAGAGCATGTTTCTCAGCCTTCTCCCCTCCAAGCCCCTGGTGCTCAGAACTTGGAAGGGAAGGCTTAGCAGCAAACCTCACTGTGGTCCTGACTGACATTGTGAGGAAGGCTGGGGCTCAGCAGTAGAGGACCTGTTGCTATCTTTGTTTGTTTGGTTGGTTTTCCCAGACAGGGTTTCTCTGTGTAGTTTTGGTGCCTGTCCTGGATCTCGCTCTGTAGACCAGGCTGGCCTCGAACTCACAGAGTGCTGGGATTAAAGGCGTGCGCCACTGCCACCTGGCGATCTTTTAAGATTGCTATTTTAAGAGCAGGTATTAGATTCTGTAGTCTAACTGACTTTCCAGGGGCTGTTACACATTTATTTATTATGTTTTCTTCTAAAATAAAAATTTAAAATGTTTTTGTGGGAATAGTCTTTCTTACACAAATTTTTATTACATAAGAAACAAGTGGATGATGCTGTTTTAAAGAGTAATATTTTTCCCTCTTCTTGGTAGGCCTTATTCCACTGCTGGGGATTGATGTGTGGGAACATGCTTATTACCTTCAGTATAAAAACGTCAGACCTGATTATCTGAAAGCTATCTGGAATGTGATCAACTGGGAGAATGTCACTGAAAGATACACAGCTTGCAAGAAGTAAAGCCTTATCATCATATTGAGTATGTTAGGCCTCGATGGCTATTTTTGTAGTAGTATAGAGTACTGCAGTAACTATGACTGCTTTATTGTAACACTTATTGATGTGCATCTACATATTTGATGAACATAATTTCTTTCTTTTAATTAAATTTATTATTAGGCAACTGTTTGAGAACAGTGTATACTCTGTGTGAATTACTCTTGATTGACATTGTCATTAAAGCCTTGTTGCTAGGATGCTATAACTGTCATTATAAGACCATCAGAAATATTCCTTCTCTGTTTTGGGGGCCTGTGGGAGAGTCTGGAATCCTGTTCTACTGCAGTTAGAAAAAAATGGAGTTTTGTTTTGTTTTGTTTTTCCCTGAGTTGTTAATAAAACAGAGAACTGAATAGTTCCCTTTTCTATTCAAAATCGCTCTTTTGGTAAGTAGTCCTCTGTTTAGAGGATGTCACGTAGTGGTCCTTATAATTATTAATTTCCCATTCATTTGAAATCTGTAATCGGAGGCTAAGGGTATAGGTCAGTGGTAGAGCCTTGTCTGTGCTGGGAAGGCCCCAGACTCTACCTCAGTACTGAAAACAAATCATCAGACCTCATAGCTTGGTTCCTGACTGAGAACTGTTTATTATGAGAGGAGTGTGATTGTGCCTCTGGGGTTCTCTACAGGCAGAGATGCAAAAACATTTAATAATGTCTTTAAAAACCAACTGTGTATTGTGTGAAAGTGCTCAAGATGGACAAATTAGGCCTGCTTGATGATGTCAACCACGGGGACTAGGCCATAGGGAATTCTGGGAAACCTTTCAGTCCCATTAATTATATATCTCAGAACTATACCCTGGATCAGTAGAGGCGAATAGATTTCTGAGTGAGGTCAGTAGGGTGTCTCCCTGAGAACATTAGTTTTCAGAGACATTTAGTTTCATTTTTTTCTGTATGTTTCAAGAATTTATATTTACCAGAGGGGCTTTATATTATTCAATAAAGGGATGGCTTTTTCATGACAAGGTGGCACAGTGTTTCTGACTGTTCCTGTGCACATGGAGTCGTACACTGGAAATGCCACAGGGCCCTTTATGAATTTCACAGTTTGTCTTCTCACGTTTCCTCTCGCCACCTTCCTAACTGTCTCAGTGACCATGTCATGTTTTATCAGTTGGACACGCGCACCATTTAGACTTCTATCCTGAACAGTCCATTTGTGTTTATTATAAAAAGACTGGTCAGCAACCCCCGCATGCAACTTTTACTTATTGGAGTATTTTTTTTAAGATTTATTTTTAATTATGTGTGTCTGTATATGTCTGTTCATATGAGTGCAGGTGCTCATGGAGGCTGGAAGAGATTTTTGGATCTCTTAGAGCTGGAGTAGTTAGAGGTGGCCTTGAGCCACCTTATGCGGGTACTTGGACTCAACCAGGATCCTTTGCAAGAGCAGTAAGCACTTAGCCAATCTCTCCAGCCCCGGATTTTTTTTTTTTTTTTTTTTTGAGACAGGATTTCTCTGCATAGTTTTGGTGCCTGTTCTGGATCTTGCTCTGTAGACCAGACCGGCCTCAAACTCACAGAGATCTGCCTGGCTCTGTCTCCCGAGTGCTGGGATTAAAGGCATGTACCACCACTGCCTGGCTGGATTTTTTTTTTTAATTGAGTTTTTTCTTAAGTCTATTTAGTAATTTGTCCCAAGTTTATTTTTCAATTCTCCCTTTGAGTATATTCCCCCCCCCTTTTTTTTAAATGGGAAAAATGGAGTAACTTAGCAGTTTCAATATTGAAGACTGAAGTTAAAAAAAATACTTAAATTCAAAGCACTTTTTAAGAATTTGCTGTAGAAGCTGGTCAGGTGTTTTGAATGTCAAGGCTGCTCTGTCCTGATGGCTCTTTGTTTATTCTTGTGCAAGGCAGGACTTAGAAGGCTAGAACAGTGACAAGGCTGAGCACACGAGAGTCACGTGGTTACCACTCACCTTCCTTTACAAGGCAGTGAACTCTTAAACCTCTTAGGAAAATGGGACTTCGATGGAATGACTCCAGTACAAGTCTGTTAGGTCAGTTTGTCTTGAAGTAACAGATTGCAGGGACTACTGACTTTATACAACTTTGACTCCTACTAAGTCTTTCAGATTTTAAAAAATTCAATGTTGAAATTTCTATGAGGCTCTATTTTTGCTGTGGTTTTCTGTTGTCGAGAATGAGGAATCACACTGTGTCTGTTAAGTTAAAGTCTTCTCCCCGATGCATAGATTTTAAGAGGCCAAGAGAATTTACAAACTAAAGACTGACTTAAATCATCCAGTGGAAAATGAGGCTTAGATGATTTAGCTCTGTCTTTTTAAAAGTAGAGACAAGTAAATTGACATTTCTTCTGAAAGGAATATGTGAAATGTGCCAGGTGGTGGTGGCACATGTCTTCAACCCCAGCACTTGGGAGGTAGAGCAAGTACCATGTCGGGCAAGGCTGCACAGAGAAACCCTGTCTCGGAAAAAGAAAAACACCAAGAAACAAAACAAAATAAGTGAAATGCATATTGTTCATCTGGGAAGAGGGGAGAGAGAGAGAGAGAGAGAGAGAGAGAGAGAGAGAGAGAGAGAGAGAGAGAGAGAATATGTGTGTGTCTGTCTCTGTGTGTGAGACTAAATCAGCAGTGTGTGCTCCAGCCATGGTTGGACTTGACAAACATTAACATGATTAGCACCAGAGAGAAACAAGCAAAATAAGTATTTTCTTTGAGGTAGTATCTGCTGCTTGAACTATTGTGTGTAAAACTTTGGAGTTTAGGAATTGCCTTATGGCATCTGAATTTCTTGGTCTAAAGTGAGATCTGAATTTCTGTTAAACATTTTTATAAAAAGTATCTAAGCCATATAATCAGGACTGATGTGTGTTGTGTGAGTCATATCTAAAACTAAATTATAAACACTGGCCTGTTGTAATTACAGTTAATCTACTATTAGGAAAGCTGTTAGGTATATTTTTAAATAAATTACAGCAAAGCACTAGCTATCCTGCTGATCCCAGCGAGCTAACATTCATCTTCTGAACATCATATCTGGTACCTGCTGAAGAGCCTGTAAGGTTCTGGGTAGTTTCCATTTAATTATTGGTCAAAGAAGCATTTATTTTCCTATTGTAAGTGCGAAGTGTTTTTGATTGTTAATAAAATCTGTCAAATATCAAGAGTTGTATGATGCATATGTGTTGGAACATTAGTAATCCTATCATGCTGTCATTTCTATTGCTTTCTGTAAGAGGATTACTAATAGGCAGTTGAAATTCTATTCTTAAAACCCAGAAGTCATATAAATTCTGTATTAACAGATTTAATTGTATAATGTATAGTAAACAGTATTAGGGATATAGGAAAGAAATGTTTATCCTGCTCCTAAATCTCTCTCCACTTTTTGGCACCAGATTCTCCAGGGTAAGCAGTTGGGTGTTGTATAACTGACTCTGACTCTGGAGTGGGGCAGACTCACAGGTTGAAGGCTTAGTTCTACAAGAGAGTTAGTACTGCACAGTACCTTTCTGTGAGGACATTTTCAGAAAAGATTAACTGAGGAGGTGAGAGCTGCCTTGAATGTGGGTGGTGCCCGGACTCTGTAAGAGGAGGGAGAGGAGAAAGCCAGCTGAGCCGGCAGGCATTCTCTCCTCTGCCTCCTGCTCAGTGGAGAGAGAGGTGAGCTGCTGTCACCATGCAGCTGCCTGCCTATTCTGTTCCCTCACTGTGTGATGGACCATCCCTTCAGCCGTTATCAAACCTCTCTTCAGTTGCTTCTTGTTGGGTATTTGATAACATTGGTGAGAAAAGTAAGTAATATGTTGGTGTTCCCAATTTCATTGCCTCCTTAGGGGTGATTCATGTGCTAGAGTGACTCACGGAACTCAGAAAAACACTTGCATTTACCCATTATAAGGGGTACAGATGAATATCCAGGTGGAGATAACAGGGTGAGGTGTTTCAGGGGAGCCCTCCATGCATTTTCCTCCAGGCACTTCCCCAGGTTCACCTGTCTCAAAGCACACTTAAACTGCTTTTTGGAGACTTCGTTAATAGGCTTGACTCTAATTCCCCCATTGGTCATTGGTGACTACTTCACCCTTCTGCCTTTTTCCTTTCCTGGAAGATTAGGGGGTGGAGTTCAACTCTCAGCACTAATCTTGCCTTGGTTTTTGGTATTCAGCCCCTATCTTACAGCTGGTTAGGGCCACTAGCCTTCAGTCATATCATCTATAAGACACTCCCCACAGTTTGACAATTGTTTATCAAAAAAGACAGTCTGCATACTCATGTTCTGAAGTTTAGGAATAAGATACTCATTGCTAGAGATCACAGGCATTTTGAGATCCAAGAAACAAAGCCAAGGATGAAGAACAAATACTTTTAAATATAAATCATAGTATCACACAATGTTTGATATGTGAATTTTAAAGTTCTCATAACATCTGAAAACAGGAACCAAACACAATACTGTCTTGACTCTGGGGGAAAACAAATGTTTTCTTTTTTTGAGAAAGGGTCTCTCTATGTCTGGTTAGCCTGTAAATCACTGTAGACCAGGCTAGCCTTGAACTCACAGATCTGCCTGTCTCTGCCTCTGGTGTGCTGAGATAAAAGCATGAACCATATCTGGCCAACACACATACACACACACACACACCACCACCACCACCACCACCACCAACAACAAAACCTTTTATCACATATTTTACATAAGATTCTGATATTTTCCTTTACTCTGATCATTGGGAATAGGAGCTTGCTTGGTACTACTTTCTCTAAACAACAAGCTGCCAATGGAAAACAGTCAATAGCCCTATTCTGTAATGCCAATGGACCACATTAATGACCAGCATGGCAAGACATTCCAAAAGGTGCAATAGTGGCACTTACCTCCTGGGGGTAACCAACAGTCACCTAACTGGACTTACGGCCTACTCGATAGGAGATGTTTCCTGCCTGGTACTGTAAAATTAGCCAACTACCTATGGCTGGTGAGACCATGGAACCTAGAGGAGAGCCCACTCCTGTAGTATGCTCTCACCGTGTTCTAAACACTTATCCTTATATCCGTGGATAAGTGTAGCTCTCGTACATCAAAGAAATGTCTTTTTGCAGACAACAGAAATCTACAACTAGTCAAATGCAGAGATCAACTTACCACGACTTGGTTGCTCCTAATGAATACATTTACAACACAACCCCCATACTTTAGGCTCAGGGAAGAGGGAGTGGAAGCTGTAAGTCAGAGGACAGAGCATCTGCTGTGACATAGTCTATTATATATAATATAATTAATATATATGGCAGTGTGTGTGTGTGTGTGAATATGATCAAGATCTGTGTCAAGTTTAGCATTGCCCATGGTGGTGGCTCATGCCTTTAATCCCAGCACTTGTGAAGCAGAGGCAAGAGGATCTCTGAGTTCAAGGCCAGTCTGGTCTACAGAGTGAGTTTCAGGAAAGCCAGGACTACACAGAGAAACCCTGTCTTCAAAACAAAACAAAACAAAAAAGGTTGGCATGACCTATTTTCATAATGTGCAGACTGCTCTTCCATGTGTGCTTACAGTAATGGAACTTCTGTAAGGATGTTTCTAGAACAAAAAATAAGGTGTCTCAATTTAGTTTGTGTAAGGGAAAGGGCATGAGTACTTCCAAATTCTCATCAGTATATAGCAATTTGACTTTGAGCTCATGCTGCCTGCACCTGCAATCTCTTCGCTTGCAATGTGTCAGTTCCACAGTTGTGCCCACTAACATTCTCCCTGAAGGCCCAGAACACAGGGTTCTTCTCCACTTGAGTGCCTTTGGTTCTGAGCATAAAATGCAGGCTGCCTGTTCAAACAAATGACATGATTTGCTATGTTTAACATAAGTGTGAGTAGCCTCGAGGCACAGAAGTGAACGCGCCAAAGGTACAAAGAAGCTTGACAGCAAAAATGGTTGTGAAAGGCTGTATGCTTGCTCCTGTCCCTGCTTCCTGCCCCCGCCTGCGCTGTGTGTTCGTGTGTGCCTGTTCATGTGTGTGTGCGCGTGTGAGTGCATGTGCGTGTGTGTGCGTGCGTGTGTGTGTGTGTGCGTGCGTGCGTGCGTGTGTGTGTGTGTGTGTGTGTATGTGTGATGGATAGAACATTGAATTGGTTACTGGGGCTCTTGGGGTCTGGTCTTGGTGCTTCGATTAAGTCCCTGTGAGATCAGTCTTACTGTTCAGGATGCCTGGTTTGGGCCCTCTCCTTTGCTGTAAAATGATGAGCTTGGAGAGAGGATCTCAAGGTGCCATCGTGCATCTTCTCTGAATTGTGGCATGGTTATCATGGGTCCAGGGACTTGTACAACAGTGTTTGCTGCAATGCCATTTTCAATAGCCAAGATATGGAATCAGCCTAGACTGACCAGGTGAATGGGTTAAGAATGAAACAGTGCTGTTTTCAGGACAATGCAAATAAACCCGACTCAAGGAAGACAAATAGCATCCTTTCATATGTGAGACTTAGATTGAAAAATATATAATTTCTTGGATAAGATGTGGATTAGAATCTACCTCTGATGTGGTGAACAAGAAGAGCCAGGAAAACAGGATACACTCTTCCAAAGAGAGAAAGTGGAGGGTCAGAAATCAAAAGGGGGTACTGGAATACCTGAAAAGTGTGGAGCCACAGAAGAGTGATGTGCCCCCAAAACGTAAGCAGCATAGACTCCTGCTGCGGTTCCCTGAGCGGGGAAGGGAATGAGAAGCTCCCCCACCCCCACCCCTACCTTCAAAGTTGCCCTGCTAGGGCCCAGGTAAAGAGACTGGAAGTTCTATGCGCAGGACAAGCCTGCACTTCTGGCAAGCCCGAATCCAGCTAGAGGTTTTGGTAGAGCAGATTCCTGCCATGATGGCTATATTACTCAGGGTTCTCTAGAGAAACAGAACTGATAGCATTCTGTCATATATAGTGCACATGTATAGGGGATTTATTGGATGGGCTTGCCTGGTACAGTCCGGGTAGTCCAACCATGGCTGCCTTCACGCTGGAGAGGCTGAGAACCTGGTAGATGCATACTTCATGAGGCTGGATGTCTCAGAAGTTCCAATGTGGTTCTGAAGGCCTGGAGGATTCCCTGAGAGCCACCTGCCTTTAGTCCGTGTTAGAAGGCCAAAGAGGCTTCCTTCTGGTGTCAGCACAGCTTATAAACAGCGTCAACAGTGGCAGCATCAACACCACCCATCTCATCTGACTGTGTTTACAAAGCTTTCCCCATTTATGCCCAGGAGACTGGCAGCTTGGGCCCAAACATTCACACACATTTCAGTCCTTGGAGGTGCACATTGGGTCACCTACAGGTCTGGGTGGCACACTCGTCCAAGGGCTGTGGACTGGCAGCTCAGATGGATGGTTTAGCTGCCATCCACCTGACTTCAGCACTGGTGGGTGAGGAGAGAGGTACGCATGCTTGAAATGCATCCATTTTTTGTAACCTCCAGTCCCAAAGCACATACTTGTTTTCAAAACAGTTTTCCCAGCAGTTTTCTTTTTATTTAGTTAAGCTTTTCTACAAGAGTGCCTGAAATAAGTCCAAAATAAGTGTATTCCATGTAGGGAGAAGGTGGGAAGTATAACTAACTTCTAATGCTTTAGACTCACAATCATTAAAGAGTAAGATTTCTTGTGAATATATTGAGATTAAGGGGGGTGGATAAAGTGAGATTTTAGTTTTTCAGACAAAATGGGATATTTTAGGGTAGAGTTCTGGCCTCTGCACAGTGGAAAGAAGATACATTTTCTTTCTTTGGCATCACAGGGTGTCACCATGTCATCTGCAGGGCTTTGTCTCTTAGCTGTACCTTCTCTAAGAAGTGTTAACCGATTATCTAGGAGTGATCTCTTACATCAGTGCTCCCTCAGGGTAGAGTCCTTGGGAGGGCAGTGCTCACATACACTGCTTTCCAACTCTCAACATAAGGCCATGACCACAGTGCCTCTTCTGTGTGTACTTGAACAATGGACTGAACATCTCTAGTTTTGTTTGACGTGTTCTTCATACCCCAACTGTTGTCTACAGTCTAGCAAAGGCTTCTTGTCCTAAGGCAGGGCCATTAGTCCATCCCTCTTTATCACTGAAAGCTGTTAAAGATCTTTTCCTTATTTCAACCAAACAGTACTCTGTCCTGGATCCATATTAGAGTCACTTCAGACTTGCTTTACCTAAATAGCAGTGTCCAGGATACCCTCATGAAGGGTCTCATTTAACTGATCTATGCATGAGTGTTTTTGGAGACAGTTTTTTTTTAAGATAATTCTAATATGCATCTAGGGAGGGACCAGTCCAGAAAGCATGGGCTGTCATAAGTCCACGTTAATGACTGGACTTCAGGACAGATGCCAGAGATGACACCTGCTGCCTTAGCCTGTCCAGTACTTGGGCAGAGCCAGCTCAATTCACCAAAGCCTGAAACTTTCCTCTTCAAAAATAATAAAGTGTTTTCTCAGCCTGGCACTAGTTTCTCAAGACTTCCTTCCTGGAGAGCTGGTCCTGTGGCTAGTGCTGTATTGTGACACAGGTAGTTGAGAAACAGGTGTGCCTTCTCAACTCTGTTTCCCTTTTGCTGACTCTGTTGGGCTAGAGGCCTCTTACTCTGGAAGCTAGTTGTAGAGAAGGGCCCAGATGCAGAGAAGCCCATCATGAACATGCGGATTGGACCAGGAGCAGGGACTAACGCCTCTGTGTGTAGAGGTGTAGAGACAGTTGGTGCTAGCAATCCGGCATCCACTCTCAACCCTGGCTGCTGTAGCCATTCACTTAATCTCTGGGGAGAGGACATTCATTCATTCCACTGGGGCTGGGTGTGCTGGATAGTTTTTATGTCAACTTGACACAAACTAAAGTCATTTGAGAGGGGGGAACCTCAACTGAGAAAATCCTCCATGAGATCAGGCGGTGGGCAAGCCTGTAGGGCATTTTCTTAATTAGTGATTGATGGGGGAAGGCCCAGCCCATCATGGGTGGTGCGATCCCTGGGCTGATGGTTTTAGGTTCTATAAGAAAGTGGCCTGAGTCAGCCACGGGGAGCAAGTCGGTAAGCAGCACCCCTCCTTGGTCTCTGCATCAGCTCCTGTCTCCAGGATTCTGTCCTGTCTGAATTCCTGTCCTGACTTCCTTTGATGATGAACAGCGACATGGAAGTGTAAGACAAATAAACCCTTTCTTCCCCAAATTGCTTTTGGTTATAGTGTTTCTTCACAGCAATAGAATACTGATTAAGACACTTGGTGAGGTATGGGCCCCCATGGGTAGCTCCTGCTTCTCCTGAGTTTTGCCCACAGGGTCTGTTCAGGACCAAGACTACTCAAGTTCTTTATTTTCTTGGATGCTTGATAAGCTTAGAGATGGCTTTCTGATTCAGGTCATGTATGGTGATATTTTATTTGTATTAAAATGTTATTTGTATGTTAATAAATAAAGTTCCCCGGGGGTCAGAGCTATTAGCAAGCCATAGGAAAGCTGGGCGGTGGTGGCACACGCCTTTAATCCCAGCATTTGGTAGGCAGAGCTAGGTAAGTCTCTGTGTGTTCAGGGATACAGCCAGCATTGGATACACACGCCTTTAATCTCAATACCAACCCTAGAAGACCTGGAGGTCTATACAGACAGGCAGTGATGAGGCGGTCATGTAGTTGGGTTTACAACCAATGAGAAGGCAGAACAGAAAGTCTATATAAAGACTTTAACACAGGAAGTAGCTCTCTTTTGGAGAGTTAGGACCACCACAGTAGGAAGGGTAAGGTTTTAGCTCTTAGCTCTGACCTCTTGGCTTTCTTCTTTGTATTGGTTCTGTGTTTCTTATTTAATAAGATGGTTGGTTACATCTACAGTCATGTCAATGAAAGAAGGAAGAGTTGAATGATGAGAGATCTGAGCCTGTGTCTTTGTTTAGGTCTCTGGATCAGATTATACCTGAAGCCATTACTTTTGATTGCTCATTATGAGAGCCAAACACATTAGAATGACTGTGAGATTTTTGTTTATTTTCTTACATTTGTTTATTTCTTACATTGCTCAAGCTAGTTGGGTTGGATTTTCATCCCCTGGTATTGAAAGAGTGCTGACTAATGACACTCACACTCCCAGCCGCAGCCTCTACTCTGGATTGGAGCTCACCGTCCGTCCCAAGCTCTCTATGAAGAAGAAAATGACTTGCTCTGCAGATGACTTAGGACGTGATAGATCCCGAGCAGGCTCATTTCTGAGCTTTCCCATTCCGGGAAATGGTGGCATCAGATTGCTTAAATGCACAAGTGAAGTTAATCTCCTTCCCCATTGTGTATATGTGTCCGTGGGTGTGTGCATGCTTGCCTGTGTGGAGGGCAGACTCTCTACCTTATTTTCTTGAGACACAGTCTCTCAGTGAATCTGGAGCTCATCCATTTGGCTATACTGACTGGCCATTGAGCTCCAGGGGTCTGCCTGTCTGTACCCCAAGCTCTGGAGTTACAGTCATTCAGCCACATGCCTAGAGTTTTATGTGGATCCAGACTCAGGTTCTCATGCTCGCACAGCAAGCATTTTCTGGACTACTGTCTTCTCAGCCTCTGTTATTCTTAAATTCTTTATTCTGTTTATCCAATTTATCATCATGACTGGTCATTTCTCCCTCTTAAATATACTTTTCTCACTCGGTCCTCCCTCCCCTGATTTCTGCAAAACCTCCTCAGTGGTCTTCAGTTTCCAACCCTGCTTCCTTTATTCAGAATCAGCCCGGAACTCAGATTCTTCTGCTGAGAACTCTTCAGTGCCGTTCTTTGCAACTAGACTACAGTCCACGCCCTCCACCTTGCAAGGCCTGGCTCTTCTCTGCTTTCAATCTCCTCCATGGCACTCTCCTAGCTCTCAATGCTCCCAGTGCCTCAGCCTCTGTATTCGCCAGGCCACTCGTCATGTCTTTGCACCCTTGGGTCTTTGAATTCCAAGTCACTAGTCTTCTTTCCAGTGACACTGAACTCCACTCCCTTCTTAGCCTGTTTCTTTCCTTCAGGGAGTAGTGTAATTATCTTGGTTATTTATTCGTTTGCTTGTTTATTCTTTGCATCTCCCCATTAGAACACAGACTTTAAGAAGGCAGAGGTGTTGTACTCTTCGCATCCTTCATGGCCAAGTCTCCAAACACTTTTTTAGCACACAGTTGGTGCTCAGTAAAGAGTTTAGTCTTCCCTATGGCAGGCCCTGAGAGGTCTCCACAATGCACCAGAAATCCCCAGACTAGAACTTCTTGATGGTCCCTGCTGGTCTCAGGGCTCATGATCCTGCTGAAGTTCACGCATATCAAATAAGGCATCCTGATTAATGTCATTTGGGTTGTGAAATAGGGACACAGAGCCATGCAGCTTACAACTGTGTCTGTCTTCATAGAATGTTTTCATTTTTCTTTTCTTTTTGCAATTATTGTATAAATGATACTATTATTTTTCTGGGGTCAGCTAATTTGGATGGACTAGGAATGGAACACAGCTCTGCTATTTGTTTAATTTAATCTGTATTCACCAGTCTTCTTTTTAGTTCAGCACACAAAACAATCAGTTTCACTGTGGCTTCTTCCTATGTCTTCACTGGCTATTTCCCAACAGGAAGTCGACACAGTGACCTAGCTAGTTTAGACTGCCACAGAGCAGAGCCATAGAGACCGAGGGCTGAGCCGTCAGACATTTCTTTGCTCACCGTTTGGAAGCTGGGGGCTAAGACCAAAGTGCTGGCCGATTCAGAGTCTGCTGAGGGCTGTCTTCCTGGCTTGTAGCCAGTCAGCCCCCTTTGTGTCCTCACATGGGGTGCAGAAGGAATGAGAGTGTGAGGAGGAGAAGAGAGGAGAGGGGAGGGGAGAGGAAGAGAGGAGAAGAGAGGGAAAAGGAGAGGAAAGGGAAGGGGAGGGGAGAAGAGATGGGAGGAGAGGGGAGAGGAGGGGAAAGGAAAGTGGAGGGGAGAGGAGAAGGGAGGGAGGGGAGGGAAATGAAAGGGAGAAAGAGATTTCTTTTTAAAAATATTATTATTTTATGTGTATGGGTGCTTTGCCTGCATGTATGTATATGTATGTATATGTGTATGCAGGTGCCCTCAGAGACCAGAAGAGGGCATCAGGTCCCCTAGAACTGGAGTTACAGATGTCTGTGGGACGTTATGTGGGTGCTGGGAACTGAACCCAGGTCCTCTGCAAGGGCAGCAACTGCTGTTAACTGCTTCAGTCCTCTTCCTCCGTCTGTGAGGTCACTGAGGCTTGGTTCTTAGGCTCTTATGACCCCCTTTAACCTCCATGGCTGCTAAAGACCTTCTCTCTCTCCAGATCCAGCCCTGCTGGAGTTTGGGTTCAATTCAAAACCCCTTGAATTCAATATGAATTCAGGGTGGGGGCTATAATTTAGTCTTTTGTACTGCAAGGTCCCATTTAAACCTTCTTTGGGGCAGTATTTCAGTCTCCTGTGCATACGAGAAATACAGCAAAAGAATCTTCCAGCAGTGAAGATCTTCAGTACGAAAATGTCCATCTTAGACTACCTCATGGATCTAATCACATGGTCCCCCCCTCTAAAGAATGTTTATTCTTAGAGAATTTGAACACGATTCTCTGCTCCCCTGAAGCTTTAATCTGAGTACAGACTTTGCTTGTTTTTCTAGTTTTTTTTTCTATTGACTAGAATATTGTCTGCTTATAGAAGCAAGACATACACGAAATCAATACATCTATACTGTTTGACTGAATACTTGTGAGTAGCTCTTTTCTTCTTTCAAAAGCTGAACTTTCATTGCAAACACACAGGTCTGTACCACTTCACATGCTGGAGATGTGAGGGAATACACAGCCAAGTCTCCATTCTTCTCTTGAGTTTGGCTAGGTTCAGTCGTCACTACGGTTAATAGTGAAATATAGTTGGAGATTTTGATTATATATATATGTTTTTTTTTTTTTCGAGACAAGGTTTCTCTTTGTAACAGTCCTGGCTGTTCTGGAACTTGCTTTGTAGACCAGGCTGGCCTCGAACTCACTGAGATCTGTCTGCCTCTGCCTCCCGAGTGGAGTAGACATCACAGAGAATTCCTGGAGTGCTCCCTTCCCTTCTCAGCCACTGTCCCCTTCCCCGCCCGAGTGACACTGTTGCTGCTGTGAACACATCTACTGCGTTGATCCTCAAGTCGTTTCGAGGTTGTGGCTCACACTGCTTCGCTCTTGATGCTGCACACACACAGTGGTGTGTCCAAACACACAGTGCCTGGCGTCCATCTTCCCATGTCATTCGGAATAGTTTCTCTGCCCTGAAAATGCTGTGCTCTGGTTCTTACACCTCCTCTCTCCTCCTAACCCTGCCAACCTGTTATCGTGTTTGTTATTTTTATTGTCTCCACAGTTGTGTCTTTAATGGAACGTCGTGGTTGGAATCATGCAGTGTATATGTAGCCTTTCTAGATTTCTCCCTCTCCTGTTCCACAGCTATGCATTTAAACTGTCTCCATCTCCTTCCTCCCTCCCTCTCTCTCTCCCTCCCTCCTTCCTTTTCTTTCGTGTGTGTGTGTGTGTGTGTGTGTGTGTGTGTGTGTGTGTGTGTGTGCACCTTGGTCTTCTCTGTCTACCATGTCAGTCCTGGAGATTGAACTCAGGTAGTCAGGCTTGTTGACTCCACCCTGGCACAGAGCCACACCTGCTCAGTGGAGGGGGATACAGTATTTTCGTTTCTTTTCTAAAGAGTTTATTTTCTCCAAGGGTTTGGAGCCGTGTTCATCTTCTGTTGGAGTTAGGCCGAGGAATGGAAAGCTGTTTTACTGCCTTACGTCTTCTATATGCATCCCTTTGCTTGAATATGCCCCAGGGCTCATCAGAAAACCTAAGAGCCCTCTGCTCTCTGCCAGGAGTCTCAGAGTTGACTTTTGAGTAAGCCCCTGCTTCTCTTGTTCTACGACAACCTGTGTAGATCAGTGTCTGTAAGAAATTTCACTCCTTTTCTTTAGGCAGGGTCTCATATAGTCCAGGCAGGCTTTGAACTCCAGATCCTCCTGTCTCTGGCTTCCAAGGATTGGGATTACAGGAGTGTGCCACACCCAGTTGAGAAGCTCTGCATCCACCCCTTACCCAGGGAAATCCTAATTTTTCCCCCTTTGACCTAAATATATTCGTGTAATGACCAGTAGGGGGCAGGCTTTCTACATTTTTGTGCTAGAGTCTTGGTTTAGGATTTATACAGAAACCCAGTGTGTTCCCAGTGCTGTTGGAAGAGGCCCTGCTAAAATGCACTTTACCTGAGATGTTTTAGGTTTTTTTTTCTCCCACCGAACACTGATCATCTTTTACTTTTCGAAATTTATTAGACTAAAATATTTTTTTGCTTTGAAACACTCAGATTTACACAAAAGCTACAATTACAGCACAAGAACCTTAGTTTTCCCATAATCATTTGGGGCTGAGTTGCTGAAGTGGTGTCTCACAGCCACCAAACACGTCATGTATTTTAGCAAGCAAGGACATTTCCCTACAGAGTTACCATGTACCCTTTGTACAGCAAAGAGACCCATGGCAAAAGCATCCATTGTGTTCAGTTAAAGTGTCTCTTACTATCCTTTTTTGTTTGTTTGTTTGTTTTTGTTTTTGTTTTTTGTTTTTTTCAAGACAGGGTTTCTCTGTGTAATAGTCCTAGAACTCATTTTGTAGACCAGGCTGGCCTCGAACTCACAGAGATCCACCTGCCTCCCAAGTGCTGGGATTAAAGATGTGTACCATCACCGCCCGGCATCTCTTATTATCCTTAGACATATTATTTTGTATATGTTGTGTGTGCATGCATGCCTGGAGACTAGAAGATAACTTCTGGGAGTCAGTTTATCTACCCTTTCACCCCGTTCGTCCCAAGGATCGAACTCAGGACTTTGGGCTAGGCAGTAAGAACCTTTAACTGCTCAGCTATCTTGCGACTATTATTTCTACATTTTCATAAATATTGGTGAACAGAAAGCTGGGGGAGGTTACTGACCATTATCCATAGTGAAATTATATGCAATCACACTGGAGTTTGTAGGTGTTTGTCTGCGGCATGCCTCCTTAATATGTCATTGGTGAGTCCCCTCCATACCCTGATGACAACTTTCTCATGGTCACTAGCATCTCCTTCCTTTTCTCTTTGGTGACAATATATCTAAGTAAATCAGCTTAAAGGAGTAAGATTAGTCTTTGATAATAGGCTCAGAGGCTTCAGTTTGTGGTCTCTTGGTGAAACATGGTGAAGGGGTGTGGTGGGACGGAGCTGCTGAGCTGGACGTCATGGGAACCTCTGTTTAGAGGACCATAGGCCATTGTGTCACTGGGCCCAAAGCTAACTATTTAGAGAATGTGCTGGAACACTTGTGTTTTTGACAATGGGATGTGGGCCATATGGCTATGACCAAGACTTGGCAGTTTTCTGAACTGTTCTGTCTGTCTGTTGTAAAGTCAGAGAAGATTTCGGAGGAATAGGGTCTCAAAAAGAAAACCCATTGTGTAGTTGTAAGTCAAATAATTCATGACACCTTGTCAACTTTTTAAAAAAAATAATTTATTTTTATTTTATATGTTTTTTGGTTCTTTGCCTGCATGTATGTCTGTGAAAAGGTGTCGGATCCCCATGGAACTGGAGTTACAGACAGTTGTGAGCTGCCATGTGGGTGCTGGGAATGGAACCCAGGTCCTGTGGAAGAGCAGCCAGTGCTCTTAACTTCTGAGCCATCTCTCTAGCCCCAGTTAACTTTTTTAAAAACCTTATTTTTACTATATCTCATAGGAAAGCATTTTTGCTTTCCATTTGACAAATATACTTTTTGATTTCTTTTTGTTTTGTTTTTTGAGACAGAGTTTCTCTGTGTAGCTTTGCACCTTTCCTGGATCTTGCTCTGTAGACCAGGCTGGCCTCGAACTCACAAAGATCCACCTGCCTCTGCCTCCTGAGTGCTGGGATTAAAGGCATGTGCCACCACCGCCCGGCCCTTGATTTCTTTTTTTAAAGTTAAGGCATTCCTAAAATATCTAGATTGGTTTAATTTAGCAGTCCAGGTCACAATCCCATGTGTCCTAGCAGCTGTCTTTTGCTTCTCAACAGTCAAAAAATTCAAAATCAACACAATAACAAACAGGATCCGAACTCCCTGTGTATTTCCCATCTTATGTGGCTTTTTTCTTTTGCTCTCTCTTTAAAGACTTTGTTTTTATAAACTATTCATTTTTTTCTATGACTATACCCTTTTCCTTTTCTTAGGCCTACACACATTGTTAAACACATGGTAACCTGTTTAGAGGTGTTTCCATCTGGATCTCTTTTACTGCCTATCTCCAGTCTTTTTTGACCACGTGAGCAAACCTTAGACTGACAGGGTACACCTGGATTCTCTGAGTGGCTCTCAGCTGGCTCTGCCTGCTTCTCAGGCCATGAAAACCAAGCCTAAAACCCACCGCCCTGGTCAGAGGTTCGTGACTGAAAACTGCATCCGACCTTCCTGAAGCTCTAGCATGCCAATGATTGCATTGTGGCAGGCGTTTTTACTTAGTTTTTTGTTTTTACTTAATGTACTTGCTGTTCAATGGCTCACTGACCTGCAGAAACTATCTGGCTGAAACTCTTAAAGTTATACTCTTTTAAAATGTTGTTCGGCTTTCTCAGGCTCTAGATGGATATTTGAGCTCCAAGTTGGTACACCAAATTGTTGTTGGGTTTTTTTTTTTTTTTTTTTTACTCTTCTACTCTTTAGGGGGGCCCACCACCCAGCTCCCAAATAAATCACACACAGAGGCTTATTCTTAATTATGAATGCCCGGCCTTAGCTTGGCTTAGTTTCTTGCCAGCTTTTCTTAACTTAAAATTATCCCATCTACCCTTTGCCTTTAGGCTTTTCCATTTCTATTCCTGTATACCTTTCTTTGTTTCTTCTCCGTGGCTGGCTGTGCAGCGGGGTGGCTGGCTGTGCAGCGGGGTGGCTGGCTGTGCAGCGGGGTGGCTGGCTGTGCAGCGGGGTGGCTGGCTGTGCAGCGGGGTGGCTGGCCCCTGGAGTCCTCCCTGTCTCTGGCTGCTAGCTCTTTGATCCTCTCACTCCAGATTTCTCCTTCTATATATTCTCTCTGCCTGCCAGCCCCGCCTATCCTTTCTCCTGCCTTGCTATTTTTGAGTTCTCTATTAGACCATCAGGTGTTTTAGACAGATACCATAACACAGCTCCACAGAGTTAAACAAATGCGACATAAACAAAAGTAACACATCTTAAAATAATATTCTACTACACACATAAAATAAAAACATTATGATAAATATTATATATTGCTTGTTTATTCAGACTTAAATAATCATTTTGATACTTTTGGTATTTTTCTTTTATGTATGTAATTTTACAAGGTATTTGTGTGTGTGTGTGTGTGTATGAGAGAAAGGGGGGGAAGAGAGATGAGGCAGAGGAAGATAGAGAAGTTAATTAAAATTGTTTAGCTTAGCTGGCTTTATATTTTGATGGAAAAAATAGCCTCTCTTAGAGGGCTTCAAGGAGAATCAGGCAGGAGAATCAGGCCCTGGGTCTTCGCAGGACTTTCAACATTTATTTGGAACTTCTGAGAGGAAAGTTTCTGTGAACCTAGTAAATAAATTCAGGGATTTGTGAGTGCATGTCTTGGGAAAATGCCAACGACCTTAGCATTTTGTTTGGAGATGTTGTTTACCAGGTTGTTATATTCTAGAGTATTCAATGGCTAGTTAATTTGAAATTTGCTGATGATTATTTAGATTGTGATAAACAGGTTAATGATGTGGTTTTAGTCTTTCATTATTGTTGCAAGGCCAACTTCAGCTAAAATGGCAGTTACTTTTTCACTTGGCTTTATACAAACATTGACTGGAGTGTTTTGTGAATTCTTCAAAAAAAAAAAAAATACAGTATGAATTCACAACCACCAGGAATGCATCTGTCGTAAATTTGAGTTTTTGTACTCTAACATCTGTGAACATTTATGATAAACTTTGGCTTCAAAATTAGATTGCGAACGGACGGGAATTCACATCTTGAAGGCATACAGGATCCGCAGTATCTAGACGATCATTAGAAGGAAGAAGAGACTTGGGACTTGGGTTCAACTTCCTGGTTTGTTTTCTAGCTCTGTTGGACAGGGTGGTTTACAAGTTAAACTGTCAGCTCTTCCTTAGCAATGTTAAGTTACACTTTTAAAACTTAATCCTGACTTCAATAAAGAACAGGACTGTATTATAGTTTGATTACAGGATAAAAACCTGAGCAGGAAGTTTGGTTTCATACTCTCTACCCACGACCTCTTGGCGACACCCACAGCTTGTGGGAAGGTGTGACCTACAGTAAAGTGTTGAATTAAGGGCAGGTTGGCACCAGCAGGGATCTCACAGAGAGTGCTGCAGTCAATCAGAAATGTGTCGTAGGGGCATCAGAGCCCTTCCGTTGCTGGAGAGCGGAGGTTCAGCTCTCCTAGTGCAGGAAGTACCGTGCACAAGCGAGAGCAATCCTGGATGAGCTGTGTGGGTGCCCTTGCTCATAATGACGTAGCTGACTGTAAAAATAAGCACGTTTGAGGCCTCCCAGCTGAGCAGCTAGCCTTCCCGTAGGTAACACCTCTGCTGTGGGGCTTGATGATAACAGGTGCCGGGCTGCTTCTCAGGGATTTGACGGTAACCTCTATTGAAGTCACGGGCTTTTCATTTGGATCTTTTGATGTCAGGAGGCCACAGATGTACACCTCAGATTGTTTTCTGAACTCCCATCCTGTGAAGAGCCGTGAAGACGACAGTGATTAGATCTCTGGTCATCCACTTGCACTTACTCTTCTCCATCCCATGAGATCCTTGAACCTTATCCTTGACAAAGCCAACTTGAGACTGGGCTGCCTGTCTCCACACTTGGCTGCTTTGTGAATCAACTGTGTTTTGCAAACCTCTTCATGTCACTGATGGGTATCTCACACTGTGGGCAAAACAAGTCTGCTTCAGAATGTACAAGGCAGCCGGCCCGATGTTCTGGACTGTGCAGATGCTCTGGAGGCTGATGCTGACACATGGGGCTGCTCTCCTTACTGGGAATCAGCTGCATCACCTTTAGTTGAAAGCCTTTTGTCTGTCTTCTGGAGTCATTTAATCCTGGAAACCCCACAGCAAAAATGAAGACAGAAAAAGAACTGCAGAAAAATGGGACCCAGTGGGACCCAATGCCATGCACCCGAGGTCCCAGCTAGGTTGAAGGCTGAGGCAGGACTGGCATGGCCCCGGGACCACCTGGGCAATAGAGTGAGACCCTCAGCGTAACTGCCGCCACCACCACCAGACCAAAGTAAACCACAATGAAAAGCAGAAAACTTTCCAGTTTTTTTCTCTCCTTCTATTCCTTCTCTCCTACCTCCTTCCTCTTTTTCCTTTTCTTTTTACTTCCCTCCATCCCTGACCCACCACGCCCACTTTGAGATAGGCTCTTGTAACCCAGGCCACTCTTGCATTCTCTATTTTGCCAAGGGTGACCTTGAACTCCTGATCCTCCTGCCTCCATCTCAACAACTGCTGGGATTGCAAGTGCGCATTACCACACCCAGATCCCTGTTCATTTATTTATTTATTTATTTTTTTGCCATAAGCATTGACTTTGCCCATGGAAATGAATTAATTATGAACATATTTACATGTTTATCCATCTACTTCTGTTGCTAGAAAATTAGTCACTGCCAACTGCCCCAACAAAAACACATTAAGCATCTTGCTAAGGTGATAGTTGCAACTTGCTGACTGTAATTCTATGTTGTAAGTCCTAGCATGATGAGTTCATGGAGGCCTGTCTCTTTGTCACAGGGTGCTGCCTGGGCTGGGTGGCTCTGGGCCATGGCACAGTGTGGGTGAGGTCAGAGCTGTAAGCTCTCTCTCTCTGTACGGCCATCAGCTCTGCTCTGTTTAACACACACATCCAAGTCACAGCACTGGCCCAGCCTCGTAGGGAACAAGGTCTCTTTTCACTGTGATGAGATAGGTCAGTGACACAGCCTCCTACGAGGCCTGTGTGCTTGATGCCACACGATGACCGATGTGTCTTTTGATGCCTTCAACAAACAAAACATCTGGTTGTTTACTTTCTTGTGGGGAAGGCTGTTTAGTTCTGCTGGCCAGGATGAAACTATCTCCTGTATATTTTTTTTATCCAATTAGACTTTAAGCTCCGGCTTGTGATGAACATCTTGTGTTAGGCTCAGTGTGTTCCTTACTGAGTGACAGAGAGGGACATCATGATGACCGCTGCCACAAAGCAGTGTGCTCATGGCAGGGCAGAGGGTGGCAGGAACACGGGCCCGTGCTGTGATTCTAGAGAGAGTGCAGGAGAGCAGTGGCAGGGGTCAGAACAAGAAGGCAGTTTCATTTCCATTTGCTCCTGTTTAGCCCCCTGTTGCCATGGCTCCTTTCTCGGAAGGCTGAGAAGATGCATCCCATGATTTGGAGCTTTGAAGACAGCCTAGATGGGCAAACTCTCCGGACATCATTACTTCTATTTATGTTTGGAAGCCGTGGGCCCAACGGTGCTCCCTCGGCCCCGAAATAGAATTGCTGAGTTGTGAGAGAAGCTGTATTCACTTGTGCTAGTTGGTGCCAACTTGACCTTGAACGGCGCTTTTCGAAATTTGCCAAGAATTGTAGGAGATTCTTATTTCTCCACATCCTTTCCCCTCCACTCCAACATGGATTGATCTTCTCTGGGGCGACAATGGCAGATGTCCATCCACTCTAGATAGGGTATTGATAAGAGACCACGGGAACGATTTCACCCAAGACTGGTTTAGTGAACCTGTCACTTTATTGGGGTTACTTACAAGAGGATGAATGAGGGGTTACTGACAGGAACATGGATGGCTCAAAGGCAGCTGCACCACCCCAGCATGGAGGATGATTTATAAAACTTCACGCCTGGATTTATAAAAACTTCTTCCTTTTAGATGCACAGCTGATAACAGTCTACTCTGCCTAGACATTATTACTATTATATAACTCTGGGGAGGAATCTTGTTGATCTTATGACTTCTGGGAGCTCCTGGCCTTGTAACTTTCATTTACTTCTTGGGCCTTGTGCTTTTTATCAATTTTCTGAGTCTCCTGAGCCTCCCTCCTGTTTCCAGGAGGAAATAGTTACCCAGCACTCCATCCCTTTCTCCATTCTTTTATTCTTTTGGCTCCCTCTTCCACAATGTTCCCAGATCCTTGAGGGGGCTATGGAGTTACCTGATTGTTTCCTTCCATCTATAGCTAAGCATTGAGTCACTATATCACAGCAATAGTCATTTATAGCCTCAAGATCTAGAACAGTTAGGAGTCTCCAAAGTACACCAACCATTGCAAAAAGAAGTCTTTCTCCTTGACAGACTGGCAGCAGTAGAAATCCAGAGTTACAAACACACATATTCAGAAGACAATCAGACAGGCAAGTCATCCATTTAACAAAACCATATCAGTGGCCACCCCATGGGGCCCACGACCCTCCAGCCATAGGCTTTTGCTTTGGCTTATAGTGCCAGACATGCGTTTTCTCCTGTGAAGTGGTTGTTAAATTCAGCCAGAAATCAGTTGGTCGCCTCCATCACAACTCACATATCAATAGTTGCTACTACTGTACCGGTGGGCACACCTTCCTTAGCCTGTTAGAGTTTGGAGCCGAACAGGACTGTTGGTGGCAGATGCTCCCCCAGTCACTTCCATGGCACCTTCTGGCACCATGAGAGCTAGCCAGAAGGAGGGACCTGACTTCGACAGCCACAGCCTGTGGTGTCTTCAGCAACAGGGACTTATCATCTAGTTTTTGCATGCAACCAACAGCAGTGTCAATTGCTTTTATGATCTGTGGGCCAAGAATCCAGAGAGAGGCAGACAGACTACCTCTTGTGATTTTCGTCCAACAATTTTCATCATCAACACATGGAAGCGCTGTTTCCCACTCGTGCAGGGTGTCTTCATTTAAACTCCTGCTGCCTTAACTGCTCTTCTTGATGTCTGTGAGACAGTTATACATAAGGAAATCCTTACACAGAGGGCTGGCAGGGTCTCCGAAGGTCCAACCAGTGTCATCTCCAAGCAAGTGTCTATCAGTGTTGGACAGCTAGGGTATATACTAGAAAAGCAGTGTTAGCAAGGTCCAACACGGCACCAAACCATCGCTTCGTCTGTATCAATTGCTTCTTCAAATGAGCAGCAACAGTATGCTGTGGGATGTCTTCCTGTATGCTGTGAATATGTGCTGCTCCCATTGGCTAATAAATAAAGCTGCTTTGGCCTATGGCAAGGCAGCTTAGAGGCAGGTGGGAAATCCAAGCAGAGAGAGAAGAAGGGCAAGGTTGGGGGAGATGCTGAGAGCCACCCAGGGAAGCAAGATGTAATGCAACACCGGTGAAGCCATAGAACATGTGGCAATACATAGATAAATGGGAATGGGTTGAATTAAGTTGAAAGAGCTAGCTAATATAAGCTGGAGCCATAGGCCATATAGTTTATAATTAATATTAAGCCGCTGAACGATTATTTTATGAGTGGCTGCGGGACCACGGGGCTGGGCAGGACACAGGAAAACTTCTGTCTATAATAGTACCCTATCTAGGTCTCCATAACCCACAGTCATTTCCCATGAGCTCTTGACCTCATCCAGGTCCTGCTACAGGGATGCGGTGCATCCACCACCCCTGACGGTCTTCGTGGGGCTGACTTGCCCTGCTCAGCCTGGGTCAGGCCTGAGGTCTATGTTGTAGCCCGCCATGCTTTCTGCTAGAGCTGGGCCTTGGTTCTGACAGGCTCCAAGCCAGCACTGTGGGCCTTACTTTTCCACTAATCTGTACCCAGCTGCCGAAAGGCCTCCAGGCTGGGCGGGTCATCTTCACTTTCTTGAAGGAGAGAAACGTGGACTGCACACTCTGAGATGCTAACTGCTTGTTCCCTAGGACAACTCTTTACCTGCACCGATGTAGCGTTTCTGTGGGCTGTGAAGCCTTCTGGAAGCCGAGTAGCTCAGTGTTCGGCTTTCTATTACTTTTTTCCCTTAGGAGTTCCATTTGACCCATATCCTGGCACGTTTGCCTTTGACTGACCCAAACAGACCCTGTGCCTGCCTTGTCTTTCTCTCATGCCCTCTTGGCTGCTTTACACACTCGATTTACACACTAGCCTAAATATTTAGGACTGCTAGAGGCTCTCCTGCCTCATAAAGATCACAGTGTGGGCCTCAGCAGAGCCACTAAAGCCTCATACAAGTCCCTAGGTCCCCGTGCAATCAACCGCACTCTTAGCTCTCCTATCCGGTTCTATCCAGTCCTATCCAGTGCTATCCGGCCCAGTGAGCTGGGCATCAGTTACCACCCTGCTCATGTCCAATTCTCTCAGTAATGCCTCTCCATCTTCTACTGTCTACAGTTCCTGCTATTCACGGGACCATAGCCGAGTTCCCTAATAACTGTGTGGGCCAGCCCATCAAGAACTGATTTTCCTCCATGTTATGCAACCTTTGTATTAGAGAGAAGCAGGAAGTTTTACCGCCCAGTGCTCTGGTTCCATGTCACTCAGACCCCATCACCCTGTATCCTGTAGCCCCAGGAGCCCCCTGTGAGTGGCTTTCCTTGCTTGTTTAAATTTCCCCCAATTTCAAGCAATTTAGATACAACGTATCTCTTGAATTTAATAGATTCTAGTACTGGACTGTTATTAAGGCATCCACTTGGGCACTGAATCATATATTTTACCCTCCTCTATATTAAAGGTCAGACCTGAGGGCTGTTGTCTATAATTTCTACCTTGCTCTGCCACCTCCTCTTCCTCCTCCTCTCTTTCTAACTCGTCCCTTCAGTTCCACATTTGAAAACCCCACAAGGGCTCTTTAGCACAGATCTGGCTTGAATTTTCTTTCCCTTATATCTTGTCAGCTGAGAGAAACATCCCCCTTTTCCATTTTCCCAGAAAACCAGAAGCTGGTGCAGAGGTCAGCATCTGCATGTCCTTCCCTCAGCAGATCAGAAGTTGGTGCAGAGGTTAGCATCTGCATGTCCTTTCCTCACTGTAATTCTTACCTTACATGAGCAAGTTCTTCATGGATGGATAGATAAGCCTCAGCATCTTGTCCTATCACCCACCGTCAGAGGTATGCAACTGACATCACAACCTGTTGATGACCATGTGCTACGTTCAATAATATCCCATTGGAGAAAACAGATTTACTCTCCCTAGGAGGCATCGATTACAAATAACTTCTTGTTTAGGGGAGGAGTTTTGCATTCACTTCCCCCTCTCAGTGCTGGGGCCCCATGTGGTTTGAACCTGTGAAGGCCTTGCTCATGCTCCTCAGTCTCTGAATGCATGCATCTGTCCTATAATGTCTGGAAAATGCTGTTTCCTTGGAGCCGACCACCACCTCTGGCTCTTATAATCTTTCTGCTTCCTCTTTCACATCTATCCCTGAGCCTTGAGGGAACGGGTGTGAAAAAGATATACTTTTGATTGAGTGATTCAAAGTCTCTTTTCTGCGCATTGGGGTGACTTTCCTTGAGGAGACATGAACACACATCTGTTTACCCTAAGGAAGAGCGCTGAGGACCGACACGGAGGGTTTCTAAACCCAAGTCTAGCTCAATGAAAGAGTGACTTTACTGTGGTCACTCACAGCAGTACAGGTAAGAGGTGACCTCAACAACACAACTGGGAACCAAACAGGGACCAGCTAACAAAGTCAAAGCATGGATGATTCAAACATAGTTGTTATCCATGAAAAAAAAAAATCCATCCAGGCATGGCTGATGACTAACTGCCATGGGAGTGTTTCTTTTCTCTAGAATTTGTTACTATTTATATAACTCTCTCTCTCTCTCTCTCTCTCTCTCTCTCTCTCTCTCTCTCTCTCTCTCTCTCTCTCTCTCTCTCTCTGTGTGTGTGTGTGTGTGTGTGTGTGTGTGTGTGTGTGTGTGTGTGATGTGTGAATCTAACTTTCAGGAACTTCCTGAGCTTTGTATGTTTCTTTATTTTCTGAATGTTGGAAGCCTCTTTCCTCTGGATATTTCAATTCAGAGGAAATACTACTCTCACTTTTATTTGAGACACAGTTTCACTCTGTAGCTCAGGCTGACCTGGGACTCTCTGTGTAGCCCACGTTGGATTCAAACACATAATCCTCTGTAGCTAGAGTTTTTCTCTCTGGGTCCCGCCAAGCCTGGCAGTCCCGTAGCCCACTTATAAAATAAATATACAGATGCTTATATTATTTAAACTGCTCGGCCATTAGCTCAGGCCTACCATTGTCTAGCTCTTACTCTTACACTCAGCCCATTTCTGTTAATCTATATGTCTCCACATGTTCCATGGCTTTACCTGCTGCCTTTACATGATGCTCCCTGGATGGCAGGCTGGCGTCTCCTCCTCTCTGCCTTCCTGTTCTCTCAATTCTCTTCTCTGCTAGTCCCGCCTATGCTTCCTGCCTGGCTACTGGCCAATCAGTGTTTTATTTATCAATCAATCATCCACAGCAATCCTCCTACCTCAGCTTTCCAAGTACTTGAAATAGCTAGTGTGGACCACCGTGCTTATCTCTTTCCAATTCTCGATAATTTCACATTAAACTTTTACTAGTCTCATAGGTGACAAGTCAAATGCTTTTTTACTTTAAAAATAATATGACATTTTTATTAATTCTTCGAGACTTTCATACATCTATACAATGCATTTTGATCTTATTCATCTCCTCCTCCTAACTCCTCCAAGACCCACCCCCACTCTCCTGGTTTACTTTGCACTTTCCTAATCACCAGTTGACTGGAGATGGTTCCTTTTCTTTTCATTTTTGCTCTGACCATTGGGATTCCCTCTAAGCATGTGTTAGATAATACTCATACAACAAACAAACAAACAAACAAACAAATGATAAATGAAACTTATTTTTGTCTTTTTGAGACACATGGGCTGTTAAGGAACATTCCAGATCTAAATTACAGCAGTGAGTTGGCCCTGTGGCCTGGAAAAGCAAATGTGTCCAAGTCATTTCCTTCTATATGAATGACCCATCCTCTGGGAAGATCAGAATTACAACTAATCCGCTTCATCGGTCAATCACAAGGATGCTGGCTCCCACTTCAGCTGTGTTCATGATTGTTTGGGATGGATCTATTTTTTTTCTTTTTTTCTTTGGAAAAGCTATAAGCAGGAGTTGGATAAAAATATAAACATGGGCAAGACATCATGAAATATTACCGAGGTTGAGTGCCGAAGAAGAGCGCAGTAGATCTGTTAGGGCCTCAGTGCCATTAGCTGTGTGGCATTGGGTGAGCTGTTTAGCTTTTGCATCTGTGAAGTGTTAAAACAATGCTTGTGTTAGAGAGGGAAACACCCACCACAGTGTCAGGATAGCGTGAGCACCACGTAGGAGCTTACTATTGTTGTTGGGTACCGAGTGGTTGCGATGTAGGGAGCTCAGTTAAGCAAATCTCCTCAGGAGCCCAATAATATGACAAACACCTTATTAATATACAGAGGAGGAATTAAAATCTGTTACTTACCTTGCAGGCAGGAGGAAACATCTGAAAGCCGCTGAAAGAGAGTTAGTTAAAAACAGATAACCAAAACCAAAACCAAAATCCAGCCAGGGCTCAGTATGGTGCTGCCTGCAAGCAATCCCAGCATTTGGGAGGTGGAGGTGGGATGACCAGGAGCCTCTGTTGCTTGGTGAGTGACTCTCTGGGGTACTGGAGCTGTGTTCTGAAAACCAATCAACCCAAACAAGAGAACAAATGAAAGAACAATCAGGCAAATTATCTTTAAACAACGCCCTTCATTGAGAGAGAGAGAGAGAGAGAGAGAGAGAGAGAGAGAGAGAGAGAGCAGGCTGTTACCAACAAGTCGGGTCTGTGGGTCTAAGGAACATGGCCAGGGGTGTGAGCTAAACACTGTAAGCGCCAAAGCCACACTTGGATGTGGTAACACAGCCGTGCTGAATAGCAGAACACGCCGCATCGTTCCATTTCCTCTGGCTTTTGCTGGGCCCCACTTACAACGTCTCCTCAGACTTTCTTTTTGTTACATTTCCAAAACCCATATGTTGGAGAAAGCTGAGAGGAGCGCAGCAGTCTTGATTTGGAGTTTGGAAAAATGAGGAACATGGAAAGCTTACAAGAGGCACCCAGACCAGCCCCATGCCAGCTTGATGACCTGTGGCGGGCGAATGTTTGTAGGAGAGAGGCTCCGATTACTCCCTTCAGCCCAAGATCCTGGAACGTGCCTGGAGGGAAGTCCACGCTGAACCCCGGGAACAACCTACCACAAGAAGGAATTTGTCAGCGAGACCAATGTAGTGTTGCAAGTTAGACAACCATCTCTTGGGCTGGCTTTGCTGTAAACATGAATTCAAAGTTGCTTGGAGAAAATACTGTGGCCTTTTGATTCCTTCCAGAGCAATCTTTGCTCCTTCTCTGGTTATAGGTTTCATTCCTGGTCCCAAATCTAGGAATGGCTAGAATATCATGATGACTCTGTAGATGGTTAAAACCACACGCAGGTGCCTGGGGACATGGCTCAGCTGGGAAGGGTGCTTGTGGTGTAAACACAAGGGCCTGAGTTCGAATCCCTGGCATCTGTGTTAAAAACCAGGCGCGTAAAGGATAACCAGGCTACAATCCACAGCCCCAGAGAAGCATCCCAGAGAGGGATGCATGGATAACCCTGGGAAGGGGAAATAGATGAGATATCCTGAGTAAACGGGGCAGAGGGAGGATACAGGGGACGGGAACATGAGGGATTGGGATGGCCAAGTTTGGGGGAGGGATGCAGAGGGAGAGTAATGAAAGAGATATCTTGATAGAGGGGGCAAATAAACAACCTGGAGATGATTTAAACTGTGTGGGGTTGGTGACCATAGATTCCATATGAGTGCTACAATTGTCCTATTGTGGTAGTTTGAATTTATTTGGCCCCTGTAAGATCACAGGGTGTGGCACTATTAGGAGGTGTGGCCTTGTTGGAGGAGGCTGGATGACACAGGCCTTTAATTCAGACCTTGAGGCTGGAGGGCACACCTTCAATCTGGGCCACACCTTCTGTTGGAAATGGGCTGTGAAGTCTTTTTCTCAAGTTTCACTCAGTGTGACACTCAGTTGACTTCCTGTTGCCTGCAAGAGGCTACTTCTCCAGCACCATGCCTGCCTGCATAGCGCCATGCTCTTCACCGTGATGAACAGAACCTCCCAACTGTAAGCGAGCCACCACATTTTTTTTTTTTTTTTTTTTTTTTTTTTTTTTTTTGGTTTTTCGAGACAGGGTTTCTCTGTGTAGCTTTGCGCCTTTCCTGGGACTCACTTGGTAGCCCAGGCTGGCCTCGAACTCACAGAGATCCGCCTGGCTCTGCCTCCCGAGTGCTGGGATTAAAGGCGTGCGCCACCACCGCCCGGCGCCACCACATTTAAATGTTCCCTTTATAAAAGTTGCCATAGTCGTGGCGTCTCTTCACAGCAATAAAAACCTAACTAAGACCTTTATATAAAGGCATTCAAGCATCTTCAGACTTTGTGAGATCCTGGAATTAACCTCGCTTAGATACTGTGAGACCACTGTATACAGGCTGCTTCATTTTGTTCTATTGTAAATATCACAAAACGCTGGGAGCACCACGCACACCCATGTCCCCGTTTCAGTTTGGTTAGGATGCGTTGCATAGATTGCATGGGCAAGGACTTCGGACCACGTGCAGAGTCCCAGGAGGCAGCAGCTCCGAGGAGCCTACACTCGCCACCTCAGCTGCCTCCTAGGCAGTACAATCTTCTCCGTGGCTTCTTCATCTGCTTTCAGGAGTCCTCCAAGTCCTTCAGAATGTGCAGAAGTCAGTCTGATGATAAATTGCATCGTGAACTTTGGAAAGAGTTGCACCACAATTCTGGTTGGTGGGGGAGAAAATAAAGAAAAACTACTATGTGTGGTTTTTCTTTTTAGGCAACTGAGTATCAGACACTTGCATTTTACATGTAGCATATCTGTTTCACTTTCTTTTTTTTCTTTTTTTCTTTTTTCTTTTTGGTATTCAAGACAATCTCTCTGTGTAGCTCTGGAACTCACTCTGTAGACCAGGCATTCCTTGAACTCAGAAGTTTGCCTGCCTCTGGCTCCCCCCCACCCCCAGTGCTGGGATTAAATGTATGCGCCACCACATCGGCCTTTGTTTCATCTTAAACACTTACTTTCTTCTCCCATTTTCCTCTCACAGGGAGCACAGCACTTCTGTGCAAACACAAGGGGAGACTTGTGCAAATGCAAAAAGTTCCACGGTGTGTGTGCTGGCTTGACCGTGTCCCTGAAGTTCACGGGGATGGACACTCCATCCCCAGAGTGGTATATTTGGAAGGTGGCATCTCATGGGCATATTTGGGTCATAAGGACTCCCCCTCCTTAGTAGATTGGTGCTGTTATTGTGACAGTGAATTTTTTATGAGACAGTGAGTCAGGTGAATCCCAGTGCTCACTGGCCCACCAGCCTAGACAAATCATTGAGTTCCAGGTTTAATAAGAGGCCCTGTCTCAAAAAAAATGTGGAAAGCAAGCAAAGAAACATCTGATACTGACCTCTGGCCTATATGCACATCCCACACACATAGAAAGAAAAGCCAAGAATAGCAGCTTCTCATGTCTGTGACCCCAGTACTTGGAGAGACTGAGGCAGGGGGATGGCTACAAATCTGAAGTCACAGCATTCTCAGGAGGAAGCACAGCTGTTTTTCTGTTACACTCAGCATTGGTGAAGGAATTTGGACCAGGAAAGCTTTCCTAGCTAACTACCTGATCATTCCTATGCTTCTAGAAGTCTGTGTGTGGAGTCCCAACTCTCACGAGTTGGCTGCTCTGCTGAGAACATCTTAATGACCCTTAACTTGTATTTTAACCAAGGCAGGAAGTCTGCCAAAAAGAATAGTAATTAGTCCTGGTTTTTAATAATTTACAAACTTCAATAAGAATTAAAGCCCGAAGTAGCAATGTGTTTCAAATTTGAATTTGTGACAGCTGGGCTCTTTTTTCCTTTTAAGTATAATTTTATTATTATAAACATTATCTTTGTATTCAGAAAAAAGCCCTACCTTGATTTCAATGTTCTGGCCAATGCATTCCAAATTAGATCCAAGTTCATGTGCATGCTTTTTTCTTTCCTTTTGAGACAGTCTTTTGTAGCCCAGGCTGGCCTTGGACTCCTTTACCTCTGAGTGCTGGGATTACAGAATGGGAGTACCATGCACCGTTTACATGTCCTTATCTTTAAGGAGAACTCCATAAGGCCTAAGGTTTTAAAATGGCCAATTTGCCAAACCAACATCTGTTTATCCTTTCAGAATATATATGTATTTTCCAAATCACGTATAAATATGCAATTTAATGTAAGTTCCTTCTGAAAGAAGCTTCACAAACCAGCTCCTCCCTCACTGCCTCCCTCGCGCTCTCTCCCTTCTTTCTCTCTCCCTTTCTCCTTCCTTCTCCCTTCCCCTTGCATTTTGTTTCATAGATACAAGAGAAAACAAATGCTTTATGTCTGGGCTACAAGTCTGAAAGGTGATGTTATGGTTAGAATCTGAAAGCCCTCCAGAAGCTTGTGTTTTGAGTTCTTGATCACTTGGGGCGCTAGTGTGGAGGCTGTAGAGTTTTGGGAGGTAGGGCCTGGCTTTAGGTTCCTAGGGGGAGGTCTCTGATGGTATGCCCGGTCCTTATTCCAATCTAGCTCCCTATGTTTCCTGATCCTCCCCCATGTGAAGACCCACTATCACAGGTACCCTGATGGAGCCACTCTGCCATGCCTTCCCCACTGGGATGGACTGAAATCCTTTTGAAACCACGAGACACAATAAATTCTTGCTGTATAAGGCTATTCTTTTCAGGTATTTTGATCACAGTGACACAAACATAATCACTACTGAAACTTGGCGCTGGAAGTAGGGCCATGCTGATAAACCTGATTACATGCGTCTTAGGAATTTGGAACTGGCCTGTCAGAAGGATGTGGAAGAGTTTGGGGATTTGAGACAGACAAGCTGGAGAATGCTGTAAGCTGAGCTCAGTAAGCCATTCTGCTGGGAGTTCAGCCCAGAATGCTGATGGAAGTTGTGATGGCTGATCTTGGTTGTCCACTTGACATTCCTAGGGAAAGGGAACCTCAGTGGACAAACTGTCTCCTTTAGATTGGTCTGTGGCATATCAGTGGGGCATTTTCTTGATTGCTGCCCCACAGACGTGCCACATGAGGGCCCAGCTCACTGTGGGCGTTTCTACTTCTAGGCAGGTGGGTCTGAGCTATGTGGGAAAAGTATCTGAACGTGAGTCTGAAATAAGCTAGTAAATAGTGTTCCTCCATGGTCTCTGCTTCGGTTCCTGCCTTCAGGCTCCCGCCCTAGTCCCTGCTTTGGCTTCCCCTGGTGATAGACTGTAACCTGCAAGCTGAAATAAGCCATTTCCTCCCCAAGTGACTTTTGATTTTGGTGTTTAGGACAACAGCGGAAAGCAAACAAGGACAGAAGTGTAGACAGTGAGGACTGCTCCTGGGGTACCACACAGGAACAAGGACTTTCGGGACTAAACTGGCCGTCATTTTAGCACTCTCACAAGCAATCTGCCTGTGTTTTGTTTGACCGTGTCCTGAAAACTGAATCATTCCGAATTCAAAAGTAACAGATTAGTAATTGTCAGGGAGAATTTCCAGACAGCCTAGCAGATTGCGGCATGTCTATATCTGACTGCTTTAAGGCAGGTTTACACTGAAAATTAAGATAAGAAAATGAGGCTGGGAGGTGGTGGCGCACGCCTTTAATCCCAGCACTCGGGAGGCAGACGCAGGTGGATCTCTGTGAGTTCGAGGCCAGCTTGGTCTACAGAGTGAGATCCAGGACAGGCACCAAAACTACACAGAGAAACCCTGTCTTGAAAAACAAAACAAAACAAAAACCAAAACAAAACCAAAAAAATGAAAACAACAACAACAACAAAAATAAGACAATGAAGCAAAGAGTAGTAAAAAGAATCTGTTTCGATAGGAAAAGCGTGTTTAACACAGACAAAGCAAGCGAGGACAAAGTGGCTGTAAGTGTGAGGAGATTATTGAGGATGAGCTGTAAACTTTGAACTGTGACTACAGGCAAGGTCGCATACCCACACTGCAAGTTCCCAGGTGTGAAAACACAAACCGGTCCCTTTAAAGAGAGAGTCAGCATTGCTCTGCTTGAGCAGGACTGCCCAGTGAAGTGTTTTCTCCAGTTCAGTCACCGCAGCTGTGGTCCAAGCGTTCTGGACTGTGTTTCAAGCTGGCAGCAGGATTTGACATTATCTATGCGGTGCTCACTTTGCATGCAGAGCAGAAGAGTTATAAAGTCATGGGGCTTACACCAATTGCGTTGGCCATTCTTTCGAGACAGGGTTTCTCTGTGTAGTTTTGGTGCCTGTCCTGGATCTCACTCTGTAGACCAAGCTGGCCTCGAACTCACAGAGATCTGCCTGCCTCTGCCTCCCGAGTGCTAGGATTAAAGGCGTGCGCCACCAACGCCTGGCTCACGTTGGCCATTCTTGGTTGTTGACTTGGCTACATTTGGGATGAACTAAAACCCGAAAATGGAAGGGCACACCTGTGAGGGATGTGAAGTAGGAAGATCTAGATCTATCCCAGATCTTTAAGGTGGGAAGACTCACCTCTAATCTGGGCCATGCCTTCTGCTGGAAGCCTATATAAAGACATGAAGAAGGAAGCTTGCTCTCTCTTTGCCTGCTCATCTTTGGTTCCTTCCCTGGCATTAGAGCCCGCTTCTTCAGGATTTCAGAGGATACTGAAAATCAGCTGAGACATCCAGCCTCGGGGACTGAACAACTAACGGGTTCTTGGACCTTCTGTTGGTAGACAGCCATTGTTGGGTTAGCTGGGCCACAGCCTGTAAGTCCTTCTAATCAAAACCATATACACACACATTCTATAAGTTTTGTTCATCTAGAGAATCCTGAGTAATACACCAACCTTCCAGAGAGAAGCCTGTAGGGCCAGACAATGTGTAGTAGGGTGGCATTCCCTGAAGGAAGCTACTGAATGGGTTGTATGTAAAGCTGTGAGGTGAAGCCCACATTGCATTGAGACTCCAAGCTGTTGAAGACATCAGTAATGCGGATTATCTTTAGAGGGAGGCTGAAGGCACCTCTGGAGCTAGTCTGGGAATGAGACCACATGTGACACTTGGTCACGTCTTCACTTTTCCAGTGAACTGAAATCCCCCTGAAACCCAGAGCCCAAACAAATAATTCCTCCCTTAACGTTCATTCTCTTGGGTATTTAGTGGCGGTGATTCTAAAGAAACACTGTGGGTTGAAGGAGTTTTGTTTGATAGTGTGTGTGTGTGTGTGTGTGTGTGTGTGTGTGTGTGTGTATGTGTGTTTATCCAGCAAGACTGTTCTGTCAAAACTAAGCTAGTCTCTACAATTTAAAATATCAACCAACTCACCCACATTCACAAAGTGAAAACCCATAAAAATGTAAATCTAGGGACTGGAGAGATGGCTGAGCAGTTAAGAGCTCCTAGGTCCGGGTCCCAGCACCCATGTGGCAGCTCACAGTTCACCATGCACACAGACTCACACAGACACACAGACACAGACACAGACACAGACACAGACACACAGACACACAGACACACACACACACACACACATCTAAGTGATAAATACATCTTGAAACAAACAAAACTCTTTAAATCGAACTCAGGACGTCTCATTTGGATCAAAGCCCGAGGCTGTTCTCCTCCTAATTGTTTTCACTCTACATAAAAGATGCATTTCTGAACATGCTAATGAAAATTCATGTTTTAACAGCTCCTAAAATTTTTATCCTTTAAATAGCCATTATATTTTCTAGTTGTTTATTATCATGAAGTTCTCATTCTCATATATTTTCTAGTTGTTTATTATTATGAAGTTTTCATTCTCATATATTTTCTAGTTGTTTTTTATTATTATGAAGTTCTCATTCTCATGTATTTTCTAGTTGTTTATTATTGTGAAGTTCTCATTCTCACAGGTTCACCTTAGCAACAGCATCAGGAGGAAAGAACTTGGGAGGTGGTTGTTGTCCGGACTCCCTGCTCTCTAGGAATATGTTATTCCAATTCCATATCTTAAAAAAAAAGAAAGAAAAAAAAAGAAAGAAAAAAGAAAGGAACAAACAAACAAATAAATAAAGCCATCCCAGGACAAAATTGTCAAGCACAGAATCTCTTGGATTGAACTTTGCAGACTGAACATGTTTGCTAAAGTCCAACTCTGCTTATCTTCAAATATGATTGGATAAATCAAAGTCAGTTTGCTAACTTCTCCATTCCAGTCAAGTCAGTAAATAGTTCTGAGATCCTACTATATGCCAGACACAGGGCTAAATGCAGGTTTACACACATACCTTCATTAACACGCATGATTTATTCTTAAATACCATCACTGTTAATACACTCCCAAGGGAGTTTATAGGATAGTAGTTTAGTATTTTTGGTATGACTTGGGAAACCATTTAAGTATCTTTTCTCATTTATGATGACTTTACTAAAACCTGTCCTTTGGGGGCTGCAGCGATGGCTCTTCGGTTAAGAGCACTTACTGCTTTTACTTACAGAGGACCTGGGTTTGATTCCCAGCACCGACATGGTGGTTTACACCGTGATGTAACTCCAGTTCCTGGGGATCTGACACCCTCTTTGAGACACCCAGGATGCATGTAGGGTACAAATAGACATGCAGGCCAAGCACTCATATACATAAAGAGATCTTAAAAAAACCTGCTACTAATATTATATGTAACCCTGTTACTATAATTTTGAATCTTTGTTTCTACTCTTTATGGCATAGGATTGTATCACTTGCAGATTTTTTTCTGTCTCTATTTACAATGATAATTTCTTCAAATAAGACTTACTGTATAACTCAGTGGAGATTTAAAAATTTTAATTCAAATGAAAAAAGGAGAAATCAACAAAAGCACACTTTGTTAAAAGATGTCATAGTGATACCTAATAACTTGTATGAAAATTTAAAAAGCAAAACAAATTAATTATATTAATTATTAAAAATGATAAAAAGTACTAAGATCTACTTTGTTTTCATTAATTTGATACACAGGGTTACAGATATATATATATATATATATATATATATATATATATATATATATCTCAAAAGAGAACACAGGAATATATATATATCATGAGTGCATACAGAAATAGAGGTACACACACACACACATACACACACATCACACACATTATGAGTGCACACAGGAATACAGGTACATATAATGATGATGCATTTATGGGTGGCTACAGCAGTTGAACATACTTTACTTCCTGTTACAGAAGTGTGTGTTCCAGCACACCATCTACTTGGGGACGTTAACAATGGAACCACAATGGCTTACACAATTTCTCACTGGGAATGCAGTAAGGTGGTGTGACCTTCTTCCATCTTTGCATCTCAGTCTTCAAATAGATACTGTAGATAATTATATGTGCATTGGAAATTTGTTCCCAAGCCTGGTCCCTGGGAGAAGGGTTAGAAAAGGTTTGTGTCCTGTGAGAGCAAATAGGAGTCTGTGGTCATAGGAACTGGACTCCATAGAGATGATGCCCACTGAAGCCTTTGAAAGGGTAACAAGGAGGTAACTGTCGCCTAATGTTGATGAGCTCTCAAATATTTTTTTTTTTTTTTTTGGTTTTTCGAGACAAGGTTTCTCTGTGTAGCTTTGCACCTTTCCTGGAACTCACTTGGTAGCCCAGGCTGGCCTCGAACTCACAGAGATCCGCCTGGCTCTGCCTCCCGAGTGCTGGGATTAAAGGCGTGCGCCACCACCGCCCGGCTTTTTTTTTTTTTTTTTTTGCTCTCAAATATTTTTGACATGATGACCCGACTGTAACTAATGGCTGTATTACCCTCTCTTTGAGTACTAATTGTCTAGTAATTGCCAAAGGTCTAAATATACCCTTCATTGTCTACTCTGTAATATTGGAGCTAGACCTTGAGAGAGTCTCTCTGCAGCTGGCACATCGTTCTCTATCAGTAGAGGGCACCAGACCAACAGGAAAGAGTGGGCCACCCTTCCTGGTCCCCATGTGGTATTTATTTATTTATAGTAGTCAGTGGTGTAAGTTGGGGATATTCAGCTCTGCTCCCCTGGAGTTCAATGAATCTGGTAGAACCTAAGCGGCTTGTTCCTTAGCTTTGTGCCTTCCACACGGTGATGGTTATTTCTTGCTCGCCAGTTCCAGCTGCTGCTCCTTGTCTGGGCTTGGCATTTCAGTACCCAGTGGGAGTCTCCTTGCTCACTAACCCCAGCTCACACCACTCTGTGTGCCAACCTCCCCATCCACAACAGGGCAATGTAGCACATCGCTCTATCAAGCCAGTGGGCTGAGACCATGACTTTCCCAGTGTGATCTGAACCCCCTCTTTGGGGCTGGGGGTGATCTTCCCCTTTGGTTTAGTCTTCCATTGGCAATTTTCTTTGTTCATTGGGTATTTGTTAGAATTCTCTTTACACATACACAGTTAATCCTCTATCATTGTTAATAATTCTTTATATTGAACCTTCTCCGTTAAAACCACTGCACGGCACTAGGACTGTGGCCCAGCAGGTAAAAGTCTTGCTGTGCCTGGACCTGCAGCACCCGCGTAAGAAGTTGGGCACAGCAGCGCATGTCTGTGGTCCCAGCACGGGGAAGATAGAGGTAGGTGGATCCCAGGAAGTTGCTGACCCACTAGTCCAGGTGAACTGTTGAGTTTCAGGTTCAATGAGAGACTTCGTCTTAGACAACAACAACAACAACAAATATGGTAGAGAGAGACTGAGGAAGAAACTCAACATCCATCTCTGGCCTTCACATATATGTGTGGGTGTGCACACACACACACACACACACATACACAGACACACACAGACACAGACACACACACATATACACACAGAGACACATAGAGACACAGACACACATACACACACAGACAGACACATACACATACACACACACACACACACACACACACACACACAACAACAACAAAGACTCACCATTGTATAGTTCCTTTTGTTTCCCAGTTACACAATGATTAGTTGAAGATGACAGGTCATCACTGACAGAAGATTGTGTTTTGTTTCCCCTTCTCTTTGAAGACTTGGTAGAGAGTCCTGGAGCCTGGACATGGTTGATGACTGTGACCCAGATTCTGAGGATTCGAACACCTGCTACAGTCTCTGATGGCGGAACTCTGGTTCCGCATCTGAGAAAGGGCAAGCCTGAGAAAGCCTGAGTTTCCTGCCTGTCCTGGAGAGTTGGAGCCAAATATAATAAAAAAAAAATACACGTGCCTCATATTAGTAATATATTTTTGTGTTTCATCATTTAAAAAAATTACAAAGATTAGAATCCCTATCCTTAATGTCCCCACACAGCTTTATCATTTATGAAGCGGTAGACACTAAGTGGAGCATGAATCACTATTTTTCTTATTTCATTGATAGACATGAGGTTCTGGCCTGACGGTACTACTGTGGCTGCTGGGACCCCAACACTCACAGTCCTCATAGCTCCAAGTGGTTGCTACAGTCACAAGGATGGAAATGACACGGACAGGGCTCATTAGCACATAATATGGAGATGATGTCTCATTAGCACATAATATGGAGGCGACGTCACCTTCCAAGCCGTTGGAAAAGATGCTGCCATCTGGCTTTTGTTGCAATCTCCGTCCCTACCCATCCTGTGCCTTTCTGGTCCATATTTTGAGATAAAATGACTTCCTTCCCCCTTTCTTTCTATTTCTTCTCACCCCCCTCCCCTTATTTCTTTGTGAAACATGAACTATTTCCAGAAGACACTTCTCTAGAGGAAAGACACCAGCCTGCTGGGAAAAGGGTCTTCCTGAGTGAGTGGCTGGCTGCTGCCATTGGCTAGGGTAGCAGGAGGATAATAGGGTAGGTAGTTGTCTCTCTCTGTTTCCTCATTTTTAAAATATACTTTATTTGTATTTTATGCGCATTGGTGTTTGGTCTGCATGTGTGTCTGTGTGAGGGTGTTGGATCCCCTGGAACAGGAGTTACAGACAGCTGTGAGCTGACATGTGGGTACTGAGAATTGAACCTGGGTCCTCTGCAAGAGCAGCCAGTGCTCTAACCACTGAGCCATCTCTCTAGTCCCCATGTTTTCTCATTTTTATTTCTCTGATATTTTGTTCCTCTGGAATCAGAGGAAGCCTGTGACGTGTTCCTAGCCATGTTTTCCTCCTCCTCAGACTTTAAGTTTAAAATGCAGATAGTAAAAGGCAATGGATACTTATAGACCTTTTATTATTAATAAACACGTTATACTATTAATTTATAAATAAGCTAATATTTGTAAAGACATGATGCACATATACAAATTATAAAAACATTTATAAAGGCATATGGAGTGATTTTTTAATATTTTCTGACATTCGATACACAATGTTTATTTGGCTTCATAGCTCTGGTCCAACATGAGGTAGAAAAACCAAAATGCCAATAGGAAAAAGAGAAACTGAAGAAAGTAACTGGGGGCTGAAGAGATGGCTCAGCAGTAAAGAGCGCTTGCTGCTCCCGTGGAGGACCCAGGTTCGATTCCCAGCACTCACATGGTAGCTTCACAACCATTTGTGACTCCATTGGATCTGATGCTCTCTTATGGCGTCTGTGGGCCATACATGTGGTGCACATATGTAACATGCAGGGAGAACACACATAAAATAAAATGAATAAATCTAATAAAAATTTAAAACATAATTAAAAACCTACCACAGGGTCATTTTACTTAGTAAAATTAGGAAATTTTTCTATCTTTGATGTGCTAGAATAAAGTTGCCATTTCCTTAATTTTATTTCCTGTACTGCATTTTCCCTCTGACCATTCACGTGTCTTGGAGAAATCAGGCCGTTTGCTTTGGTGTCTGGGGCCAAAGAGTGGTTCCTCCAGTCTCCTCTTGGGACTGGCTTTCTTTTTATCCTAGGAGCCTACTGTTAGGTTGATATAAAGAAAAACTATCTAATGTTTTCTAAATTGCAGTTTAGTTTAGAGACTCACTCCAAGCTTGAGACCTTGGTCATGTTCCTAAACAGCTGGGTGTTTTCCCAGCCTGGCATATACTGGCATATACTGGCATATACTGGCTTATACCTATCCCAATAGCCTCCTGGGGCTCTGTTTCATCTGCATGCAACCATGATCCTCAGGGCTCATGAGGAATAAGAGGTGAGGTGGGGGGACCCTATGCCTGCCCACTGCCTTGCTCTTCCTTCCTAATTTTCTTTCTCTCCTGGCTTCCCATGATTTCCATCGGGAATCAGGAAACTACAAGAGTATTATTGGAACTTTGGAGAATTCTAATTTCAATTATTTAGCATAAATCCCTAAAGTATACATGAGTTTGCTAGATGAGTGGGGTTGGGTAGGGTTGGGGAGAGAGGTCTAGCTTTTATATTTGAGAAGCAGGTCTAGGGTTTAGAGCAGTGTCTGAGCCATTGGCCCAAGTGAGCTCCTTAGGACTCAGCTTTTTGTTAGCCTGGTTATAGAAGAAGTCTTTGTTCAAGAAGGGCTAGTGGGGTCAGGCTGTAGGAGGGACCAAGTTTTTGCGAGCTAATCAGTTTCTCAGCTCAGGGTAACCAAGAGTGTGTGTGTTTTCAGTCCCCTTCAGAAGTCCAAATGCATGTGGATACTTGGTTAACTGCCTTAGCTACTTTTCTATTGCTGTGATAAATAAAACACAATGACCAAGGCGACTTATAGAAGGAAGTTATTTGGGACATGTTATTAGTCAAGATTCTAGAGCAATGGAACTGCTATAATGAATCCCATACACACACACACACACACACACACACACACACACACACACACAAACACATACACATATATGTTATTTATTAGAGTAGCGTATAATGGTTATTGACCTATGGAAAGGAGAAGAACCTGGTAGTTGTTCAGTCCACCAGGCTGGATGACTCAGCTAGCCTTCACTCTGTGTTGGAATCTGAAGATTCTAATTCCAGTGAAGGAACGCCTCAGTAGAAGGACAGACGAACTTGCCAGCAAGAGTGAGGGCAAGCAGGCAAAAGGCAGAAACTTCTTCCTTCCGTGTCCTTTTATGTGGTCTGCCACCAGAAGGTGTTGCCAGATTTAGGGTGGGTCTTCCCACCTCACATGATCCAACCGAGAAAAATGCCTCAAGTATGCCCAGGTGCTTGGGTTTTAGTTGATTCCAGATGTGATTCCAGATGTGGTCCCATTGACAACCAAGATGAGCCCTCACAGGTTAAAGTTCATTGATGGTGGTGTGGAGACAGAAGATGGCGGGTGGCTGGAGCCGCTGCTGAGAGCTCACATCTTAAACCACAAACAGGAAGCAGAGAGAGCTAACTGGGGATGTACGTGGCTTTTGAGACCTACCCCCAGTGACCTATTTCCCTCAGCAAGGCCACACCTCCTAAGCCTCCCCAAGCAGCCGCTAAATGGGAATCAAGTATCCAAATGCTGGGGACTATTGGAGGATAGATATCTCATTCAAAACCACCACCACCACCACCACCACCACCACCACCACCCCCCTAACTTTTCTGCATGCCGGCGTTGCCAGGCATGGAGGCACACACCTTTAATTCCAGCACTTGGGAGGTAGAGGCAAGTGGGTCTTTGTAAGTTCAAGTCCAGCCTGATCTACAGATAGAGCTCCAGGAGAGCCAGGGATAGAGAGTCCCTGTAAAAAACATACAACTACAACAGCAATAAAACCCCAAACAAACAGGGAAGCACTTTTAAATATGTAGAATGAACTGAAGTGTCAGTGGAAACTGGACAGCACGGAATCAGCCTTATGAGTCTGTCAGGACTCCTGCAGCTAATTCAGGAAATAGCCCTGGTTCTGAGGACCAGATTCTGGGCTCATGCATAGAAGGGAAAGAATTATCCATCAAATACTCCCTTTTTGTTCTCCCTCTCCTCATCTCTCTCCATTAAATATTCTCTGTCTTTGTCAAATTGTTTCTCCTTCCCATCCTCTCCTCTCCTTCTACCTCTTCTCCAAACTCCCCTTTTCCTCCTCTCCTTACCTACTCCCCACCCTCTCACCCCAGCTCCTCCTCCTCACCCCAGCCCCGTCTCCCCCTGTTCTATTATTTTCTGAGATGTTGGGAATGGAAGCCAGGGCTTTGTGCCTTCTAGGCAAGTGCTCTCCCACTGAGCTGTCCCCAGTCAGCCAGTTTTCCTTAGAGCATTTCCCTACAAGTGCATATGAATCCCACGAAGTCAAAGTAGCTGCTGAGGCCTGGGTGGGGGGCTGGTGAGTTCTTCCTGGGTGGGGGGGCTGGTGAGTTCTTCCTGGGTGGGGGGCTGGTGAGTTCTTCCTGGGTGGGGGGCTGGTGAGTTCTTCCTGGGTGGGGGGCTGGTGAGTTCTTCCTGGGTGGGGGGCTGGTGAGTTCTTCCTGGGTGGGGGGCTGGTGAGTTCTTCCTGGGTGGGGGAGCTGATGAGTTCTTCCTGGGTGGGGGGCTGGTGAGTTCTTCCTGGGTGGGGGGCTGGTGAGTTCTTCCTGGGTAGGGGGGTTGGTGAGTTCTTCCTGGGTGGGGGGGCTGGTGAGTTCTTCCTGGGTGGGAGGCTGGTGAGTTCTTCCTGGGTGGGGGGTTGGTGAGTTCTTCCTGGGTGGGTAGGTGGGGCTAGTGAGTTCTTCTTGACACAGTCCCTGAATGTTTGTGTGGAACAGTCAGGTATCTTGAGGCATAGTTGGGAGTCTTTGGGATCTATCCGTGATACACCAATTGAACTCTTCCCTGGAATTCTCCTGCTACAGTGAGTTCAAACACACACACTGTATCTGACTAGAAAACAACAATGTGCCTTCGACTCAGGAAATGTGGCTATTCAACTAGGCAGGTGTTCAAAGTAAACCATCCCTCAAAGGCAACATGTGTTAAAAGAGGAAGGTTTGTCCTAAGCTGCCTTTCTGTCTCCAGTGAAGAATGAAATCCAGAAGATGGTAGACAGGCAGCTGGCACCTCTGGGATGAAGTGTGCGGAACAAATGAAGCATCTGAAACTCATATCCTGACTTACTCACTGGGGCCTGAGCTGGAGGGCTTCATAATACATACTTTCCTCTCTTTGTCAAAGGTCTGGATTGGGCCAGATGACACTTGGAAGCTGACCCTAGAACACTGCTCAGAAGCTGGCTTGTGTCGCGGATGTAAAGCCGTGGGGAAGGTCACCAGGCCAAGTGATCACAGTGCCAAACCTGGTCTCCATAGCTTCCAATTCATCTCCAAATAATGGAAAACATGTGTCAGAATAGGCTTTTCCTCAAGGTTCAAAATTTCCTTGTGAGGTATTTTCCATACCATTTTGATTTAAAAACGCTGCGGCCCACATCTCTTAATTTGTCAGTATACAAATGTCCTAAACAAATCTTCTAAAAATTAAACCATTGTGAAGAGTGAGCAGCTGCATCGTGGTTCTCAGAGTCGAGGCAGGTGAGGACAAAGGGCGAGGCTTAGAGCAGGACTTCTCAATGCAAAATCTTGAGTGTTGTCAGCACGATTTATAATTCAAATGTTTTATAACCTTGTTCCATTGGAAGTGGCCGTTGCATCCGGCCATCATGCTTGTAACATCCACTAAAGAGGACCAAAGTGTCTCCACGCATTAATGCTACAGCAGTTTCCAACTGTGTCTGAGGCGACAATAAGAAATGACTGTGGCAACCAACAGGTGAGGTGTACGAGGGTGGTCCTCAGGTGACTATGGCAACCAACAGGTGAGGTGTACGAAGGCAGTCGTCAGGTGGATCCCAGCCACATCACAGTGTGTCTGGTCAGGGAGAGTTGCTGGTAGAAAGGCTGATCCAGTGTGGCTAGAGGTTCTGATTTTCTGGTATATGCTGCAAATTCAATTCTGACTGTCAAATTTAAAATTTATAAATAAAAGTTGTAAATATAGCAAGGTCCAAAAATACCTGTAGAGGTCAGACCCAGCCAGGGGATAGATCGTGGGTGGGGCATTGGGGGTGAACATCTGGATAGCTGCAGAGCCCCACTGGCCATGAAGAAGATTAGTTGGGGTACAGTGGAGCTCAAGGCAGGCATATCATCTCCACTTCCCCTAGCTGATATACCCTTGACATGAAGCTCCATAACTTGAGAAGTCTGTCCTGCTGTCATTGTGTTTCACTCTCTGAGCCAAGGGAGGACATGTTAATTTGTCTTTTAGATCAAGGTTAAGGAAGAAAGAAAGAGGATTGGTGTGGGGGGAGAAGGGAGGAAGAGATCAGAAGATTTCAAATTTTGACCAAATAGGAGTAAAATTATTGAAAAAGATGTATCATACTCATCAAAATGGCTACATAGATATGAAAAGACATTTCAGAACAAAGTCAGTGAACTGAAATATGAAAATTCATAATCACAGAGAGGCCAATTTATCAAGAAGTCATAATAATGAATATTAAAGCACCTGAAGAAGAGAGCTTTGAAATACATAACATAAACACCGACAGATTCAGAAGGAGAAACAGACTTCCCACAATCACGTCAGAGATTTCAATTTACCGTTCTCAGAAACGAACTGATACAGCCAAGAGAAAGACTGTTAAAGATGTAAAAAAAACCCTGAGCAACACTCAGAATCAACTCGGTTTTTGACATCTGCAGAACACACCACCCAGCAACAGCATCATATACTTTCTTCTCAAGCTCACATGGAACGGTTATTAAGGTAGCCTGTGCACGAGCCTGTAAGAAAAATCTTCACACACTGAAGAGCATTCTAGTTACATGTATGCTTTCTAACCCAAGGAAATTGAATCAGACTTCAATAACAGAAAGGGCTCTGCAAAAACCTTCAAATCTTGGAAATTAAACAATGCACCTTCTAAAAACATCCTGGATCAAAGGAAAACCTCAGGGCCAGTGAGACGACTGAGCAGGTTAAGGCACTTGTAATCAAGCCTGATGACTTGAGTTTGATCCCCATAATACCCATGGTGGAAAGAGAGAACCACCCCCTACACATTGTCCTTTGTTCCCCACAAGTGCACCAGGGCACCTGTGCACCTGTCCCCATTTCAAATAAATAAAAAAAATTAAAATAAAAAAATTCCAAAGTGAAATTAGAAAGGCGGGCTCAGTGGTATACCCATAACCAGCCTCAGTGCTCAGGAAGCTCAGCCAGTAGGATTTAGGTTTGAGGCTAGCCTGGGCTACCTGGTGAGGCTCTGTCTCAAAACAAAATCAAACAGAAGAAGGGATTGGCAACTCTTTTCTATTGAGTTCAAGTGAAAACAGTTTTGGCATGCCACTAAAGACATGTTTAGTACTAAATTATGATTTCAAAAACAAGAAAGGTCTGAGGCAGGCCCCTTCAACTTCTAGCTGAGGAAATTAACACATACCCAAAAGAATAGAAATCAACAGAGTAGAAACACCTGCACATCCACAGGTATTGTGGCACTAGACACAATCACTAATCACAATCAGCCTGAGTGTCAGTCCATGGATGAATGTTTACAGGATAGTAGTGCACGTATACCAAAGAAGAATGGAAATAATGCCATTTGCAGGAAAACGGATGGATCTGGAGATAATGTTAAGTGAAATAAGCTAGTCTCAAAACTAGTATTGCATCTTTCTTTGACATATGGGATCTGGGAGATTGGAGAGGAGCCATGAAAGTAGACAGGGGTCTATTTGATCAGCAAGAGTTTACTTCAGGAATGCAAAATTAGTTTAATTGAAATTTAGCCAGTGCAATTCATCATCTTATTAAGTTCAAATAACAACTATAAGAACACAATGAAAACAACATGAAAAACAAACCTTATCTTTATCACAACAGGTCATCAAATTCAATATTTATTCAAAATAAAATCTTATGGTCAACTAGGAATAGAAAGAAACTCCTTCAACCTGGTGAGGTGTGTGTGTGTGTGTGTGTGTGTGTGTGTGTGTGTGTGTGTGCATGCCACAAGCCAGGAAGCATAGGAGAGAAATAAGTGGGGGGTTGGGGAGTACAGCTCCATAGTCCTCTTTGAGTGCATGTCCCCAGTGACCTGAAGACTACTATGTCTTACTTCTTAAAGATTCTACCTTTAAACCATTTGTGGTGGCATCATGTGCACCTACTCCTTTAATTCTAGCACTTAGGAGGCAGATATTTGTGATTTTGAGGCCATCCTCTCTACATAGTGAATTCCAGGCCAGCCAGAACTACAAAGAGAGACTCTGATTTAAAAAAAAATTATCACCTCACAATGGCATCGCTCCGGGGACTGAATCTTTAATGCACATATATCCATGGACTTTGCAGCACCAGTCACGGTCACTAAGAATCATCCTGGGTGTCTGTCCTAGTTACGGTTACTATTGTTATGGTGAAACACCACGACCAAAACAACTTGGAGAGGAAAGGGTTGATTTGGCTTACACTTTCATAGCACAGTTCATCATCGAAGGAAGTCAGGACAGGAACTCACACAGGGCAGGAACCCAGAGGCAGGAGCTGATGCAGAGGCCATGGAGGGGAGCTGCTTACTGGCTTGCTCCTCATGGCTTACTCAGCCTGCTCTCTTAACCCAGGACCACCAGCCCAGGGACGGCTCCACCTACAGTGAGCTGGGCCCTCCCCCATTAGTCACTAATTAAGAAAATCCCCTACAGCTGGGTCTTATGGAGACATTTTCTCAATGGAGGCTCCCTCCTTTCAGATGACTCTAGCTTTTGTCAAGTTGACATGAAACTATTTAATATTTAAAAACACCCAAGATTCAAAACATAATTAACCGTGGAGTCAGCCCGAGCTTCCACATCAGATGTACTTGGGTTTCTCTGCTGTGATCATGCACAAATTAAATCTCGGTTCAGGGCCCGAGTTTCTCATTTAGACTACACTATGAAGCCGTTTGTGTCACAAACCAAGTGCCCCATGCCACAGCTGCAGTCCTGGCACACATGAAAGTCAATGCCCATCCCTTTTGCCTTCCCCTGGCTCTGCTGAGACGAGATATGTCCGGGGTGGCAGTTTTCTGTTCCTAACGGTCACACAGATGGGTGCAATTCCTCCAGCGGACTAGGACTTTGTTTCTTACTTTTGGAAAGATTTGAAGAAAGGGAATAGGGAAGAGGCAACTAGAGGAGGACATCTTTAATCTCCAAATGACTCTTCCTGGAAAACTCCATGAGGTTTTGGCAATACTCCTGCCCTAGGCTTGCAGAGCAATGGGTGTCCAAGCTAAGATTTCTTGCTAAGATTGCATTTCAGTGTGGAACACACGGGGCACTAATTCCTTGAGACAACAATCCATAACTCAATGAGGGAAAGTTCTACACTCCAAGTGTTTAGACACAAAGAAAGCACAGGTTGTACTTTAGCATTTAGCTGCACAGGTCAAAGTCACAATGAGTCTGGTGGTCATCGTGAATCCAAGTCCCTAGAAAAAAATAAAGCCACATCTGTGTTATGCTGACCAACTGATCAGAACTCTCATGATTGTGGAGAATCATGATATTGCTGATCTGGAACCAAATGACCTTGGGCTATCTTAACTCCTTAGTAGCCATGGATTACCCACCTGTGTGTGTGACCCAATTTCTTTAGACAACTAGTTGGATCATTCTAGAATGTATTTATAGATCACTAGTGTAGTTTTTTTTTTTTAACTCTTTTTACTTTTTGGGGGCCCGCCACCCAGCTCCCAAATAAATACAAATACAGGGAGACTTATTCTTTCTTATGAATGCCTGGCCTTAGCTTGGCTTGTTTCTAGCCAGCTTTTCTTAAATTATCCTGTCTGCCTTTTGCCTCTGGGGTTTTACCTTTTCTTTATTCTATATATCTTTCTTACCCCATGGCTGGCTGTGTGGCTGGATGGCTGGCCCCTGGTATCTTCCTTTCCTTCTCCTTTTCTCATTCCTCCCTCTTCTCCCTCTTTCCTAGATTTCTCCTCCTATTTATTCTCTCAGCCTAGCAGCCCTGCCTATCCTTTCTCCTGCCTAGCTATTGGCCGTTCAGCTCTTTATTAGACCATCAGGTATTTTAGACAGGCAAAGTAACACAGCTTCACAGAGTTAAACAAATGCAACATAAAAGAATGCAACACATCTTTGCATCGTTAAACAAATATTCTACAGCATGAGCGAATGTAACACATCTTAAACCAATATTCCACAACACACTAGCTTCTGCTAATCTAAAAGCTAAGAATGTCACTGGGAGCGTCTGAGCTCTCTAATAGGTATCTCCCCACTTTATTGTAACCTGCCTACCTGGTGTGACCATCAATGCATTTGAAAACTGACTTGATTTATGACTTTTTTTTAATTTTTGAACTAGAGAACCTAAAAAAAAAAAAACCAAAAAACCTGTTAGCACATTGGAACATAGTATTTAAGGTAACACACATCTCTGTTGCTGGACCATGGTCACTCATATTTGGCTTTAGAATAAACTGCCTCTTTATTCCCTTTGGGGTGATATCTGGGTTTTATGTTGTTGTTTCAGCCCCAAAGAAGGGTGGTAGTATTGTACTTTGCAGCATGGAGATAGTCATTGCGTGCAGCTGAGGTTGGTGTTTAATTGCTGCTCACCATATACCTACCTGTTCCTGGATGATTCTGCAGGTGATGGAAGGCTTCCAATGTGGCTTAATACCACAGGAAAGCAGAGGTAACTTGGAGACCAGGCATAGTAGGGTCCTTGCCAACTTAGAAGAACCTTTGTCAAACATGAGGTTTCATGACACGTGCTGGAATATCAAACACCCTGAAAAGGTGTTCATGTTAAAAAGTTGACATGCTAGTGAATGTCAACATGGCAGGTGTGAAATTCAGAAGGAACTACCATCACCGCAACACGCACACACATACACATATGTGTGTATACCACACATAGTATCAAGCCACCTCAAGGTTCAGTAAAAGACTGGGAATATGGCAGAGAGCAGAATTGGTAGGGCACCCAACATTTTCCTCTAGCTTATGTGTGTGGATGGCCACACATACCTACACACACCATATGCACTTACACCATGTGCTCACACATACACACAAAACAATTAAAAATATAAAGGAGGTATATAAAGAAGGTTCTGGAACAAGATACTAGTAACAGAAAAGGTTAAATTTTAGAGCAGGAAAGACTTCTCAGAGGGGACCTTCTATCTATGGGCTCCTGTAGTCAAAGACTTCTGGGATCTCAAGACTGAGGGCCCTTCCACATGACTATTGTGTAGGCTCATGTAACTAGCAGGGCAACATGAATCTGTTGGTGTATTTCTCAAGTGAAGTTTGAGTGTTACACCTCTTTTAGTCAGGAATGATGGCCTTCAGCTTCCTGGGCTTGCCATCCTCACTTACCTGGGTGAAGACCTTGATAGGTAAAAAGAGGGCGTCTTGGTTTGCTTTCCTGTGGCTGTGATAAACATCACGGCCAAAAGCAACTTGGGGAGGAAAGGGTTTGCTTCATCTTATGCTTCCAAACTGCAGTCATGCATTGAGGGAAGTCGGGGAAGAAACGCAAGCAGGGACTGAAGCAGAAATATGGAGGATGCTGCTTGCTGGCTTACCCCATGGCTCATGCCTCAGTTAGCTTTCTCATACAGCCCAGGCAACTTGCCTAGGGATGGTTCTGCCCACAGTGGGCTGGGCCCTCCCACACCAATCATCAATCAAAACAATCTCACAGACATGGCCACGAGCCAATTTCTTTTGAGGCGATTTTTCAATTGAGTTTTTTTTTCTTCCCAGGGTACTCTAGGTTGTGTCTGGGTGACAATAAAAACTAACCAAGACAGAGGGTTAAAGGATATAGAGTTTGAGAAAACTCCTAATGAGCAGAGGAGGCAGAGAAGTTGGCTCCATAACTTTATACTCAGGATGGTCAGAGCTGGAGCTCAGTGTGGATATTTGCCTAAAGGAAAGATCACACATTTCAAAAGATACAACTGTCGTGTAAAAATCAAACAGTGTGAAAAAAACAACAGCCCATAATGCGAAAGTGTCAAAACCCAAGTCTACCCTTCAATTTCCTGCTGTACTTGACTGCAGCTTAGCCATATGAATTAGTGGTACATGCGACATCTTCAAGTATGGCCGTTTCTCTATGATTCTCACATCTTCCACTGAGATGTTCCCAAGGCCAGCCGCCAGGGACAGGGGCTTCTGTCTATGGTAGCAGGAGACTCAGACAGTAAGGACATCCCTGCAGGCCTGAAATGAGACTGAGGCTGCTGATGGGAATCCCTGTTCTCATCCATTTCAGAGTGGTTGGGATGCTGCCTCACCAAGACACAAGCTGCATCTCTGGCTGGTTTTCCCCTGGAAATGTCATCAGTGCTGCTCAGCAGGGCCTGAGCTGAAACAGGCTCATGGGCCACAAGGCTCCTTACTCCTGACTTTCCCGGGGTCCTGCAGGGCACGGATCTTGCTGTAGGATGTAGTGGAGCGGAACCTTTGCCTGAATGTTTCCCACTAGCAGCTTTCTAGCTAGAAACAGATGTTCCACTGTCGTGCTGGCTGACAGCACAATGCAAAAACCAACATGGTATATACATCGTTCAAGGCATTCCGGGCTCCCGGTCTCAGTTCACAGCAGCTTCTCACATGCCTTAAAAACAGAGAGGAAACCAGCCCTTTCCTGCTCCTCCTTTTTGAGGCCTTAAATCAACGTCAGCCCTGGTGGCTTCCCGCAGCACTGGGAGGCTGGCCCCTTTCCGAGCTCCTGTTTAGTCTCTTTCCTTTTGTAGTGCAGCCTGTGCATCTGCAGGAAGGGGCGGGGAGACTTTTGGCAGCTCCAGCGGAGCAATTCTATAACTTACCCACAGGAGCTGAAGGGATTGAGTTCCCAGCTGGCCCACGACTAGAGCAGTGTAGGCAGAGGTGAGTGGCGGAGGTCTGAAGTTGGCATCCAACGCCCAAACCCTGGATTATCAATGGCTGGGTGCTGCCCAGGGATACTGCAGAGGCTGAGGCTCGGGATACTGTCTGGGTGGACTGGTGGATGAAACAATACGAGAAGGGAATGAAGAAGAGAAGGAGAGAGGGAGGCAGGGGAGAGGAGGGAAGTGGGGGAGAGAAGGAGGGAGGGAAGGGAGGAAGTGGGGGAGAGGAGGAGGGAGGGAGATCTTCTGGAACAAACTTGCATATGCCCACACCTCCTCCCTGCTGTCTTTCTTGTTATATTTGTCAAAGCAAAAACATGGCTCTCATCTCAAAGGAAAGAAGAGATAGTTTGTTCTGGAGCTACTTATAAGTGACTATGGCCCGGAAACACTGATTCAATTCACTCTAAAGACCTTGTTCCAATGTGGTAACAATTTCATGAAGTTTTTAGAGTTACAAAACCAAAGAAAGGCATAAATCAAGGCACTTTTCAATCCATTGGTAGAAACATCAGGTAGGTAGGTTACACTAAAGCTTGGAAACTTCTCTGCCATTGGCTTCAGATGCCGCCTGATGACGTTCATAGTCTCTGGGTTGGTGGAAGCTAGTGGTCTGTTAGTACTTCCCAGAAAGATTTACCTAATACTCACAAGGTTGGATGTTAGACCACACACAGATTTGGGGGATGGGTGGCTATTAAAGGGGTGTATTACTTTGTGTCTATATCACTGAGATGGAACATTCTGACCAAAAGCAACTTCGGGCAAGGAAAGGATTTGTTTGGCTTATACTTCCACATCACAGTCCATCACTGAGGGAAGTCAGGGAAGGAACTCCAAGCAGGAACCTGGAGGCGGGAACTGAAGCAGAGACCATGGAGGAATTCTGCACACTGGCTTGCTCTCTATGGATTGTTCACCTTGCCTTCTTATATATCCCAGGTCCACCTGCCCAGGGGTGGCACTGCCCACAGTGGGCTGGACCCTCCCACATTAATTCTTAATCAAGAAAATGCCCCACAGACTTGTGCACAGGCCAATTTGATGGAGGCAATTCTTTCATTGAGGTTCCCTCTTCTTAGGTGTCTCTAGTTTGTGTCAAGATGACAGAAAACTAACCAGCCCTGGGGCTGAAGACAGCCTGAGATACTCTGGCTCTCGATGTGCAACATTCAGTTCTCCACAATCATGGAAGGTCCACTCAGTCAGTCAGCTTGTAGGACCTTTAATGTAGGTGTGGTAACGTGGGGATTTATCAAGGCAACTCCACATAGTTAAAAAGGTTTATTTTGGGGTAACTTGCAGCCAGTAAAGGGGTTGGTTACAGGATCTGGGAGAGGTGAGGTGCAGTCCAGCAGGGTTCTCTAGAGAACTCTGACTCAGTCTGTCTTCCAGCATCCAGGATCACCAGGAATCGACAGGGCCGGCAAGTCCAGATCTCCGGTCTTAAGGGCTCCCGTCTCGGGGCACATCATAGGTAGGCGTGGCAGTTACCAGAAGCCACACTAGGGTAGTACTTCCAGGTCAAAGCTGGAACAGCTACCCACTACAGTGTGGCTTTCTTCTCCTGGGATTTAAGCCTACAGTTTGATGCTCCTGAGCCAGAGGTTGTGAATAATGTGACGAGTAGGACGACATGCCTTAGAGAGCATCTGGTTTGACCTTACGATCTCATGGAGGAGAAATCATGGCAGAGAGAAATTAAACATTAGACATTTCTCACCTAATTTATGGATCTGAGACCAGCATCTTCCTTTCTATATTGCCCCAAGTTCTCTAAGTGTCCTGTCCCCTTTTTCCTGGGATGCACAGAGGCAGGGCTTTGTCATGCTCTTTCCTGCCATCATGGTTCTGTCCACAGTGTCTTTATCTCAGACGCATACCTCGGCCCACCTCCTGTCCTGTCCTAGACATACTTTTTTTTTTTTTTTTTTTGAGAGAGAGAGAGAGAGAGAGAGAGAGAGAGAGAGAGAGAGAGAGATTCTCTGTGTAGCCTTAGCTGTCCTGAAACTCACTACATAGACCAGCCTCAAACTCAGAGATTTGCCTGCCTCTGCCTCCCAAGTGCTGGGATTAAAGACATGCACCACCACCACCCAGCTAGGTTCAGTATTCTTCAAAATCCATGAAGACATGCCAGGCGGCGGTGGTGCACACCTTTAATCCCAGCACTTGGGAGGCAGAGGCAGGTGGATCTCTGTGAGTTCAAGGCCAGCCTGGGCTACAGAGAGAGTTCCAGGAAAGGCGCAAAGCTACACAGAGAAACCCTGTCTCAAAAAACCAAAAAAAAATAAATAAATAAATAAAAAATCCAACAGCTTCTCAATTGCAAATTTTAACAACCACGAAGTTTTAAACTCATACTCAGACCCCCCAGCTAAGGTCTTTCTTGGTGGTTAGGTTTGGATCTCTAGTGGTTCTCTTGAATTTACTGTGCTTGCAAAAGAACTTATTTTGCACTACAAATTTGATTTTCCTCTTAGCATCTCTGTCTGTGCATGGCATCATCATCTTTCCAGGGGCATTACTTAAAAATCTAGAGGTCACTCAGTCGCTCATGTTCCCAATCTCCACAAGTCCTTCTGTTAGAGCTCCAAAACCTGATGGAAACCATGGCTCTTCTCTCCCGAGTCCCAGCACCCTGTCCCAGGTCTTTGCCCTGCAGGATCCTCCTGATAGCCCCTGCCTCTGCTCCCATAGCCCTAGTATTGATTGACTTGGGCCAGAAACTATGTTGCTTTCTTACCCTGCCCTCCAGTGACTTTAAAAAATCATCTTTACATTTATTTGTATTTATTTATTTTTTGTGTGAACGTGTACCACTGTTAATGGGTGGAGGTCGGAGCACAACTTGCAGAGGTTGGTTCTCTGTCTACCATGTTAGTCCTGGGGGTCAAACTCAGGTCCTCAGCTTTGGTGAAAGCACCTTTACCTTCGGAGCCATCTTACCAGGCCCCTTTCTGTGGTTTTTAACCTGATTTTATCTAGAAATCAGATCTTTGCAGATGCAATCAGACTGTGAGGTGATGTTACCAGGCTGGTCTCCATTTCAGTCTTAACTAGGTTTATAACAAGAGTAGACCAGACACAGAGACTGCCATAGGACAGTGCAGGTGCTTGGGATTACCTGAAACTGGGGAGAAGCAAGGAAGGATTCCTCTCCTAGGGGTGCTGGAGGCAGTATGCCTCCCAATGCCCTGATCCTGGGCTTTTTTATTAAAAAATAATATAATATTTTTATTAACTCTAAGAATTTCATACATGCTCACAATGTATTTTGATCCCATTTACTCCCCAACTTCTCCCTATAATTCCTCCCAGATCCAGTCCCACCCCCACTCTCTCTTAACTTCATATCTCTTATCTATCAATCTGTAATCTGTCTATCTATCTATCTATCTATCTATCTATCTATCTATCTATCTATCTATCTTTCTATCTCTCTTTATGTATATCTATCTTTATATATCTCTCTATATCTATCTCTATCATCTATCTATCTATCTATCTATCTATCTATCTATCCATCCCACTATGTATCCCACAGAATCTAATTTGTGCTACCCATAAACTCATGGGTGATCCTGGATCTCTAATTTCCAGGATTGTGGGAATAACCTTCTGTTGTGCTAAACCCTCCAGTTTCTGGCTCTTTGTTACAGCACTGCTAGGAAAAAACCACAAGGTTATATTACCACTTCCCCCACATTAGCACAGAAGACTTTAAAAACATCATTCAGATTACATCCTTCCCTCTGCATAACAACTTGATTTCTTTCTCTGGATGGAGGGAAAAAGTCTGAACTCTCTCACAAGGACCAGTGTTGAATCCCCGACTCCCTAATTGAGGAGGTCAGCCATTGCCCACTGCCATAAAAGCAACCACCACGTGGCACACCTCTTCAAGGCCAAGACTTCCTGACCCACAGTATCTCAACCCTCTTATCTGTAGCTAATGGATGTTCACTGTAAACATCTGTGTAGTTCTATCTGCTCAGAGCTTCATATAGAATACTGTGGTTTCTCTGATCTGTCAGGGCTATTGGTGGCTTTGGAAACTGGGCCAGGATTGATCCCCCACTGCAGGGGTAACAGCTTAACAATCCTTGTTTCAAAGATCTCTTGGTCTCTAATATTTTGACTTACTGGAGTTAGACAAAGTGACAGGATCTAGAGATCCTTGGGGAGATCAGGCCTATGTGGGATGTCCCTACAACGGACCTGCTTAGAGGATTTTTCCCCCCATGGCTCAGCAGTCATCTGGATGTTATTTCTTTTATTGATTAAATTTTTTCTTTGACAAGTTCATACATGCATATAGTACATTCTGTTTACCCCTTGTCCTCATGTGGAAATTCTTTATAAAATGTTATTATTATATATTTAATAATAACAATGATATATCTTATATATAATAACATTATTTGTGAATATATGACATACATAGACGTGGGTGTGCCATAGTGCACTTGTGGAGGTCAGAGGACAACTTTGCAGTCAGTTTTCCCTTCAACTTTAATGTGGGTTCCGGGCATCAAACTCAGGTCATCAACTCACGGAGCCACCTCGCTGGCCCTTGGTTTGAACTTTGATTTTATCAGTCAATGGGGAATCATAGCCCTAGATGACTGAACTTCGTTCTTTCTGTGACATAAGCCATGCAGATTCTTCAGATCCAGACGTTTGCATTAAGTCTTCAGCCATAGATAGGATAAGCACCATCTGGGAGCAGTCATGGCTTAGATTTGAGAGGGAGCTGGTCCCTGCAGCAGGAGTACTTCAAGAGCTTCCCCCTCCTTGCTGGCCTTCCCTGGGTTGCTCACCGTGGTTCCACCACAGGGGGGCCTCCGAATGCCACGAAGCAGCTCAACCCACAGGGATTT